>NC_062548.1:136354418-136954418 GCF_016906955.1 Phacochoerus africanus | reverse complement strand
CTGAGCCGGCACTCTATGTCCCGCGTCATCTGCGACAACAGCGGCCTGTCCCACGTGCCCCTTGACGCTTTCCGGGTGGGCCAGTGGCCCCAGGAGTTCGAGCCGTGTGCCAGCATCCAGGGCATGGACCTGGGCGCGTGGAGGGAGGCCCCTCCTCCAGGTAACCGCTACCAGGAGCCATCCCAGCAGAGGTCAAGGACAGGGACTTCGCAGCAGGAGAAGTGGCGTCTGGGTCCTGGGAGGAAGCAAGCAACCCCCAGGCCTGCTTGTTCTGGGAAGCATGTCCTTTGGCGGGGGGGGGGTGGGGGGTGGGTCAGGCTGAGCTTCCGGGCCCGGCCCCTCCTGGAGGAAGACGCTGCACAGTTGGCGCCAGGGAGAGTCCCCTCTTGGGGCCCAGCCTCAAGCTCCTGGCCCTGGAGTGGGGTCTGCCCTGTGCTCTGTGGCCCCTAGCGCTGGACTCCAGCAGCCCCTGGGTTGTGACCACCACAAATCCCCTGGGGGGGGGGCGGAGGAGGGAGGAGGACCCTGCCCCAGCCTGTCAACCCCACGCAGGGGACGCGTGTGGCTTCCCGGACCCAGTGGAAGACGGGGGCTTCCTGCTCTGTGAGGAGCGCGGCCAGCGCGTGCTGGTGTTTTCCTGTCGTCACGGGTTCCGGCTCCGAGGACCAGCGCAGATCACCTGCACCCCCCGAGGGTGGGACTCCCCGCCCCCCCTCTGTAAAGGTCAGTTTCAAAGCCTCTTTTCACGACCTGACCCCAAATCTGCATTTTTCAAATACAGATTAAGAATAAATGTCCTTTGAAAACAAATAACCTTTAAAACGTGCGCGTTGTCGTAACTTACATAACATCGTCCGGCAACTCGACTCTAATCATTAAAGACTGGAAGGAAACCCCCATAAACGTTAAACACAGAAACGTCCCAGAGGCGCCTCCGAGCCCAAGTGTCTAACGGAAAGTGTCTGCACAGAGATGACAACGCCTCCTCGTGGACCATGTTCCCAAATGGACATCTCTCCAGAAAGAGAAGCCCCGAGACAGTCCCAGCAAAACCTGCTGACATGTCCAGTGACCGGGAGGACGGGGAGGGGAGGGGCTGGAGCCTGGGGAGGCTCGTGGGCAGCGGCTGCGGCGCCAGCTCCCAGATGGACCAGAAGCGGCAAAAGACTAGACGCTGCCTCCCCGAGGGGGCCCGTTTGCAGGCCGAGACGTGCCCTCCTCACAGCACGGGCGTCTCCCCCTGACCCCAGGCGCCGACCCAGGGCCAGGCCACGAGCAGACACGCCAAAGGCCCCTTGGGCCCCGGGAGACCCTCCGTCGCGCTTCCCTCCGCGCTGCGGTGTAAGCAGGCCGCCCAGGAAGCAGGAGGCGGACTCGGGAGAGTCGGCTGTTTGCAAGAAAGGGAAACCAAGTCCAACCCGCTCGATTTTATAGTTTCCATTCAGGAAGATGAAACAGCCCCAGAGTTGGACGGTGGTCACAGCTGGCAACCGTGTGAATGGACTCCGCGCAGCGGAAATGGGCCCTTAAAAATGATTAAGACGGGGTTCCCGTCGTGGCGCAGCGGAAACAAATCCAACTAGAAACCGTGAGGTTGCAGGTTGGATCCCTGGCCTCGCTCAGTGGGTTAAGGATCCAGTGTTGCCATGAGCTCTGGTGTAGGTCGCAGATGCAGCTCGGATCTGGCGTTGCTGTGGCTGTGGTGGAGGCCGGAAGCTGCAGCTCTGATTCAGCCAGTAGCCTGGGAACCTCTACCTGCCGCGGGTGTGGCCCTGAAAAGACAAAAGAAAAAAAAACAACAAAAAAAAAGACAGTGTTTTATGCTGTGTATGTGTCCCCACGGTAACAACGTTTTTGTCGGGCGCTTGGACCTGAAAGGCTGTGCCCGTGAGTGTTACTGTGGCTTCCAGGCTCTGAAGAGCGGGGCTGGAGCCCTGGAGACCCCCCAAGACTCCAAGACTCAGCCCGGAGCCCCGGCTCAGGAAGGTCCTGGTCGCTGCCCTCGAGGGGAGGGGACGACAAGGGGCAGAGAAACAGAGGTCTCCGCGATGCGAGGTCCAGCAGCAACTGGGGGACACGCCGTGGCCCCACCCGAGAGCCGCGTAGAAACAGAAGATCAGAAGCCCGAGGGTCTGGGGAGTTTGGCGCCTCTTCGCCCGCCTGGATCAGCTCCAGCAGGACGCGGGCTGGGAGCCAAGGCAGACCCACGCCTGTCTAGGGTGGGCTCGAGGGGGCCAGCCGCGGGCCCTCCACGTGGCCCAACCCACCAGCAACCCTGCCCCAGGCCAGCTGGCCACACGGCCCAGCCCTTGCAGCTCCTAGACCGAGTTTAAAATGGTCAGAACCGAGTCCGGGTCAACATGAGCCCCAGAGCGATCACAAACCATGGTGGCCGCAGTGGACGGGGCAGAAGAAGCAGGCGGGCCAGCGGGTCAGAGTGACCACAGAGCCAGCATGAGCAGAAGCACGGCCGGAGGGAGGCGGCCGCGGGACCCAGGGTGTCCCCTTTGCAAAGAAGGTGCAGGGAGCCGGGAGGCGCCACCCTCTTCTTCCAGGACCGGGTCAGGGAGGGAGCCCCAAAGCTGCTGCCTGCCTGGGGAGGGGGCTGGGAGGCGGGGCCCGACCTCTCCCTTGTCCTGCAGACATCAATGAGTGTGAAGACGAGACGGACCCTCCCTGCCACGCGTCTGCCCGGTGCAAGAACACCAAGGGTGGCGTCCTGTGCGAGTGCTCGGACCCTCTCGTGCTCGGGGAGGACGGCAGGACCTGCATGGGTGAGACCTAGAGGGGGCTGGTGACACTACAAGCAGCAGGATGACTGAAGTGTCATCCTCTGGCCACACGGCAGCTGGTGGTGTCCTCAGCTCTGCCACGGCCTCGGGAGTAGGGAGCAGGCGGTTCACGGAGCCCAGACTGCGCCTGAGGCGCAGGCCTGCTGTGAACCCCGGGGCAGCGTGGCCATAGTTCCAAGCCCCCGCGATTTATCTCTGTGCAGAAGCATGATGTTTGATCCCCTCGTGCAGAACAGAGAGGGTGACTGGCTTGCTCAAGGTCACACAGCCTCTCAACCACGGACCCAAGAATCGTAACTTGGCTCCTATCTCTTGTAAAAGAAAAATTACAAGGCCTTTACAACAGCAAGACATTTTGTTAAAGCTTCTGCAGTAGGAAATTAGAGCTCAGTGCAGAGCAGAGCTCAGCTCCAAGCACAGCAAAGCCTGTAGGAGACGCAGAGCCAGTGTGCAGAGCAAGGGGCCCGTGGAAGGAAAATTACACACAAGAGCTTCGTCTCCCGGGGCCAGGGCGGCTCGGGCTCGGGGTCAGACAGGGGGTCGGGTGGGGGCCGGGCAGGGCGCAGGCAGGGCACACTGACGGGCTCCGACCTTCCAGATGCCGGGAGGCTCCCGCGGGCGTCTGTGGTCTCCATCGCGCTGGGCGCCGTGCTCGTCTGCGGCCTGGCAGGCCTCGCCTGGACGGTGGTTTGCAGGTGGTAAGTCCTGCTGTCCAGCTGACCCGCGGCTGCCGCTTCATGTGTCTGAGGCCCCCGAGCCCGTCTGTCCCCAGAGCTGTTTGGTGCAGCGTATTAGATTTTCCGGCTCTTTCAACGGCTCCAGATAACGAAGGTGGGGCAGGGGGTACTCGTGAGAGGCTGACAGGTTCAGCGGAGCCGGACTCTCGCAACCTTAAACGACTGAATGGAAAGACCCTCTCGTGGGAGTAAAGGTTCTTACCAAGGCCTCTCAGAGACGAAAGAATCCCTGGGGACACCCCAGTCTTCATCCCTCTCCCTGCCTCAGGCCCCCACTCCGGGGAACCTGGGGAATTGAAGGATGAACTCTTACATTCAACCGGCTCAGCCGCTGCGGCCTTGGGCGGCCGGGTCTGAGCGGCTCGGGGTGGCAGCCGGGCCGGGGCTGCCTCCGGGGCCGGCTCATCCCCGCCCTTCGCCTCCGCGCGGCCTCTCCCGGCTCTTCGGGATCAGACCCCGTGCCGCTCGCTTTTTGAGGGCGCAGGCATTTTAATAGAAACTATTAAGAAGAGCGAGGGCACAGGATGTGGGACAGTGCGGGTGGCGTGGCCGGTCTTCGGCCGGTCGGTAGCTGAGGAGCGTGGTGTTTCATTTCCACGTGTTATGAGTCACCCCGTTCGATGATCGCCCCCCTGACGGAGCGCCGCGCTGCCGCTGAAACACACGAGACGGCGCCTCGAGGGCGGTTGTTTTAGGACCAGAGGAGCGGACGCTGCGGCTCCGGGACGCTCACGGTTTAGGGGAATTACACCCAATGCAGGGGATGCTGGCGTGACCGTGAGAAGCAATAAGTGCCTTTGAGGGTGGGCTTGTGCTCCCTAACTCAGCCTCCTCGAGGGGCTGTGCTTTCAAATACGTGCCTTTGCTGATCGGAAGTCTGATTAAATAAGCGAGGCGAGATGCCGTCGTGGCCGGCGCTCTGCACACTTACAAGCTGCCCTCTGGAGGCCACCCTCTGGAGGGGGCTCTGCATGCGGCCCCGGAGGAGGCAGCCCCCGGCCTCGTGGGCCCTTCCCATCGTCAGGGGAGGCGGCCGGAGAGTGACAGACGTGATGCGACAAGCTCCTCTAAGCCCAAAGCAGTGACTGGGGGTGTTTCCGCACAGGACACACGCGGATGCCAGGCCCTTGCTGCCCGTCGGGGAGGGAGAAGGAGATGGGAAAAGCCCCTCCCCGCCGCTGCCGGGATGCGGGAACCGCCGGGATGTGGGCGCTGCTCCTGCTCTGGAGGTGGAGCAGGTGGGTTGTCACCTGGCCAGCCTTCCTCCAGCCCCGGGAGTCATAGGACCCCTGGGGGTGCTGGCACGTCACCCAGGCCCCCACTGCTACACCCTCCTGCTGTGTGTTTGTCCTCCTACAACCTGTGCCTGCAGGAGGAGGCTCTTCTGTCTCAAGAGGAAAGACAAACTAGAGCCCGTGGGGCAGAGGGAGGGAAGAGACACCCTCTCCCTGGCGCGGAGGCCTCGGGTCCGAGGGCGTCCTCAGGGCTCCTCAGGAGAGGCGGGGGCTGAAGGGAGGTTAACAGGGCTGAGAGAAAGGGGTGGCTTCTTCAAAGTGTGCTTCTGAAACAGTGCAATTATTTGAATCCGTGTGAAAATCATCTAAACCTGCTATTTACGTCTTTACCTTCCCGCATGACTCTGGCAGTGTTCTAGTAAAGAGTCGCTTCTGCCCCAGGGGCCTGCCTGGGGTGCAGGGCTCGAGGGTCTTTAGAGCTAAAATGATCCTGTCCTAAGCAGGCAGAGTGCCGTCGGTGTTGGCACCTGCCTGCCGAGCCCGGAACCCCAACTACCGCACCCAGTGGAAGGCCATGCCACTGAGAGGCCTTCACAGCTGCACAGGCACAGGGTCCCGGCCGGGCGCCTGGGCAGCCTGCGGGGCCAGAGCCAGGGTGAAGCTCCTGCTGGTCCGAGGCTCATCACCGCTTCTTTCCCGTAGGACCTGAGCTGTGGATCCCGAGTCCTCTGCGAGTAGGAACCAGCCTGTGTGCCACATGTGCTGCCCGCAGGGTCAGAATCAGATGCCACCCGCGTGCGTTCCTTTCACAGGCCAGGGAGCAGTGGGAGGGACGATCAGGGCATCCAGACAAGCTGGCAGAATAAACCCTGCCTCCTCGCCATCGGCTGGCTCTGTCTCCTAAGCGCTGTGGGGCTGGTGCCGCCCAGGCACCGCGGCAACATATTTACACATGACGCGTACTCATAAACCTTTTCCTCCAACCAAACGACGGAAGATGCTTCCGCCACCCTCGCATCTCAGCCTCACTTCTCTCCAAGGTTGATTATGCCCCCTCTCCTGTGGTTCCCTTTCCCCGAGTCCCCCTCCCACTCAGCCAGTTTCGCGCCCACTCGGGATGGACAGAGTGAGCCCAGGGCCCTCCTTCCCCTCCTCCTGGGAGCAGAACCCCAGGCTTCCCGGAAGGACGGGGCTTCCTGGGGCGGAACGGGACAGGTGCTCCGTCTCACCTTCCGGGACCTGCGGGCGGACTTGGAACCCAGCCCTCCCCCCAGCCCTCCCCCCAGCCCTCCTCCCCAGCCCCCCCCCGCCCCCCCCCGGCCACTTCTGCTCCTCCTCATCTCTCCATCCTCGGTGCCTCAGCCTGAGTGTCCCCTGAGGGGTCCCATCCGGCCGCACAGGCCGTCCTGGGGGGGCGTTAGTCACATCAACGGTACAGCAGCCGTCACCACGGCGCCTGTTTCACAGGTAAGGTGGCCGCATCCAGGGAGGCTGAGCCACCGGGGTGACAGCCCAGAGGCAGAGGCACACGTGTGCTGAGGGTCCTGCGGTCGCTTGCATTAAGGCCTCGCACAGAGAGGGGCTGTGCCCCTGCACCTGTCGCGCCCCGAGACTGGGGAATGCGCAGGTTTGCTGGGACTTTGACATAACTGGTGTTACAGGTTTCCCCGTTTGGGACCTAAAAATACTGCCCCTCGTAGGCCCGGGTCATCCTGCTGCACGTCCCCCAGTTCGGGTGAGGACTGTGATTAGACCAGAACGGAGACCCCTGACCGTCCCTCACGGCCCTGGGAGGAAGCCAGTCTCTGGCTTCTGCAGCACAGCTAAGAATTTTCCATCAGATGATGAGGGACCCGGCGGTAACACATCCCATCTCACAAGGTCCTCCGGCTCCAAGGCTCCCGTACTCTCCACCAAGGAAGTGTAGGGCTCCGGCTAGCACCCTGCTCGACGGTCGGGTTCTGCCCCCAGGCCTGGAGCTGCCCCTCAAGGCCGGGCCACCGCGGGCTGGTTAGACGTCCTGCAGCCCGTTCCCCGCGGACCCTGTTTTGTTCTCATGCGTCCGCTGGATCCCCGTGGGCCAGCTCTGTGCCCCCTGCGCCGCACTAATGAACAGCTGGCCGGAAGGAATGGTCCCATCTCACACAGCCCAGCTAAGCCTCCAAGGCCGGGTTCTGACTGCCTCACGCCTGCAGCGCGGCCTCCAGCCTGGCCATCTTCCACCTGCGCTAAATGCACACTCTCCCCAAAGTCAGCTCGGGGGGGTCTTCGTTCCTCTGCTGGGCTGGTAACCCCTGTTGATCCGCTGTCAGGATTTGCGCTCATGTCCCCAGGTTCGCTCCGTCTAAGGTCTAACCGAGGAGGCCGCGCTCTTGGCCTTGGTGTCTGGGACTGGACCACCGCCAGCCCCGGCCTCCCTGGGGCTGCCGGTCTCCTGATGGCATTATTTTCGCAAGGACCCCGCAGGAGACGACCTGCAGACCGCCTGCGGACGTGGCAACCTCGGGGTACTCAGCATCCTGTGATGCAGGCACTGGCGGGGCAGCTTGATTTTATAGGGAAATAGCTGAGTCGCGGGCATCAGATGTGAACTACTCAGCCTCACACAGCGAATTAAAGGAACAGAAACAGATGCACGGAGAACAGGCCTGCAGTTGCCAAGGGGAGGGGAGGGAGGGTACGGCCGGGGTTCGGGGTTAGCAGATGCAAACTGCTGCATTTAGACGCATGAGAGGTGCGGCCCTCCTGCAGAGCACAGGGGCTGGGTCCAGTCTCCTGGGATGGACCATGAGGGAAGCTGAGAAGAGGAGTGTGTGTCTGTGTGTGTGTGTGTGTGTGTGTGTGTGAGAGAGAGAGAGAGAGAGAGAGACTGGGTCACTATGCAGTACAGCAGAAATCGGCACGACATGGTGAATCAATTACACTCTAATGCAAATAAATAATGAACGTCAAGGTCAAGGGGAGACCTGGCTGCCCGCAGGCAGGGCTGGGGACGGGCTGCCCCGCCCTCTCCACCCCAAACCCAGAAGCGAGCCCTGTCATGGCATCGGCTTCCTCCTCGTTAAACTGTCTACTGTTCACGACGACTCCTCTGGTCCAGTGGAGGAGACCCAAGCCTGCCCAGCCTCAGAGCATCCTCTGTGTGAACACGGCCCGCAGCACCTCAGCGCCGCACAGCCCGAGCCTCACTGACAGCCCAGGACGCCCCAGGCCTTTCCTTTGCTCTCCGCGGGCGGACAGCGCCGCCTTCTGGGGAGCAGGGGGATCAGATCTTGTTCCGCGGAGGACTTCCACCTGGAGCAGCAGTGAGGCTGGCCCCTGGTTTTCCAGCCCCGAGGGGCTGCATTAGCATTGCTGACATCACTGTGGCTGCAGGCTGGCACCATCAGCTTTTCCCGCGAGGGCTGCGAGGGCTGCGTGGACAGCGTGGCCTATACGGGGATGTGGTCTCCGCCTGGGACAAAGGGTGTGCGTGTGCCCGCAGGGCTCCGTGTTCACTCAGGCAAGTGGGCCGTGAACACAGAGGCCGCCCCACTGGGCCTCTCAGGCGGGCAGCGTCAGCCCAGCCACAGGGGCTGGATGTGCTTCCAGCTGTCCTTCCTGGCCCAACACCCACCCAGAGGGGTCTCCTGCCAGGAGCCTCACTGACTCCCAGAAATGCCCCAGACATCGAGGGGTCGCGGCCCTGAGGCCCACACCCCAGGGTTGAGCCCAGAGCCAAGGCCTCCTCGGCATCTCCTCCCAGGCCCCGGCGGCTCCGTGGGCCTCGGGCTGCTGACCTGAAGGCAGGCACACAGTGCGGCACAGCAGCCCGGGCCCCACTTGGCCCCCAGAGGAAGAGGGAGGAGCAGAGACCCCGGGGGATTGAAAAATGAGCCCCCAGGGCGGCCCTGAGCTGCTGCATAGACCCCGCTGCCCCTGGCCGGGCTCCTGCCGCCCGGCATCTAACTGCCCCCTGCATCCTCCCCCTGACCAGCTGCCACAGTGCCCCCACCTCCTCAATAGAGCCTTTGTCCCCGTTGGGCCCCAGCGCCACCACTCCTGCACGCGGGCCGGTAAGTGCAGAGATGAGGTGGGGGGGAGCAGCCCCCAGGGGGTGGGGACTCGCGGGGTCCCCAAGACCTGTCTCGACTCAGGAAGAACTCAGGTCCTTTTCCAGAGGGTGGGGGCTGAGGCCGGGGCGCGTAAAGGCAGAGCCGCCTGGCCTGGCAGGGAAGCGCAGCGTTTCCTGCAGCTCGGCCCTGAGGCCTGGAGCCCAAGGCTCCTGCAGACCTTCTGGCTCCTAGCAGCTCTCCGCCTGGTACCATCCTCATCTCTGCTAGTCCCAGGGTTTCTGGGCTGAAAGGGAACTCACCTACAAGCGACAGCCGAACCAGCCCAGACCGAGGGGGACTTTGGTTAGGGAACCTGCCAGCTGTCTGGGCACCAGCCACGTTGCTCTGACGTTGAACTCTAGTCACCCGCGGCTTTAGTGGCAGAACACAGGCTGAAGAACGCATGTCCCCCTGGGGTTACTCCTCTGCCTCCACTCCACTCCAGCCCCCCGCCCCCCACCGTCCTCTCCCGCCCAGGCCCCTGGGGACCCCAGAGACGGGCCCACCACGAGGGGGCACTGCCACTGCACGACTGCGGCCCGCCAGGGACATGTTTTCTCGGGAAAGCACCCCTGCGCTGGAGAAGGAATCTTTGCAGCGTCCCATGGAGGCGTCGAGAGCTTATGCCCTGTGCACACGCTCAGACTTGCTTTTAATCAGCAGAAACCTTCGGGAAGGTCTTAAGAGAAAATACGCTCCGGAAATTCCCCGTGTCCCCTTCTCCGGGAAGTCCTCCGGGCCCCCTGCCTCGGCAACAGACCCGATTCCCAGGGGCCACTCTGAAACACCGATAAGTCTGACTTAACAAATCTAGAATAAACAGATTCCCACTGTGGCGCAGTGGAAACGAAGCCAACTAGGAACCATGAGGTTGTGGGTTCGGTCCCTGCCCTTGCTCAGTGGGCTAAGGATTCGGCGTTGCTGTGGCTGTGGTGTAGGCCAGCGGCTACCTAGCCTGGGAACCTCCATAGGCCGCGGGTGTGATCCTAGAAAAAGACACACAAAAAATCAGAGGATGCAAGTGGGGTGTCTTCCCTGGGGAGGGGCATTGGTGCAGCCCCTGCACAGGACGCGGGCCTCACCCACAGCCTGCAGGTGCATCCCATCTGTGGAAAGTGAGCCCTGAGCCTCACGGGGAAGCTGTGACCTCCTCCTGAGCCCCGCATCCCGTTTGCCAGGCTCTACCTCCGAGATGAGAGGGTTCCCATTGCGGCTCCGTGCGTTAAGGATCCAATGTTGTCTCACTGAAGATGTGGGTTCAATCCCTGGCTTCGTTCAGTGCGTTGAGGATCCAGTGTTGCCTTGAGCTGTGGTGTAGGTCCCAGATGCAGCTCCAATTTGACCTCTGGCCCGGGAACGTCCATATGTCACATGTGTAGCTGAAAAAGAAAAAAAGAGAAAGGCAGGCGGGGGCCAGGCTGTCCTTCGTCCTCTCGATGCCCGCGGAGCAGCCTGTGTGCTTCCGAGGCTGGAGACGCCGAGGACCGTGGCCAGCACAGCGGCCACGGCGCACGTCCAGCGGCCCTAGAGGCTCCTCCGCCCGCTCGTGGCCTAGGAGGAGGGAGGAAGGAGGAGGTGACCACAGCCTTCATCACATGGGCCGTCAGGCTCCGGGTGAATGACCTCACGTCTGGGCATCAGCCCAGGTGTCTCTCCTGGAGCCAGCAGGCTGCGCCAGGGGGCAGTGTGGCCTCTCCGCTCAACTCGCCACGGGTCCGTCACCTCCCCCACCTCCTCAGACCTGTCCCCCTGCAGCCTGGCTTCCAGAGCCCAGGGTGTGTGTCCGTGTGGACGGGGCCGTGTCGGCGTGTGGCTCCTGCCCCGTCTGAGCTCCAGGAAGCCCGTCTGCGCTGCTCCAGGAGGACCCACCAGGCCGGGGGCAGAGACGCATGCACAGAGGAAACGCACCTGCCTGAGCGCATTTCAAGCCCAGAATCCAGGCGACATTTCTCAGGACTCCCTCCCTGGAGGCCTCCTGTCCGCCCTGGAAGAATCCGGTCACATGTTGCCGCCTCTCTGACCCTGCGAAGCTCAGACGGTTGCGGATTAAAGCAGGGGGCTGGGCTGAAAGGGCCCGTGTGCACCAAGCAGTGGCCGCTCCCTTCAGGGATGCTCGCTCGAGGGCGAGCTGGGGGTGCAGCATCCGCCCGAGGCTCGTCCAGACCGAGTCCCCGCTGTCCCCCACCCACCCTCTCCCCGCCGCCCAGGCCGTGGTGTCTGAAGCTTCAGCCCGTGCCCCGTGCCCAGGTGATGTGACACACCCTTGGTTCCACGGCTGTGGCACAAGTCACCCCATCCTCTCAGGACGCCCACACCCACTCTGTTCACGAGGCCCACGGGCTTTGTCACAGACAGGAAGGGGCCTGTCTGCTCAGCAGGAGCCCGAGGGCCAGGACTGGGGTTGCAGAGGCCAGGCGCTGGCAGCCGGGGTCCATCCAGCAGGGTGGGCAGGAGGGGCCCCTACACCCCTAAAATGCAGGAAGTTTGTGAGCTGGCTGAAGTCAGGCTGAAATCAGTAAGCGCCAGGCCCCCCCCCCCCCCCACTGCCCAGTAGGGCTCCCCAGGGCCTCGGACCCAGACCTCTGCGCTGCGCCCGGTCGGTCAGTGCCGGGGTGGGTGGTCCGTCTTGCCGCGTGGGGTTCACTCGTCTCCTAGATTCGGGCTCTGGCCCCACCGCAGGGCTGCTGTGTGGGGAGATGGTGGGGCTCTCGCTCCGTGTGCTGGCTGTACCGCAGGCCTGGCCACGGCCGCCAGCCATGTCCCCATTGCCTCAGAGGCCCCACCACTGATCTGGGGAAACCAGAAACCTCCCCCAACACCGGCCCCGCGGTTCGCATTAAAACACAAGTGGGAACCTGTTTTCTTAGAGGGTGGAGAACACGCCTCGGGATTTTTCCGCAGACCTAAGGATTTAGGTTTCTTCCAGCGGCTGGAAGTCATTTTGGGGCCAGGAAGCGGCGCTCTGATCCCAGCAGCCGAGTGGAACTTGGCACCGGCTCCGAGTGCGCCGCCCGACAGTGAGGTGGGGCCAGCACGGGGCAGCCTCTCCTCAGCCCGCGTCCCCTGCGCGTTCCCAGTGACCCCACGCGGTCAGAGGTGGGCGAGACAGGACCTTCCAAATTCCGCTGAGCAGGGCAAGCTCGTCCTCTCGACGTGGGCGGGCAGCTCAGTGGTATGGTGTTTCCTCGGGCCACTGCCCCACCCGGGCCTCCGTGGACCACCTGTCACACAAACCCAGGCCGTCCCCGTCATGTGTGCGCCACGGTGGGATCCCTGCCCTCCGGCCAGAAGAGCCTTGGCTCCCATGTCGAGGGGCCCCGTCCACACTCAGGGGCCCGACGGGCCATTAGCCTCCTTGCAGCGGGACGGCCACTCCGGCCCCTGTCCTGGCTCAGGCACGGCGTTTAGGTCAACCTGCCTGGGGACGGCTGGTGGTGCGGGGAGGTTATTATTTGTAAAGCATTTTTCTTTCAAAAGCATCAATTGCTGGTACTAACCACGGAAATTCAGGGACAGCGAAGGAGCTAAGACAGCGATGATTTGTAGCCAGAAAACAAAGGTTTGGGGAAAATCTGGGGGTGGAATGTTGAGTTTGGCAGCAGCTCGTATCTGTGACAGAAAGGCGAGAATTTGTGAGAAGGTTTTACCGTGAGCTCCCGCTGGCATCTGTTTTTAAAGGTTTGTAAATGACACTGGTCTCACGTTGCAGAGCCAGCCAGGGTCTGAAAGGATCACTTGAATTTGTCGGTTGTGTTTCCGACGTTTATGAGGAAATGCCATGGGCTGGCGGAGTCTGCGTCTCAGAGCCGCTCCCCGTCCGAGGGAGGCTCTGGTGTTCTCGGGTCACCCGCCAGGCCCCCACTGGCCCGGGGTCCGCAAGGGCGGCCGCTCACCCTGATGGGGGCCGGGCCTCTGGGGTCGCCGAGTCCAGCGTGGTCTGCCTGGTGACCACTGTCCAGCAGCCCAGGGCCTCGGGAGCTGGTCCTGTGCACCGACACTGCAAGACATCGGTGTAGACGGACCCAGTTCACCAGCACCCACAGGAACCCCAGGCTGGCCAGAAGCACAGAGCAGCCCAGCATGGAATGGCTGGGGGCTGTCACACGATGATGAAAGGAGACAATTTAAGTGACACCAACAAACTCCCTTCGAGGCCGCTCGAGGCGACGTTCTCCTGGGAGGTGGGCAGGAGGCTTTCAGGACACAGATCGGAGAACGAGGCAGAGAAACGGGAACCACCACTGTCTGGGGCACAGCTGGCCTTGTTCAGGGCGGGGTCAGCTGGCCGTGGGGTCTGGCAGATGGGGTGGGCTGGCCCAGCCGCGAGGTTACAGGGACCCAGACGCTCCCTGAGGGTCCCTGGGAGAAGCGGCCCCACCTGGGGCCTAGGAGGAGATTTCAAGAGAACATGCCGTATCCTCCCCAGAGGTTCACAGATCTCCAGAAGGTTCTGGGAATGAAAGCAGAGAAGCCGGGCGCTTTAAAGGAGCGTTCTGGTTGCTGCAAGGAGGCCAGCACCGCGGGCAGGAGACAGGTGGCCGCTGGGGGTCGGGAGCCAGGCCGTGGGGGATGGGAGGACCGCTGGCCCCGAGGGAGGGGCCGCAGTCACCCCTCCCTCACCTGTCCTTTATCTGGCAGGTTCAGCCCCAGCACCTAGCTGGTGGCCGAACCTCGGGTACGCCGTGTGGGGTGTCGACACTGCCCTCCAGCTGCCTGGGTCCCTCAGGGTTGTTCTGCACTCAGGGACCGTCATCGCATATCCGAACAAACACGTGCACCCCAGGGGTCACTGCAGCACCATCGCAACAGCAAGACGTGGACGCACCCCGAGTGTCCGTCGACAGAGGACTGCTTTCAGGAGATGTGCTACGCACACACAGTGGAATACTACTCAGCCACGAAAAAGAATGAAAGCGTGCCTTTGCGGCAACGTGGATGCAACTAGAGACTCCTGTGCTAAATGAAGTGAGGCAGACAGAAAAACAAATACCATAGGATATCACTTATATGTGGCATCTAAAAAACAGTATAAGAGAACTTATTTACGAAACAGAAATAGACCCAGAGGTACAGAAAACAAACTTACAGTCACTGAAGGGGAAGGTGGGGGGGGTAGATTAGCAGGTTGGGGTTAATCCACACACCCTGCTCTCTATAAAATGTATAAGCCGCAAGGGCCTATTGTCCAGTGCAGGGAACTATATTCAAAATCTTGTCAAAACCTTTTAACAGAAAATAAATTGAAAAAGAATATAAACACCTACGTATGTCTGTCTAACCAAGTCACTCCGCTGTGCGTCCGAAACTAACACAACTCGTCGCCAATTTCAAAGGTAATTATTTCATTGTTAATAATGACACCACCACGGCAGCGGAGAGGGTCCTGACACGACTCCCTCTGCAGGCGGGTCCGGTCGGCACGCCGGTGGGCTTGTGGGAACTTCTGGTTTCTTCATGCTACAAAAGCCTCCGATGCTGAATACAAATTCACCCAAACCTCTCCAGAATCAGACTCTGTGCTGCAAAAATCCTTCTTGAGAAAATAGAGTTGTCTAAAACTGCCATGTGAAATGTTTTTTGTTGGCAGCGTTTAAATCCACTTTCCTTCAACCTCTAAAGTGGAAAAACAATTTTCATCTGGAAGCAAGCGCTCAGGGAGGAGCGGCTGGCGGGAGCATCGTTCTCAGGGCTTTGCGGTCTCGCCCAGAGGCCTGCTTCCGTCTGGGCTGAGCTGGGCTTTCAGTCTTTTCCAACCAAAATGCGCGCACTTCCCGCTCCGACCCACACTGCGAGGGGCTGGGGGGTGGCGGGCCCACCCAGGGGTCGGGAAGCTGTCCCATTGCCACGGCCGGCAGCGCGGACACCAGGGGACAGGCCGGCCGTCACCGGAGGAGGGTGGAAAGCCTGGGCCTGTCCGGGCGCTCGGCCCCTGGGTTTGGCAAAACCTGTTTCCCCTTCCCTCTGCTGCCCCTCGGGAGCCCATGGTCCACCCCCCTCCCGCCCGCCCACCGCCTGGAAAGGATCCTCTACGGAAGCCCCCAGATGCCCCAGCCGGCCAGGGAGTCAGGGCCGCGGTTGCAGCCCAGACACCAAGGCTCCCGCCGATGGAGCGCGGGTTGGAGAACTGCACACGCGCCTGGCTCCTGAGCGTCAGGTCAGACGCACCGGCCTCGCGCAGCCCAGGAGGCTCTGCCCCCCGAGGCCGCCGCACCTGCCCCTGGGCTCCGGTCTGCAGAGTCGCCCGTTCCCTGAGATGCACTTGGGACCCCCCCTCGACGCTCAGGGCATTTCAGGGTCGCCGACGGGCATATCGGGGCAGCCCGCGATGGGTCCCGCCGGCGCTCAGCCCGGCCTCGGCCCCAGCTGGTCCTGGGCTCTGGGTGCCTCCTGGTCCGGCTGGTGCCCGTGCCCTGCCTTCGAGCTCCGGTGGTGAGATCTCCGTTGACAGCGGCCCCGGGCCCAGGGCGGCAGCGCGGGCCCCGAAGGATGCTGATCCCTCGCCGGGTTCCTCCGTGAGGCACGTCGCAGCCTCCTCCCCTCTGCTCCCCTCACCCCGGGCAGGGCGACAGTGTCCCTGGACTCCAGAGGGAAAGTGCTGCGACACGGAACCCTGCACCGGACTTCCTCCTGTTTGGCATGAGAGTAATCTCACCACAGCCTCACGATGTGTGCGAGCGACGTGGCCTCCTGGAGAGAAAGCCCGCGAGACGCCTTCAGACAGGTCTAGACACTGAGTTCAAGCCGGGCCCCAGGACGGAAACGGGCGGACACTGGCAAATAAGCCACTTTCGCCCAAGGTCCAGGCTCCATTTTCTGATAAATGTGAATAAAACAACACAGATGCTCAAAGTGCAGCTCGGACTAGAAGACGTGTGATGTCTAAGAATTTTTAAAGAGTCAATAAATCTAAGCCTCCAGCAAAGCCCAGCCAGGACGAGCGTGGGCAGGGCTTTGAGACCCAGGGCAGGGCTGTCCGAGGTCCTTCTCGCTTGGTGTTGCTCTGGGGACACAGGCCTGGGCCCCCGTGTGCGTGTGCAGCAGCCATCGCTACGCAGAAGCAGAGAGGCGCTCCTGAAACGCCCTGACGGGGGCTGCTGGGGTCGGCTGGGCCGTGCCAGGTCATCTCGAGGTTCTGGCTCCCTAAGGACCTGGATAACTTGTAATAAAATCTGAATAACTAGCAACAGTGATCGGCGCCTTAGAGATGCTTGGTAAGTGTTTGGATTTTGGCAGAGGAGGACTTTGCGACAAGAGGTGGGAGAAACGGAAAATACTGTCATCAAAATAAAATGCTGTCATCAAAATGCACCAACAACTGCCACCAAGGTGTGGTCAGTCTAGTCGAACCAACGGCACAGATGACAAATGAAAGGGCATCCGTGAGCCACCGCTGGAAGGGGCGTGGGTCTCTCAGGGCACCAGCAAGGCAACCTCCATGCCAGCAAATTAACCAGTACACTGGTCAACCAACCGCTACACCCGTAAACCAACCACTATACAAGTAAACCAGCCTCCATGCCAATAAACTAACCACTACCCTAGTCAACCAGCCACTACACCAGTAAACCAGCCTCCACACCAATAAACTAACCACTATACTAGTAAACCAGCCTCCACACCAGTAAACTAACCACTACACCAGTAAACCAACTACGACATAGTAAACCAATTCCATACCAGTTAAGAAACCCCCTCATCAGTAAACCGACCACAACTTAAGCAATCTCCACAGCAATAAACCAACCTCTACACCAATAAACTAACTGCTGTACTAGTAAACCTACCTCCATGCCAATAAACTAACCATTACACCAGTAAGCCAACTACTACACCGGTAAACTGACCTCCACACCAATAAACTAACCGTTACACTAGTAAACCAGTCACTACACTGTAAACCAACCCACTCCCAGTAAACTGACCTCCATACCAGCCAGTCAAACTCCACACCAATTAACTGACCACAACACTAGGAAACCAACTGCTACACCAGCAAACCAACCCCTATGCCAGGAAACTAAGCTCTACCCCAGTTAACAACCTCTGCTCCGGTGCACTGACCACCACAGGGAGCAGCAGCCGCCATCCCCGTGTCCGCGCCCCCGTGTCCGCGCCCCCGTGTCCGCGCCCCTGTGTCCGCGCCCCGGCTGGCTCCAGACCCGCGTCATCAGGAGCTGCCCCTCAGGTGCAGGAGGCCCTCAGGACCCTAGTGACGGGCCCTCTGGGAAGAAGGCACTCCCAGTCACCCCGGACTGATCGGATGCTCGGTGCCCGCTTACCTGGGCACCCAGCGGAGGGCTGTGCTGGGCACAGAAGCCAGCATTCTGTGCACATCACAGGGACGCATGCCGTCAGACTGTCCCCACCTCCTGCCGCATCAGAGACCAGATATGGACACAGAGGGCACGGCCACTACCAGGGGGCACGGCCACCTGCACCGTGTCCTCAGGACCGCTCCAGCCCCAGGTCATCTGGAGCAGGGGCATCAACCGTTCCTTCACGAGCTCAGCACTGGGTCTGTGTTCCTCCAGCCCTTGACTTGAATTTAGAAGGACCTTCCCCAGCCGCCTGCGGCCTGCGTGTCCTGCCACCCCAAGCCCAGGAGCTCCAAGAGCCCAGGACTCTGTCTTCACAGGCGCAGCCCTGCAGGGGTCTAGCAGGTGGTCCCACCGGGAGGTCAGAGCACGCTGCCTGCCCTGTCCTGACGGTCCCTGGTGGATACACCTGCAGCGACAAAGGGCCAGTGAAACACGGCTCAGGCAATTCAGGCCCAAGGACGCCGAGCCCTGGAAAAGACGTTGGCCCTTCTCCACGTGATCGGTCACCTAGTCAGACCAAGGGACCACCCGTGTGGTGGGGAAGGAGAGGCTGGGGTCCATGGGCCCCCAGTCCCCAAATCGTGTAAGAGCAGGAGCTGCAGTTCCCGGGAGGCCATCTGGCTACAGCCATTTCCAAATACACCCTGGAACCAGCCAGGACAGGGGAGGGGTCCGTGTCAAGGTCCTAGGTCACGGAGGGGACGATTGGCCACGGGACAGGAGCTGCCCTGTCCCAAGCAGAGGTTCTCGTGGCTCCCGTGACCTGAGAGCAGAAATCCCTGCTGTCTCGTGACGGACGGAGGCCTCGGGCTGCGGCAGCTCGTGGACCAGGACCTGGGGAGGGGCTCCCTCTGCTGAGGTGGAAAGTCACCTGGAAAGAGCCCAGCCCAGGCAGCGCGCCGCCCGCGCCAGGATTAGCTCTAAGCACCAATTTCTCCAGCTGTTGCCAAAGACAAGAAACACTTCCAAGAACCCCGGTGCAGAGCCTCCTAACGGAAATAGCACCGCAGTCCCACCGGCCCTGGCTGGAAGGTTCCAGAAGGCACGGAAGGACCAAAGCCACGCACTCTGAGTTGAGAGACAATTCAGATGGCTAATGTCTTCCTGAGCAGGAACCAGAACAATAATGCCAGGAAACCGGGGCTCCATGAAGGCCCTCCGGCAAATCTGGAGGAAGCACCTTTAGTTTGTAAGACTCACGGGCTGCTGCCCGAAAAGACGGACAAATACCAACCGCCGAGGGGAGACACTCGAAGGATAAAGTCGGGGCGGCTGCTGGCCATCCCAGTAACGCACAGCCGTTCACGCCGCCACCACCCTGTAGACACAGCTCCGCCCGCTGCGGGTAAAACCTGGCTGCTACGTGACGGACCCCAACATGCCCGGAGGGGGTTGCCGTCCTGGTACCCTGAGCGTGGGCCCGAGTGTGACCTTGAGTGCGACCTCGAGGGCGACCCCCTAGTATGACCCCCAGTGTGACCCTGCCTGTGACCCATGTGCCCACCGGCTGAGTTCACCACCCTCTGCCGGTCACTCTGCGTGTGGTTGGCAACGAGGGTCCTGGCGGCTCTGTCTGTCCTTCTGACGCCGGGTCACCTCTGGAGCATCCGCCGGAGGCCCTCACTCTGGAATCATCTCCGAGGCGCCAACGCGGCCCGGGGGTGCCTCTCGCAGGATGAGGGCGCGGGAGCCGCACCCGCATCGTCTTACTTTCTGAGGAAGGTCTTCTTTTTCCGGTTTTACACGAAGAGAGACCAGTAACCGGCTGGGGGGGGTCCGGCAGCGGCGCGCGGGGCTCAGGAGAGGAGCTCAAAGCACAGCGCAGTTTTGCGCCCAGCATGTGGCCGCTGCCTCGCGTGGGGAGGAAACACATCCCTTCCGGTGCCTCGGAAATGCCCAGAGACGAAGGGGTGCTGGAAACACGCCAACGGCAGCGATGTGGGCAGAGGCCCCGAGGCCCCGTGGCCTCTTGTCTGGGACCAGGAGCCGAGCACCGGGCAGGTGGTGAGCTTCCCGAGGAGCGGGGCGTGCAGTCAGGCCAGCGGGCCCCTCGAGTCCCAGCGCGGCGGGAGCCTGGCCCTGGGCTGCTCTGGGAGTCGGCTCGGCCCAGACCCCAGGCCGGCGGGGGTAGTGGGTGTTTAGGGCGACCCCGTTCCCGCACACGCTGCAGAGCAGATCGGGTCTAGACGGCTTTCCCGAGGCCTGCGAAGGCCACGTTCAGAAGAAACAAGTCATGGTGTCTTGACTCACTGCGGAAACCCGGCGAGACCCTCCCGGAGTCTCTCTGCTCGTGGTTACGCGTCCACGGCCCAGGAGCAGGGAGGGAGCTACCCTCACCCGCAGGGCCAAGGGCCCGGCCCTGCCTGCTTTGAGGAGGGCAGTGCCCACAGCGGCCCAGCCGGGGGAGGACAGGGCCACACTCAAGACGGCGCTGCAGCCCGTGGGGAGGCTGAGAGCGATGCAGGAGCCACAGCCCCAGGCCCCTCAGAAGCGCTTCCCGTGATGCTGCCGGCTCTCCTGCGCCCGGGGCTTGGCCCCAGCAGCCGGATGGTTCCCCCAGGACCACACGGAGGGAAGAGAACAGGGCTGTGTGTGTACCTTCTCCTCAGAAAACACAGAGCACGCGAGCAGAGAGCCCCGTCTCGATCCCACCTCCCCTGCCAGTCACCACCAGCCCTGAAGGGCCGTCTATACCCGCCGTTTCAGCCCCTCTCCTGCCTTCCCGCACCCCCCCATCAGCTTTCACCGCCGACACCCCACAAACACGACCGTCAGTGGCCTCGGGTGGCTCCAAAGACCAGTTCAGCCCCCTCACCCCCAACTTAACCTACAGGAGCGTGAACAGGGGACCCCCCCGACTTAACCTACAGGAGCATGAACAGGAGGACCCCCCAAAATCACATGGATTCCATTTCCTACCTCACTCTCGCCTCCACCCAGGCACCTCCTCCCTCCACCTGCAGTGGCCTCCGGGTCGTCATGGTGCCACCTGCTGGGAGCTGCTGCTCAGGACCCAGGTCCCCAGAAGAGGCAGAAGGGGGCCTGGTCTGTTACCGCGTGTGGCCGTGGGCACAACAGGCGACTTCAGCCAGCGGCCCCTCCCCTGCTCTCTGGGCCGCAGACCCTGGCCTCCACCCAAGGCCCCGGGCTCCTTCGGCTCCCCCACCCCCTTCCGCAGAGACTCCATGTCCCCAGAGGGTCCTTGGAAAATCCAAGGAGAATCGGGGCACGAGGTCAGCGTCAGCTGCCGACGCCATTAGCGGGAGGGGCTGGAAAACGCGCGGATGTCCCGGAACACAGTCCACCACCGCCCTCGCGGTGACAGTGACAGCAGCGTTCGACCCACTGGGCCTGAGCGAGCGTCCACAGGCTTTTCCTCAAATCCTGAAAACCACCCAACAGACAGAAGCCAAGGCCAGGGCAGCTGAGCAGGGCTCAGGGTCACACAGCTGGGAAAGGCGCCTGGCACCCCGTCTGTCCCTCCCTGTCTGTCCCCCCACCCCCGGTCTGTTCATCCTCAGGCGAGACCGCTTCCCGACCCTCAGGTCCCCTCGTCCAGTGGGTTCAGGGCCTGGCGTCAGAGCCACACGGCTCCCCCGTCTCTGGGTGGCATCTCCCCAGGCCCTCACGCTGACCTCACTGCCGGCAGGGCCACCATGGCCTCATCACAGGTGGCTGGTGACCACGGGTCTGCCTACATCGAGGGGGCAGAACTGGGCAGCACAGGCAAACCAGGGTCAAAGTGACCTTGACAGTGGCCGTCGTTCATGCAGACGTCCCCCAGGTCTTCACCACAGGGAAAGCACAGCCAGACTGGCCGGCGGGCAGGCCACACGGTCACGCCGTCTCCAGGGGGCTCTCAGGGCAGCTCTTGTTCTGTAAGAGTTGGAACCGGGTCTGGACGCTCCTCTGATCCAGACGCCATGTCCTTCAGAGCTGTTCCCCGACTTCTCTGCCGGCCTGACAGGCCTGGGGACCACAGGGGACACGACAGAGAACGGCCACCGTGGGTCCAGTAGCTCCAGACCCATGAGGAACCAGGGACCCTGTTCATCGTTCCTCCTGTTAGACCCCAGCCGGGAGCCTCGACGGACACACGGACACACGGACAAACACTGACACAGACAGGCACACACGGACCCAAGCACACAGCACACACAGACGCACACACGCTGACACCGACACACAAACGTGCAGACTTACACAGACACGTTTTCTCACCTCTTCGCCTCGCGGGGCCTCGCTCGGCTTTCCCGCAAAGGCTGCGACGGCCCCCGCCCGTTTTCTCCATCTCGGCTTAGAAGCAGCGAATCGCCAGGACTGGGGACACCCGCGGGCCTCGCACTGGGGAGCCGTGTCTTCACTCAGGGCCCAAAAAACACAGGCCAGCCCCTCCCGTGTGATGGCCACCCCGCTCGGGCTCCGGAGGAGAAAGGTGTCACCTCCAGGGAGCCCATGGGGCAGGAAGCGGCCCGCGCCGTGGACCCGCGGGCGAGGACAGGCGAGTGATGAGGTCCGGGCCGGAGGCCCTGCCTGGGCAGGAGGCGCCTGGGGCTCCGGGCACACGGCCCTCCCAGCCTCGCGGACCTGCAGCCCAGCCCGGGCGCCTCCACTGAGGGTCACTGGGCGAGGCTGAGCAGAGTCAGCCTCCTTAGGAAAGGGAAGAAGCAGCAGCACACCTGTTTTTTTTCCTTTTAAAGGCAAAATCTAGATTACGTGTAAAATACACCTGGAAAGGGCATCTCGGGTGCAAGATGGAGACCCACGAACTGTGTCTGTGCATCCACTCATTTAAAAGCACAGACGCCGTCCCACCTGGCCCTGCAGGCAGCTCCCGTGGTGGTGCAGCGGTAACAACCCCGACTGGTATCCACGAGGACTTGGGCTCGATCCCTGGCCTCGATCAGTGGGTTAAGGATCTGGCGTTGCCGTGAGCTGTGGTGTAGGTTGCAGATGCAGCTCAGATCCTGAATTGCTATGGCTGTGGTGTAGGCCAGCGGCTACAGCTCCGATTAGACCCCTAGCCTGAGAACCTCCATATGCTGCAGATGCGGCCCTAAAAAGACAAAAAAAGATACACACACACACAAAAGATAACCCCCCAGCCCTGCAGGCACCACTCTGGGCCCAGACACAGGCAGCGCCAGCCCCCCAGTGTCTCTGCCCCACCCCTGGATGTGAGGGCCCCGGCGGGTGGGTGGCGGGAAGCGCCCTCAGGGACCACCTGCCCTGCCCCCTCAAGGTTGGGCACTAGCAGCCCAGCTGCGGGAGGGACCTTGGACAGACGCGTGCCCTTTCCTGCAGCAGCCACACGAGGATGAGAGCGACCCTGCATCCGACCATGGCTCTACTCGTCTCTTCACAGATGGGCCGCCTCGTCCCCTGAGCTGCCCTCCTCTGAAAAAGGGGGACAAGGAGCCTCGTCTTCGAGGAGGATCAGCAGATGCTCCGTGAAACGAGGGGCTGAAATCCTTGCCTGGTTTTGCTCACAATGGACTCAGCGTCTGTCACACGGCTGTAAAGTGTGTGACTTCAGTGCAAAGCTGGATGGATGGTCACTCCGCACGGCCCGCGGTGAAGATGCCACAGTCACTGAATCCGAGAGAAGCACCAGTCCTTCTGCTCGGTCCTGTTTATCACTCACCGACTAGTGCTCTATAGTCGGCCTGAGTCCAGTCTACGTCCAGCCTACGTCCAGCCTACGTCCAGCCTATGTCCAGTCTATGTCCAACCTATGTCCAGCCTACACCCAGCCTTTGTCACATCTCGAGCCCAGCACAGCCTGGCCACAGCAGGAGCTCCAGAAACATCCTCCGAGTGAAGAGAGGAAAAGGGACCCAGTTCAGGGTGGGCGTCCAGCCCCTCCGGCCGACAGTGAGCAGGGCACCGGTCGGCACCTGTTCACCTCTACCCGAGGCAAGAGGGCATTTACCCAGTGTCCACAGACCAAGAGCTCCTGGACATCCTGCAAAGCTGGACCCTGGGGAGCTGGCGGGAGGGGCGCCCCGCCGGGGGGATCGGGTTGGACCCCCGCAGTCTCCGTGTAGGACGCCCGGCAGCGCATACAGTTCACTTCTTTAGCTGACACGACCAGTTGGCTGCAAAAATAAGACTGTTCCGACCAGGATCCAATCAACTCTGCCCCTTGAGGAGCAGAGGTGCCCCCGGCCAACGAGGGGCGAGGCGTGGGGTGCTTTAACGGGGGTGAAGACGGGCCCAGAGGCACTTCCAACCCGCCGGGAGTGAGAGCCGAGGTCCAGAAGGTGGTCGGTGAGTCCAAGCAGCAGGGCAGACACGGCGCCAGAGGCTGGTCACCAGGGGCTCAAGAGGTGAGCGGGGGAGGGGGACACAGGAACAGCAAGTAACGAGGACGAGGACGAGGGCGAGGCCAGCACAAAAGCAGGAAGGTGCTGGGGAGGCCGGGCCTTGGGGGCGTCCGGGCGCATCCTGGCCTCTGCAGGGCTGGGCTACCCGCCCAGGCCTCGAATTTCAAGATGTTGAGTCCAGTGGGGGTGTTTCGCATTAAAACTCTGTTGCCTTCCCGTTCAGGCAGCCTAGGAACTACCCCAGCTCCCTCTCACCCTTGCTTGTACAAAAACACAGGTCACCGCCTATTCCTGTTTTAAGAACTAATGAGACTCCGGGGGCTCGGGCCCAAGCGGGGCGTCTCCTGGAGCACAGCTGCCCACAGGTGGCCAGAAAGAGCCCTGACGCATGCGACACGTGGGCCAGAGCCCGGTCCTGCGAGGCATCTGGCAGGAGCCCCGGGCTGCCCGGTGATGCCCATGAAACACCCGCATCCGGGGCCGAGCTCGGCGCCTGCACAGGGCCACGCGGTGGACGAGTGCAGAGACCGTGTGTCCGCGTTCAGGTTCCCAGAGGTCCAGGGCGCTGGGCTCCTGCGCAAGGAGCAGCCAGTGAACCAGGCGCTGCCGGTAGCATCTCGGGAGCAGCACCGCACGGAGCAGCGTTCATTCAACGGGCGTGTTCAGTGTCCCCAAGTTTGGCAAAACCAGGAAAGGACTGGCCTCAGCATCAGAAGAAGGGGGTTTGGGTCTTGGGTCCACAATCCCTGACTGCTGGGGGCGCCGGGGGCCCAAGACGGCGGAGGCGAGGACGTGGCCAGCTGATGCGCTCTGGGACACAGGGCACCGGCCCCGCGCCCTCACTGTCCTCACGCTGAGTCACGGTTCCAAGAACTGACGACACGGGCCAATTTCTGGTGCAGTAATTTTTAAAGAACACAAACACCCGTGTTTTCTGGGAACTTCCTCCGAGACAGCTGCAGACTAAGTTACTCAGCAGAGCCTGGGCTGTGTACCCGGACTTGTTTTGCTCAAAGAGGACAAAACAACAAGAGAATCGGTCTGTGTGCCAGGAAGAGAGAAGGTAACAGGAAAAGTCACGACCATGAGGTCATGTTGCTTTCCATCCAGCGCCAGAGACCATTACAGAGATTCGGTTTTCAGAAAACACACGGCAAACGCTATCCTGAAGACGAGGCTCGAAGTTGGAAACGTTACAATGGCAATCTCCTCTCCTTCCAAGCCTCCCAGATAGAAAAGCCACACTTTCCGCTCTGCCCTGGAACAGCCCCTACATGTGACAAGGGGACAGAACCCTCTCCCCCCGTAACACCAAAGTGGCTGTAAATAAGCTATTTCTGAAAAACGGGGCTTCCTGGCAGAACCGACTGGCCCAGCTTTAGACTTAAATGGCTGTAATGGCCCAGCCTGAGACTTTAGAAGCTTTCATGAAAAGACCCTGACTCTAAGATTGCTTGGTTGGCACGGGAGAGAGTTATGACACCAGGTCAGGGGCTGTGGGACAGACCCTGGCCGGCTTCCTACCTCTGGGGACCCCGCCTCTGAGCAAAGAAATCCAGACACTGGGAGAGCAGAGAAGATGCAATTATTTTCAACAAACCCCACAACCATAAACATAGGTACCACTGGAGCTTCTGGAACCTTCCAATTGCAAGCACGCTCCCTCGCGGTCAACGCCCTGGGGTTCGGGGTTTGAGAGCATTCACTACCATCGTACCAAAGAAGCGACTCCACAATTTGAAGATTTCAAGCAACAAGGCTCGAGACTCCACACCTGAGGAGGTTAGAACAGGGTTGGTTCGGGTCCTTTGTCCCAGACACTGAGTTAAAGACCACAGCCGATGGGACCGGACAGACACGGCCGAGGGACAGGCTGGCCGCGGGCACCAGGGCTGGAGGGCCCGGGTTCCATCGCAGGGCTGCTCCCCACTTGCTGGCCTGGGGCACTGCTGGCCTCTGAGCCTACAGCGGGTCTTGGGGGCGGGGCTGGGTGTGAGGAGGTCCTGGGCTCTGGGTGCTCTGGGGACAGATGGCATCTGACAGCTTCGTCCTGCTGCTGCACGTTCTGTCTGGGTGCTCGGGTCTCCTGGCTACGACTGTAGCGACCGATGAGGGTGCAGACCCAGAAGCAAAAGTTACAAAAAACTCAGACGACGTCCTGACACTGTCGGAAAACGTTTCCTAAATAAAATCGACGAGGATGCCTTAGGGGAGTCCACTAAGCACGAGTAAGAACCTTTGGGCAAATCACTTGGCAAACAAAACACAGCATTTGTGTCACTGGGCATATACTTTTGCACACAGGAAACAGGTGTGACTATCTTAAGGCAATGGGCGTTGCTACACGTTCTCGTTTTTAAAGCAAAAGATGTGGAGGGTCCGTGCCGCTTCTGTGCATCCACCTGTGCACATCGATGCGGCCCTCGGCCCTGTGCGAGCAGGTCACCCGCTGACCAGGACAGCACCTCGTCTGCGGAGTGGGGAGCGGTGAGCGGACCCTCTGCACCTCGGGCCAGAGCCTCTGGCAGCTTCCCGCCGAGGAGAGTGGGCTGTGGGCCCAGGGTCCCCGGGGAGGGGCTCGGGGCACCACCCATCTCGGTGTCTGCTCGGGACCCGGCCGAAAGGGGCACCTCAGAACCATGGGCATCCAGGTGTGGTCAGCACAGGGCACAGGTGCTGGTCCTGGGCGGGGGGAGGAGTCCAGGCAAGTCGGGGTCCGGCTCCACTGCCCAGCCCCCACGCCCTCCTGCAGCCGCTACCCAACACCCGCCCCTGAGCGCCAGCTCACGGCCCCCCCAAGCCCTGAGACGACTGCAGTGGAAGTTTTCGCGTTAGTGAAGAGGCGACATGACGCCGGTCACGGCTGCGGGGCCCTGCTCGCACTTCCTCCTGCTGTGACCTGGGGCGACGCCCCGCAAGAGCAGCCGATTGGGGCTCATCCCTTTCTGCAACAAGGCCACTCGTGGAAGCGGCTCGTGTGTCTCATTCATTGCACGGCATGGCATGACTTGGCAGCTTTGAAAAATTCAATACTCGATTTTTCCCTGATAATTACACTGTCACTTTTTCCAGCTCCTGCAAAGATACCCTAAACCCCTTCCAGGTCCTGGTCCCGCCTGGACCCAGGGTACCAGGGGCTGGGAAGCGGTCACATGTTTCTGGCCACAGAGCAGCAGCCCCCATGTCCCCTGCTCAGTGTGTGTCCGCTGGTGCCATGGGGCTTCTCCCCGACAAACAGGTCCACACCCCAAACGGGGCGGGGGCTGGAGGCCTCTCAGGAGCCACCTCCCACCTGCCAAGGTTCACCAGGAGCCTGGCCCCGTCTGCCCAACACTGCGCCCGCTGCCCGGGGAGAGGCTCCACTTGAACGAATTCCCCCTTCTGTTTTCATATTTTCCCCACGAACAGTCCGTGCTGACCCCAGGGTCCCTCGGAGACCCGCCCCATGGTCATCGGATTGGCTCACGGAAAGAAGACCATTCACCGTTTGAGAACGTGGCCCATTTATTGGAACTGAAGGCGTCCCTACATAGTGCAAATGTCTCTTTGGTGACGTACTGATTACAACGCACGGGAGAGAAGCACCTGCTGCCGGCAGACGGTGAGAGGAGCAAGCGGCTGCAACTCCACCTCTTCCCCGTGGCGGCCGGGTCTGACTGCTGTCCTGCACATCAGGCCCACAACCAGAGCCTCCAGGAAGCGCAGACAGAGCTGAGCCCCGCCACCGCCCGAGCCTCCCGTCTTAACCCTCTGCAGGAGGCCACAGATAAGCCCCGGGCCCCTTCAGGCCCCAGAACACTCCGGAACACTCCAGAAAGTGGATCTGCCACCGCTTCCTACCTGAGCAAGTTACACAACCACCAGCTTTTAGACGGCGTCATCTGTCTTCTGTTTACAGAGATCAGTCCCAAAATTTGGCTACTCAGTTTGCCTTGATATTTCAAAAGAAGTCCCATGTCCCTGAAACACCAGAGCTTTCGTTTATCACGTGGCGAGCGTGTTTAACGCCCTTGGGCTGGAGCGTCAGCACAGCCCACCCGGGGTCTCCTGTGGCGGGGAGGCGCCTGTGCTGGGCTGAAACCAGGCTTCCAAGCTGCCCCCCCCTACCCAGACACCGTGGGTGACCGGCCCCGCCCCGCCCCCAAGACGGGCTGCGGACGTGCCCGTGTGGACCGAGGCGGCCAGGGCCCTCATGGGCCTCCCGTGGGAAGGGCGGCTGGGCCCTGGGTCTGTGCCACGCCCGGCTCCCAGGCGGCACTCGAGACCGCAGAACCCAGGAGGACGTGCCCAGGCACCACGTTTCTCAGAACACAGGCCACCTTGCATTTGGAACAAGACAGAAGGTTTTCCGGTCAGTTAAAGCGGGAAATTACGAGGTATGAAAGTTGCGCTTCACTGAATTCTACAAGAACTTTTGCCGAGTGGGGCTAAGTTTTCTGCCGCATCTGAAACTAAAACACGGGCAAAATGTCATCAAACATCAGGCACTGTGAAAACACACATGAGATACAGGGACTGGTCTTCTCCAACGCACTCACACGACCTGAAGTTATGAGCAAGTCCCCACACTCGAGTTCCTCCGGGTGGAAGATCCAGAACGGGTGGCTGTGCCGTGGCTCTGGCGGGACCCAGCGGGCCCGGAGCGGAGCATGAGCCGGCCGAGGGCGGGCGGTGTCTGCACGGACAGTGATCCTGACAGCGCGGGGTTTCCACGTCCAGTCCACACCAGCAGCGTGCGTGCGAGTGACCGCCAACACGGGCCTGTCCTAACGCGGCCACAAGCCTCGCAGTCCCGGGTGGGAGGCAGTCGCAGGATGTTGCTCTCCTCCGGCGGCCGGCTGGGGGCTCTCTGCTCTGCGACCGGGGGGCGCCGGGATGCCGCGGGGGCCGGAGGGGGCGGCCAGAGCCATGCTCCCCACGGAGACCGACCCCCAGCGCCTCCGAAAGGACTGTCTCCTGTGCCAAAGACTGACTTGCTTTCAAATCCCATGTCCCTCCTCTGGCGGCTCCACTCTGCGCCCGCCCTTGGCGACGCGACTGAAAGCTCCTGGTGTCAGAAACCAAGCGAGACTAGCGTTCAGTTGAGAAGAAACGGTGATATTAGGTAAAATCAACTTAGGAGCCTAAATGATGTAACTGTGCAATTTAATAGTAGCACCAATTTTTTCATTAAAAAATTAAATAAAAACCTGAGAAATCTAACATGACGTCAGGACACGCGTCTGCTCCATGGTCCCCTGGTGACAGCGCCGCGTCCTGGCCGTGAAACACCTCGCCTCGTGTCCCCGGCAGCCTGTACTCCCTGCACGGGCCACAACCGTGGGACGAGCACAGGAGCACCAGGGCTCCCGGGCACTTAGGGCCCCCTTCCCGCCGAGGCTCCCAGGCAGACCGGACAGCAGGCCCCGCCGACTCTCACGGGCGCCGGACAATTGGCAGGCTGGCAAGTCTCCACGAAGCAGGTGACCTGCCCGTCCTGCAGAGATGGTGCAAAGCCGTCAGTTCTGGGGGCGGCCCGCCTCCCAGGCCCAGCTGTGCCCGGGCGCCCAGTCCTCCCAGAGGCTCCACGCCACCCTCTGCTTTGCTGCTCGTCCCCCTCGTGGAGGAGACCCCAGACCACAGCTGCCCACCCTCCGTGCCTCACATGGGAGCCCCAGGTGACATCCCCGGATGCCGACCAGGAGAGCCGACAATGGAGAAGCTGAGAAGACAGGGCTGCATCCAAACCAGGCAGCCATCAGGGACCCCGACCCCTGCTCTGCCCAGGCCAGGGGACAAACCCCTCCCTGTCTGCACAGACTCGCCCGCTGTCCTCTGGTCCCATGTCCCAGCTCGGCCCCCAAATGCCAGCCCAGCCTGGGCTGCAGCCAGGCCTGCCCACGTGGCCAACCGCAGCCCCCTCCGTCCCCTGGTTCTGAGACCAGGGAACGCCCTTCTCACTAGCGCAGACACCGGCGCTGGGGCAGCGGTGTCCGTGAAAACCATTAATAAGACTCAGGGAGGAGCCCCCAGCTCTGGGGAGAAGGAGGGGGCCCCATGGCTGGACGCTCTGCTGCCCAGCCGCCTGCCCGCATCCCCCAGAGCCCACACTCACGCGGCATCCACAGAGCGTGCAGGGGTCCCGCTTCCACTGGGTGCCATCCGCGTGAGGCTCGCCGTCTGCATCCACACACCCGGTGCTGAGCCGAGACTCGAGTGCCTTTATCTGCAGCGGAGCAGAAGCATGTGCCGGTCACCAGGACAAGGCGGGCGGCTGGGCAGCGCCTCTGCCCCGCCCGTCAACAGTGCCAGACGACGAGCAGGGGCCGAGGGGAGTGTTTGTTTGTTTTTCCCTTTTTTTCCTTTTTAGGGCCACGCTGGCAGGACATGGAGGTTCCCAGGCTAGGGGTCAAACTGGAGCTATAGCTGCTGGCCTGCACCACAGCCACAGCAACGAGGGATCCGAGCTGCATCTGCGACCTGCACCACAGCTCACGGCAACGCCAGATGCCCAAACCACTGAGCAGGAGCAGCGGTCAAACCCACATCCTCATGGACACCAAATGGGTTCTCAACCTGCTGAGCCACAATGGGAACTCCCCAAGGTGAGTATTTCTAAAGGGCTTTCATGGAATGTCAAGTTTACTCATCAGGCAGCTGGCAGCTGCCCATCCAAGGCTCCATGACAGCAGCCTGGCCCCCTTGTCTGGGGCCGAAGTGCACAGACCACAAATACAGTGCGGTTATCAGGGGAGGGAGGAGCCTTGGGGAGAAATAAAGACGCCGGGGGACCAACACGCTCTGCGCCAGGTTCTCAAAGGGATGCTGGGCCGTGACGGCCGCTAACCCCGACGGCACGCCGTCCCCTGCATGGGGGCCTCCCTCTCGCCGGGAGCTGGTGACAGGGTGAGAGGCTGGAGACCCGTGGAGTCTGCGCGGCTGTGGGGCAGCGGCTCGGCCTTGTCCCGAGTAAACCGCCACCTCACTCAAACCGTCCTCCCTGGGGTTTTCAGGCTCTGCACCAACTGATGCCTCGGGGCTGGAACAGGCTGGGCTCGCGGGCACTGAGGCATCGGCCGCCCTGTCCAGCCTCCGTCCTGTCTTGGGTCCATCTGCCCCATCCGTGCAGTAACCAAACCCCAAACCCCGCCCTCCACTCGCTGGCAGACCCTGGGGGCCTCAGCGCAGCCAGCTGGCCCTGGGCCCTCAGCCCCTGGGATTCGCGTGGTTTGTCTCCAGCCCCAGGCCAAGGGGCCGCGTCCCCCACCCTGAGCCCAGCAGGGCCAGGCCCCCTCCTCACCTTCCTCCCCAACCGAGGCAGAGTTTGTCCACTGTCAGCACCCAAGGCGGTCACCCCTGCCCCCAGACCCCCAGGCAGGAGAAGCGATGGGCAACCACAGGGCAGATGCGGACGGGGCCCGAGCCCCTCTCCAGGAGGCTGAATAGACACAAATGTGTCCCGAGCCGAGACTGAGGCTTCCAGAAGCAGGAAGGGGCTGGTGCCACAAGGCCCCGCTCAGGGGCCTGCCTCTGGGAAGTCCGACAGCATCAGAAACCCCGCGACCATGACCTGCCAGGTCTGCACCCTGCTCGCTCGCCTGCCATGTCCCTCTCCGCTCCCGCACACGCGGAACGACAGAGCCCCTGGCCCGGTCCAGGCGAGGAGCAGCGAGCAGTGCTGTCTGCCAGCCCTGACCTCCCAGGAAGCGCGGCCGTGCCGGGTCCTCCCGCATCCCAGGGCCCTGACCTCCTGCGACGCCTGGCCCTCCCCGCGACGTCCTCTCCAAAAAGGCAGGACCTGTGGTTCCCAGGCAGCGTCGCCCTGTTCCGGAGCCTCGCGCGGCCTGCGTTCTGGGGGCCCCGCCCCCCCAAAGGCCCTGCTGGCAGCCCACTGCGGAGGGTCCCGGTCCTGGGATGCCCTAGGGCAGCTGGGTGTGGCCCGGCCGGAGGGCAGAGACACCAGCGATGTCCCTGGGGCGGCAGGACGCGCACGGGGTCCCGGCAGCCCCTCCCTGCCGCTCGCGGGAGAAACCAGGGCCGAAGGGGAGTCGGGCGAGAGGAGGGCGCGCAGCCCCACCTGCCTCCTGAGCTCCGCGATGGTCTTCTGCACTTCAAGGACGAACTCCCGGACGTCACCGGTGCCTGGCACCTGTGGGCGCTCCAAGGAGGTGGCCGTGGCATTGCTGAGACGCATCCCGGGCTGCCTGCCTCTGCTGGGGGAAGCGATGGAGGCTCAGCGACACGGCCCAAGGCACGTGGCTCCCGAGGCCTGTGCGTGGCCACGGGGGACGTCCCCAAGCCAGGGACAAGGTCGCAGGGCGCAGGCCTCCCGAGTACCTTGGCATCTTTGCAGGCCCCGCCTCCCTGGCCGGCCCGTCCTCCTGGTAGCTGAATTCAAGGGACCGCCTGCCGCGGAAGTGGTAGGAAAATGCGTTGAACTGGCCCCTGGTTCTGCAGTCTGAGAGCAAGGTGCAGACACGTTAGGGCGGCCACTCTCACGGCGGGAGAATCGCGAGCATCTGGGCAAACAGCACTGCCTCTCCCGCAGGACAGAGCAGACACTCAGGCCGGCTGGGGCGGGGGAGCGGCCTCACTCCCCGCCTCCCCCAAGAGCAGCCTGCATCCCTGCGACCTCCTGAGGCCCCCAGCGCAGCCTCTGGGCCGTGCGCTGCCGTCCTGCCCCACACAGGAGTCTCCCAACCACGTCGGTAATTCCGACCATTAGCTCCAACCCGTGTGCCTGCGTGTGTCTTCTTCCCTCTGGACTCACCAGCCCCCACAGAGGGGCTGAAAGTCACAACTCTGGGCAAAAGGGAGCAGCCGCAACCCCCGAGGAGCGGCTTCTGAGGTTTCACATGTGTGCTGCTTTCACAATCAGATTAAACAGATACCGAGGCGACTAAGGGTACAGCTCGAGAAAGTCTGCGAGGAGCCTTTTATAAACGATGAACTGAAAAGTCAACAGCAATCGACAGGGGGTCTGCTCACGCATTAACTCATTTTATTCTGCTATTTTCTAGATACGGCTTTGAGCTAAAATAAAGCAGATGCAGCCTATAAGGCATTTTGCAGCTTAGGGCTATGCCTGCCCTTTTAAAGGGAGAGATATTCCAATGAAAGGGTGCCTACATCTCTCTACGGGTCCCGCCGACAGCAGGAAGGGCTCTGAGATGTGATGCAAAGGACAGAGCCTGGGTCCAAGGCCCAGTCTCTCCCAGGACTTTGGATTTGTGGAGCAAAATACAGAGCACTTGTCTCTGCTCCTTCCTAACCATCACAGGGAACCTGGCAAAGTTGTCAACAATGCAGCTTCTGCATCTGAAAAGAGGCACTGGCTTTTCTCAAGGATGTTCGGAGAGAACAATCTTCGGCAGACACAAGAATCACGCTCCCGCCAGACGCGTGAAAACGCGTTGTGACCTTGATAAACCAGTCAGAATGTGTTCTGAAAAGAAGCTAAAACACAACAAGCTCCCTCCACCTCCGCAGCAGGCGCCTCAGGGCAGGTTTCTCTGGCCATTGGAGACAATTAGAACACGTGGCGGCCAGTTTCAGAAATGGTGTCTGAGTCTGACACGCTTCTTGGTGCCCGCGTCTCTGCAGCTGCAGATTCGCAGGCTCTAAACCAAACCCGCCGGCTTCTGGGAAAGCCGAGGAGCACACCGCCCTGAGATGGTGTTTCCTGCTGCTTTCACTTGGGATCGCCGCTCTCCCCCTAGGTCCGACCCCTTGGCGTGAGGAAGTCTGCAGACTCATGACTGTTGCAGGTTCCACGGGGTCCGCGGTGTGGACACAGCGACGTGCAGGCCCCCGCGAGGGCCGCCTGCTTCGCTTCCGTTTCCACTGCCAGGCGGGCTCCCGTAGCTCCCGCAGCTCCCGCAGCTCCCCCCAAACCACCAGTGCAGGGACCGGACGCCCACCTTCACAGCAGTCCTGCCACACGCGGAGGTCCATCCGGGGGACCTCGGCACAGCTGCTGTACCCGTGGGGGAACTCGGCCACTCGGAACACGTCCCTCTGCACACGCGTGATGTTGTCGGCATTGTCGCACAGGATCCTGGCCAGCGACGTCTGCTTGATCTGGGTGAGCTGGGCGGGGGAGAAGACCCCCGGGTTCTCATACCACAGCCTGCGTCCCGAACAGGAACAAGGTCAGAGAGAGCGCGGGGGCCGGGGAGCCAGGGAGCCGGTCACGCCCGGCCTCGACTCGGCGTCGGCAACACCACACAGACGTCAGGGGGTCAATTAGGCGCCACTGAAAACGGACCCGAGGCCGCTCTAAGCCACTCAGGAAGCAAAGACCGAGACACCCGGACGAAAACCAGCAGAGGCCACTTTCGAGAACACTGCCCAGCAAGCAGCCGCCCACGGAGTTACCTGGTGGCAGGTGCACCCGCACGTACCTGTCCCCGTCTCGTAAGCGCTTGAACTGTGTGCTTAGCAGACACATCAAGGTGGGCCCGAGGCGGCTGCCGGGGACCAGGTCCTCCACCATGAGGGCCGGAAACAAGTCGATGTTGAGAGGGGAGCCGTACAACCTACGAGAGGTCAGAGAGCCACGTGGCGCAGAGAGCACGGCACGCACCAAAACCCTCCTCCCCTTCGCCCTCCCCAAGTGACGCCACTCGGGCCCTAACGGATCAAATGCACTGTTGTTTCTTTCGAGCATCCATCTGTTACATTTTAAAGAAATTTTCCTACTCTGTTCATATAGACATGACAGAAGACATGCATGTATTTATTACACAAAGTTTAGAGAAGCCAGGAAAACCCAAGGAAGGAAATTAAGAGCATACCTTCTGACTATTCAGACACTTGGCATCCAAAAGCCACCTTTCTGATCTTTTTGTGGTAGAGACAGATGAAGAATAAGCTACATATAGGCAAAGACAAGTTCTCAAAACAGAACTGGGATCCTACCATATGTTGAAAATGTATTTGCTGTGAAGACACATTTTACTAAGTACAAATAGTACCAAAGATTAAAACAGCACGGTTCAAATGGTCAAAAACAAACTTTTTCATCAAATTCTTCCAGTTCCGTAGAAATCCACGTGTAGAAGTAAGGCACTGACAAGTCTGCTGAAGCCCTCGGACCTAATCCTTCCTGATTCCCGGGGCCACCAGACAACAGACGAGGGCTGAGCCTCCAGTGCCACCCAAGCCGAACTGGGTCTTCTGAGCGCGTCCTGTGGCCAAGGCACCATCCACCTCCTCAGGACAAAGGTGCTGGCGGTGGACAAAGCCTGCAACCCCATCCTCGGTGCTGCTCAGCGCAAAGCTGCTGCAAGGCCATCTGGTCCTTCCAAGGACACGCTTGCCACACTCTCCAAGTTCAAGGATATTCGCACTGAATTTTAGCTCAGATGGAAACACAGTCAGTCACGAAGAGCCTTGCAGGTGCGGTTCTTTGCCTAGGCGGTCTTTTCCCAAAGCACACACCCCATTGCCGGGTGGGGTTCCCTCTCTGCCCCCACCCCGACTTATCAGCCAGCACAGGCAGCCCCCCACCCCGTGCTGGGGTGCCGACCTCAGACTGAGACCAGGCACCCACCTGCTTGCAGCCTCCCAGCCCAGGCTTCATCCCCACCCCACCATGTGCTCCTAGAGACGGAAAGAATTCTGACCAGGCGCCACTGAGACAGGTGCCACCACATGATCCCTTAAGCCCCATCCAAAGCCTCTCTTTCCCTGATGACAGTGGGGGCACACAGTGTCATGTCATCACCCTTCCCAGGCACCTGCTCTCACTCACCCGGTGAGTCAGATAGGACACGAGGAGGGTAAACCCGTGCCTCTTGGGGGCGCGGCTCAGGCCGTCTCCCCTGGGCCTCCGGCACTGGAAGCCTTGACGGCCCGTAGCACTGAGCTGGGAGCCAGTGGCTTCCAACGGTTTGAAATAAGTGGAGCGAAGAGGCAGACCACTGGGGAAAAGACCGCCTCAGTCTGGACAGGAAGAGGCAGGGTACTTCAGCGTAAGAAAACACACAGAGGGCAAACCCCAGCTGGCAGCCACCCCGCCCCTGGCACAAAGGTCCCGAACCGGGAGAGAGGTGGAAGAGAACCGACATCCCCTGCAACCCACGACAGTTATGTACGAGTTCCCTGGCGGCCCGGCAGTTAAGGGCATCGTGCTGTCACTGCTATGGCCCCGGTTTCATTCCTGGCCCAGGAACTGCCGTGTGCCAAGGGTGTAGTCAAAAAGAAAAATGTTTTTTAAAAACGCTATCACTGAAGCAAACAATGGAACATGTTAAACTTAGTGTAAAAGCATCGTGGTCGCTCATTCACAACCTGTACGAAGTTGGGAGTAAAGAGGCATTTTCTCCAGAAGGCGCAGCCCGGCCCCGAGGAGAGCACGCCTGACGTCGGGGTAGCTGCGTGGCTTAAGAACGAGTGATTCACCTGCCAGTGCACAGAAGAGGCCAGAAAACACCCGAAGTGAGGCTTTACAAGACAGTGCTTTTCTCCCCTTTTAAAAGAATTCTTTCAAAAGCAAAAGAGCACACACGGTAACTACACGGTGACCCGTGGCCTTGAACTACAAGAGCTCACAGTGGAGAAGCCTCAGTGAGTGGTCGTCTCCACCAAAGACCACTCTAAGAAACCGGACGGAATACCGTGAAGACGGAGCAAAGGCAAAGCGGCCACGAGACGAGAGGGCACTGGAGCCCTTGGAGAGCCCGTGTCCAGGCAGCGGTGGGAACAAGGAGGGTCTGGGAAGGGGGCTGGTGAAGGCAGGAAGCCCCCGCTCCAGGGGCACCCCCTGCAAATCCAGGCGCAAAGCCAGCAGCCACCCACCTCGGGCCACCCGACCCCCGTGTGCGCGCTCACGCCCCGCGCGTGCTCACCGCCGCAGCTTCTCCCGGATCTCAGGGTTCTTGATCTCGTTCTTCAGGCCCTCGAAGGTGTGCGCAGCCGAGAGGTTGCAGTAGGCGCGGAAGTCGTGGTAGGGCGGGATGCCGTGGTCGCGGCCGCGCTGGATGTTGATGGCAGCCAGGTCCAGCGCCACGGTGTGCGCCATGGAGAAGAGCCGCTCCGTGAGCTCCGTGTTCAGCAGCTGCGACGGCACGCGCATCTTCCCCGCCACGCCGATCAGGCCGCGCAGCAGCGGGTCGATGCCACCCTCGTTCACGATGCGGAACGGGGAGAAGAAGGCCTTGTGCAGAGGCACGTGGCCGTGCGCAATGGGCTGGAAGTTCTCGTCCAGCCGCTGCAGCACTGGGTTGATCAGCGTGTGGCCGAACCGGAAGGCGGCCGTGGCAAAGGCGTTGACGATGCCGGCGTTGACGCCGGGATCGTAGCCGCGGTACTCCCCCAGCATCTTCATGCCCGCCTCGCCCAGCACCTTGGGCAGCCAGTGCTGGTAGGTGATGTGCTGCACCTGTGCCCCCACCACCTTGCGGGCCTCGTGGTAGATGGTGTCGCCGTCCCAGTGCGGGTTCAGCGCCAGCAGCTCGGCGGCCACACGGTTGTGCTCGCGGAACCACAGCGTGTGCATGCTGGTCAGGCCCAGCTGCTCGTTGGCGCGGTGGTCGCCGGCCAGGAAGCAGGGGATGGGGCTCTCGTTCTCGTCCCGCATGCACTCGGTGGGCGGCCCGGCTGCAAAGGGCAGCAGCGGCTTGCCGGAGCGCTGCACGATGCCCTGGCGCAGCAGCCCACGCTGGCTGGCCAGGTCGCGGATGGCGCGGGCCTCGTGCTCCGAGCTGCCGTAGACGTTGGAGGCGTCGATGTAGGAGGTGAGCTGGTTGATCTGCTCGCGGGGGTACACGGAGTTCATGAGCAGCGACGTCATGCCGCTGCCGCACACGGGGCTGGAGCGCACGAAAAACATGCAGCGCGCCCCGCTGCGCGCCCGAGGATCGTCGGGGGGGATGGCCACCGAGAAGCAGGGCGGGTCGCTGCTGCACGTGGCGCTGCAGTGCTGCCCATCAGAGAAGCTGGCCTGGCTCAGGGCCACCACCGTGGAGTCCAGGTCGTGGTCCAGGAACTGGCCCCACTGCATGAGCATGTGCGTGAACTGCTCGTCTGGGGTGACGGCCTCCGTGCCGATGAGGGCCGTGGACACCAGGCGGGGCACGGGCAGCGGGTGCCCGTGGTAGCGCCGGCTGGGGTCGATGCCGCGGGGCGTGTTGAAGCCGTTCTCGTACACGGCCTTGAGCAGGCGCTCGAAGGCCGTCATCGAGGCGCCCCACATGGGGTGCTGCAGGTTGTTACAGGTGCCGTCGTGCGTCCGGTACTTCTGGTGGAAGCACATGTCCGAGCAGTTGTTGACGCGTCTGTGCGCCGTGCAGCCCGAGAGGTTGGCAATCAGGCCCAGGTACTGGGGGGACACGAGGTCGTTGTAGTGGTAACCTGGACGGAAGGCGGGAGACAGCTCAGCCCTGGGCGAGAGGGACGCGCCGACCCTCCACCCCATGGCCGGGCTTCGGGACCCAGAGAGAGAGCAGCCCCAGAAGCAGCTGGCACATTGCACCTGCTCCCAGCGCTCCCGGACCAGGCGCAGGGGCCCACACTCCCCGTGGGCCACCATCTGGTCCTCTTATTTCTAGAGCGTCTCAGAGCCCATGAGGGCCGAGTCATGCACACTTAAAGGAAACAAGAGTGGGCTCCCCTCTGCACTGGGCAGTGTCCAGAAGACCCAGGTACAGAAGCAACAAGGAGCCAGAGGTGAAATGCCCAGGCTGGGGGAGAAGCAATCACAGACCCAAGTGCTGGTGGGGCTTTGCAGGCACAGGACACAGATCCCAGCACCACTGGGCTGGGGCTCAGGCTGACCCGACAGCCTGCAGCTCCCACCTCCCCAGCTGCTCAACTCTCAGCTCCGCTAGGGAGTGCCAGAGTCTCAGTCCTGAAGGGCAGAAGAGCCAGCCAGAAAAACACCTCCTCCTAAAGCCATCGGGGCACTGCCCCCCTCCCTGCCCTGCAGAGGCTCCTGGCTGAGGCCCTGTGCCGGGGCCCGAGAAGGCGGCGTCACCTCCCACCCCCGCAGCACCTGCCGGGACTCCAGAGAGGGTCTTCCTAACAGCCACCCCCCGCCCCGTGTGTACTTAGCTGGGGAGCCAGGGAGCCCGGCACGCACCGGTTCCATTGAGGTCAACCAGCAGGCCGTGTCGCACGTGCTCCTGAATCAGCTGCAGGGTCCGCTCGAATATCTCCCCAGCCCGGGCCTGCTCCACCGTGTAGGGGTCCCGCGGGTAGCGGAACAAGGCCAGCAGGTCGTTTGGGGAGCGAGGTCGGCTAGCGGGCGATGGCGGGGAAAAGGGAAGAACGGAACAAATTAATGAGAACAGGAGTCACTGGCAGCCGGGACGGGCGCTGCTGCCGAGCGTTTCCGGGGCACATTTCTACAGACACGAGATGCCGTACCTGACTGATCCCAAGCGGAAGGCAACAAAAGAGACAAAACCAAGAGACACTGAAAACGGATCGTTAATTCCACCAGTAGAGAAAACACCCCCTTCCACTCCAGCTTCGAAGCAGAGAAAACCCTGGAGCTGCCGGCACGGACAGACGGCTCATCAAATATTCTGTTTTTGCCAGATCTTGGAGCAACAAGCCAAAAGAATGTGTCCACATTTTGTAAATGTTGTATTTTGTGAATCGCAGTTGAGCTTCTACTCAGAAAGGACCTGTTTTTCTATTATCTTATTAACCCCCGGCAAAGTGGGCACCGATACCGCTTACGGTTTTCAAATTAAAAGCTTTTTTTCATTCTCACAGAACAGGTCAAATCGCCGCATCCTGGAATCGCACGCCCCCCCCCCCCCCCCGCTTAAACCCCAGAGCCTGCGGGAGCGCGGGTTGGAGTTCCGCCAGCTCGGCACATACCTGTCGAACAGGTGTGTCCGCGTGGAGTTGATGGCTCTGTCCACTGTCGCGATGGCTTCGACAATGGACGTGGCCACAAAGGGGTCCCCGTTCCGACTGACATCGGGAACTAGGAAACGTGAGGTCACAGGTTATCGGAAAAAATCCACACAAGAGTCGCACGGTAACGTCTAGACACTACGCCCCGAGACGGGTACCTTCTCCAATGTTATTTCTGTTTTTCACTCCGAACCATACGCTACTGCATCACAAATTCTACTGGAAGCTGTTCCTGAACAGCATGGCAGTTGCGGAGGCTTAGGGTTAAAATCACGTGATAAAGGACAAGGCAGCTGTAACTTGCAAGACTGCAGAGGACCTGGGAGGGGAGGGGCCTGGGGCGGGGGCTCCAGTGCCGGGCTGGGGTGGGGGCAGCTGAAGGAGACCAAGTGCAGGCTTGGGTCCAACTGTAAGACTCTGTGCAAAGCTGTGGACTGTATACCCTGCTGGCCCTGGAACACGCAGCGTGTGTCGGGGATGTGTGATTCTAGAACAGAGGTGACGCCCAGATGGACCAGACGTGGGCTCGGTGTGAGCTCTGCCGGCCCCATGCAGAGCCGGGGTCCATGGGGCTCCAGGCCACTGACCAGACCCAGCAAGGGGGAGGACCTAAGATGCCCGGCGGGGGGGGGGGGCACAGGCCGCATGCCTGGGACAGAGAAGGCAGCAAAGGGGCCGGGACTCACAGCGGTAACTGCATCTGCGCTTCTGCCAAACAGTGACTGTAAATTACAGGTTGGAAAGCGTGGGCGGGTGCGGGTGACCACGGAGCCAGGCAGGAAATCCGGAGTGGGGAAAGCCACCCGCGTGCAGACCACAGTGGCCCGCAGAGCCTGGAGCGGCCAGGGGTGCGGCGGCTGTGCCTCTCTGAGAACCCCTGAACCCCCAGACTCCCCGCCGGGCCGGGCCCTGGACCCTCGCCGTCCCCTGCAGCCTCGGCTGTCTCACCGTTCACGCTGAGCAGCATGCTGACCGACGCCTGCCCCATCGTGTTCCGGGCCACGCACTCGTAGCGGCCAGCGTCCGCCGTCCCAACGTCGTGGATGGTCAGAAAGCCCTCGGGGCTGATGTGGAATTTCCCACTTTCCGTCACCTGAACCCCATCCTGGAGCAGCGCAAATGGAAATAAGAGCAGAAGTCAGACCAGGACACAGAGGAGCTTATCCTGGGGGAGGGGTGCCATGCGTCACGACCTCAGGGACAGGGACGCCGCAGCCGCTGCGCTCAGCCCCGTGCAGCACGGAGAGAGCTCCCCCTGCACGTTCAGGGGATGGACGTCTACCGCCCACCGGCTCCCAGCTCAAGATGCTGAAAAGCTCGACGCCCAGCGCGCCCTGGGGGACTTCCTGGGATCTTGGGCCGGGGGCACCGAGGGCGCCCTCCGTGGGATGTGTACTGGGGTGGGTGGCACAGAGTGAGGCTCCCAGTGGGGAGAAGACAGGAGTCTGAGCCGCTGTGGAGGCAGGTGACGTTCAGGCCAAGGGAGGAAACCAGAGGGGCCGAGGCTTCCAGGCCCAGGACCTGCACTTCCTTCCCGGGAGCCACGGTGCAGCCTCTGGGGCAGGAGCCGCATCGCAGCCCTCGTTTGTGCTGAAACGCTGGTGGGCGTCTCCGTACCGGTGTCACGAGAGCATCAGACAAACGAAACAACAGAAAATCCTCCCTAGTGGTGACGGGACCAAGGACCTGACACAAGGGGCGTCTTTGCTTTTGTCACCGAGAAGGACGTGGCAGGAGCATGCTCTGGGTCTGCCCAGTTTCATCTCTGTCAGCAAGGACGTCACATGCCCTCTCCCCGAGGGCCCCCTCGGGCGTCCCTCCGCACGGGAGGCCCAGCTGCCCCGCCGGCCACGCGCCGCGCCCGCACCTTGTTCCAGGTGATTGCGGGTTCCGGCTCCCCCTGCGAGCTGCAAGGCAGCTGCACGCTGCTGCCCACCTCTGCCGTCACGTCGCTGGGGACACTGGCGAACACTGGGGTCACTGGAAGGCAAAGGCCGTGCTGAGACTCGAGAACCCAGAAGACGCGTGATTTGACCGCCAGCTTCAGGAGAGCACGGCCCCCACGCGGGTTGGGCCAGGCCGCCTCCCCGCCTCCCGCTGCAGCTGCAGGAGCCAAGGAGCCCGAGAGGACCGGGCGGCCGCCCTCCAGCTGGGCAGCAGCCACCCAGCCGCATGGCCCTGGGCTCTGGGGGCCCAGCTGAGAGACCAAGGAGCTGGCGACGGGGGAGAGCTGATCCCCCCGCCACCAACACACAAAGACCGCCACGGTCCACCCCTCAGGACCGGAGCAGAGCCAGAGCCTGTGGGTTGCAGACCCAGGCCCGGCCCCTCCACAGGCCACCCCCTCCCCAGCTCAAAACGGGGAGGAGCACAGGGTGAGCACACAGGGTCTGTTCCCAGGGGAGTGGGAGCTGCTGGACCCAGAGTCACCCCACCCCGCCCGGGGGGGGAGGTGGCGACCCTGCAGCAATGCGAATCGGCAGCAAGCCCCGTTCTGCTGCGACGAGCCTGCGTGCCACACGCGCACGCGACAAGCATCCTCACTGCTGGAGGGACACACGGGGCCTCGGGCCAGGTCCACAGGACAGACCAGCGGGAGGGGAGCGGGCCTTCCACAGGGCAGAGCTGGAAACGCCGCGGCACGCGCAGGAAGCCCGGCCCGACCCTGCTCTGCCCCGAGCAGCGCCTGCAGGCCCGGCGCCTACCTCGAGCCTGGACCGTCAGGTGCGCCGTGACCCGCTGCGAGCCGATGATGTTGACGGCCTGGCACTCGTACTGGCCCTGGTCATGCAGCGCGACGCTCGAGATCCTGAGCGTCCCCGATGACAGGACCAGGTGCCGCCGGTCCACGGACAGCGGGCTCCCTGAAAGGCAGGGGCACCCTCAGCGAGGCGGACGTGCGCCTGCACTGAGGCGGAGACAGGCCTGGGGGTCCGGCAGAGCTGGGGGTGGGGTGTCAGGCGAGCCCGGGGTCAGGCCGAGCCCAGAGGTAGAACCTTGGACAGAGCGCTGCCTTTGGAAAGAAGGGTCTCAGACCTTGTCCTCCCAAGTCAGGCCTGCGTCACCGTCCCCTTCATCAAAGGCCAGTGTGGGGGGTACGTTAGGGACCCGCAGCACACGGCCCCACCCCCAGGCTCTCCGGGGAAGGCAGGGAGAGACAGGCTCCAGGGAGACGAAGTAGCAGCAGCCAGGCCGGCAGGGACTCCAGCAGACGGCCGGGGCCCAGGAAGGGCGGGGGCAGGTGTTCAGAGACAGGCAGCGCCCCAAGCAGGACCACTTCTCCCTGGAGGCCAGGGAGCTCTCCTCTCGCTCAAGCTCCCAGGTCCCCTGGAGGGGACGCCTCGGGCGGCAGGGACAGGGTGACCGCCCCTTCCCAGCCAGGCTGCTGTCACCCCAGGGACCCGGGGCTGGGCCCTTCACCACAGTATGTGCCCAGCACTTTCCCACCCGGAGGAAGGAGCTGGGATCACAGCCAAGGAACTCGTGTGATGCAGCCACAGGGCCCACGGGGGGACTGCGGGCCTCGGGGAGCACACGTGAGAGAGAGGGTGAGAGGCAGGGACAAGGACTCCACCCCCGCTTCCGGGAAGCACCGTCTCACGCCATCGAATCCCCTTCACGGCGCTGATCACGGCACTGACGGCCGCGCCCAGACAGCCTGGAGGAGACCCTGGCCCCGGCCTCAGGGACGGGGCCCACCATGCTGCGAGGGGTGGTGCCCACGACCAGACATCAGTGGTCCCGGGTCACCCTGGATGTGCCCGGGAGTCCGTGTGCTGGGCAGGGCGGGGGGGGGCACTGTCCTGGGGTCCCCTCACCTCCTTTCGTCCAGGCGATGACCGGCTGCGGGTAGCCCTTGGCTTCGCAGTGGAAATCAACGGTCTGGCCCTCGGTGACCGCTCTGTCCTGCGGCGTCACGGTGAACTGAGGCAGAGCTTCCAGGAGGAGAAACATGGCAAACGCGTGTCAGAGCACAGCTTTGGGTGAAATGCCCTTTTCCTCCCCAGAGGGGGCCCTGTCCTCAGGAACGAGGGGCCGCAGCCTGCCAGGACCCCCACCGCGGGGGCTGCGCCCGAGCAGAGCGGAAGACGCCCAACAGTGAAAAGGAAGGAGGCCGAGGGACAGCACACACCGGGTGTGGCCAGCGTCAGGCCGAGAACCGCGCAGAAGGCGGTTGGTTCAGGGCTCTGCGGAGTGGCCTGCAAAGCGGGAAACCTGTTTCGGTTCCTGGAAGCCGACGGACCTAAAGATTCGTCTCACTCCTCAACCGGAGTTAGTGTCTGCAAATGGTACGAAATGCCGTCTAGCGCCGCCGTGCACAGCGGCAGGGTCCCTCCATCCTTCCTGGATGGAGCCACAGTCCGAGGATGATCTGTGCAGCGGAGCCCCATTTTGTAAAAGCAACCACCGCGACCCGGAAAAGGTGAAAGCCGAGTGCGGTGACTGCACGTCCCACACGCGGGCGGACTCAGGACAGGCGGCAGCGACGCGGCTTCCGCTGGAGCTGGTGGCGGAGGGGACGAGGGACACGACTCTCCCCCCGGACGCCGCCCCGGCACCTCCCCCACGACGCCCCTCCAGCAACTGATTTCAAGCTGAGTGAACGCGGCATCGTGTCCGTCAGGGAACTCAGACGTGCACCGCGGTAAGGCTCCCAGCCGCACAGACTACAGCCCCCGAGGTCCAGAAATCGAGCCGAGGGAAATCCCAACATGTCAGCAAGACGGACGAAGTCGATACGCGCACGTTGGTGAAACAGCACGCTCACCCGCGTTCACGCAGACAACGGCCCCCGACACAACGCCCGGACCACGCAGAGCCTCCATTTGGAAGATAAGCTGATCACCAGGTCTCACGGGAGACGTCAGGTGTGATGGGAGAAGATGAAGCAGGTTCCGGGATGGGAGGGCCAGGGGGGAGCCCCCCCGGGGGCGGGGGGGCGCCGGTCCACGAGGGTCTCACCTTGGACGATGATGAAAGCCGTGGCGTGGACGCTGTCCACGGTGTTGGCCGCGAAGCAGGTGTACTCGCCGCTGTCCTCCTGCACCACGTTCTGGATGTACAGGCCGCCAGAGGGCGTGATGCTCACCCGAGGGTCCACAGGCAGGGGGGTCCCATCGCCTCGGGTCCAGGTGATCCGGGGGGGCGGGTGGCCCGTGGCGCTGCACTCCAGGGTGACGCTCTCACCCACCAGCACCTCTGTGTTCTGGGGCTGGATCACAAAAGCGGGGCGAGCTGTCCCAAGGAAAGACAAATTCTGAATTAGCGTCCTCCAGGTGAGCAACCGGTTCTGCTCAGGTTTCTCTATTTTCATGCAACTCATTTCACCCACTGAGCTCTAAAATAATGAAAAGAGGAGTTCCCGTCCTGGCGCAGTGGTTAACGAATCCGACTAAGCACCATGAGGTTGTCAGTTCAATCCCTGGCCTCGCTGGGTGGGTTAAGGACCCAGCGTTGCCGTGAGCTGTGGTGTAGGTCGCAGACGCGGCTCCGATTCGACCCCTAGCCTGGGAACCTCCACATGCTGTGGGTGTGGCCCTAGAAGAGGCAAAAAGACAAAATAAATAATTAAATAAAGTAATGAAAAGAAATCTACTCAACTGCATATGTTTTCTTTTTAAAGAAATGCACAGACAACAGAAAGGGTCCCCTGCCTCGGGTCAAACCAGCCTGAGCAGCCCTGGCTGACCGGTCAGAGCTGGTTCCTTCTTAAAACGTGCACTGAACTGTACGGTAAAGTCTTACTTTTGTTTATCCTAAATTTATTTATTTATTTATTTAGATAGTTAGGTCTTTTTAGGGCCGCACCTGCGCCATATGGAGGTTCCCAGGCTAGGGGCTTAATAGCAGCTGTAGCCACCGGCCTACACCACAGCCACAGCAACTCAGGATCCGAGCCACGTCTGCGACCTACACCACAGCTCATGGCAACGCTGGATCCTTAGCCCATTGAGCGAAGCCAGGGATTGAACCTGCGTCCTTATGGATACTAGTCAGATTCGTTTCCACTGAGCCACAATGGGAACGCCTATTTATTCTAAATTTATAAAGTCAGCCTTGTTCTTAAACCCTGCTAGTAATTCTTATGGGTTAAAAAACATTGTGTTTAAAGGGAATTTCGAACATACGGAAAAAAGAAACAAATTTCTCTCACAAAAAGAAAATGCAAATTAACACTATATTGAGAGAATATCTTTCAGCTCTAAATCCAGGAAAAACAAAACAAAAACAAAAAAACCTGTGCCCTTATCCTTGCATTTGTGTGCTCAGTATACGGAGAAGCAGGCGTCTCACACTTCAGGAGGGTCAGCGGCCAAGGTCCCCGGACAGATTGCGGCCGCATGTGTCAGACTAAGTATTTCTTCACCCTCCTTCACCTTTTGCCCAGAAATTACTCTGCCAGGAATTTACTGCACAGACTTGTGAAACAAAATATGTACAAAAGGGGGGGTTTGTTACTGTTGTTTCTGTGAGTCTACAGCCTTATCCATAATTTCCAATCCAAAAAGCTCCCGAAATAAAATATTGATCCCAGCTGCTTTGTTTCCAAATCTTGATCTTTCCAGCGTGAGGCTCCGCCCAGCCCTTTATTCCTCGGACTATGAACAGCCGCCCAGTTTGCTACAGGATCTTCTGTGTTGACCCCAGGGCGGCAGCCAAGACTCTGACAGTACAAGACATGGATGCAGCCCTGGTGGGAAAAAATCCCAGATTTCCTAGAACTGCAAACAAGCAAAGGGTTTTGGATGAAGAGATATGGAGCCCTGAGCACAAAAGATGTGGGAAAGAAAGACTCTGAGTCCCCCGCCCGCGGGACCGGTGAGAGGCCTCGTCTGGCTGGTGGCGCCGTACAGGCAGTCCTCGGGGGCGGGGGGTCAGTGCTGGAACGAGACTCCAGGTCCAGGGGTGAGGAGGGGCCCTGGCCGCGTGCACCTGCACGCGCTGCCACCGCTTCCTAGAAGGGCGAGTCGTCAGAGCAGGTGGGCTGAAGGCGAAGAGGAGACAGGCAAGAGAATTCTCTGTCCATTCAGCTTGGAGCCCCATTTACCAAGCATCTAAGTGACAGATCATGAACACGCAGAGACAAGAGCCAAAGCTGAGCCTGTTTTGAAGGCTCTGCAGGGCCCCAAAATTGCAAACGTGGCCTTTAAGAGCCTCAGAAGACAGAAAGATGGGCGCCAACCCCTCTGGGGGGCGGGGAGTGAAACAGAAAACTCTAGGTCGGGCCCCAAGGTGCTCTTTCCCCAGGAGGAGAAAGAAGCAGAGAAGAGGGCAGGCCTCCGGGGCAGGGGGCTGTGCAGCTGGAAGGAGAAGAGACCTCGTGTTGCTCTGCTGCTTCTTCACCCCTGGCAGGTCCTCAGCCTGCAGTCCCCCCGCCTTGGGCAGAAGGACAGTGATCCCAGCAGAAGAGCTGAGATGCAGGAAGGATCAGAGACCCGGAGGTGACCGGGATAGGCACGGCTAGGCCAACAGTCACGGTACAAAGGAATAATCATTCATGCTCAGGAGTTCCCGTCATGGCTCAGCAGGAACAACAACCAGCATCCATGAGGACAGGATGCGGGTTCGATCCCTGGCCTCACTCAGTGGGTTAAGGATCCAGCACTGCCGTGAGCTGTGGTGTAGATCACAGACACGGCTCGGATCCCGTGTTGCTGTGGCTGTGGTGTAGGCTGGCGGCTACAGCTCCGATTGGACCCCTGGCCTGGAAACATCCATATGCTGCAGGCCCTAAGAAGAGAAAAAGAGAGAGAGAGAGAGAGAAACAGGGTATGTAACTTCCAAACTAGAAGTCAAAATAGAAGGTGAAAAATACTGATTTCAAAATAAGGCAAGGAACACAGAAAAGGTTGGATAAATAGTCGAAAATAATAGGTGGAATTTATAAATGTCTTGCCAACTACAGCAAATGTAAATGGACTTATTTTTAAAGTCAGACTGAATTTTTTTTAAAATTTAGCTCCATGCTGTTTATAACAAACATTCAAAGTACATTAATACGGAAAGGTTTAGACCAAAATGATGAAAACGGTACAGCTGACAAACACCGATCCAAAGACAGCTGGACACATCATAATAAATCAATTCGCCTGAAGCAGAAGCACCAAGAGAGGTGGGAGCGTGAGCGATCCCAAGTTTAATCATCGGGACAGGAAACCCCGCAAACTCGTGCGGCCCCAAAATGGAGCTTCCGAACGGACAACGCACAGCTGGTCCTCGGTGACGCGCGGAATTTGGTCCTCGGTGACACGGAGACGCACAGAGGAGTCCGCGCCCATCATCTGCACCACGGGGCCGGCAACCCTTTGCCAGCAGCCACGGAACGTGTGTTTTGGGCTTTTTGAGCCATAAGTCTTTGGGTGTGGTTATGTGCCAATAAAACTTAATTCATAGACACGGAAATGTGGTCTTCGTACGATGACTGGGGTGGTGAAACACTACCCTTGCACCCTCAGCCATGTAAAAGTGTTAAACAGACGCTTTGGTCAAAGTTCTTGCAAACGCGGGCGATGGGCCAGGTTTGGCAGAGCCCTGGTCCAGGCTGACGGCTACCGGCGGCGGCTCCCTGACGGCAGGGACCTTCCCGTCGGAGGGTAGGAGACCCTTCACGTGTATCTTCGGGGGCAGCACCAACATGCTCAGAACAGTACCCTAAAGAAAGCGCTTCTTCCTGAGACAGAGGCACAAATTCAGATCCAAAGACCTCAGATTCGGAACTGCTTGGCCGTAGAGAGACTTGCACTTTCCCGCCGAGGAATCAGCTGACCCGCTTCCACGGCGGCCTCTAAGGAAAGCGCCGCTCGCGTCCCGCCCCCTCTGCCCTCTGCCAAGCCCCACGGAGGTTTTCCGCTTCCTCACACACAAGCACAAGCCCGTCTGTCCCCAGGAGCCCTGTCTTATCTGCGGTACGTTCATAGCACGTGACCTTGCAAAGGTGCGGGACGCCGTGTCGCCCTCAGGAGCGTCGCAGGGTTAAAGGCCTGGGACTCGGCTGCAGCCGACGCCCAGCGCTTCCCTCCTAACAGAGATCTGCCGGCTGGGACCGGGCAGGCACCCGGGAACACTGGCTGTGCCTGGGCTGGGATTCAGCCAGCGACACGAAGGTCTCGCGCTCAATCTTGACCACGAAGCGTGCCCGCCGTTACTGCTGCCGCGGAGCGTCCGGCAAAGCCCTGAGCTACAAAGCAGGGGAACCAGACCCTGGCTCGGCCCCGGGGAGGGGCCCTTGCAGACCCGCGGAGACAGCACGGCCGCCTCGCTGCTTCCAGCAGCCACGGAGGCCTGGAGCCCCGGCGGACTCTGCTCCAAGGCCAGTGCCTCTTCTGACCACGCTCGACGGATCACTGCTTCAAGAGTGGGGTTTGTGACCTGGTGGGACCCGGGCCAAGCCAAGGCCAAGGCTGTGCTTCCTTTGGCTCAGTCTTTTCAGATCAGGTGCCACTATTTTGCATACAAATTTAGATTCCTGGCATTTTAAAATAACCACTGCCCTGAGTGCCAGAGAGAGACCCCACTGCCAAACAGCACCAGGTGAGAGACGCCCTTTGGACAAGCGCGTGAGGGGGCTTCCAGGGCGGGCGCGCCCCCCGGGGTCCAGGGGCCTCCAGACTGTGCTCCCAGCAGTGCTCACCTCCACTGGCCACTCACGCAGGCCGCCTGTGGACCAGAGCAACGGTCAGGGGTCACCTACGGCTTTGTGCCAACGCGGCCACGGGCGCTTCAACCGGAGATGGGGGCGACGGTCTTTGCATAGGGGACAGAGGAGAAGATGCGTGTCGGGGGGGGAGGGGGCGCCGTACCTGGAGACCCGAAGTACCTCAGGGTGACCCCCTGCGTCTTGGCCTCCCCGGCCACGTTCTTGGCCATGCACTGGTACACGCCCTGGTCCGCCTCCCGCGTGTTCTGGATCATCAGCGTCCCGTCATCCAGCAGGTTCAGGCGAGAGTCGGCCGCCATGCTCAGCTCGTTGCTGCAAAGCGGAGACGGGGCGGCTCGGGCTCTGGAAGCACCAGGACACACCGAGGTCCCCGCAGGAGGCGTGGCCCCGGCAGGAAGGCGCCCCTCGCCTCCCCGGTCCCCACAACACCCCGGGGTGAGGAGCCCCCCTAGAGAACGTGCACGGGTGGGGGGGCAGGGGAGGCCCATGTCCCTTCCGCTCCCCACCCCCCAGCCCCCCGGGGAAGGGCGACCCGGGCGAGCACCGCGAGGAGATGGCCCGGGGCGACCGCAGAGCAGGAAGGATGCGGCAAGAACGCGTCCTCCTCCTGCTTCTCTCTCTCTGGGTGTCGGGGGGGGGGGCAGGCAGGGTGGTGCCGACCACCGAGCCCACGGGCCACCGCGGGGACAGGCCCGAGCCCCACCCAGAAGCGCTCACTTGTTTCGGAGCCAGATGATCTCGGGCTTGGGGTTGCCCTCGGCCCTGCAGGTGAAGAAAACCGTGTTGCCCAGCGTGACGTCCGCGTCCTGGGGCTCCGACGTGATCCGCGGCCTTTCTGCGCCAAAGAGAACCCAGGCTTCCCTGGTCGTAAAGCGTCAAGGGAACAAGAACCCGGAGCAAAGCCCTGCTGTTCGAGAGAAACTCCCACACGCTCCAACCACGAACTCCCACGGGAAAGGCAGGCGGGCCCCTCCACGCAGGGAGCGTTTCCAGCGGCCAGCGTCCACCCGCGGAGAACGGCAGTGAGCGAGCGGCACCGCGCCTCAGACAAGCCCTGGTGATGACCCCGATGGACCCTCCCAGAGGGCAGGACCCACTCTGAGTGACGGTTCTTCGGGAACGAAAGGACAGACCACGGCAGGCGGGCCGGGGGCAGGGCTGCCTTGGCGCCGGGTCCCCCCCGCCCCCCAGGCCACCCAGGTACTGATGGCAGAGGCGTCCCCCCTGCGCGCCAGCTGCTGGGTGACCGTCCTCTCCATGGACCGGTCACTTCCTAACAAAGGAACTCAGAGAACCAAGCCCTCTGAGCCTCCCTGTACTCATCCACCTGCCACGGGTGGGAAGAAAAAGCAGCCGTGGGCTGACCCCCCTGCTCGCGTTACGTGTGCACCCGTGCACGTGTGTCTGAACGGGGCCTTTACAACACCTCAATCTCTCGGGCACAAACAGTCCCTGTGGCGGTCGCTGTGCAGCCATCAACAGGAAGCCCATCAAGCTCACCCATCCCTGTGACTCCCCAAACCTGGGCTGTTCCGGTCCTTTCCCGTGCCTCCCGCTCCCCATGTCACGTGGACCCCATGGCTCCCTCCTCTGCACCCAAACACCCGGCGCCACCACCAGCCTCTCTGCTCACCCCGTCACAATCAGCCCCTCGCCCTCTTTCCACCTGCCCCCTGAGCTGCGTCCACCTGTCCCCTCTGTGTCCACCTGCTCCTCGGCTGTGTCGGACTGGGGAATTCCGGGAAAGTTCTGTTTCTCCATCTTCTCTCCAGACAGAAGCAGGTGGTGGTGATGGAGTAGAGGAGAGAGCCCCCCCCCCCCACGTTCCCCCAGGTGGCCCTGGAGGACAGGCAGCCACTAATGACCTTCCAGGACACTTGGGACAGGGCCACCATCCCCAGACAGGGTCCCGCAAGGCACTGGGCGCTCACGGAAAACCCAAGACACCACTCCCTCTGCTCCCAGGCCTATTGACAAGGTCAGAGCTGGGCTGGGGGAGGGTCACAGCTGACTTGGGAAGGGACCACCCAAGACAGCCGCAGGGAGTTAACCGGACCGACCCCGCCAGCAGGCTCAGAGGTCGGGGTCGGCCGTCCCTGAGGAGGGGTCCTGCAAAGGGGGTGCACATGGCTCAGCACTGCTGCCTGTCCTGTGGACCCCCTGCCACCTGACCACTCCCCGCCCCAGACAAGGGCAGGACAAGCAGAGGGCGCAGGCCTGCGCCACAGCTCACGGCAACACCGGATCCTAAACCCACTGAGCAAGGCCAGGGAGCAAACCCTCATCCTCAGGGACACTGTGTCAGGTTCTTAACCTGCTGAGCCACAAGGGGGACGCCTCGATTTTGCTCTTAGTATTTAAAAATAATGACGATGCTTTGGAGAAGCGAATTTTAGTGCCCAAAGAGGCTAAAACTGAAAGAGAAGCAGAATTCCCTGGGCGTTTACGTCTAAGGAAGGTTCTGCCCTGTGAGATCTGACTTGGAGCTCCTTCTCCTGGTTTCTTACTGAGGGGTCCCGCACGGGCAGTTCGTGGTCACTCAGCTGGACCATCTCAGCCTCTGCCCACTGTGGGTGGCCACCGCCCAGATCCAGAACCCAGACCTGCCAGCACCCCCAGGACCGCGCCGTCCTGACGCCCACACCAGCCCTCGGACGCCGGCTCGGGCCGGCCTGCGTGCCTGGCGGGGCCCCAGGCTCACCACAGTCCAGCTCTTCCGGGGTGATGGTCGCCACCGACCGGCCCTGGATGCGCCTAGGGTATTCGCAGGTGGCCGCGGCCTGTGCGTTCCCCGACCGGGCGTAGGTTTTCAGCAAATCCGCCAGCCACAGGATCTCACAGTCACAGCGAAGGGCGTTTGAGTCCAGCCGCCTGTGAGAGGAAGCGGCGGCTGGTGAGACCTGGGAGGGGCCTGGCTGAGCCTGGCCAGACAGCCCCGAACCGGCCAGAGCTGGTGGGGCCGCAGACAGAGGAATCAGACCCACGTCCTGCCTGACCCGGGCCCGGCACAGGGCCGCACACACGCAGGGAAAAGCCACACACACAAAAGATGGCAAAAGGACTGACCGAGTACCATGTGCTTTAGGTTCAAAAGCAAGGGAAGAATTCGGGCTGGATGAGTCAGGGAAGTTGCTCGAAAGGCACAGGACAAGAGCCTTGGGTGAAGTCAGTAATGCACAGTCCCCGCCACCCAGAGGTGCTCCTGGACGTGTGTCACACAGGCACGTGACGCCCTGCATGATGTCACTTCAGGGTGGACACTTCCACCCACCCTCCAGGAACAAGGGCCATTTCCACAGCAACGCCCAAGGTTCTGAGAACTGGTGACAGGGACCCGAACCCGCGGCTGCTCCGTCAGACCCATGTGACAAAGGGGGCAGAGGCAGAGCAGGAGCCAAAGGCGGCCCTCGGGTGTCCAGCAGGTTAGCACGAGGCCAGGACTCCAGCGGGGGGAGGCCCAGGACACCACCGCCAGTCGCTGGCTCAGAGGGGACAGCAAGCGGAACTGGCTCTGCCGGGACGCTCAGCTCTCTGATGAGCACGCCCAGCGGGCTCCGCGGGGCTCCACGCAGACCCAGCAGAAGGTCCCCGCCCGCGGCAATCCCTCAGGTGAGCCGGATGCGGGGCCACCCTCTGCCCAGCTCCCGCGGAACTCACAGCCCCTCTGAATAAGCAACAGGACCTCGGGGAACAGCAGGCGAGCAGGTGAGCCCAGGTGTGTGACCCCAGCCAGCCCTCCGCCGGCCAAGCTGCCGGGGAAGGGCCCCCAGCTGGCTGCACGCGCTCCTTTGCCATCGGGGGAACACGGTTCAAGGAGGCTGCGAACCCTAGGGTTTCAGATTTGAACAAGACCACGGCAGCCGAGGGGGCCCCCCAGCCCGCTCGGACGTCTGCTTGCTTCTGGCGGCTTCTCCCCGCCTCCCGTACCTATCTAACAGGCCGTCTTTATCTGGTCTGCTACCCAGGACGCAGTGTTCAGTTTGGCTGGGGAGTTCTTTATCTTAAAGGAAAAAATCGTAAATCCTGACGGACGTCTGTGTCTGATTTTGCGGGAGACAAACAAAGAGCCACGCCGAGCCCCAGCTTGTCAGCCGAGTTTTCTATCTCTTTCTTGAGTCGAGTTCATTGTGCACCCTCAGTAATAGCTAACTGAGGAACAGTGGCCTTCGAGACCTCAGAGAAAACCACAAAAAAGATAGCTTTGTCCATCAGCATCGAAACGCCTGAGTTCTCTCATAAGGAATTCCTCAATATAAAGATGAATGCTTTTGAGAGACCCCAGAACGGACAGAATTCAGTTAAGTGCCCCCCTGAGTAAAAGGAATGGAATGCAGTTTAGACTCCGTCTACTTCTACCAGGAAAATAGGCAACGCGAAATTAAAAATTAATTTGAAGAATTTAAACTGGATTTGAAACCTGTCTTACTCGCCTACTAAAGAGTAGTTAACCTGTTGCCATGCTCCCTGGTCGGCCCGGGTTTCCTCCCTGGTGGTTTAATCCACTCTCCCCCCAGCGCCGAGTCAGGCCGTGCTGAATTCGTAAACACCGGATAAGCGGATAAGCGGGGTCAGGGAGGCCCGTGGAGAAACACTGCACTGCAAACACGGCAGAAGAGGTGAGCTTACTTACAATCGCTTCATGGATTCCAAGTGATTGAACGTTCCCGGAACCAAGTACGTAATTCGGTTGTTATGCAAAAATCTGTTCCAAGAGGGAATAAGTGAACGCAATCGTTAAAAACACTTCTTAGACGCGGAGAACAGAATAAAGCAGTCAAATGAACCAGGTTTTAAAAACCAGCTCAGCGGGTGCATTGGTCTCATACACGTGAACTTGAGAACAGTGCTGTTTCGGGCAGAAGGTAACTGACTACGCTCCCTCCTCCTCTGCACCCGCACTCCCGCACTGACGGAGGAAAGCACGGGACACTCCACCGAGCTGCTGCCGGGATGGACCTTCGCCCTCCGCCGTCAGCCAAGGGCAGAGCCTGGCTCCCGGGCCCGCAGGTGAGGGTCGGTGAGGGGCCAACGCAACTTACAGCCGCTCCAGCTTGGGCAGATGCTGAAATGACTCTGGGTCCAGCGTTTCTATCTGATTAAAGTGCAGGTATCTGCAGACGTTTTTAAAAAAGGGAAAAAGAAACAAATTTGGCACTTGTGTTGCTTTTTACAGATTCATACAGTTTTGCTGAAAACATTTTTTTCTCTAAGTCATTTCAAATCGACCCCTCCAGATTTCCATACATCGTCTGGAAAATAAATGCAGTCACCACGTGGGGAGGGTGAGAGGCACAGGGAGCTGGGTGCCGAAGTCCCGTGTCTGACCGGCCCGTGTATCTCAGGCCAAGCAGCCAGCCGGACCGTCTCCGACCCGAGGGGAAAAGCCGGGAGCTCACTGTCCACGTGTACGGACATTTCCAGGAAAAAAACCAACATAATCTTGGAGCGCACACCCGGGTTTAGGAGACGAACTTACACTGCAGGTCGCACTGGGTCTATTGCGTTTCAGAACACAGACCACACAGAAACGACTCCAGAAATAACACAAGGGAAACGGCACTCGGTTGCGTGAGGTCAGGCATTTCCTCAAACACCCTTTCATTACCCAGAACATCCGGAACTTCCACTTCCTTCCATTTAAGGGGTCTCCTGACTTTCCACACTTTATACATTTTCTGCAAAACGAATCTCTTCTAATTTCCTTGAACACTGCTTTTCTCACTTGGAAAACTGGTGGTTTTTCCTTTAGAAAAACACGTAAGTCACCTTCTAACCGGGGCCTCTGCAGGAGCCCCTCCTGCCACACACTCACCCGCCCTACAAGCACACGGCTGCTTCTTCCCCGCTGCTGGGACCAGCAGGGTGACAGCGCCAGGGTGACAGCACCAGGGTGACAGCACCAGGGTGACAGCGCCGAGCAGCACCAGCAGCTCCAGAACCAGCAAAGCACAGGAACGGGAGCTCTTTCCACACCCCTCCAAGGCAGCCTTCCCCTTTATGAAATGACTGTCACCTCAAGGTCCCCAAGTCCAGCTGCCTTGCCCTGTCCTGTCCTCTCCTGTCCCAACCCGTCCTGTCCCGTCCTGTCCTCTCCTGTCCCACCCCGTCCTGTTCTGCCCTGTCCCTCCCTGTCCTCCCCCCGCCACCCCCCGCCCTGTCCATGTCCTGGGCCCGCTTGCTGGGAGGACCCCCGTGGGAAGTCCGGGACCTGCCCTGCTGTCCCTGCTGCCCGGTGGGGACACACCTGTACCCACCGCCCTCCCTGCCTGAGGGGAGGCCTGAAGGCGGGGTGGACGGGTCTGGTGAGACTCACCCCGAGGCTGCTGGACGGGGCGGCTCTGACGCCGGGCCTGGGAAGCAAACCCGCACACCAGCCTGTCTGAACCTCCGGGTGAGACACACTGAGGGCCTCGGGTCTAGGCTCAGCCCCTCGCCCAATGCCCTGCTCTGATCTGCGCCCCTCCCAGCCTCTCCCCCAGGTGGGGGGTCCGCACACGGCCGGTCAGCCAGGCCCCTTCCGCATCGGTGCTGCTCCAACCAGTGCAGACACCTGTTTCTGCCTCCGCTCTGACCGCCTCTCAAGGCCCCGCAGGGCGAGACGCTGGGCAGGTGCAGGGGCCTCCCCCCACCCGGCCCCTCTGGCTGGGAGCCCACGTGTTGCTGGGGACCCTCCCCTCCGCCCTCGAGGCGCTTCCCGAGGGTCCCCATCAGCTCTCCGGCCCGAGGCTCGGCGGCAGGGACCCATACGCACGGACCACCAGGTGCAAGGCCACCGACGTGGGCGACCGTCACACGGCCACTCGGGCTCCACCGACGCCTGCTGCTCCCCTCCTTGTGCTTCCCGGACTTTGCCTCTTTTCTCCTCAAGAACTGCCCCACTGACCCCCTCGCAGGGCTGGATGGGCCTAGCCTGGTCCCAGCCCGGATGGATGGCGCAGGGACACCAAGGCCCTGCCCCCTAAACTGCGCCAGATGCGGGAACATGGTCGGGGACCCCTGGCACCTGCCGTCCAGGTGTTCCCGTGCCCCTGCCAGGACCGGAACTCTGTGTGGCCCCCGTCCAGCCCCACCGGCGCCCTCGCAGGCGTGAGGAGGTGGGTGTTCAGAAGCGCAAGCCTGCGTGTGCGCCCGAAGCCTGGCCTGGGGGAGGCCGCCCCAGCTCTGCCTGGGTCTCTGCGGCCGTCTCTGCATCCCGCCCTCCCGCCAATAACAAGCAGCACACAGACTCCAGCCCCTGCGCAATGAAGCCGGCGAGGCCCTGAGGGGATGGCTGCAGCCCGCTGGCCGAGGGGTGGCTGGCCGGGCAGACGGCTCAGACGCACCCCCTGACCAGGATTCCAGGTTCATCCCGACCGGGGCAAGGCGGGCCAGGCACACACTGCCTGGGGACACGTGGGAACGGCGATCTCCTCCAACACAAGCACGTCACGAAGGAGGCTAGTAAAGCAGGTGCGAAGAGTCCCAAACAGGAAATGCCGCGAAAGCAAACAGCCACGCGCTCAGGTCTGTTTACACGTCCCTTCATTCAACTGGGAACCACGGGGACAGGGGCCCACCGGGGTCACTGCTCCTTGCACCACGAACGCAGGGCACAGGGCATGGGGCGCGGGGGCACCCGTACGGGCGGCTCCCTGGATGGACAGGGGTCGGATGGAGGGGCTACAGCTTTCCAAGGCATGCACGGGTCCCTGCCCCCCGGCACAGACATGCATCGTGCAAAGGGCAGGCTCCGCCCAGCACTCCCTCCGAGGGCCCAAGGGCAGGAGGACAGAGGCACCGCGGAGCGGACGCGGGGCACTTACAGTTGCTCTAGAGAGGCAAGTCCCTGAAAAGCTTGCCTGTCAATTGACTGGATCTCATTCTTGTACAGATAGCTGAAACAAGAAACACGGCAGGTTAGCACACGCACGGCAGGCGGGACTCCGCGGGGAGAGCAGGGCTCAGCTGGTCCCTGGAGACGGTTCTCAGCCGCCTCAGAACACAAAGGAACGTGTACACAGAGAGTCCCGCCCCCCCGAGGGTCCCCTGCCCCGTTCCGGGGACCCTCCGACCGGAGACGGGCAAACCCCTGCTGCATCGTCAGAAAGTTCGACTCTGGGAGGCCAGCTCAGGAGTGGCTGACGAAGCGTTTGCTTCGAAGCCTGAAGAAAAAAGCAAACCTCTTCCCCACAAACACGTAAAGGGCACCGAATGTGAGTCTGTGACTGACCCCGATGTAGTTTTGAAATACCCAGAAATAACCCGGGGAACAGAAATCACGCAGGCAAAATTCTTCCCAAGCCTACTCAGCACCCGGAGCCCCTTCCTCTAACAGAAGCAACCTGAGCTGGTCAGAACCACACCACCGGCCAGGGCCGGTTTCTGCACGGCCTGCGGCCAAGAATGGTTCTGCCGTCTCCAAACAATTAAAGATTTAAAATGAAGTGGACTTTCTGCCGTGGCTCAGTGGGAATGAACCCAACTCGTATCCATGAGGACGCGGGTTCAATCCCTGGCCTCGCTCGGTGGGTTAAGGATCCAGTGTTGCCGTGAGCTGCGTGCAGGACGAAGCTGCAATTCCGATTCCACCCCTGGCCTGGGAACTTCCATGATCCATAAAAAGAAAAAACACTAGGGAATTCCCGTCGTGGCGCAGTGGTTAACGAATCCGACTAGGAACCACGAGGTTGCGGGTTCGGTCCCTGCCCTTGCTCAGTGGGTTAATGATCCGGCGTTGCCGTGAGCTGTGGTGTAGGATGCAGACGCGGCTTGGATCCCGCGTTGCTGTGGCTCTGACGTAGGCCAGTGGCTACAGCTCCGATTGGACCCCTATCCTGGGAACCTCCATATGCCGCTGGAGCGGCCCAAGAAATAGCAAAAAAAAAAAAAAAAAACACTAAAACAAAGAATACTATTTTGTGACACATGAAAATCGTGTGAAACTCCAGTTTCAGCATCTGGAATTATGATTTTGGTGGCACCGGCCACACCGCTCAGTGCCGGGTCTGCGGCTGATCTTGCGCCTGTGGACACAGAGACACGCGGTCCTCGACCTCAGGTCTGTAGAGTCCTGTCCCCACAGAAGTCAGCCAGCCGAGTCCCGCAGGGACCTGTGACGGATGGAGACTCGCAGAGCACCCCAAGCCCCCCGTAACCACAGGCAGTGGGGCTGCTTGGCGGCCCCACCTCCATCGTCTCAGAGAAGCCCGGCAACGCTGCTGCCCAACGCCCTCCGGTGGAGGCAGAGCCCCGGCCCCGGGTGTGTCTCTGTCGCTGAAACGGGCAGAGGGTCCAATCAAAATCACGCCTTCCCTGCAGTTTCACTTCGGGCAGGTGCTTCTTCTCACCCCCGCGCCTCCGCCCACACTCCCGCCGGGGCCACCCTGCGCGCTCACGCTCTACTCCAGGACCAGGGGCCCCGCGTGCCCCGGCCTCCCCCCCGTGCAGATCTGCCAGGGCAACTTCGCAGAGAACCAGAGCCAGACGGCCCCGAAACTGAGGCCCGGCGCCTGCGAGAGGCCTGGCCCTGCCGGGACAGCTCCAGGCTGCGGGTCCGGATCTGTGAAAGCCACTTCCTAGCTGTGCGTCTGGCACAAGAAACAACGTTTCTCGGCCTCGGCCTCTCCATGTGTCCAACAGAGGCGACAGCAGCGCTTTACGGGTAGAAAAAGCTCCCGCGTCCCGCCCACACGCGGCTCTTCCTTCGCGGGAGGGAGGCCTGAACGGAGCTTTCTGGGCTCCTTTCTTACAAATCAATCAAGGGCAGAAGTTCCCGTCGTGGCTCCACGGAAACGAACCCGACTAGTATCCATGAGGACACGGGTTCGAGCTCCAGCCTCACTCAGCGGGTTAAAGATCCAGCGTTGCCGTGGCTGTGGTGCAGGCCGGCAGCTACAGCTCCGATTCTACCCCTAAGCTGGGAACGTCCACATGCTGCAGGTGCGGCCCTAAGAATAAATAAATAAACAGCCAAATAAAATACCACCTTGCAAACACTTTCAAAAAAATGACAGCACAGGGATCCTTTGAAAGAAAACTTTCAGCGGTTGAACCCAAAACTGTTGGGTGAGTGTGCCTGCGGGTCAAACGTCACAGAGCATGGGATCCAGTTTCCTAAAGATAACTGGGTCCTGATCGTCTCGTGATAATTCCTAAATAACTCTCTACTTCATCAGTGTTGACCCTTTGAATCGGAGCTCCAAGTCTCTCGAGTCAAGCTCATTCCCGGCAGTACGAACGAAGGGGGTGATTCCTCCCCAGACGTCACTGGGGTTCCAGAAGCTAAGGAGCCTTCAACAACTTCTACAACTACGCATTGGCCCTGACCAAATACACAGAGCCGAAGTAACCAAAACTTTTCAGGAGGCTTCCTAAACATTGCGCAATCTAGGTCAGCGCCAGTCAGGCGCCCCCCCCCCCGCCCCCCGCCCCCGCTCTCTGGCCCCCTGAGGTTTGGGGGATCCGAGGAGGAGGAGGCTGAGAACCGCGGCAGCTGGAGCGCACGGTCACGGGGCCCCTCCCCGCCGCAGCTGCATCCTGCCCTGCCGCCTCTTCTTGCGTGCCCGTGCCCGGCTCCCCCCACTGCCAGCCCCCGCTCAGCCCGCCCCCGCTGGCCCCGGGACCTCCCACCAGTGGGCCCCTCGGGCATGGTCGCGTGGGAGGGAGGGAAAAAGGTTGGCACGGGGTTGCCCTGAGGGTGAGCGGTCAGTCACCCGATGAGGTTAAAAAGCATTACTTTACAAAGCTGTCTTAAGTGAAAAAGCACAACTTTTTTTAAAAAAGACTCAACGCACAAATACTGGCTGTCGGGTAATGGAATCTGCTTCCAAGAAATCAAAGCTTTCTTCTGGAGCTTGCGCAGCACTTAAAACTCAAAAACCAGGCTCAGTGGGAACCTTACTCATGAAACATGAACACGCTGTCGAAAGGGATGGAGAAAGATGTGCAGACACAACACGTTCAGATTCTCGATCGAAGGAAACGCGTGTGCCCCACACTTAATGTCGCGCCTCCTTCAGAGCCGCCGCCTCACCGAAACGCAACGCGACTCAGAGGCCCTCGGCCTCACCAAGTCGCACACGGCTCCCCAGCGTCACTGACATAATCCCTCGTTAAGACGGCTCTAGCCAAACAGTTCCCAGGTCCAAAAGCAAGAGTCACTGGCTCAAAGCACATGACACCCACTTCTGATCTGCCCAGAACCAGCCGTGTACTCAGTGCTTGCCTTCAGGTTCCCAGCTTTACACCAAGCGCCTGCAAAGGCATCGAGCCAGCAAGGCCCCGCCCTCCCTGCAAAGCTCACCTCCACAAGCAGGCGTTTCAAATGCGCGGCAACTTATGAAGGCAAATCAATTTTTTGAAGCAAAATAAAACTTCACTACATAAAAGCAAGAGGTGAGATCATTTGGCAGAGGACAGGGAAAATGAGCAGATTTAGTGACATTCCAAAGGCATTTGTCACCAACATCCTTCCTCTCGCCCACAGCTGGAGGCGACGCACGACGGCTCTGACAGCCCCTGAAGCAAAACACATGTCAGCCGGAGTTCCCTTGTGGTGCAGTGGGTTCAGGACCCAGGGCTGTCGCTGCAGCGGCCGGGGTCGCTGCTGTGCCTCGGGTTCCATCCCCGGCCCGGGCACTTCCACACGCCACGGGTGTGGCCAAAAAAAAGAACACGTCAGCTGTTGACACCAGCCGCTGAACCTCAGTTCTCACTTTCCGTCAGCGAGTCTCGTGACAACCCCCGAGCGACCTTCGGAGGCCACAGTGTGAATTCCCTGCCACCCCCGTCACCGACCAGAAACATCAGCTAAGGTGGAGCCCTTCACACCGGTAACATCTCAGTTGAAAATCCCAGCCTCAGCTTCACTCACCTTCTGAAAAGAAAAGCTTTTTCACACGGACGTATGAACAGTTCATGACAAAACACAGGGATTAGAGTCCAAGGGCAGACAACAGACTTGGGCTGGAGATAGGTCGCGACTTACAGGTATTTTAGATTCTCCAAGTCTTCAAATGAGCCGCTAGGGATACTCTTGATCTGATTATTGTTGAGAAGCCTGTGAAAAGAAAGTTCAGCAAGAATTTTAAAAACGACAACCCTGGAGTTCCCACGGTGGTGGCTCAGTGGTAACCAACCCGACTATTATCCATGAGGATTCAGGTTCGATCCCTGGCCTCGCTCAGTGGGTTAAGGACCCCGTGCTGCCGTGAGCTGTGCTGCATGCAGGTCGCAGACCGGGCTCGGATCCTGCATTGCTGTGGCTGTGGTGTAGGCCGGCAGCGACAGCTCCGATGCGACCCCAGCCTGGGAACCTCCCTGTGCCGCAGGTGTGACCTCAAAAGCAAAAATAAAAAACGGCACCACCTCTGAATTGTGTTGGGAAAATCATTCCTGTTGCCATGGAGAAGGTCACAAAACGGTAAGCCACAGACCTTACTTCCAATGTCCGCTAAATACAAAGGGACACGACCTTGGGCAGTTGACCCTCCAAGGCTCCTCGGGGGTGGCGGCCACGTCAGCCACGCTGCTTCACCCTGCATTCAGCAGGGCAGACCCCCCGTCCCGCGCAGAGCAAGGTCCACTGTCCAGCCCAGCCAGGAGCCTGTCCCGGAAGTGAGTCTCTCCCCAGAGAGCGCTCCTTCCCACAGGGAGGGGCAGAGCCACACGGGGTCAGCCCCCCAGGCTCGCAGGGCAGAGGTGACAGTCCCGACCCCCAGATCTGCAGCCAGCCCTATACAGAACAGTCGGCCCTGGCAGGCGACTCACAGCAACCGGCCTCCCACAGCCCTCAGCACAGCCCGACCACAGGACCACCCAGCCCCGACGGCCCCTGCCCGGTCCCCTCTAGCTCAGGAGGAGGGCGGTGCCTGGTCCCTGCGTGGGAGGCGAGCCAGCCCAGGCCTGGGGCACACGCAGACGAGAGCGAGCTTCATGGGCGTCAGACAAGACAGGCAGGGCCAGAGGCCCGCCCAGCGGCCGGGGACCCTCCGGGGACCCTCTGCCAGGCTCCACCTCTACCTGGCCCGCCACGCCCACCCACCGTGGGGACACGGGGGACCTCGGCCTCGGGGATCCACCCACGGGAGAAGGTGTGGCAACGCCTGCCTCTTTCCCACTGGCTCCCAGGACGTTCAGACTTACAGCGTGTTCAAGTTTCTCAGCCCCTTGAAGGCGCCCGGCTGGATCTCCCGGATTCTGTTGAAGCGAAGATCCCTGTGAAGAGACGAGAAGCACACTTACAGAGAGATCTGCCATCGTCCCCAGCTCCCTGCCTTTCTTTTCTTCGAACGGCCGCACCCGCGGCCAATGGAAGCTCCTGGGCCAGGGACGGAACCCAGGCCGCAGCCGCAGCAACGTCGGACCCTTAGCCCACGGCGCCAGGCCGGGGTCGAACCCGCGCCTCCGCAGCCACTCGAGCTGCTGCAGTTGGATTCTGAACCCACTGTGCTACAGTGGGAACTCCACGTGCCACCCTTAAATGCTCCGTTTCCAGAGAGCAATCAGGGACCGAAGAAATCACATCTCGCCGTTCAGTCCGTGGATGGACGGTCTCCGGCCGGGATTGCCAAGCGCGCGAACATTTGTCGGGGTGACAGGCGGGAGGTGTCACTTCACAGACAGCTGTTCAAACACGACTTACCCAGAGAGAAAGGCCCCTCTGGCACCTGCCATCCAGCCCAGGGGACCCCCAAGTCCCTCAGTGCAGAGATTCACATAGGGGATCGCCCCCGGAGCAGGCGTGGACACTGCCTGTCGCCCGCACGTCTAGGCGGCAGCTCGGTTGCTTACTAGCTGACTAGCCACCGCGGCCTCCAGGGAAGGGTCCGGGGGCCCACCCAGAGCACGCAGCCCATTCGGCAGGCGCGTTGGGAAAAGCTAGGGCGTGTCTTAACCTGACTTTCCTCAGCAGGCGCTTCCCACGAAGACAGAGGCCCTGGGGGGCCGTCTGGGACAGGGGACACCCCGGCCAGCACGGGAGACACCAGCGCCCAGGCAGAAGGGTCCAGCTGGGGGGGTCGGGGGTGGTGAGCACGGGGTCAGGTCTCCCCAGGTCCCCAGCCTGAACCAAAATCTACCAACTGAAGAGGACGGAGGACACTGAAATGAAACACGAAGCCCCCGTAGACGAATCAGAAGTCCCCACTCCCAGGCTGAACCCTCTGTCACCGCCCAGCAGGGTTATTAGGGGCTGAACTGTCCCTCAAGTTCACTGGTTTGAGGGTTTGGAGACAGGCTCACAGGGGGACGCCAAGGACTGCGGCCACCGCCAGAGCGGGGGAGGCCTGACACAGACCCCCTGGGGCCACAGAGGGACCCGGCCTGGCCACCCCGACCTGGGACTCCAGCCCCCAGGACTGTACGGGAACAGATGCCCAGCGAAGCCCCCACCCCGTCAGCGGAGCTTGGTTACGAGGCCCCGGGGCTCCTGGGCGGCGCGGTCCAGGCACGAAGGGACGGCTCCCTTGGGAGGTTTGCTGAGCTCCGTCCGCGCCCTAACCCTGATTATTGAGCCAATCCAGTAAGTGCCATCGATGTACAGAACTGATTGAGGCTGCTCGGAAAGCGTCAGAGTGGCTGAAATCACCAGGTCTGGCAGCAGGTGGCAGGGGTGCCTTTGGACAGTCGCTTCTTTCCCGGGGGTCAAGTTCCTGTGACCCAAGCAACTGTGGTCAGCACGCGACCCTCACCCCGGCTCACTCTCTCTGGTGACCTGTTAGCCACCAACGTGCCCCCCAGGACAGCCCCTCCCCTGCAGATAAGCCAGCTTCTTCTTCCTTTTTTTTTCTTTTTTTTTTAGGGACGCACCCACAGCATATGGAGGTTCCCAGGCTAGAGGTCAAATCAGAGCTACAGCTGCCAGCCTGCGTCACAACCACAGCAACGTGGGATCCGAGCCATGTTTGCAACCCACACCGCAGCTCACAGCAATGCCAGATCCCTAAGCCACTGAGCCAGGAATTGAACCAGCGTCCTCATGGATGCCAGCTGGGTTCGTTAACCGCTATGCCTTGTCAGGGGCTCCCAGGCTAGCTTCTTAATGAACAGTAATTTACACTCACATCCACAGCAGTTTGGGCCCCCCACTCGGCTCTCAGGCCGAGACCTCAGGGTGAAGCACATGATGCGAGCAGCACCCCCCCTTGTCCAGCAAGGACTGGATTTCAAAGGATCTGCACAGGTGACCCCGCCCCAACACCAGAGCAAACCCCAGAACCAGGCCCAGCGCCAGGCCCGCAGCAGGGGCCCCCTCAGCATTATCCAATCAAAACCCGGGCCCCCTGGGCATTATCCAATCAAAAACCCGGCTTCAAGCCCAGAGTCAGGAACACACAGCTCCTCTTCCCTTGGATACAAAACTCAGACTGTGGGGGGAGGGGGGACCTCGGAAGCAGGAAAGTCTCTTAACCAACTGCCCCAGGTGATGCGGAGGGAGCCACACACCTGCCCTGAGCGCACCTGCCCTGGGCGTACCTGTCCTGGGCACACCTGCCCTGAGCCCACCTGCCCTGTGTGCTCACCTGCCCTGAGCTCACCTGCCCTGAGCACCAGCAGGGTGGCTGGGCTGCACCAGGCCTCCGTGGCCTGTCTGGGAGCCTCACGTCCATGTGCCGTGGACAAGCCTACGCAGTGATTATACGTCGAAACGTGAGTGTCTGATATACAGAGCTGAATAGAGCCTTAGTAAAATTAACTGATTTCTTTCTAATTTCTATTGAAGCTTCTGGAAATTTTTAAAATCATGTATGTGGGTCACGTCACATTCCTTCTGAGCAGCGCTGGCCTGGAAGGGGGCGTTTCACAACCTCTTACAGGAGGTAGATTGTCAAGCCCCACCTCCCCAGCCAGAACCCAGGGAATGAGCAGACGGGGCACCTCCCCCGTGGCCTCTGCTCCCAGCATGATGCTAGACAGTCAGGGCTGGGGCGGGCGTGGGGGCCAAGAGCCTGGGGGCAGCGCAGCCCAAGGGGACAGCCCTGTCCAGACAAGGGGGCGGGCCTCCCCAGCAGGGGGGATGGGGAGCAGGTGTACACAGATGACACCCGGAGACACAGCTCTGAGAGCTGGGGAAGGAAAACGGGCCAAAACAGGAGCAGGCACCGGAGGCAGGATGCAGGCTGGCTCGGAGCCTCGGAGCCCCGCAGCCCAGCGACAAGCACAAGGTCCAATAGTTCCGAGTGTCCCCAGCCCCCCACCTGGGAAGTGCCGCCACCCTGGAGAAACGCTGGGACAGGAAGAGTGCTCGCCGGGCCCTGTAAACCCTGGCACAGAGATGGGCCTCCGAGCGGCCTGGGACTGGCCCTGCGCCAGATCCCGCCACCGCCCCGCCCTGGGGTCGAGAACGGTGACAGAGCTTCATCCCGTCTGGCCAAGCGCGTCCTCCAGACCCCAGAGGGCTCCCCGGGCCCCGGTTTGTATCGAGGCTCGATCCTGCCTGTGGAGCAGGCACCTGCTCGCCTCTCTACCCCGACGCTGACCGAGGGCAAAACCGCGGGGCAGCGAAGGAGAGAGAGGCGAGTGACCAGGAGGACCACGTGGGTCCGGGCCTGAGGCCGGGTGAGCTGCGGGGCGTGGCGGAGCCCCCGCCTGCTCCACGGAGGCCCTGGGCCTGGACAGGCCGACCGCGACACTCAGCGGCCTGACGGCAGCTGCCACCTCATCCCTCAGAAGGCCCAGGGGCCCGGGCACACCCTCAGCCTCCACCTACTACCGACCGCGTCCCCTCGGGAGTGGCACCGAGCCAGGAGCCGTGGCTGCTTGCGTTTTGTCTTTGTCCTCACTGGGGCACGAGGTGACCCTCAGCTGACCTCGAAGGGGATGAGCCCGGCGTGGCAGAGGCCAGGGCGCATCCAGCCACCGTGGGAAAGGGCCAGGCTGCCGGATCTGCTTTTCCTCAACCGCCTTGTGGATGTTTGTAAAACGGTCAAACGTCGGGTGTGGCAGCAACATCCAGCTGCTGGGAACATGACTCGGTGGCCCCGGAGGTGTCGGCTGTGCCGACGGACGCGGTCTGGCTCTGGGGCGACATTCAGGGGCTCCGTGAAGATGCAGGGCCTGCCCCACGCGGGAGCCTCGGGCACAGGGGCGGGGCCCAGTGTGGGCGGGTAACCCCATGGGGGGCGGGCGCCGGGCTCTTTGCCCATGGTCACCCGCCTGCCACCCCCGGCTCAGCATCTGAATTAAATCAACACTGAGAAAATTCTGTAAAGTCTGGTTTACTCAGTAATGCGTATAAATAAAGGGCAAAAAAAAAAGCCACTGTTTTCTTCTGATTGAGAACTTTTTTAAAACTGAGAGAAGAGCACAAAGCAGAGAACAGAAAACTCTACCTCAAAAGAAAACTGACTTTGGGAAATACGCTGGTGCTCACAGGGACAGGCCCTGCAGGGCAGGGGCGCTGGCCTGTCCCCTAGAAGGCCGGGCAGGAGCGGGTCAGCTTCGCGCCCACCCGGTCTCCCGGGAGGCCCCTCCGTCGTTGGAGCTTGGTGGCCACGAGCAGCGCCCGCCGTGATGACACACCGAGGTCTGAGCCTCAAATAACTATGACGTCAGGAAACATCACTCTCGTGACTGTTTTCGACTCTCTAACAATGTAACATGCAAAGCTGGCAGGACAGCAAAGCCAGCCCTGGCCACCCCCCGCCTGGCCCCCGGTCTGGGCCAGGGGACGCCGAGGGAGGCCAGGAGGCGGCAGGTCCCTAGGCCTCTGTGTCAGGAGCCACGTGCAAACGGCCCGTGAGGCTCAGCTTCCCTCCGCCTCACAAACGAGCAAAACCAACACACTCGTTTCTGCAGGTCGTTTCCTCTGGGAAAAGTGCCCGAGCCCCTCCGTGGCATTTACAACATGAATCCGTGTTCTTCCTGCTTCCCAGACAAAGCGCGGCCAGACCGAGTACCAGGCTTTCTCCGAGGCCATTCACTCGGTCCCCAGAAGCCCCGCGCGGGGTGAAGCAGAGGACAGAGTGCAATTAGGGGAGGGCCCCGCTCTGCCTCCCAAGCAAGCGAGGAGCCAAAGGACAGCCTGGACGAGCCTGGAATCCGTTCCGTCCAACGCGGTGCGTCAGCGAGAACACAGCCGCCTAACGTCCTTCTAATTTGAAACAGCCCAGAAGACGCACGGGGCGCGGGCGCCTGGGAACCGCACCGACGCTGCCCAGCCGTGGGAACCAGCTCGGCTCCCGCCGGACGGGGCGGGCGTCCTCCTCCTGCTGCAAACACGGGGTCGCGGCATGATGGGCAGGTGCCAACACTTTCAGCTCCAGGCAGGAGGGTTCAACTGGTCTCAGCAGCTTTCCTGACCGCTCCCCGCGCCACCAGGAACAGGAAGACGGCGCGTGCCACCCTGGATCTGCACCTTCCCCTGGGAAAAGCACTGCAGGAGTCACACCTCAGGGACCTGACGGTGCAAAGTCTCGTGCGGACAGAATCAGAATCGGGACAGCAGCCCGACCAGATGGGGTTGGAAGGAGCAGTGGAGACGCCGAAGCACCTGTGGGAGGGTCTCCCCCGGCTCCACCGGCTCAAGGCCGTGCCCCGCACAGCTGCTCGGACTAAGAGGACAGCCCGGCGGAGGGTCTGTGACCCAGCGAGGCCACGGCTGCCATCTGCTGCCCAGGCCTGGCCCCACGCCTGACCTGCCACCTGCAGGCACTGAGGTCAGCCCTGCGGCCCCTCCCGGGAGCCAGGCACTTGCTGAGTCTGGACGGTCACCACGCGCCTGGAGGACGCCCACCTCGGGGGAGCAGGGAGGCACACGGCCCCCAGTGACACCACCCCAGGGCCACCAGCATGATCTGGGCACAGGGAACATGGCACAGACATGGAGAAAGAGGCGGGGCGGGGGCACACAGGGGTGGCTCTTCTCCTCCAGGGAGTCAGTGGCGGTAACGCAGAAGCACGCAGACGCAGCGGGGGCAAGAGGCAAAGTTCACACGCCTCCGGGTTACACCGGCCCCCCGACGCCGAGCGAGTTCGCTTCCTGAATGACCTAAAAGTCTTCCATGCATGGCCTTGCGTACACAACACGTAACTCAAACACGCGGTTTTTCCTTCCCTCTGAACACACGTCTTTAATCAAAGTGAGCACGTTTGGGGCCCAAAGAATGAAACCTGCAACCCGACCAGGAACGGAGGCACTGGGGACACCGGCTCCTCTGAGTCTCTCTCCCGGGCCAGACGCGCTTCCCAGGCATCCAGGGGTCCCGGTTCCGGCCCCTCCTGCACCCCCCCGTCCCCCTCGTACCTCCCCCCCGCCCCCTCCGAGCTCTGAGCCTCCTGAGGGGCCGACAGCACAGCCTGAGGTCTCAGTCCCACTGCTGGCTGTCCTGCCTCCGTACCTAGTTCTTGTGGCCCAGAGATGCCTGTCCCAGCTCAGCCTGACCGCAAGTCACTGGCCAGCATGCGGACTGACTGTCACCGCTCTGGTGTCCAGTGGATCCAAGCCGCTGCGGCCAGAGAACCAGGGTCATGTGACACTCAGCAAGCACCCCCGCCGCAGCCGTCAGGGCTCTGGGGGAAAAGAGCCAATGGGAGTCAGTGCGTGCACGTGTGCGAGTGGGCATGCGCGTGTGTGCATGTGCACGTGGGCGTGTGTGCATGTGTGAGTGAGCGTGCGCTTGTGTGCATTGTTCTTGTGCTTGTGTGCGTGCGCACGTGTGTGTAGAGGCAGACTGAGGCTGGTTTAGTGGACACCCGTGGGCCCCAGGCAGGTCCACAGTCCGCGGGGTGGGCTGCCGGCTGATCCAAGGGCACCGGCTCTCTCCCCCCTCAAGTCCTTCAGCGCGTGCTGTGGGGCTGATCTGCTTTCCCCAGAGGCTGACCTGAAGGTCCACCTTCTCTAAAACCACCTTCACAGAGGAGTTCCGTTGAGGCTCAGTGGTAACGATCCCGACCAGTATCCATGAGGACGCAGGTTCGATCCCTGGCCTCGCTCAGTGGGTTAAGGATCCAGTGTTGCCATGAGCTGTGGTGTAGGTCACAGATGAGGCTCAGATCCCTCATGGCTGTGGCTGTGGCGCAGGCTGGCAGCGGCAGCTCTGATTTGACCCCTAGCTTGGGAACCTTCATATGCTGTGGGAGCAGCCCTAAAAAAAATTAAAAAAAAAAAAAGAAGGTTTCACAGAAACCTCTAGAATAAGGTTTAACCAAATATCTGGGCACTGTGTCCCAGCCAAGGTGACACATGAAACTAACCATCACAGACACCGAGGCCGAGATGGACCCTCCTTGTTACAACAGACATTATAATTTAAACAACGGACGGGGCTGAGGTTGTTCTTACAGAGACAGACAGAGTTTGTTCTTTGAGTTCAGCAAAATAAACAGATAAATCACGTTATCCCACTGGGCCCGCATCCAGACTTAGCTAACCGGCCGCAGAAAGTCCTGTCCCCTCAGCATGAGCCAGCCCAGGAAGCAGATTCCAGGCGCTACCAAAACAGATGCATTTGTGCCTGCTGCTTTGCTAAAAGCCTCACATCAGGCTTGTTTTAGTTGCCTCCACAGAGGAAATGAATCAAAACAGAATCAACAAAGACTGAGGCACATTCTCACCCTCCACCCCAGGGGCTCCCGAGCACCTGCCGTGGGAGGCGTCCTGCAGACCCCGAACCTGAGACCCAGAAAGCAGGTACGCAGCCCAATTAATCACCGAAATGAGGAGACGACAAGGTCAGGGAGCTAAGGGACCAGGACCCAGGAGCAGGGCCGGTGAGAGGCCCGGACGGCCGACGGCCAGGTGGATCTGAGGTGACCCGTCAGGAGAGGCTTTGGAGGGACCTCGGCACAGTCCCACAGTCAGCCCTTCGTTCGCCAAGGTGGCCCCTCCTGAAACTCGCGCTTCGCCGTCACTGAGGCGACTCCGTGCTACCAGCCCGGCCGGCCTCTCCTGACGTTCAGACGGATGTGCTGGGCCCCCGCCGTCCTTCTCCAGGGAGAAACAGCGCCCCCTGCGTGTCCTGACCTGGGTTTTCTCCAGCCCCAGATACCAGCTCGGCAGCAACCTGGAAAGAGCTGAGAAAACCATGGCTGCAGACGTTTCCCTCTCAGGACCAGTTGGGAAAGGCGGCTCGACGCAGGCACCGAGGAACCGCGCCAGGACGAGGCGGCGGCTCCCCGAACAAAGGCGAAGTTGGATGCGAGAGCCAGTGCACTCTGAGCGTAGGAGAAGAGAGGCCTGGGTCTCAGAAAGCGTTGCCAGGAGTTCCCCCTGTGGTGAAATAGGAGCAGCTGAGAACAGGTTCAATCCCAGGCCTGGGGGTTAAGGATCCGGTGCTGCCGCAGCCACGGCTTAGGTCGCAGCCACGGCTCAGATTTGATCCCTGGCCTGGGAACTCCACAGGCTGCAGGGCAGCCAAAAAAGAAAGAAAGAGAAAGGGTTTGCCAAGCTATCTGCTTTCTATCTGCCCTGCAGCTGGGCTTCCAACCCCACTCCTGGACCACAGAGGGTTGGAAGGAGCAGGGCCAAGGCTGCGTCAAGACAGAGGCCCAGCTCCACCTGCACTGCCTGCACCGCCCGGTGGGCCTCCCCTCGCGGCAGCAGGTCTGCAAGGCTCAGCAGCAGCACCTGACACTCGGCAAGGACACGGCAAGGGGGGGCGGGGCAGGGGGGGACCAAAGAGACGGGCAGATGGGCGGGCGGGTGGGCGGGTGGAGGGGCGGATGCATGAACGGGTGGAGGGCTGGAAGGACACACGAGTGGATGGACGGTGATGAATCAAAGGGCAGACGATGCACGAGTGGGGGACCGATGCACGGGAGGGAGGGTGGGTGGGTGGACGGATTACACAGCAACAAACACACGCACAAGAAAACAAATGCTCACGATCACCATTTGGCCGCCCGTTGCCACGCCAACACAAGCACCCCACAGGTCGGAATAAGCAACAACAATGACTAATGGCGCCGCTTCGACGGCTATTTTTAAAAGTTGAGCTGCTGCGACCCAGCTGGTCATGGATTTTTTAGAAATGTTGTTTCACTCCAGGAAGCGACAAGCCTGATCTGGGCTCCCTTCCTGGACTTTTCCTGTGACCAGGAAAAGAAGCATAAACCTAAGACGCGCTTCAGATAAGGGTATTTACTCCTCGTGACACGCTGTCTCATGCTGCAGGCCTACTACTGCTCTCTTTCCTTTCCTTTCTTTCTTTCTTTTTAGGGCCACGCCTGCAGCATACAGAGGTTCCCAGGCTAGGGGTCCAGTCAGAGCTGTAGCCGCCGGCCTACACCACAGCCACAGCAACATGGGATCTGAGCTGAATCTTCGACCTACACCACAGCTCACGGCAGCGCCAGACCCTTAACCCCCTCAGCGAGGCCAGGGATCGAACTCGAAACCTCAGGGTTCCCAGCTGGATTCGTTTCCGCTGTGCCACGACGGGAACTCCCTATTTCTTTCTGAGTCAAGATACTGCAGGTTGTGCGGGTGGTATCTTACCCCCAGCAAAGGAAAATATCAATCCAATCCTGGCAGAAGCACAATCTCCCCGTCGGCCCCTCATCCCGCCTTTTGTTTAGAGTCACTCTGAATGTCCCCTTTCATTGTCCTAACGCTCAGCAAAGAATGAATGTTAGATATGCGCAGGAATGACGTTTCGAGAAAAGTTGGGCAGGGCGGAAATCCACATTTACGGAGCCTTTCCCGGGCCCCAGGACCATTAAGAGCAGCTTGCGATGCTGCCTCACTAGGCAACTGAGACGCCTCTGAAACGTGTGGGATTGGTCTGTGAGAGAAAACTGCCTACCACGCACTGCAAACTAGCTTAGTGGCATTTCCTGTGTGCATCGCAGTATCTGCTCCAATTAAAGGCAGTGCCATGATGGAAGAGCAGAACCGCCGCGCCCTGGGAGCCCCAGCCACCCGCAGGGCGTCCCTCCTGCTGCCTGGCCTCCCCGCCCAGCGGGGGAGCGGGGTCCCTCGCCGGGCACAGCCCACACTGGGGTTCAAGTCTGCGGGGCCAATCAAGCCAGGTGGTGATGATACAACCACGGCCGTGGGGGCAGGACCGTCACACGTACCCCTGCCCTGCGCCCGAGATGCCCCGCGGGTGGAAGCTCAGGCTTCGAGGGCGGGTGGAAGCCCAGGCTTCGAGGGCGGGTGGAAGCCCAGGCTTCGAGGGCGAGAACCCCGCCGGGACTGCGTGGACGCGGCGCGCTGCAGCCAGGACGGCCCAGGTAACCCTCAGCCGGACGGCTGCGTCTAGGGACAGCCCCCCTCGTTAACCCTGCCCGGGGGCCATGGTGCAACCCCAACTCGGCACACCCACGGCGGCCGGTCCGTCTCCACCGCTCAGCACCCAGCGTGCGACGTCTCCACGCAGTAGGTTCCTCCTGACACTTTATAAATAATGACCAAATTTAACGACTTTGAACGTGAGGGACTCAAAGGCAAGAGACCTTCTCCTCTGAGCAGTTTGGGTAGAGATTCTAAGTGTCCCACGAACGGAGGGGCCCGCCGGCTCCTAACTAACCCTGAGCCCCTGGAGCCGATCCCGGGAGGACACAGTCGCCCCCTTCCGGGAGTCCGGATTTGAGAATCCCACCCCCCCCTTGCTCAAATCTACTCGCACCCCACACCCATGCTGATGCCACCTTCACGGTCAGACAGGATCTCGACCAGCAGGACATAATCAAGGGTCCCTTTCAAGGTCTCTTGGGGGTTGTGCTGTCCGCATGTTTTGTGCCTTTTCTTGGGGACTTTGCCGTTTAAAACCGCCCCGAGCATGGGGCTGATGGGCTGGCTGGTGTCGGGGCTCTGAGGCGAATCACGGGGAATTCATGCGTGGCGCCACCTCCTCCAGGTATGAGCCGTGTGCTGGCGCCCTGAGCCCCTGGGCCAGGAACCAACGAGACACGTTAAATAAGGCATTTGAACCAGGCTGTGCACTGACCGGCCGACGACAGTGTCGTGACCAGCACCTCGCTGGACCCTAGCCCTCCCAGAAGCAAGGTTCCTGGTCACTTGCTGTCTTCTCAGGGACTTCAGAGACCCCAAATCTGCAATTAAGAATCAACCTTCAACGCGGCCTCCGGGGACAGGGCTGAGCTGGGGACCTCCCAGCCCCTCCCTAAGGGGGCAACAGCCCAGCCAGAACGGCCACCATGGGGCAGAGCCCACACAAGAAATTGGCCACAGGAGCCACGGGATCCAACATAAAGATGGGGCCGGGCAGGAGCCTGAGATGGACCCACAGCCAATGACAGGTGCCATTCTCAGGACCTGCTCAGACCAAGGTCTCCGGAGAAAAAACCGTCAAAGTGCAGCTACCAAGCGAGAACGCACAGGTGCACGCATGGCACTGCCAAGGGCAGGAGTCAGGGTGCCCTGGGGCCGTGCCCCCAGGGTGCAACACACACTCGCCTCCCTCGGCTGGATGTGCACCTTGGCCCGACGTGACCTGATGGTTCTGAGGAGCTGGGCTGGGCCGAGGACGCCTGTCCAGGAAGGAAACGAACAGGAAAAGCCAGGACTGAGCCTGCAACGTGCCCCGAGGGGTTTAAGGCAAATACTCCAAAGAAAAAGCTGCACGAAGGCATTCTGAGGTACTGTTTGCAGTAGCAGAAAGGGGGAAACAAATGACCCATAAAAGTAATTTGATTCAATAGAGTTGGTGATTCCACAAAATAAATAGGACGCGGCCACTGACCACAAGGGTGCAGAGTTCTGATTGCTGCGCAGACGCCAGGCATCCCCCGCGGCCCAGCGTAGAGCACAGGACAGGATGGAGGTCCCCACCCGACGTTTGGAGATAGGCAGGCAGGTGGCCAGGGAAAGGCGATCCAGAGAGAGGGACAGGTCCACGGAGACCCAGACACAGGTGGCCACAGAATCCAGCCACGGGCGACAGGGACAGAGGGGCAGAAGTGGGCCGACCCTCGGCCCCACCAGCGGCTCCGCGTGTGCTCACATGGCCGTCTGGGTTCCTGAGGACAAGCCCAGCCGGCAAAGGGTCTCCGCCAATTACAGAAACGTGCGTCACTTATTCTGCTGCTCTAATCTAAATTCTCACACTTTTTCCACCATGAACAAGCACAGCTTGCAGAAAACTGTTTTAAAACATGTTGCAGAAGAGAAGTAAAGGGGCCAGGGCATCGAAGTGGGCAGCAGGGCAGGTTGCACCACCTCCTCGCAGCGCGTGGAGACAAGATGCCAGCCTCTTGCGGTGGGAACAGCTGACCTGCCAGCCCAGCCCACCAAGGAGGAAGAACCACAGCAGGCGGAGGGAAGGCAGGGCCGCACGTTCAAGGGCCCCGCAAACCCGCACACGGCTCTAGTGGCTGCCCGTAAATAGGAGGCGCAGGCTCGCGTCCCAGCAGCGGCCATGGGCCTTTACACCCAAGCGAGAGCCTCAGAAACACAGCCCACTCTGGTGCCCAGAGGCTAAGGATGCAGCGTGAGACGGGGGTCCCCTCAGCACTCCTTCTGTGATGGCCCACGACCCCAAACCCAAATCTGGGAAGTCCTCAGCTGAGCACCTGGCTGGTAAGAAGGTGGCTGTGACCCACAGCGACACCCACGAAGGCTGTTCAGTAACCACCACAGGTGATCACGCAAGGGCACCACCTGTCCAGCAGGGGAAGTTCAAAATGCAGTTTCCCTTCTTGGACAGGCCCTAAACAACATTCTCCAGAACCTGGCATCCAGGTGGGGACAGGTGACCAGAGCCCACCATGCCACGTGAGCACACATGACATGTCCCCTTGTGGCAGGTGATGCGCTGGATCGGCCCCCTGCTCCATCCCTGCTGGAAGGCCAGGGACAAGAACAGCAGAGCCACCGGGAGGACGGAGCCTGGGTCCTGGGTCCCTGGCAGCACACTGATGCCTTAAAGAGCCAGACAGGAAGTAACCTGGGGAGTCCCAACCTCCCAGCTCTGCCTCTGCGGTCAGAAGGCAGCCCAGCCCCAAGGTGGACGAAGGGCACAGCGTGTCCAACACAGACTGCCCGCCGCAAACGCCACTGTCCCTGGGCGTGGGCTGTAGACCCTGGCTGAGAGCAAAGCCTCCGGTGACAGCTGCCCAGTGACAACATGTGCCTGGAGGCCATGTGAGGGGCAGGCACTCACATGGCCTCAATCCGCCGAGGTTCTGCGTGTTCATTACAGCAGCTGAAATTAAATCCCGCCGCAGAGACACGGCCATCCCAGAGGCAGCTGGAAAATAGCAGGGCTGAGTAATTCTTAACTTACTTTCATCTAGACTTGGGCATGCCAATGCACTGTTTTATTTGCTACCACTGTTATAAAGTTGCAGAATTGAATAAGGTTTCACAAAATTACCTCCACGAAAGTGAGTGGGAACATCTGAATAAGATGGGAAACGGATCAGATTTACTCTCTGGTCTGACACAACCAAAAAGCTGGGAAAACACAGGAAACAACTGTTTTCAAGATACTGTACGTCGGCCACAGCCACAGACTCGCTCCCTGAGGATGAAACGCGAAGGAGGTGAGCTCCGAACCGCCCAGGCTGCTGCCCGAGAGGCCACACTGTGAGGCCATGGGCCCCACGGGACAGCTGAGTGCCTGGGACAGAGAGGCCGCCAGCCCCCCGGCGCGTCGAGCGCTCAGTGCAGCAGTGCCTGTGCAGGCGAGAAGGATCAGAGCAGAAATCCACAAAACAGAGAACGGAAAAACAACAGAGAAAAATCAATGAACCCAGAAGTTGGGTTTTTGCTGAGGCCAACGAAGCTGAAAAACCTCTAGGCAGACTGATGGGAAAAAACCAGAGAGAAGACACACACATCTAATGGCAGGAACGAGAGCGGGCAGCGCTACGGATTCTCAGCTGTTCCGAGGATGACAAGGCAAGGACTCTAGGGATGCGGCCCGGCCCCGGACACGGCCCCCAGGACATGGCCCCCAGGGATCCCCCGGGATGCGGCCCCCAGGCCCCCCCCACCCCCCCGCCGCCCCAGGAGGAACAGCCCTGAACAGCTCTTTGTTCCCTGAAGAATCTAAAGTCAACTTTAAGACCCTCCCACAAGGCTAACCCCAGCCCAAGGCCATCCAAGAAGAACGCGGGGCGTGGGCTCCCCACCCCTTCAGGGTGTCCAAGAAGACCGCCGTCCACGCACCCTCCTCGCCGCACCCCTGCACCCTGGACGGGACGCGATACGACGGCAGGCAGTGCTGCGCTCACTGTGAGGCCAGATCTACCCGATACACAAACCAGACAAAGACATTCCAGGAAAGGAAAACAAAGCCCAGGATCCCTGGTGGACACAATCCGTGTCCAGTGAGGCAGAACACAGGGGCAGGGCCGAGGGGGCGCAGCCGTGGGGGCGGGGAGGTCCCTTATCCCGACGTGGCCACAGCTTCCCAGGACTGGACGCGTCCATACAGCCCAAGGGCCCCCGCCACCCTCAGCTCCCACCTTCCCGTGAACTGAGCCTCCCCGCGGCGCGTCCCCTCCCAGTGACCTCTCATCCAGATGAGGCTCAGAAGGCGGAGCCGCTACCCCGGCCTCACTGCACAACAAAAGGCTGTGATCCCGAGGGCTCCGCGGGCTGGGAGCACACAGCCTGGTCCCACACCAGCCACCCTGCGGCCCTGCTCCTGGCTCCCCGGGGGCCAGGCATCCGGACACCCGCAGGCAGGTCTCTCCTCCGTGAGCCGAGTATGGGGGGCGGGGGGGAAGAAGCCACCACTAACGAACGGCTGGAGGAATCCCTAGCAGACGAGGTCCTGGGAGCCCGGGGGACAGAGTCTGACCCTGTCCACCAGCTTCTGGGGGTCCGTGTCGCCTCTTCTCTCCACCTCGGGCAGCTGGGAAGCAGGAGCGAAAGGCAGCCTCCAGGAGGCGGACACTCGGCCGTCCGCGGACAGTGGACCCGGCCCCGAGCCAGGAAGAGGGGCTGAGACTAACTCCCGCCGCAGCGGACACAGCCTCACAGGACGGCCTGGCCAGGCGGCTGAGGTCACACGGCGATCGGCTCGGGCCTCAGCCGCGCCGGGCGTGGACGGGGGTCGTCTGAAGAACAAGCGAGGCACCGGCAGCGAGCAGCACCAATTCTACTTTTCAAGGTGACCGTCGACAGAGAAAACCCACACCACGGGAACTGCCAGCTTAGAATAATCCTAAACTCCGGAGGACACTCCTTTAGACATAAAAAAGCCCTCCCCCACCCCCCGACACGTGTCTGTCCACGTCTGAGTGCTGCCGCACGCGGCCTGAGTTACCTGTTCAATCAGGGAGCAGCCGGCCCACAGAGGGACACAGAGTAACCCAGAGTAACCCAGAGGCCCAACTGACTCTTTCAGCATCAAATCAGCGGTGTTTCATCGCTTTTAAACTGAATTCACCCTTCTGCTGTTTTCTTTCTCTGTCTCACTTCCCTGGGTGTGATGATGTCTGGGTCCCCCCATGTTGCTGCCAGTGGTGTTACTTTGTTACGGCTGAGTCGTATTCCATTGTGTATACGCACCATCTCCTTTATCCATTCCTCTGTTGGTGGGCATTTAGGTTGTTAGCATGTCTTGGCTGTTGTATACAGTGCTGCAGTGAACACGGGGGTGCATTTACCTTTTCAAACTATGGTTTTCTCCAGACACACGCCCAGGACTGGGACTGCTGGGTAATATGCTAGTCCTACATTTAGTTCTTTTTTTTTTTGCTTTTTAGGGCCGCACCTGCAGCATAGGGAGGTTCCCAGGCTAGGGGTCAATTCAGAGCTACAGCAGCCGGCCTACACCACAGCTCACGGCAACGCCAGATCCTTAACCCACTGAGTGAGGCTAGGGATCGAACCTGCAACCTCCTGGTTCCTAGTCGGATTCGTTTCTGCTGCGCCACGGAGGGAACTCCCTCTAATAATTACTGATGTTGAGCATCTAATCACAAGCTTTTTGGCCAGACACAAAATCACGAATACGCGGAATCTAATGACACAAAAAAAATGATACAAAAGGACTTATTCACAAAACAAAAATAAACTCGGGTTTCGAAACCAAACTTAGGGTCACCAAGGCGGATACGTCGGGGGAGGATAAGCCCGGAGGACGGACCGGCGTACACCCGCTACCGTACACAAAACCGCCAGGGAACGCGCACCTCCTGTTGGCCCGGGGAGGCCTCCTCCGCGCGCTGCATGACCTGCGCGGGAAGGGCTCTGAGGAAGAATGGGCCTTGGGTAACCGACCTGCCGGCTGCACACCTGAAGCTACGGCAACACTGGGAGCCAACGACACGCCAATACACTTAAAATTAGGAAAAAACAACAAAAAAAGCTGACTTCACCCCAAACTGTATTTTTAAACAAGTCACCCCAAGAGTTTGAAACGGTCACGGTTAACATGCGCATGAAACCTGGACCCTGAAGTTAAGAGGCCTGACCTGTGGGGCCCAGGAGGCTCGCAGCCCCCAGGGGCCCAGGGTGGGCAGGAGACGGCGCAGCCGGGCCCAAGGCCAGCCCTGGGTACAGCCCCGAGCCCGGCCGCAGACCCCGACAGCCCCCTTCCTTCCCCGTGGCAGCCACTCCAGTTTCCCCCGTCGGCAAGGGCTTGAGAAAGAGCTGGGCACCTCCAACCAGCAAGGCAGAAACCCCACTTGGCCAAAGGGAACCCCTGTGCGGGGCCTCCCACCTTCAGCGGCGCTCACGCCAGGAACAGGCCACTCCGAACACCCGGCCTCCATCACTGCTGTGCTGACATCTCGCCCTGGACCCTTTAACGGGAGCAGCGGGCTGCTCTGGTCTGCTGGGCCCGGCCGCCCCTGCGTCCAATAGGAAGCCCTGTGTGCCTCCCGGCGACACGCCCTCATGTCATCGCGCAGAGCAGATTCAGTCCCTGGCTCCAAAGCCCCAGGCCCAGTCTAATGGGCAAGACCTCCCCGACCCGAGGCTCCGTGGGGACAGTCAGAGGGTCCTGGGGGTCCCCAGAACTCGTGCTTGGGACGAGTCACTTGCTGCCCTCGGGGCTGTTGGAAGGGAAGCGGCGGCTGCCCATGTCCCCACGAAGGGACGCCGAGTCACAGAATGGAGGGGGCGGCCGCCAGAGCGCCCAGCGGAGGAAGCCGCGTCCGGCCAAGGCGTCCGGACCCAGGATGAGCCTCGGCTGCCTGGATCCTGTCACGGGGACCTGCACTTTCTTCTTACAACTATCGCCTTGAGTCCTGGGCCCGGTAAAAACTCAAAGGAGGGGCCTTTACAGCCGACCAACGGCAGCCCCCCAGGAGCTCATCCAGCCGCAGCTCCAAGGCACGTGTGCAGGCATAAGTCTGTTGAACGGAGCCCGGACGTGCTCCCCGAGGGCTGCCGTCAGGCACGGCAGCGGCAGGGGGCCTCTGGCTGCTTCCTCAGGTCATCGAGGTTCCTCTTCTGAACACAGCGCCTGGGCGCCAGAGGCCTCTGCGTGGCTGGGGGCACCACAGAGCCGTTCCCGGTGCAAGGAGGTAGCTGGCCCACCACCACTTTGGAAAGACGAGCGACCAGTATTTAAAGACTCCAAAAACATCCCTCGGCGCCTTCCAAATGCGCCGGAACTGTGACCATACAGATCTGACTTCGTCCCACCTGGGAGTTTCAAAGGAGAGCTCGGCTTCAGGCGCGTCCAAGTCCGCAGCTCAAAGGCCACTGTCCCCGCTGGGTACCGGTGACCTGCAGAGACCGGCTGCCAGATGCTGCTCACATCTGCCAACCTCGTAGCACCCCACCCAGGGCAGGTGGAGAGACCGGTCCTCCAGGGCCAAGCGCGTCCTGCAGAATGGTCCCTGAGCCCCAGGAGGACGGGGCGGGGGGGGGGGGGGGCGGATGCTGAGCGGCAAGAGACGCCCTCCTGATCCAGAAGATTCCTCCCTCCGCCCGCCTCACCTGGAGCGAAGGGAAGCTGGAGGAAAACCCCACCCTCCCAGCAGCCAGGCTCTAGAAGCTTCGATGGAGGCTGAGGGTGTGAGGTGTGACTCAGGGGCTGGTCTCCAGGGACAAAGGCAAAGGGTTAAGTGGCCTGAAGACTGTCGACCTAGGAGTCAGGTTCCACAGGGGGCCTGCAGGAAGGACTGAGTGTGGCTGTGGCCCAGCGGCTGTCCACTCACCCAGGGCCAGCCTCCTGCAGTCCCACAGGGCCAGTGTGACTGGACGGTCACCTCCCTCACCCGCTAGTGGACCGGGAACTCTGAGAGGCGGGATCTGGAAGACACACAGGCCCAAACACACAGGTCAGCAGAAGCTGATGGATTTGGGAGCAGCTGTCTGGCGGGCTGACCATGACACCAGGGGACAGGGCACCCCCTGCCTGCTGTGGGGCCAGTTCACACCCCCCAGGGCCACCCCAGCCCGCGTCCCCAGGCTCCCTCCGACACCAGGGTTTCCTGTCCCGTGGTCGGCAGTGGTCGGCAGCCAGGGACCTCTGAGGAGCACGTGGGGATGTGCCCTCCCCAAAGCTCCAGAGTGAGAGAGGGGACAGGAAGGGGGCAGAGCAGAGGTGCCACACAGTGTGTTTTAACACTAGCTTCTTAGTCACCATGAGGACAAACGCCTACAGTAGTGTTAGGCAGAAAATACTCAAAATTGAAACAAACATTTCTTGCAAAGCTTCTGGGCTGCAGAGCACGGCTCTGGACAGTGAAGGGCTTCTGCGGCTGCAGCCCGACCGGGAGAGGACTCGGGACCTCAGGGCGTCTGGCCGCCCTTCATTCTGGAACACCTGTCCCACTTCCCAGGGTCAGACCTGAGCCACAAGACACTCCTGGGCCATCATTTCTGAAGCCCCAACCGCGGAGCTGTTTTGCCCACTCTTGGCCCCATCTGGACAAGTCTGTTTTCCCAGCGATTCCCATTCAATCTTGGGGCACGGGGGCAAGGGTCTGGGGAGCAGAGGGTGGAGTGATTCTGGGCAGCCCCCCTAACTCTGGGGCCGGGTCCTATGAAGTCCCCACTTTCCACCAAGCCTTGTTTCTTTTTTTAATAGAAAGGAATCGCATACTAGCAGATGCATGAGAACAGACACTTCGGAGAAAAGCCAAAAGTGAAAACATTTCTGCCCCGGGAGGACCTACGGCGACATGCCTGCGCCCCACCAAGGACACGCCAGACAGTCCCCAAGCACTGCAATGCCCCAGAGCCCGCCTGCCCTCGCCAGCACGGCTCCCTGCTGGGCCCCCCATCGCTGCCCTTCTGTGGCAGCAGTCCCAGCCGCTGGAACTCCCACCCCAGGACTCAGCTCCTCCTGGTTCCAGGTCCACAGCAGCAGCCATGGGAGCTTCCTCACCCTGCGCCTGCATCTACACAGCTGTAAACGGGGTGTGTGTTCATGAAACCCGAAACCCGCTTGCTTCAGTGAGGGGTCTGTTGTGCTCCGCACCCCGCCTCCTCTCGGAGTCAGTGAGACCCAGCAAGGGCATTTCAAAACGCCCCTGAAAACTGCGAGACCCCAGGCAAAGCAGGAGGTAGAGGGGGGCTTTCTGGGAGAGAGGCCAGTGCTAAGCAGGGTCCCGTCCCTCCTACCCTGGGCTGGGGGGTCTGTGGGAACGGGAGGCTGGGGGCGCCTTTTCTGTTCCATGACACTCATTTTCTTCAATATTGTTCTTTTTGAAAAGCAATTCGGATAGGAGGGCCAAGCACAGCGCAAGCATTAGCCGTTGGCCAGATGTGAAAAATGGCTTCAGGGCCCAAGTTTTTTCCACTGACTCACTAAAGAATTAAATTACCCCATCCAGAAAACCTCCCCCGGCCTGTCTGCAAGTCCTTTTCTTCAGAGCCCCATGCGTCTGGCACCCCCGCCTCCACAGGGGAAGGAACAGCGTCTCAGGCTAAGCGCAGGCCCCGCCAAAGACCCCAAGGAAGCTGCCAGGAGAGTCAGCGCCCAAGAGCCAAGTGGTCCGTCCTTGTTTTAAAAGTAGGAACACTGACCGCCCACTTCCTGAATAGTTCACTCAAGATTTTACAACTTTTGCAGGCTGCTCGGTGGTGCCAAAAGCACTCCGGCTCAGCCAAGAAAAGTGGAAACTATTTTTGGCATTCAGAGGGCAGCTGCAGGACGCTCGGTACAGTCGGCGCCTGAAGCGCAGGCGGCCTTTTCAGATTCTGAAAATTTCTCATCCGAGTAGCGGGCGAACAGCTCGAGGCCTGCAGCCCCTCGGCGGCATCCCGGGCCGGCGACATCCTCTAGCCGGGCGAGAGCGCGATGCTCGGTGCGAATGGAGCGCCGGCTCTCCGATGGCACCGCCGCGGCGCGCCCTGGCTGGCGACAAGAGCGGCGATGGGCCCCAGGCGCCAACCCGCTCGGACCCCGACTCTGTCCACCCCCCTGCCAGCCGCGCCGCGCCACAACCCGGGGAGGGACCCGCACCGCGGCCGCTCCCGGAGCTCGGCCCCGCTCGCCCGCGGCGCAGAGCAAGCCCGAGAGAAAACCGTGCGCCCCGCAGGGCCCGCGACTACCCGAGCAGGAGGCTCCCCGCGCCCCGGCCGATGCGGGGACGTGGGGGCGCTGCCGCCGTGGGTCACGGAGGATGCGCCCGGGAGGCTCCCCCAGAGCGGGGGCGGGGGTACCGCGCCCGGGGAGGACCGGGAAACCCGGAGCGGGAACCGCCGAGTGGGAGGAGGGGGAGGAGAGGGAGGGGGAAGGAGAGGAGGAGGGGAAGCGGAGGAGGGGGCGCGGGGCGCGGGGCGCGGGGAGGAGAGGGGCCCGGAGAGGGGCGGGAAGGGGGCAAAGGCGAGTGGAGGACGGCAGCGAGCGGGACCGGGCCGGGCGGGGCCGCCGGGCTTCCCCCGCCTGCTCCCAACAACTTCCCCGTCCAGCGGGGATTCCGAGCTCCGAACAAAGGCGGCTCCAGAGGCGGCGCGCGCTGCGCTCAGGTCCGCCCCCCGTGCCCCGGCCAGGGCGGACAAAGGCCCCGCCGCACCATCCTCCCTCCCGGACGCCGGACCCCGGCCCTCGATCCTCCCGCGCGCCCTGCCCCTCGGGGCCCCGCGCCCCGCCGCACTCACAGGATGGACGTCTGCGGCGCCACGGCGGGCACGGCCTCCAGCAGCAAATGCATGCAGCGCACGGTGGTGCGGAAGCACAGGCAGCGGCTAGGACACCCGTTGCCCGGCTTTTGGGCGACCACGGCCAGCACCCCCCAGCAGCAGCACATCACAAGCGCCAGCAGGCAGGGGCGCGCGGGACGCGCGGGGTGCACGGCCATGGCCCACGGCGCGCAGGACACGCGGACACTCGGACCGATCGTGAGGGCCCGGCGCGTCGGCCGCCGGCTCTGGACTGCGCCCTCCCGCCGCCCAACTGCGGCCCACGTCCCAGCTGTGCGCGGGGGGCGGGGGGCGCCAGCTGTGCACATGCGCGCGGCTCCTCCCTTCCCACCCCCACCTCCCCAAGGGCCGGGGCGGGGCGAGGACCTCCAGCCGTGCGTCCGGCTGCGGCTCCCCATCCCAAGGCTGCCTGGGGTGCCGTGCCGAGGCCAGGTTGGGCCCCCAAGTTCCAATCCCAGGTCTGCGCCCACGGTCTGGGGCCTAAGCCAAGTTTGCTTCACGTCCTCTGGCCGCCGTGTCCGCACTATGCGAGAGGGTTTTTGTCCTTTTATAAAACACGTTGGGAGCGCCGGCAAGTCCCAGGCAGGATTCCAAGGGCTCGCTCTGTCTCTCTGTCTCTTAATCTCTGTCTCCTAATCTCTCTCTGTCTCTATCTCTTTCTGTCTCTCTCCCTTAATCTCTCTCTGTCTCTGTTTCTCTGTCCGTCTCTCTGTCTCTCCCCCCCCCACCCCGCTCTCCCTGTCTGTCCAACACACAGACACACTCTGCTGCAGGATTAGAGCCAGGCTGCCGGGCTCCCCGGCGGAGCCCCAGAGGCCTGGTCACTGCCCAGGGCTGTGCACTGCTGCCCCCGGGACTGTTAGGAAGCAGCGCTGGACCAGGTGGACCCTCATGGACCTTTCATTTCCTCCCTGTGGCCTCTTCCAGGGGGGGCCTTGTCTGGAGCAGAAGCCCTGGGAAGGAGGGGCCCCACCTGCGTGTGTGTGTGTGTGTGTGTGTGTGTGTGTGTGTGTGTGTTCACAGCCTCACCCCAGCACTTTCCTCAAGGATCCAGTCTCTGCGGTGACAGTGGAGGACGTCAAAGCCACACAGTCACCAAGCCTCGGCCTCAGAGGCGCCTGGGTCTGTTCCGACACCCACACTGTTGTGTGACCGGAAGTGCCACAGTGGGGCTGAGGTGACCTGGCTCGCTCCTGCCGCCCCGTCGGCAAACAGCTGCTCCTGCACATCGGTGGGGCTGCATGTGGGTGCGGCTGAGCGGGGGTCTGGCTCAAGACCCCTCCGAAGACTGCACGTCCATGACAGACGTTCTCACCCCAGTCACCACGTGGGGTCGCCGTCCAGGCACGCCCCCCGGGGGTCCTGCACACTGGCCAGTCCCGCGTCTCCCCCAGAGCCCACGCCCGGGGCCACACTCCTGCTTTTTCTCTGGGGACCCCCAAGAATTTCAGCCTTGCATGTCAGAAACCCCAAACCTTACTCTCCCTGAAAATGTCAGTTTTCCTCTGGGTCACCGATGTGTCCCTCCAACCGTTTCTCATACCTCGGGCCCGCAGGTCCGCGGCTCCACCCCCCAGCCCTGCAGCAACAGAGAATGTGCCGCTTCGACTGGGCCACTCTGCTGTCCAAATGGCTCTGGTCCCTCGGGTGTAAGTGGGGAAAAGCCACATCTCTCCCAACACCTCAACCTGGGCCCCCCGAGGTCAGCTCGGGCAGCTAATTTTATGTGTCCATTGGCTGGGCCATTGGCCCAGTGACAGGCCACACGCTAGTGCCGGTGCTGTGCCAAAGGCCTTGGGAGGTGAGACTAACATTGGTTCCTGTCTGCGACCGGCTGTCTAGGAGAGGAGGGGTCCCTCCTCCAGCCTGTTCAAGGTCTTAAGAGCAGGAACTGAGGTTTCCCGGAGAAGAAATTCCGCCGAGTCTCAGCGTGCCCTCCTGCGGGCGTTCCTAGTCCCCTGGCCTGCCTCTAAAACTAGGACCTGCCAGGGCAGCGGGGCGTGAGCCAGTCCTTAAAATCCCCTCCCCTCCTCCTCCTCCCTCCCTCCCTCCTTCCATCCCCCACATGTCCATCCATCCGTCCATCCACGCAGCGCGTCGGCCGTCTCCCGGAGGACAGCCGTCCACGGAGCCCTGGGTGGAGGTGTGGCAGTGGGAGGCCAGGGCAGTGAGGCCAGGTTGGGCCTGAAGGAGCTCACAAGGGTGAGGACGGAGCGCTTCCCGACACAGACACAGCCCAGGGCCTTTCCACAGCCTTTGCCCGGATTTCCTCTTCCGCCCCCTGGCGGCCCGCGGAAGCCTCACAGCTCCAGGATCCTGACCTTCCCGCGGCTCCCGAGACCTCTGATGACGGCTTTCCCAACCGTGTCATCTGTGCCAAAGCCTGTTATCTGTCCTGCAGCAAACATTCCTTTCAGTGTGACTGGGCACGGTGACAGGCTCGGTTGCTCACGGAGCCAGACAGAGGAGCCGCGATGGCCGAGCAATCTCTGTTTTCTGTGACGCCGTCACTGAGGTCCATCGGGCGGCTGCGGGAACACAGAACCACCCCCAGCCGCCTAAGGCCCGCTCTGCGGCAGGACCAGCGCATGGCTGCTGCGCGCAGACCCTGCCCACAACACCCCTGAGGAGGGGCCATCATCCCCCCTTTTTGCGGCTGAGGAAACCAGGGCCTGGCGAGCAGAGCAGCTTATCTGAGGGCTCGTCTCTAATCAGGGGGCGGGGGGGGGGGGCAGAAGGATGCCGTCTGGGCAGGCACTGACCTGTGAGCCTCACCCAGGCGCTGGACACTGCATGCGGGGCCCCTCCCGGACTGCACCACCCCTGTCGCCGCCCCAGCACTGCAGACCATCACTGGGGAGCTGCCAGGGTTACGGGAGCCACCCTCCTGGAGGTGCCCGCACCCTGCCCGTCCTGACAAGCCCGCAGCCACAGGCACTGAGTCCCGCGGAGCTTGACCTGTCCTGGTGGTCAGCCTGCAGGGCTTCCTGGGCCCCATGGGGTCGAAGGCCCGTCCTTCCCCGCTGGGTGGCCACCCGCAACCCCAGCCCCCCTCCCCCTGCCCCCATGCCGGCACTGTGCTTAGAAGGCCCCAGGGGGTCCCAGGGACGGGCCTCATTTTCTGCGCCTCCTCCGGCGTGGCAGTGCCTCCTGGCCACCTGTCTGCCCCACTCTTCCAGGGTCTACGAGGAAAAGAACGTGGGTTTTGGAACAAGACCAACTGGGAGGCAGGCTTCCCACCTCTGTGACTCCCGAGGCTGCTCTGGGCCGCGTCTGTCATTGCAGAGACCCACCCCCCTGGGGCTGCTGTGCGGGACACCTGGGGCCCTGGTCTGAGGAGGGCACTCCCTGCCCAGAGCCTCCCATGTAGGGCCCGAGCCTGGAGAGGGGCCATTCCCAGACGGTGAGTCAGCCCCTCAGAGCCTGGCTGTGCCTGCAGCTCCTGGGAGCCCCCCACCTGGGCCGCCCTGGGGCCAGGGCAGCGCTAACCCAGGAGCCCACAGAGCAGCACAGATGCACGTGCTCCCTGGATCCTGCACCCTCACCTTTCTGGAGCCAGAGGCCCGAGGTCCAGGCTCCCACTGGAGGCTCAGGTGTCTGTTCCGGCCTCCCCAGCTTCCCTCCTCCATGCTCCAGGGACCTCGGTCGCAGCCCCTTTTCCAAGCTGTAGGTTCCCAGGGGGCGGCGAGCGGCTGGTGAGCCCATCCTGGTGGCCTGGGGTCCTGCTGAAGGCCTGCTCACCTCCAGGGCTGCTCCCGGCCGAGGGGGAAGGGCCTGGACGGCACAGTGGGTCCGAGGGCTCCAGGACAGGGTTTGCTGCCCCGGCTTTGGCCACAGGGACTTGACACTCTGGAGTCGGGTGCCAGCTGCGGAGGTCACGTGCTGACAGAGGAATCTGCGGCTTGTGCTGTTCACCCCCACGCAGCTGCATCCTGCTCCGTCCCTTCCTCTTTTCGGGACTGTCTGAAGCCCCGTCCCGCGGTGGAAGCCACACATGCGGGGTCTGGTTCTATCGTCATGAGCTGGACGACCGTGCTTCAGACAAGTGGATTAAAGACCAGGTCTTCCCAAGTTAAAGCCACGCACTCTGACAAAACCCCGGAGGCGCCCCTGTGACCGCCTTTCCTGCCGCCTCCCTGGATGCGCCTGAGGACGCGCCTCATCAGTGCGCCCCACGAGGTCACCCAGAGCCTCTGTCTTTAAACCGAAACACTGAAAGGAGGCTGAGGACAAGCCACCCCCGCTTGGAGCTGTTTCCCACTGAGATCCACACACCGAAGGGTGGCCGGGTGGGCTCAGCCCGGAGCTGCCCCGCTTCCCCGGGGAAGTGGACGGAGTTACCGTCTGAGTAGGCGTGGGTGGGGCTGGCCCTGAGCAGGTCCTCCGTGGCCTCTGCGGGTGCTGGTCCCATGTGTCACATCCTTGGCAGGGATCTGGGGGCCACACCGGCATCTGGGCACAGGCGAGGCCCCCACCAGGCAGCAAGTCACCGCCACCCAGGCCGAGGGAAGGGCGCTCGCAAGTGGGCCTCGTCGGCTGGAGACGAGCCTGCAGGGTCCCGGTTGCCTTCAGCCCCAAATAACCCACAGGCCAAGGGGCAGATGTGGGGTGTCACCTTCTGCTCCCCTTCACCAGCCCAGACAGTGCCTCTGAGGTGTCATCACCCAGGCCTTCTCTCCTCCTAGGACCCGGGGAGACCCCGCCCCACACAAACGGAACAACTGTCCCCCCCCCTTCCCGTCTTCTAAGGACTTCTTCCTAACAGTCACCCCCAGGCCACCCGCATCCGCCCCCCCCCCACCACCAAGCAAAGATCTGCCCGAGGTCCCCAGTTTCACAGGGGGACACTTGCCTGTCCCCAAGGTCCTAAGTCTCACCAGGGGGACGCTCACCCCCCTGTGACCCCTGAGCACACAGTGTGCCAACCTGCCTGTGGTCAGTGGGAGCTGGGAGGGCCGAGGGCCAGGCTCTCCTTCCCCTGCAGGAAGATGAAATGTGGCATCCAGGCCCCGGGTCACCGGCAAGGCACCTGTCACAGAGATGGGGACCTCAGCCTTGTGTGGCTGAGTGGATACAACCCACTAGCTTGGCGTCTGGGACAGTGGGGGCTCCTACCAGGCCTGGAGGATGACGGGAGAGGGTCTTGGGAGGAACAAGTGGCGGGAGGGCCCACACACATGGGAGGAGGCCAGGGGAGGCCTCTGAGCAAAGGAGGCGGGAGTCGCCCTCTTCCAGAGGGAGAATTAGGCCTCTGGTTCCGGCTGTGTCCCCAAGCCCTGGAGCTGTCAAAGCGCCCCGGGGACCCGGGCTCTTGCAGCCTTGACTGCCCAGAGCCCTCACCTGCTCTGGGCGGAGTGCACTGCACCCTCCCTGCTGGGTCAGCCCAGGAATGTTCTGGAAGGAATGCCAAGTGTGGGGCCCAGGAGCCCTCCTGAGGGTGGCTGGAGCTGAGGGACCCGCCCCAACAGGAGCAAAGAGCCCTTAGCTGGGCCAGCAGCCGGACCTTCGGGTCTCACTGGCAGGGGCTTCGCGGGGCCACCGTCCGCGGTGCTGAACGAGGGATTCCTGACTTCGCCCGACGCCCCCTCCCCAGGGCTGCTCTCCAGGGGACAGCGGCTGTTTCAGGGTCTGGAGGGGGCAGGGCTGTGTGCACGCCTCGCAGGGGGGCACACAGGCCGACACCCCGGGGTTTGGAGCCAGGGAAGTAAGGGGGCGGGGTGGCCCTCCAAACCCCCAACTCACCAGGGTTTTCAGGGAAGCGCGTTTCTGGGCAGAATTTGGGTGAGGGCTGCAGCCGCGTGGCTTTCTTCTGATTGGTCAGTGGTGAGGTCACAGGGCGGGGTTCCACCCAGAGCCGCCCCCTCCCCTGGGTGGGCCTGGGTTCAGGCAGGAGCTCAGACCCCTGGTTCTGGAGCTCCTGGAGGAGGGAGCAGCCGCCCCCAGGCTGCACTGTTGTCTGTGGACGTCCCTCCTGCCCCCCCATTCCCTCCCTGACGGGCATTTGTTGGAATCTGCTCTTTGGAGCTTTGGGACCGGCTGGAGCCTGCAGCCCACTCCCTACGAGGAAAGGGGCCTCCTTCCAGTCTTTGGGGCAGTGTCCTCAGAGCCCAGAGGCTGCCTCCCAGGCTTAAGTGCTCAGCAAGCAAGGCCGCATAACTCTCAGCTTTCTCATCGATAAGTTAAAGAGCCCAGAGATAAGAAAGTAAGCTACAAACACACACACACACACACACACACACACACACGAAGACCGATGGAACAAGCTGGGATCAAGAGCGGTGTCAATGGAAAAGAACAAAACGAAACAAAAAACCAACCTGCAGGTTGAGAGTTAATGGAGAGTTAAGCTTATTTGGTGACGTTCTTAGGACATCGAGCTCAGGAGGCAGCCTCTCAACCCTGAGAAAACTGCTCCAGGAGGCCCAGGGAAGCCAGGAGGTACAGGAGCTTTTGCCACAAAGGGCGGGAACATCAAAGGATCATTGTTCATCACAGACAAGCAGACATGGCCGGGAGTTCAGCTCTTCTGTGTGTGGGGAGATGCAAGCTCTGGGCTCACTGAGGTGGCTCCTGTGCAGGGGACCTCGGCTCTCTGGGGGCCAGTGTCCTGTTCCCCCCACCCCCCGGCAGCGCCCACAGCATGCAGAAGTTCCCCGGCCATAGATCGACCCCCACGCCACAGGGTAATGAGAGCCACGGCAGTGCCGTATCCCTAACCGGCTGAGCCGTCAGGGAGCTCCTGTGTCCTGTGCTTCCCCCCACCCCAAGTCCCCTCAGGGCTCAGGTCAGGGTGGCAGTAATGTGACATGAAGCGGCTGTGACATCCACGTTTCCTGACATGACAGGCGATGTTTTGTTTCTCAGTGGCAATGAATCTGACCTCCTTTGGACCTGTTGGGGACATGGCTCGGATCGTCCGTGTCGAAAAAATGAGACACGTGCACACAGGGAGACCTCGCCAAGGCTCTTCACTTCTGCAGAAGGGCGCGGGCCTCAAAAAGCGCGTGTGCTGAACAAAGGCCGCTCCCCGTTGACCCCGAGGCCGACGATGGACCTGCCCCTTCCCGGGGGTCGGGTCAGGGCGCGCATTCCTCCCTGTTGGCGCATTGAACAAACGGTTGCTGGGAAAAAAGGGAAACAGGAAGGGGGTCGCAGGGGGCGTTTCAGCCAAAACCAGAGCAAAACGGAGTCGCCAAGGTTTCCTCTGATGGAAAGGATGTGCTGTTACTTTCCACAGTAGCAATGACTCTGACGTCCTTTGGACGCCGAGTCTCATTATCCGCTGATCTTAACACATTAATGACATACCTATTGGCGGCCAGGACTGGACACTGAGGACCAAAAAATGATGACAAAGGGGTGGCAGGAAAGCCCCGCCCCTCCAGGTAGAACCTCGGTCCGAATCTTTAAAGTCAACTCCCTTCTCCAGGTGCTGGACGTTGACCCGGGAACTAAGTTTTCCACTTGCCCACTTTGGCCACTGACTAAAGCTGCACTGTGTTGACCTCGGCTTCGGGTGCGGCTGCTCAAAACCAACAGAAGAGACCCTCTCCTCCTCGGCGGGGCTCGGGCCTGAGCAGAGTCCACACAGCTTCACCCGTTTACCGGGGAATGAGACGGACTGCGATTCAGATCCAGCTTAAGGAGGAGGAGGGCATGGGCTGGCCAGGGAGTCGGGGGTCAGCAGAGGCAAACTGGCATTTCAGGTGGACGAGCAGTGAGGTGCCGCTGGACGGCCCGGGTCCCACTCCCGGGAGAGAACGTCATGGGAGACGGCGTAAGAGAGGAATGCGTGCGGCCACACACGGGCACAACCTGGAAGTTGCGTTAAGGTTTATTTGGGGCCAAGTTAAGCCCCGAGACACCCGGGGCGGGGGTGGGGGTGGGGGGGCAGGGAAATACAGGAGTTTTTGCAACTAAGCGTCAGAGCAGAACCTGGGCTTCCTGACGCGACTCCTTGGATGTGCGCCTCCGCTCCCGTGTCCCGTGACCCCTGTCACAGCCTGCAGGACGACTGGCCCTCAGCCTGGGCGGTGACCGCCTGCTCAGAGGACCACGACCTTCTTTGTTTTACCCTTCACTACTGCCCCCGGGGGGGCGGAATGCTGCCCGAAGAGGAGAGGGGGCACCTACGTGCGTGATGGCGGTGGGGGAGGGGCCGGCCGTCAGGCACACGTTTGACACAAGCTCACTGCTGGCTGCAAGAAAGTCACCACCCGTCACAGGAGCAGACGTCACCAGGAAGGAGTTTAGTGTTTCTCTAGACACGAGGAGATGCACGGATTGGGCTCGTAAAATCTCCTACAACATCCGACTGTCTCCAGACTCTTGCTCCAGTTTTCCCGGGGTGCAGAGGCCTCCTTCCTGATGCCCCCCCAGCTCTGCGGGGGGGGGGGAGGGGGGCGGGGGGGGCTGCAGCCGTTCATCAGCTACCGCATAAGAGGCTGATAGCAGTTCCTGTGTGCGTGCGTGCGTGTGTGCGTGTGTGTGTATGTGAGAGAGAGAGACGGGTCTCCTCGCTGCACAGCAGAAGCTGGCACAACATTGTAAATTAACCATATATATATTTTTAAATGTAAAAAACCCAAAACAAATGTCGACTTAGAAACACGTTCTCATCCTGGAAATTGGAAGGGGACATTCTTCTTCTTCTGCAGAAATAAAAGAATTTTGAAAATGTCACCCTGAGCTAATCTGTCCCGCATCAGATAAGCCTGAAGAATTTGGGAACATTTTCCGAAACCAACACTTCGGTGGATTCCAGGAGACGTTTTTGGCCACGCGGCAAATGAGAGGATGTAAGGCACAAAGCAAGGGCCCGGTGAGCCTCGGAGGTGAGCTGCTGACCCCGCACAGGGAAGGGAATGGGGGCCAGTCTGGCTGCCTCCCGTGTGACCCACGCAGCCGGTCAGCTGCGTCTGGACCAGGCGGAAACCAGGGGGTGAGAAGGCAGGCTTTGCAGGACGATGCTCTGGGCACTGGTTCTGGCAGAGACACAGCTTCCAGGCACAATTAGCCTCCTGTTGCTAAGCTCTCACCTTCTCTGGCCGTGACCGTCTGAAAAACTGAAAAAAATCCGACTGGATTAAGACGTATCCTAAATCTCTTCCCATGTCCCAGTTCAACTAAAAAATCTTGCCTTGCTCAAAATATTATTTTTGAGGCAACGTGAAGAGTAGACATGGTCGTACATGAAGAAAAAACATGTACATGAAAAGATAAAAACAAAGTCGGGAGAAAATTTGGACTGAAGGGTAGGATCCGAGGGAGAGACGACTGTCGTCCCTGGAAACAGGAGATCCCAGCACCTGCGGGCACCTGGCTGCGCCCAGTAGGTGTCCTGGGGACCACGGGACAGGGCGCTGCCCTGGGTACAGAAAGCGCTGCCCCATGAGCGGGGAGGAGTTTGTTTCACACGTGCAGGTAAGTTTGCTCTGTCTGCATGCGTTACGGCGGGATTTGATCTTTGTGTGGTTTTTACACTTCCTTCCGTCTGTACAGTGGCCTAACTTTGGGGGACGTTTAGGTGAGGAACTAGAAAGACAAAGGGTAGAGGTGCTCGGGGAAAGGGGGTCACATACACAGACCCCCGAGCTGTTCTGACAGTCAGTCGATCCTAAGAATCTTCATCACAGGAGAAGTAGCTTTTTCTTTCTTTTTTCCTTTTTCTTCCCATTGTTTCCACGTGAGGCGACAGGGTCTGACTAAAGTCGTGGTGCTGAGGCTCTCGCAATACCCGTAGGTCACAGCGCCGTGCTCACGCCTCAGCGGGACCGTGACGGCTGGCTGCCCGTGAATGCTCAGCAAAAGCCGGGCGAGAGAGCGAATAAAAGAAGGGAACAGACAAGCCCCTGATCTGATCACATGGAGACAACCTGTGTGATGGTTTTGGGAAGAAACCTCAAGGTGTGAAGCTATGCAGATACAAAAGAAAAAAGACAAGGAACAAAGTTTGTGTGATGGTTTTGGCCACGCCCTTAGCAGGTGGACGTTCTGGCCAGGGAGGAACCCAAGCTGCAGTAGTGACAACGCCAGATCCTTAACTGCTAGGCCTCCAGGGAACCCCGGGTCCAATAGCAGTTACAGCTGCCTGCCTACAACACAGCCACAGAAATGACGGATCCTTAACCCACTGAGCAAGGCCAGGGATCTAACCCACATCCTCATGGATACTGGTTAGGTTCATTACTGCTGAGCTAAGAAGGGGACTCCTGTTTTTCTTGATATATATACACACATTTTTCTTGATATAGATATATATATATACACATGTTTTTTTTTTTTTTTTGGTCTTTTTAGGGCCGCAATCACAGCACATGGAGGTTCCCAGGCTAGGAGTCCAATCAGAGCTGTAGCCGCCAGCCTACACCACAGCCACAGCAACTTGGGATCTGAGCCACGTCTGCGACCTACACCACAGCTCCTGGCAGTGCCAGATCCTTAATCCAGTGAGTGAGGCCAGGGACTGAACCTGCGTCCTCATGGGTGCTAGTCAGGTTTGCTAACTGCCGAGTCATGGCAGGGAACTCCTGGATATATACTTTCAATCGGCTCTGGGTCACTGGCGTCGCTCAGCTCGGCTGAAAAGTCCCACTGGCTGGCGTTCAGGCAGTGGAGGGAAGGGTCTGCTCACAGCGGCCCTGACACCCCTGGGTCTCCAGGAGCCGAAGGGGCCCCGGATTAACTGTGCAGGCCCGTGGCGACTGGGGCGGGGGGCGGGGGGCGCTGAGCAGCTCTTCTGTCCCTGCTGATCTCTGGGAGACTATTTCTTGGGAAGAGGGAGCAGGAGACACTGGGCGGCAGTGTCCCTGGCCCCCTGGCCCTGTTCCCTCCCAGCTCCGTGTCCCTGGCTCTGCTCTCCTTCAACGTCGAGGGACCATGCGGTGCAGACACTGGGGTTACCCTGAGCCTTCTTCTCCTAAACCCACAGGAATCCTCACTCTGGCTTTTTACTTTTTAAAGAATTCACGTCTTTGTCCGTGGTGAGAAAGTGGCCTTCCCTTCAGCACTCGTGCCACAGAATGTGTGCATAGGAGGGTTTGGACAAGGGACAGGGACCCATCTGTGGCTCTGCCTCACTCCCATTCTTACCCCAAACCTGGAGACACTGGCTTTGCCGCCTGCCTCCCCAGCCCCAGCGCCCAGCCCCCCAGCCCAACCTCCTCTCCGGGGGACCGGTTCCCTCCATCTGCTTTTGCTGCCCATCCCGGTGGGGGTGGGGGCGGCGCAGCAGTGGGGGTGGGCGGTGACCACAGGACTGGACAGGACAGGCACAGGGTGGGGGGCTGGCGGGCAGTGTGGTCGTCAGCCAGTAACACAGGTCAGTTTGCAGCTACTCAGCTGCTTCTTAACACACTTATGGTTTGTTCTATGCTTTGCGCTTCCTGTGCCGCAAGCTTCTTAGCAACGGGTCTTTACAGCCATCACTTTTAGCAGCGGCAGAGCAATGTTCGGTAAAGTGCGTCTGTCGTCGTGGCTCCAGCATCTTCTCTCATAGGACTTTCAGATCGTTGTCACGCATTTCAGTGTGTTTATCATTGTTCTGGTATTTTAGGAGTGACCTCTGGAATTACTGGGCCAAAGACTTGAATTTTACAAGATTTTTGACATTATTGCTAAACTGCTTTCCCAAATGTTTAGGCCAATTCTCAGGTGAGGGCAAAAGGGTTTTTGACAATCACGCTGAAAGATTGAAGTCACTGACCACAGCTCCCGACGGATCACCACCTGCTTTCTGTTCACTTGACCCCAAAGACGGGCGGGGCCTTTCCCACCGTGTTCCCCAAGGTCTGGAGACAGGGACGAGGCCCCATCCTAAATGCGCCCCCTCATCAGTCCCATGCAGCTGGGCCACCTGCTGGTCATAGACATGGGCCACACTTGCTGGAAGAGGGGCTCGGATGGCCTTTGGCGGGGGCCGCCCAAAAGGCGCGTGCAAGTTCCCAGGCCAGGGATCCAACCTGCGCCACAGCAGTGACAACGCCAGATCCTTAACCCTGCGGCCAGGCGGCGCTGGGGCTCCGGTGACCTTGCATCTCAGAGAGGCCGCCCCTGGGACTGGGGTTCGGATTTGACCGCGTAGGCGGATCTCTCCCTCTGATTTGACATCTTGGGGGACGGTGTCTGTTACGGGTGAGTCTTTGGGGGAATTTAAAGGTGCCTGGGCGCTGGGTGATTGAGTCATCGTTGCTCATCCGTATTGGAGGGTAGGTGAGGTGTCGGGGTGGGGTGGGGTGGGGGATCCTTGCTGAACCTGCAGAAATGACCGCAGTGATGAGGTCCCCGGCGAGGGGCTCGGGGGTCCCAGATGGGAGATGCTGAGACGGACAGAGCGTCCTCCTGAAACTGAGCCCCTGGATGGGCCATCAGATGAAGCTGACCACCCGGACACGGCTCAGGCAGAGGAGCAGCTGGGACCTGGGACGTGGGAACCGGAGGCCGCCTGTGGGCCACGCTGACGGCCGAGAAGAAAACCCATTTGGGGCGTCGTTGGTTCAGCGGGAGCAGGCGGATGCGTTAAATGAGGACCACAAGGGCCACGTCGTCAGGAGGGGGGACAACGGGGGCTGTGGGGGGTGCCCCTGTTTGGGGGACACCCCTGCACCTGGGGGAGGCGACATGACCGCGGGGCGCGAGAGCCGGGTGACGGCAGAGGGCAGGGCACACCCTCTCAACGGCTCACGTCTGCTCGGGTTTGAGGCGAGACCCCCAGCACGTCCAAACCAAAGCCGCCAGCCTGGGAGAGACCGCACCCCGGGGGCTCCCGCCAGACAGCAGGCGCTCCGGGACGCGGTGAGGACGCAGACGCACACACCTCAGGGAGCCCTCGGGCTACAGATGTGGCAACACCTTTTTATTTCGAGTAAGATGTGTTAACATCCAGCATGACAAAGTTTGTACAAAGTTCACAATTTAAAAATGAATATCACTGCAACTTGTGATTCCACACATTTATAGCAAAATTAAAGTGTCAACAAACCCATGCCGTGTAGTACAAAAATAAATCAAACTTCAGTTCCACAGAGAGCACGATAAATATTTATACAAAATTCCGTCTTCATAAATGATTACTTAACTTAACTTAGAAATGAATATGAACAATCAGTTATAATAAATAAACTCTGATGACTCACGATAATTCCATATGAAAGGTCAACATTCTAATATGTGACACTTTTGTGATTCCTTATATAATAGTCACAGATAACTTCTGATTTGATACAATGTACCAACGTTGGATGAGCAGCAGATTTGTGCTTAAAACCCCTTTCCATTGACATAGGTGAGAACAAGAAGAATCCCAAACTCATACTACCTATTACACTACGAAAAGCATCACTATCTTGGCAAAGAAGCGGCAGACACCACGGGGCGGGGAGATGCATGTGCCGATATGAACAGGGGGGCCCTGCCCGGAGGCGGGGGCCCCGGACGGTATCTATATGGCATCGGTGACAGGAGCACCTTGCTTCAGCTCTCGAAAAGGCAATTCTGAGCATGGCAGCTACGCCTCCTCGCGCGACAGAGAGCGGGCTCTCCGGGCGGGGCGGGGCGGGGCGGCAGCGCCCCGAGCAGTTGCAGAATCTTCTCCCAGCCGGTCCGTGCGAACGTCCCCCGGAAGCCTGCGGGCGCTTGTACAGTGAGCAGTATAAAGTGCTGCTGGGCGTGCGTCTGTGTGTACACGTATGTCTACACCGAGGTTGAGGTGGTGTCAGTCCTTGCCGTGAGGCCCCTGTCGCCCCCGCAGCCGCACCCAGCACCGGGAGGCCTCCTCGGACTCCGCCAGCCAGGGGCACGAGGCCACTGACGCGGGGGTGGCACAGCTCCGTGCGCAGAGAGAGGACAGGGAAGTGCAAATCGTCGACTGGCACGCGGTGGGGACAACGACCCTGTAGTCCTGTTCTGCTAAAAATATTTTTTTTTTATTTTTACAAAACCCATCTTTTTTTTTTTTTTCATAACAAAATGTTAAAGTACTTTAGCACTTTCCTGCATAACATCAAGACATGGAAGGGAGGGTGCTGGGGACACGCGACCAAGCCAGCGGCCATCGGAACACACGACTCGGCGCCCCGGGGACGAGGCGGGGCGCGTGGCCGTGGAAAGTGGTCTCGGGCAGCACGCAGGGCAGACGCCAGGGTGGGACCGTCTCCGCGGCGGGAACCATCTAGGATGATCTAGTGTAAAGCCGACACGTGCTGACGTGCATCGAGGGAGGCTCACGCTCTGGCCGCGTCCGTCCCAGAGCGGGTCGTGACCCTCGGACCGGGCCGCGCCCGTGCGCGCGGTCCACGGGCCTCCAGCGGACGAGAAGGCGCCACGCGCTGGTCCCGGCTCTGAAGGGGACCTGGGCTTTATGCGACACCCACCTGGGGCGTGGGCGGGGGTGGCGGCGCGGCCCGGAGCTGCTCTCCCCGCCAAGCCAGCCGCCCCTCCGGCCCAGGACCTCCAGACGCGCACGGCGTCCGCTCCGGCCCCCACGGGAAGATGCCCACCACCACACCAGGGGGTACTCTTGCAGGTGGAAAGGAGACATGAATAGTCTGAAATGATCTTTGAGAGGAAACGAAAACACAGAGATTCTGAGCGGTCATCGCACGGGGCGGCGACGGACACTTCAGAGGGCCCGGGACTCCCGGGAGGTAAGAGAAGCTTGTTCCAAAGCGGACGGAGCGCGCCCGAGGACGGCTCCGGGTCATCCGCCTCAAGGAGCCCCTGTCTTAACTGAAGGTCCCACAGTCACACCACGGAATGCTCAGGAGTTAAGTTAAAAGTGCTGTTTAAGCTGCTTTGAGTCTTCCGCCAAGTTTCCATGGCTTGATGTTGTCTTACAATAAATTACTTAGCTCATTTCTTACAGTTAATCCATATGCCATTTCCTTGGAATGCAAAAAACCTCATTTACTGCCCCCACCATACACCATCCTCCTAAAACAAACAAACAAAAAAATCACATAATATTTCCAAGCATTGTTCAAAAATAAAGCATTTTTTTTTCGCAACCGATTCTTGCTATGAAACAATATGCACACAAAATGTATTTCTTAAACGCCGTAAAATCCTCCAACATGAGGCAAAATGATGATGTCTAAGAAGTGGCGCAGGACCACCGGGTGATCATTCAACGCTGATTTTTTTTTTTTGTCCATTTCAGTTCAAAATACTAAAACATGTCATCACTAAAGCATTAAAAAGAATTTACACTCTATTTATTTTGATCGGCTTACCTCTTCGGAAATATAGATACCCCCCAATGTGCATACATAAGCAGCTATAAACATTACATGGCATGTCACACTAAGTCGGCTTCTATGAAAACGTACAAAATGGGAAAAGTGTATGTTCAAAAACTAGTCTGCAGGTGCTATCTTTAAAGCAAGACATAAAATCATTATGAAGTCTCGTAAGCATAACACTGTTTCAAACAGAAAGAAATATATAACACTTTCTGGTAAAGCACAGCAGCAAAGAACAAGAGGCATATCCTTTTTTAAGCAAGATTCCATCACTACAGCAGCTGTTCAGACCTGAATTCCTCTCACAGCCTGTTTTATATTTTCCAGTAGAGCTTTATTTTCTGGGCTCTGATAACGATCTTGATTTGAATACATGTCCGTCAAAGTAGTCACGTATGCATCAAAATTTTGTTCATTGATTGGGTCCTACGAGATATTAAATAGTAGTTCATATACAACCTTCATTCCCTTCATAGGATATTCACATCAGCATCAAATAGAACCACAGCCTAGTGCCACTGTCTTTCTAAGCGTTACAAGCCCCTCGGAGCAGCTTACTCTTATGGGATTCACGGGAACAGCCCCACCAGTTTCCGGCAGCTAACGCTATGCTTTGGGGGAGGTCCCCACACGCAGCCAGCGCTGGAGGAGCCAAGACAAGAGCAAGGACAAGGCGTCCACCCCGCGGGATGCGCGCGGCCCAGCTCCCGGCCGCCGCCTCTGGCGCCGTCAGTCACTTACCATGTGTGGCAGCTGGATGTTGGCCAGACTGTGGATGAGGGACTGGCTGAGGTTGGCCAGCTCGTGCAGAAGGGACTCGTTCTGCTGCTCGATCACCTTGTTCTCCTCCTCGATGGTCTTCAGGCTGGACTCCATGGTGGTGATCTGAAAGCACAAGCCGTGTGACATGTAACACGAGCCAGCCAGGGGCGCACGCTCACCGTGCTCGGCCTCGGCCGCGCGCCAGAAAGGGCCTCTGCTGAAATCGGAAGGCTCCCTCGTGGAAACTGCCATCCTGCTCGGAGGCCCAGGGAACAGCCTCGTGGTTGCCAAGCGCGCGTTCGGGGTCGGCAGGTGCGAACTATTCCACAGAGGATGGACGAGCCTTGGGGGCTGCCAGACGGCACAGGGGGCCGTGTCCAGTCTCCTGGGATAGAAGACGGTGGAAGATAACGTGAGAAAAAGGACCTGAAGATGTAGGACTGGGTCACTTTGCGGTACAGCAGACATTGGCACAGCATGGCAGATCAACCCTACTTCTATGAAAAAAAAAATAATAATAATAATTTGTCCTCTTAAGGGCTCATTTTTATGCCTGGAGTCATTACACTGGAAAACTTGTCCTCCGGCCTCTGACGGCTTGTCTTCCCAAAGAAGGATGGACGGATGAGTGCGGCGTAGATTCCTGGGCCGTGTCCGTTTTCACTCGCTTTATGGTTATGTTTTTATTTCTTTATGGCTGCATCCAGAGCACAGGGAAGTTCCCGGCCCAGGGACTGAAGCCCAGCTGTAGCTGGGACCTAAGCTGCAGCTACAGCAACACCAGATTCTTCCACCCACCGCGCTGGGCCGGGGATCGAACACACGCCTCTGCTGTAGCCCGGATGCAGATACATGTATGTATGTATATGTGTGTGGCCCATATGTGTGTGTGTAACCCATGTGCGTATGCATGTAGCCCGTATGTGCATGTGTAGACATGTAACCCACGTGTAACCCATGTGTAACCGCTTTCCTCTCGCATTAGAAAGCTTTTATTTTTTGCTTTTCTTTCAGGGCCGCATCATGGCGTACGGAGGTTCCCGGGTTAGGGGTCGAATCGGAGCTGGGGAAAGTTTTGCTTGTGGTCGTGAAGATTGTCACACTGTGTCCTTGTACGGCCTGGCCTTTCTGCGGGCTCGATGGCATCACTTACTGGGTTAGTTATGTGCTGTGGGCATGCCTTCTTTTTAGTCTGAATCTAATTCTGCACAGAAAGTCTTGAAATGTTGAGCTCGTTGTGAGGTGCGTCACTGTCCCCTCCACGGGCACCAGGCCAGCTCCCTACCTGCACGGATGACATCCCTGACCCCTGTTTCGGATAAAGGCCTGCTTGCTTCCCGGCCTCCTCGAGCTCCCTCCGTCTTCCAGAGAGAATTTAATGGCTGCTATGCAGCCCTGACCTCCACCTGCCACCAGGCCGGCAGCCCTTATCCCTACACCGCCAGTCGGCAGAGCTGCCCTGATCGCAGCAGTGGAAGCAGATATGCAGCTTGGAGCATGTGGGAAAGGCTGGCTGCACGGTCACAGGCACAGAGCGGGCGCCAGGCCTCGGGGGGAGCCCAGACCCGGAGCAGCACGGCGGAAACGACGCAGAGCCTTCGCTCCTTCAAACCCTAATGCCTGCTGTGCCTCCGGTTCTCAGGGAGGCTTTCTGGCTCACATCTAAGCACCCCAGGAAGTTGGGATCTGAGGGGAGGTCCCTGGCTTCAGCTTGACTTGATCAGTCTGGCAAAATCTGCTCCCTCTCTGGAGACTCGGGGCCACAAACCTGCCAGCACGTGTCTCCCACAGCGCGTGTGGGGCGCCGGCATCAAGAGACATCTGCTCTCCCGGCTTCTGGTCCAGCCAGGGGTCCAAACCAAAACCTAGCTCCCCAGGGGGACTTCTTCGAGTTGGCGACACGGGAACAGGAGCCCCTCCCGCAGCCGGCCCGGCCCTCTGAAGCCTGGGCCCAGCTCTGGATCCCCGTGGAGCACGGGCCGTGGGGAGCACCTGGGATCCAGGACCAAAGCGCTGGGACGGGCAGCGGTGGGGGCTCCCTCAGGGCACGAGTCCTCCCGCGCCCCCGGCTCGTGGGCCTCTGGAGCCTGAGGGGCCTGGAACCTGCAGAGGAGGAGATAGCTCCCGGGGGACCCGGCTCTCCGGATCCAGCCCGGCTGCTTCCTGAGGTGAGGGGTGGCCCTCAGGGCCCTCAGACCCCGGGCTGGAGGGGCCCCCCTCCTGCGGGAGGGCTGTGCCCCCGATCGGCCCCTCGGGGACCGCGGTTATTAAAAACCCCAAAGCGAGGCGCGAACCCGTCGCTGGTTAGGTTGCCGCTGAAACCATGTCCGCAGAGGCCCGGAGATGGCAGAGCATAAAGGCAGGAGGGCGCCGGGCGCGGAGCGGGCAGGGGGGCGCGGGCGGCGAGGGGCCTGGATTGAGGGCCTCAAAGACTGTTACCTGAGTCCTGAGCTTGAGCATGTCGGCCTCCATCTGGGAGTTGGACTCGTTCAGCTCCTTGATCTCCTCGTCCAGCTGCTTGATCTCCTCGTCGTTTTCTATGCCTGCAACGCCACGGGCCGGCCTTAGGGACACTGCACTAGGAGGCACGCGGGGCCCCGACCGGGCGTCTTTCCCGCCCTGGGTTTGGAACTGAATTTGCTAGGCAAGTGCGCTCTTGAATTTAAAAAAGTGGGCCCGGTCCGTGTGCCTTCCACCCCCGCCCCCTGACAATTGGGGCACTTAAACCAGAAGAAATCAGCTGGGGGCACACAGAGCCCCACCGAAAGGGTCCATCACCTGAGATGACTAACCAGAGCCCCGCTGTGACCCCCCCGCTCAGCCCCGGCTCTGCCTCCCCCGGCTCTGCCCACCAGGCGTCTCCTCCTTAGCCCTGCTCTGCCTCTGTCTGCCTCTCTGACCGACTCTGTCTCTGTCTCTGCCACTGTTTCTGTCTGTCTGTCTGTCTCTGCCTCTTCACCCTATCTCTCTGTCTCTGTCTGCCTCTCTGACCGACTCTGTCTCTCTGTCTCTCTCTGCTTGTCTGTCTGTCTCCGTCTCTCTCCTCCTTCTGTCTCTCTGTCTCTGTCTCTCTCCTTCTTTTTCTCCATCACTCTGGGAACAAACACGACTGTGCACACACATCTGCGAATGAGACCAACAGGGTCCCTGCGGTCACGGAGCCTGGAATTTTGGTGGGAAAACTGCTAACAGACGTGTAAGCAAAGGCGCTTGGGTGGCTGCTGAGGAAGCGTCTCCTGGGGACAGGGACAGGCGGGGACCAACTTGGGGTGGGTGGTCACAGATGGCTCTCTGCATGGAGACGCCTGATGGGAAACAAATGCCCTCATTTGAAATCACCAGGTGGTGAAGCCCTGCTGGCCACAGGCCGGAGAAGAGGACGGGGCCGGTGTCAGCCCCCTGGTTCCAGCCCCCAGTACCAGCCCCCTAGTGCCAGCCCCCTGGTGCCAGGCCCCAGTGCCAGCCTCCTCATACCAGCCCTCTAGTGTCAGCCCTTAGTGCCAGCCCCCTGGTGCCAGCCCCGGGACCCCAGGTGGGCTAGGAGCGACCTCTGTTTCCAGGGCCAGTTTTCCGGCTGGCTCCTGGCTGGCTCCTAGCAAGGCGGCATTGCCGAGGTCAGAAGGATCCATGCTTCCAGGGTCGGCCCTGGGTCTCCATGGTTGAGGGCCCTGAGGGGCGAGGAGCAGAAATCCTGCCGATGCAGGTACAGGGGGCCTCTCCGAGGGCTGGCAGGTCTGGGGACCTGGGGGCAGATGCAGCCGTCCCTTTGCAGAGAGCAGGGTACACTCTGCCTGAGGCAGGAGGCCCCAGACATGCAGGGTAGGGTTTGTCCCAAGACGTGGAGGAGGCAAAGACGGGGGTGAGTGCTGCTGGCCCTCGGTGCCGTCTCAGTGAAGTGGGAACGAGAAGAGACTCACGAGGAAGCCATCTTCCTGCAAAGAATCTCGTTCTTCTGTGACGCTGCCTTTCCTACGAAAGCAGCTGGAGGGAAGCGGCGTCCCACTTAATTCCCCTGTAATCATCTTCCTTCTGGACTGTTCTTCCCACGGCTCATCTTGGCCTTGAAAGCAAGTCTCACAGACAGGCTGGTCCTCCCTCGGCCGTGCTCCCGCGTCACGTCACCAGGAGGGACCATGTGTGACCTTAACCAGGCCCCTGACTCCAGTTCAGCCTCTGGGGCCGTGAGGGTGCGTTCTCCGCCAGGACACAAACCGCCAAGTCCCCTATTTACCACATGTGCCCCCCAATAAGACCCAGATATAATAAAAACACTGCCAGTGATGAAATGAGGTTGGCCCCCTCGGATGTGGGCCAGCCCCCTTTCCGTGGACCAGAGCTCAGGGCAAGCTGGCACACGCGGAAGCTGGCATGGACCGAGGTCACGCTGATTAAACTTGGCAAGAAGGTGGCCCTGTGCGCCGCGTGAGGCTGCAGAGCTTCCGGGGGAGCCGAAGGCGAGACGCCCCCGAGCCGGAGTCCCCGAGTCAGTGCATCGCCAACAGGGATGTGCCGCAGCATCCCTGAGCTCCTGGCCGTGGAAACGCACCGAGTCTCTGGCCGAAACCAGGAAGCGCATCCACGCCTCGATGCCTGGGCTGCACTGGTCGGGTTTCCAAGCGAATTTCTGTCGAGATCTCACAGCAAGCTCTTCATGCCTTCGTTCTTGCTGGTCAATTTTTTTCAAGTTTGGTCCGTTTTAAAAGTTCCCTTTTTCCTCGTGTTTCCCGGTGTCCGGTGGGGACTCGCCGTGGGAAGAGAGGAGAAATTACACCTTTCTAAGCACAGAAGATCTTGCTCGGTCTCCCCGCCCCTGGGGTCTGGCTGCCTTTTAGGATGTCCCGATGCCTGGTCCATTCAGGCTGTTTCTGAAGCCCCCGGGGCCTCGCTGAGGAGGGGACAGCCCCCCGAGGTCGCTGAGCTAGTGGCTCTAAGCCCTCGTCAGCTGCGAACACGCTGTGCAAAGGCCACGCCATCAGCAGACGCAAGAGCAGCCTTCAGCCGCGGGTTAGACAGAAGCCTGGCTCTTCACCAAGCTCTCGTGCCTCCCTGAGAACCGAGCGGGGTGGGTCGGCAGAGTCGGAAGGTCACGACCACCTCAAAGCCCAGAGAACTGCGGGAAAGAAGAGCAAGCCCTCGACCCGGTCAAATCACCTGAGCTGGCCTGTGGGAGGCACTTCAGCCACGGTGCCCTCCGTACCGTGACGCGGGCCGCGTACCCCCAGCCCGGCATCTTCGTCCTGGGGCGGGGTTCTGACCCACGGACACTCAGACGAGTCTGGACGAAGTTACAAGGAGAGCACCTGGTCTCGCTGGGCTGTGGGGGAGATCCTAGAGGGCCTGAATTTGAGTGAGAGGGTGTCCAAGGATTCTTATGGGATAAGAGCGACGCCCCGTGAGGTCCACGCGGGGGACAGAGATCAAGTTACTGGAGATGGCCTGGCCTGCGGGCATCTCTGAACTGCCTTGACGAGCGCTTTCCGAAGGCCGGGGTTTAGAGCTGGGTTTTGAAACCTGACAGACCTGGAATCGGCGTCCACATCCAGCTACTGGAGAGTTCTGGGTGAGTGCTTTTCTTAATCCCTTGAGGCCTCAAAAGCCTCCACGGCAAAAGTCCCCATGTGACGTCGTGAGGAGGAAACAAACTGACTGTTCAAGATACCAGACTGACAGTGAGACGCGCCCAACCGACAGATGGACAGTGCGACACGCTCAGCGTGCAGGAGCCGCCAGACTGGGCGTCCGTGTTGGCAGGCTTACCTCTGCTCCGACCCCAAAGTGGCACAAACGGGTTCTGTCGTGCTGACACAGTTGTGTGAGTGGACAGATAAAAGAAAAGAAAAATACTGCATGTGGTTGAGCGCAGCGGCTTCAATGTTTGCTGCCCCGAAGAATTAAAAATGACGTATTTCTTCACGAGTTCTGAAAGTGTCGTCTAAAGGTTTTCGTTGTGATTGTAAATAGTTGCCCCAAATGTATGTATTTCTAAAAAATTGTTTGTTGCAGAATGCTTTCAATATATTTCCATCAAAATCTGGGAGCAAGTGTTTAATCGATGAAAAAAAAAGTCTACTGTATCAACTAAGTGGCAAATCAGAGTTCATTGTCAAACAATCTGCAGCTCTACCTAATCTTCCAGCAGAGGTCGCTGTGACTCCAAAGCCAATCAAAACTTTAGCCACAGTCCCCAGGATGACTTGTCCATCTCGAATTTTTATTCTAGGGATGATGGATGGATGGATGGGTGGGTGATTGGATGGGTGGGTGGGTGGAGGGATGGGTGATTGGATGGTCGGATGAAGGGATGGGTGGATGGGTGGATGGGTGGGTGGGTGGAGGGATGGGTGATTGGATGGGTGGATGGAGGGATGGGTGGATGGGTGGGTGGGTGGAGGGATGGGTGATTGGATGGGTGGATGGAGGGATGGGTGGATGGGTGGATGGGTGGGTGGGTGGAGGTGGTGTGGATGGTGGATGGAGGGATGGGTGATGGGTGGATGGGTGGGTGGGTGGAGGGATGGGTGATTGGATGGGTGGATGGAGGGATGGGTGATGGGTGGGTGGGTGGGTGGGTGGGGATGGGTCGGTGGACTTCCTGCAGTCCTGCCCTTGACTCAGACACACAAAGGTATGAGGCCATTTATGTCACCGTGGCTTTTTTACCAAATGACGTATGCTCTGGGTTTACTAAAAAATGCCTCTGGTCTTGCGGAAAAGGTGCCCAGCCAGGTGGGCAGGAAGGGAACCAACAGCCTCAGGCCTGTGGGGAGCTAAACACGTGGTGACCCTGCTGACCAGGGCAGTGTCTGGCACCGGGTGCCCAGTGGGATGAAGGCTAGGGTGGCTCCTCTCCCAGACAGCACCAGCCTTTCTGGTTGCAGCTGTGCCTGGCACCTACAGAGGAGGGGTCTGACATTTCCCGGTGCCCCCCAGGAAGAGGTGCCACCTGAGGAGCTCCCCGCTCTCTCTCCTCAGCCGCCCGGCCTGGTGGGGAAGGCTCCTCCTCTGGTCCGCGGAGCAGCCCTTCCTTCCCGTCCACGACGAGACAGGCGCTGACTCAGACGCTCGTCAATTTGCTGAAGGATTTTCGCTTTAGGGCCAGGTTGTTTTGGGGGTGAAATGCCAGATGCTACATACGGTGAAAGGGCTCAGGGAATGTTGCTGTCTTCTTGGCAGCGAGCCCTGCCCCTTGATGGCTTAGCGAGACGTACGCTGGTGACCCTCACGTCAGACGGGCTCCTCGAGCTGGTGGCAGGTCTGAGAACTTCTGACGGCACTCCCCCCCACCCGCCAGCACCTGCCCCGCGGACGGAAGCCTCACGGCCCGACCCACATGGTCAACGTCGGGAGTAGGTTGAGGAGTTTCTTGCTGAGTCTCTCGTGTTGTCCTCGGGATTGAAAATGAACGTCCAGTGAGCCCTGGGGGACCTCGGATGGCGGCCCGGGGCCTGAGCACCACCAGGCCAGGAGCGCGGCAGGCTGTGTCTTGTCTGCCGGATCCTTTGGGATGTGGCAGCCTGTGAATCGTGGGGGGCGGGGTCCCCCAGGCCCAGGTCTGGGGGCTGAGCAACCTGCGATGGGCCCACGGCCTCCAGCCCAGGGGCAATCGTGCTTTTCGGAGCTTGGTTCCTTTGGGGACACAAAATTAGGGGGGCCATGGCCAGGGCTTCTGGTGGCCCCTTTGTCATCAGCGGGTCCGTATGCGTGTTCCTGTGAAAGCCACGGCCTCGCTGACGTGGGCTGCTGCGGCCACAGCACTGGACCCGCGCCCGGCCCAGGCGCCTCGGAGGTGGGCTTCTCCCTGAGATCCTCGCCGCCTCTGTGCCCCCGGGACCACGGACGGCACTGCAGCCCCACTTGGGGCCTTATAAACAGTGGCGTCTCCACAGAAACCACATGCATCCAAACAACGGCGCCCACCGACCCGAAGTAGACCGCGTTCAGGGCGTGACCCGGAAGGAGGGTGCAGGGGCTTCGCAGGAAAGTGGCTGAGAGACCCGCCCTTCCTCTGCTCAAGCAGCCCTGAAATCCCTGCAGTGTTGGATGGGCCATCAGTGAGCAGGTGGACGCACAGACGTGGAGGCATAGGGACAGACGGGGGGGGGAACCCAAGGCCTGTGCCCCCATCTCTGCGGGCAGGAGGGCTGCGCACAGGGGCTCGAAGGGAGCGGGAGGGAGAGGGTGTCGGGGGCGCCAGGGACCTCCAGGGAGGCTGGGGCACAGGCACCAGAGTGGGGGCTGCAGGGGCACAGCAGGGAGCAGAACACGTCCCCCCACGGGCTGGCTTTGCAGGGGACAGCGACTCCAGGCCCCTCGTAGGGGAGGTGGCCGTGACAGGGCTCTCCCTGCACCAAGAGGGGGGCTTGGCCGGGACACGTGCGCGCGGTTACCGTTGCTGGCCCGCTGCCGGATGGTCAGCATCTGCTCTCCGGACAGCTTCGCCTTCTTCATGGCCGAGGTGGCCCGCGGACAACCCGACAAGCTGGGGACGAGAGGACACGGTGTCAGTCACCCAGCAGAGCCCCGGCCCATGGAGAGGACGGCAGCCAGCTGGGCGGGGCCCTGTCACCTCACGGGGCTGGTGGCCAGCAAAGGGCTGCCTGCAGCGGGACGGAGGGACAGGGCCCGGCCAGGGGTGCCCTCAGGGTGGGGCTGATCCACGGCACGGGGTGGGGTGCCGTGTGGCCCGGGGGAGGTCTGTCAGCCGGGCTCTGGGGCCCAAGGGTGACACCCTCTTCCAGCCGCGTCTGCCTTTAGGGCGCTGGGACTTTTATGCAGTGACCATCATGCTTTCAAAAAGCTGCTTATTATGGAAAGGCTCAAGCTGATATGAGGGTTAGATTCGAAACGAATTTCAAACATTCAGAGTAAGGAGCGGACCACACAGACTCACACCCCGACGCCCTTGGGCCCCCAGCTCCCCCTCCCCGGTTCTTTGGAGAAACCCCAACAGCCTCCTGCCACCTCTCACCCAAACGTTTTGAAACATCGCCACCAGCGTGGCCTGCCCGCCCGCCTGGCTCCCAGCTTGTGAACGTCTGTCCCGCCCGGTCTGCACGTGCTGATCCTCGCCTCCAGGACGCCCCCTCCCTGCTTCCTTCCCCCAGGGCCGTGCTGAGCGCCTTCCATGGAAGCTGTGGTCCTGGGGGCACGGGGACCCTCTGCGCTGTGTCAGCGTGCAGGGCGCCGCATGCGCAGGTGGAAGGAAAACCCATACGACGTATGATACTTCCCGAGAGTCACACCTAGACCCCGCTCTGTACTTCGTGCGCTCATTCGGGCTACGCAGACTCTGCCCGCAGGCAGAGAGGCTGCTGGTGTATTGTCTGCGCCTGTATCTGCCCCCCGGCCGGCAGCGCGTGCACTGCGTGGTCCCAGGCAGCGTCTGTGCAAGGGGACGTCCCGTGACGTCTGCAGCGACGCCACGAGGTTTCTGAGCATCTCTCCAGACACTTTGCCGGGTTAAACTGTCTGCAGGGCGTTCTGCTGTGCGGCCTGGTTTGGGCACCTCCAGCCAGGTGGTGTGGAGCCACCAAGTCCCTCACTCCGCTGGCTTCTGCCTGGCTGAGCTTCGACACATTTTCTGCCACGGCTTTTAGCTGTTCAGGAGGAGGGCGAATCTTTGTACAGCAGGTGTTTTCACTGTTCTTCACAAGGAAGCTCAGAGCTGTTGACAGACGAGATGTTTGCCTCTGGTGACCACACTGGACTCCCCAGAGGCTGAGTGACCACCATACCCGCGCCCTTCCCCGAACCCGGCCTGGGTCTGGGCTTGCTCACGAAGCTTCTATGTTCCAGAGGCGGGGCAGGGGGGCGGCACCGGGCGTCTGCCTCCTGTTTGTACCCAGAGGGGCTGTCGGCCCTGAGGCCTGCTGCTCGGGGGCCAGGTGTGCCCAGTTGCTCCGGGATGCTTGGAGCTGAATGCTGTGCACACCGGGTGGCTCGCCCACGTGAAAGAGAAGGACAGTGTGAGGCTGGACAGCAGCCACAAGGAAGCTCGGCCACACAGAAGCCAGCGGAGTGAGGGACTCAGGCGTCTCCACGCGACCAGGCTGCTGGTGCCCAGACCAGGACCTGGAAAGGGTCCACCCAGCCTGAGAGTCAGAACCAGACTTCAGTCTGAGGCTGATGCTCTTACTTCCCAGGGAACTAACTGCCAGCCGGGATGGACTAAATTAGGAGACAAAGACAGACCCACGGCGGGGTGCGTTTTGTGCGAACACGCCCGCACCGTGTTCCTGCCATTCCGATCCAGTGACTGCACCCAGCGTGGGTCAAATTTGGAAGCGTCTGGAGCAGGCCTGCCAGGCTCAGCGGGAGTCCCCGGCCAGGGCGCAGCGCCATCTAGCGGCGGCCCGTGCCCAGCGCTCGGCGGGAGTCCTCGGCGAGGGCGCAGTGCCATCTAGCGGCGGCCCGTGCCCACCTCCCTCGGAGAAGGGGGTGGCCCTGGGCGCCCGGGGTCCTCGCTGGTCCAGTCCTTGCCCTGAGTCAAGTCAGGAGTGACCCCGGTGGTCTCGGTGTGGAGGCTGGAGTTTGGAAGCAGAGCCCCAGGGGGCCCTTATGGAAACAAACGTCCCTAATTAAAACCAGCTTGCTCTGAGCGTGGGCTGGAAAAAGGCCACAGAGTCCAGACTCTGGGCAGCAAACAGTTAACCCATCTCTGCACCAGTTGCCTGCTAGGTGGGCCCCAGACGTCTGGCACCGGTTCCACCAGGAATTCCAGGGACGGCTCCAGGCAAACACCGCCAAGGGCTTGGGAAGGGGGCAGAAGGAGGACGCCCAGCATTTTATCAGGACCCGCACCGAGGGGCGCTTCCTTGAGGAGAACACCACCGCCGAAAATCGTTCACCAGCAAATATTTCCAGGGGGTGTGGCTAAAAAACATGGGGGTGTGTGATGTCCACTGGCAGGAAAGTAAGAAATTCCTGGGGAACCGGCTTTAGCACCAAGTGCACTGCTCTGCTTCTTAGGACAACTTCGACCTCGTCCTCTGTTTCCAGGCTTTCTCTGAGCACGGATTCTGTGGGACTGCAGACCGAGATGGCGTGCAGCTCGTTCCCCAGGAGCAGGGGTCCTGCAGACACACCAAACCCGCGCGCGGGCTGCTCTGAACAAGCACATTCTCCACCCGCAGCATCGCAGCATCGATGCTTTGGAGGGGCCGCCTCCTCCCTCAGCCCCCTCACCTCCTGCAGGTCACAGAGAAACCCCGACTGTAGGAGGCATTTCCTCTTGGGGCTTAAAGGGAAGGACGATGTTTCTCATATGCTTTTGTCAAAAAAAAAAAGCCACCGCCAGGTCTGGGCGGCCAGGCCCACTCCTGGCCCTCCGCCCTCTGGCCAGGGCAGGCAGGGGTGCAGGCCATCCCGGTGGAAAAGGTGAATGTCCAGGAGGCAGCAGCTGCAGGGCTGGTAGCTGCCCGGTCACAGTTCCTGGACCGCGGTGTGGAATCTGGGTTCATATCAGCAATAAGACTGCTTTAGTGTCCTCTGTCCATGTGTGGCTTTAGTGAGCGAGGCCACAGTCTCAGCCTGGGAGGAAGCGAAGGCCACCTCCACGCTCACAGGCAGACACGGACCTGTCTGCGGAGGCCAAGATCAGAGGGCGTACCTCCTGGTGGGATGGCTGGCTGGGGAGAGTTCTGCCTGCTTTACTCCCTCTCGGAGGTCCACCCACGAGACCTGGGGGACAGGTTGGTTCTGTGGTGCTTCAGTTCCTGTCCTACAACAGCAGCCCTGTGCCTGGACTTGCAGGCGTCCCGGCAGACAGACAGAGTGAGATGCAGGTGGTCCATGGACAAATCCCCCTGGCAGTCCTTGGCTGAATCCCAGCTTTCTCCTTACTGGCAGTGTTCCCATCTCTAAAACGGGAGCTTTGCAGATCTCAGGGTGCTCAGTTGCCTGTTGTGTAGGTTGGGTAAAAACTATGGCTTCTCAACATCACAGAAAGGCAGATGCATAAAGGCTTTCTCTTCTCCACAGGCTCCCAAAGACTACAGTTCCCAGCATGTCATTGAACTACATTTCCCAGCATGCCATGTAGACTGCATTTCCCAGTGTCCCAAGGACCACATTGCCCAGCATCCCAGAGGACTACATTGCCCTGCATCCTTTGTGGACTACATTTCCCAGCATCCCAAAGACTACATTTCCCAGCTTCCCTTGCACAAGGTGATGCTATGGACCAGGTTCCACGCTGGGTTGTGAGGGATGTGATGTGAGCTTCTCCATCTCTGGGTGGATCCTCCTCAGCTCTTTCTCCTCTGCCTGCGGAATGAAGTCAAGGCGCTCCTCTCCTGTCCACTTATCCAGTTCTGTCACATGAGCAAGAATAAGCTTCTATTTTCTGCTGCCAGTTTGGGGTGAATTTGTTAAGGCAGCGAGCCCATCCTAGCTCAAACCAAATGAGAGGACCGATTTCAAAAAGGACTCGTGGTAATGCTCAGTATGGTGACTTGTTTTTATGTCAATTCTCTCGGCAAGTATCACGCATGATAAACACCCTAAAAAGGGTCTCTCCTCACTTACAAAGAGCTGCAGGGGAGCTGAAACGTCAATGAACTGGTCGTGTGGTCCGGCTGGGAGAGGTTTAAGAGGGCCTGGGAGTAATTTTTAAACAGTTTATTTTGGTGGCACCCAATGAGATGACTGACTTCTAAGATCATGTATTTATTTATTTATAAGGGTTAGAATCATGGCTTTAATTTTGGGGAATCTTCCTAATCTTACGAAAGTAGAGTAAGATTGAGGTGACAAGAGAGGGTGGTCAGCAGACACGCACACAGGTAGTTCCACAGATAAAGAGCCCCCCCGTCCTGTGTCCTCCCCAGCCTGTGTCCCCCCCATTCTGTGTCCCCCAGCCTGTGTCCCCCCACCCCCTCAGCCTGTGTCCCCCACTCAGCCTGTGTCCCCCCACCCCCTCAGCCTGTGTCCCCCACTCAGCCTGTGTTCCCCCACCCTCTCAGCCTGTGTCCCCCCCACTCTCTCAGCCTGTGTCCCCCACTCAGCCTGTGTCCCCCCACTCTCTCAGCCTGTGTCCCCCCCACTCTCTCAGCCTGTGTCCCCCCACTCCCTCAGCCTGTGCCCCCTCCCCAACCTGTGTCCCCCCACCCCCTCAGCCTGTGTCCCCCCCCAGCCTGTGTCCCCACCCCCACCCTCTCAGCCTGTGTCCTCCCCCCGCCCCTGCATTGCTGGCCCCACCTGTGTCCTGACCCTCACCCGGGGGGCTCAGGGGCCTTTCCCGCCAGGGGAGCCATTGCCCCCCAGCCAGGCAGACCCTGCTTCTCTCCCTGATCTTGACCTGACACCTGTGACTGTGGTCCCGGGGTTCCGAGCCACTGGCCCCTCTCAGGCACCTGCTGAAGCATTCCCATCTCTCATGAGACCCCAGGGCCTCAGTCTGTCTCTCATGAACACACAGCTGCTTCTAGTTTTAAGCACAACTCTGATCAACTTAAAAAAAAGAGCCCTGAGTGGCCGGCGCGGGAGAGCGTTTCTTAAAGGCTGGCAAGTGTGGCAGAAGGGAGGTGCTGGGGACCCTTGAGGACAAGGAAACGCCTCTCAGCCCCACAGGTGGCCTCGAGACAACAAGCGGGTCCTGCAGTCGCTCAGTAGTGGGACACGGAGGGGAGGGACCACCCTCCGGGACAGACAGGCTGGGGTCTCGTCAAGTTGACAAAGATGAGCAGAGTCAAGAAGAAGCAGGGAGCTCCGTGGAGCCGGGCCCCGGGTTTGAACCCCAGCTCCGTCGCTTACGAACCACACGACCTTGGGCAGTCACATCACTTCTGTTCGACTCAAATCCTAATCTTTGAAACAGGAGTAACCAGGGCACCCACTTCCTTGGGTTGGATGAAGATGGAAGAAGCAAGTGCCTGGCGCTCGGGCAGCCCCGACGGCATCGACCTCCGTCCTGGCAGATGGGGGAGGCGCCCCAGGCAGCCGGAAGGCTGTGAGGGGATGGAATCCTGCCAGGGCCCCTTTTGGCAGTTCAGAAAACAGGGGTGCTGCTCCCCAGGAGGAAGCAGGGCCAGGTCGAGAAGCGAGGGTGCCCGCGAGGCACAGGCTGTGACTTCCCCGCCAGCGAGGCCCCGGCTTTTCCTTCCTTCCCAGTAGCCCGGGCCCTGCTCCCCCGGGAGCCACGCAGCTACAGCGCCCTACGCTCTGTGCGCCCAGCACTTCCGACGCCGCAGCAAGGCCACGCCTTTCTCTTTTCTGCATCCTGGTGGCCAAGGGTTTGCCTCCCGTTGGGCAAATGGTCTCTTGCCCCTCGAGGGCCCTCGGCCTCCCCGCCCTGCAGCCCACTCAGCTGCCTGGCCTCCGCCACCTGCTCCTGATGGCAGACGCCTGCGGGAGGGCTGTACACTCCCCTGAAGTGGGACACAGGTCTGAGCGTCATGGGAAGCCTGGCCCATGGCAGGCGCGCTCTCTCGGGATCTGCATCCTTATCTTCCTGTCCCAACTGGCCTGGGGTGCCCGACCTCTGCCAAGATCTGGCCCCACCAGGCCCCGGGGCCACCCTGCGCGGTGTCCTGCCGCCCCTCCCTCCTTTCTTCATTCAGGTAAATATCAGGTCTGGGGGCTCCCTTCCTTGCCAGCCACGTGCAGGTGTGGTCCCAGCTCACCCACAGTTCTCGCCCTGCCAAATCTAACCATAAACTAAACCACTTTCTGCGACCTTGACAGCAGTTCTGTGTGAGAACCAGGGACCAGGAGGAGGCGACACGGATGAAACGAGTGGAAACGGCATCCCAGCACATGGACTGTGGCACTCCGAGCCTGTGGCCTCTGGAGTCCCTGTCCCAGCATGTCCATGTGGTCACCTCCCAGAAGAGGGAGTTGGAAGAGTGGGCCTCCTGGGCCCCCTTCTCCTGGGCTCCTTAGAAAGCGGTCCTCTGTCACCTCACTAGGCGGTCACAACTTGGAGGGAAAAGAAACGAAATGGGAGTTTCTGCTTCTGTCCAGTCTGCTGATCCGAAGAGCTGCGCAGCTTTCATGGCACGTGGCTGCTCTCGGAGCCCGCGTCTCAGTGCACCTCATGTCTCCCTGGGGCTCCTCCCGCGGCCTCACAGGCCTGGAGACGTGCCAGCCCCAGGGGAGAGGCGTCTGGGCCCTGCGAGGCCACATTCCTGCCAAGGGTCACTGTCCTACACCTGCGGGAACAACGTGCCATCCGCCCAGTGGAAGAGCGACCGCTTGCTCAGCAGGTGGCAACTGCAGTGGCGCGTGGGAGGACGGGGCCAGCCCTGAAGGGCTGGGCACCCTAGGGATGGCATGCAGAGCAAGGGCAGCGGGTCACAGGAGAGCGGACGCGGTGGGTACCAGGGCGGGCCGGGCTGGGCGTGCATGTCCAGCGAGGACAGCGCTGCATCCGGAGGTAAGCGTGGTGACAGCGGCACAGCAACGTCACTGTGCTCATGGCCCCTGAGCTGGATGCGGAAGAGTGGCCGAGATGACGAACTTTCCATCGTGGATTTTTTGCCACAGTTTGAAAAATGAGGTCACCTCTCTTGGAGTCCTGTTGACGCCTCGGGCCCTCCCACCCAGACGGAGGGCGCACTCCCCCGACCCGTGGGCTCCCAGCACTTTCCAGGCACCGTCCATGTCCCCATTCCTCCTCAGAGGTGCCAGAGGTGCCAGTTAGACTTGGGATTAAGCTTCTGCAGTAAAATGCAGGGTCCGAGTCTCTGCACCGCTCTGCCCCCCACGGAGGGTGGGGGGCCCACCCGCTGCTTCTGAGATGCTCCGGCCTCCGCCCTGGACCAGCTCTGGGTGAGCTGTCTGCCGATGTCAGGGCACATCACGGGGACGCTGGGAGGGAGATTCCGTCGTGTGTCACCCAGATCACCAGCTGTGACTGTCTCCACTGGACACGCCCTGAGCCTCCCTCCAGCTCAGCAGGAAGAGGTGCTTCTGAACAAAGTCCTTCTCCTGGCCAGAGCCCCTGGGGACGTGTCCTTTCGGAGGAAAGAAACAGGGACGGCCAGAGACCAGGAGCGGCTGGGCACCTTCACAAGATGACTCAGTGCTGGCGCCTGGGTTTCAAACCCAGGGAACCGGTGTGTGGGGTGCGGCCCGGGGAAGGGGCTGCAGCATCATGGTCCCCACTGGTGGCAGCGACCCCGCGTGAGCGGCCTGCCAGCTGTCCCACAAGCCCTGAGGTCGCGCCAAGGAGCCGGGTATGCTGGTGGTCCCTAGGCATGGGCTGTTCTCATGACGCTCAGCAGGCTGTGAAACAGGCCCAAGCCCGTCTTCTGGCACCGTTTCTGGGACCCATGAGTGCTCGTATTTAATCCAGGAAGTGGAACTTGTTTTCATTTTTGTCAGATTAGCAAAACAAGTATTTATAGTTCATGTGGGCAGGATTTTTAAATTTTTAAAAAATATTATTGATTGCCAAAGACTTAAGGAGGTAGGGACTTTTTGGAGGGCATTTTGGCAGCCCGTCTAAATTTACTTTTTATTTTTTTTCTTTTTATGGCTGTACCTGCAGCATATGGAGGTTTCCAGGCTAGGGGTTGAATCCAAGCTGCAGCTGCCAGCCTACAGCACAGCCACAGCAATGCCAATCCCAGCTGCGTCTTTGACCTCCACCCAGATCACGGCAACCCCGGATCCTTAACCCACGAAGCGAGGCCAGGGATTGAACCTGCATCCTTATGGATACCAGTTGGGTTCATTAACTGCTGAGCCACGACGGGAACTCCAACCCTTCTAAGTTTAAAATGAGCATTTTCGCCTCCAGGGCTGAGTCTTGGAGACGGGCCTGTGCAGGGTCATGCAGACAGAGCTGCACAGAAGGGGGCTCCCCGCCAGGGCTGGTAACGTCCCCACTGCCCTGTTGCCCAGGCCGCAGCCGCTGCTGGGCACCGGGTGCTCCGGGGAAGGGACGAGGGCCTCGTCCTGTGCAGATGCCTAAGCAACGCTGTGACCTGCTGTACCAGAAGGAAGAAAGCGGTGTGTGGGGGGCGCCCTGCACACCCCCCCCCAACCGCCCCACCCCTGGCATGTTCAGCTGCCGATGCCTCTCCGCTCAGGGGGTGGGCACCCGCCTCAGGAAAGGCGCTCAGCTCTCTCTTTAGACCCTTTGTCCTTTCAGAGCAGGAATTTCTTCTGACAATAAGCAAACCTTCCTAGAAAACGTTAAGGCTCGTGGTCACACACCATTCCTTCTGCTTGGTTCTGTGTTCAGTATGGTTTAGCAGATGGAGGCAAGGGGCTGGCTCTGAGGTCAGGGAGCCAAACGAGAGCCCTGGGCTCCTGTCACACGTGGGGGGCTGTGTCCTCCCCAGCCTGGCCTCCGGAAAGCTGGGCCGCCTCTGGGATCCACACCATGGGTGGTGTCCCACACAGCCGGCCTCTTCTCCTGAGACAATGCAGTCGCTTATCGAGATGTTTAAAATTAAGCGAACCACCATCAGGGGGCTTGACTGGCTCTTTCTGAGGTTTCCTGCTCTTCTGAGACCGGTGCCAAGTGCCCCAAGGGCCTGCCTGCATCCTTCAGCTGAGCAAATCGCTGAGTATGTGGGGGGGATGCCCACCGTTCTTGCCGTGAGCTCCTCACAGACACCTGGAAACCAGTTTATACGCAGACGAGGTAGGACGAGTTGATGCTTTTCATAAAATTAGCTTCAATCTGTCTCTTCTTTTTCCAAGCCTCAGAAGGTCGTTGCATTTGTATCACAGATTTTGGAATTTTCTTTTTAGTTTTTTCTTTTTAGGGCCATGCCCACGGCATAGGGACGTCCCCAGGCCAGGGGTCCAATCGGAGCTGTAGCTGCTGGCCTACACCACAGCCACAGCCACAGCAACACCAGATCCAAGCCTTGTCTGCGACCTGCCCCACAGCTCACGGCAAACGCCAGATCCTTAGCCCACTGAGCCAGGCCAGGAATCAGACCCATATCCTCATGGAAACTAGTCAGGTCCTTAACCCACTGAGCCCTGGTGGGAACTCCTGCAATCTTCCTTCTCAAACTGAGGGATGGACTTGGAGCGCTGACCCCGTGGCCCTGGAGCCCAGGCAGGTGACACTCACCTGCGATGCGTCAGGAAGCTGCCGCTGACGTGCCCGGAGCCGTCGCACCCCGGCGTGGGACATGACATGCCCTCTGTCTTGACCGACTTCCAGGAGAACTGGGAGCCATTGAGGTACCCGTCCTTCTGCCTCTTGGCCGCCAAGGGACACCCGGACGCACTGCGGTGGGAGGCGTACTTCCCTGTTATGTGGCCCTGGCCGTCACACCCGGGGACGGGGCACCTGGAGCGGACAGAGCAGACACACTTGAAGGACCTGGTGGGAAGGAGAAGCCCGCGTCCTCTCCTCCAACGGAAGAAGGAAAACCACCACAGCCATCACCTAGTGGGGCCTGGAAGACGCCCATCCTCCCGAAGCCCTGGGCCAGGGCAGGTAGAAGGAAGGTTTTCCAGAACAGCAGGTCCACGCTTGGTGAGCAGCGTGGATGCCGCGTGTGAAAAGGAAGAACCAGTGTGCCGAAGCCAGTGGGTGCAGGTGTCTGTTTGGAAGACGCCACTTTTGAACAGAATCCCAGCTTTTATGGCAGAGACACGCAGTGTGAATGGGGACTTGCAGGATTGTTTTTAAAAGACCTTTGTACAATCCTGTGTTCTCCTCTAGAGCCAGGGAACACTTATTTGTTTGGCTGGGTTTCCTGAGAGTACAGGACACCTTCCAGCAGCTGGGGCTTTGAGCAGCAGAGGTGGTATGTGGTTAAGGGTCTGGCTACCCCAGGAGAACTTTTTTTTTTTTTTTTTTAAATATAGGGGAAAATTCTTGGCTGGAGCTGAAGTTCAACAACAGACTAATCAACTCATGCTTCTGAAACGTCTTTATTGCAGGTTATGGCAAAGGGCCCAGGACTCGCAGCCAAACTGCAAACACATTTTTATCTTAATTTTTGGTTTTAATCAAAACTTTTCTCCAAAGACGTTGAGTGAGATCGAAATCTCAGGAAGATGGCAACATGTTTATCTCAACGTCTGAGACCCAGGCTCCTGGGCAGTCGTCCAGGACAAAGCCTGCTGAGAGGGGTGGGGCCGGCCGCCTCCCGTAAGTGCTCCTTAGGGCGGCGCAGTGGTCTCAGAACCTCAGCGCGGGGCAGAGCACAGACAGCCGGGCGACCTTGGCAGGCTGGAGGGTCAGCCAAATGCTTGCTTTCCGTGTTAATGCCTTTGGTACTTTCATGAGTCTGTCTTTTCCAGTAAATTAAACTGCTTTTTCCACGGAGGGGCAGAGGGACATTTCTTATAATCTGGTCATTCAGAGCCTGGCAGGATGGATGGCTATTCGCCATCATCTCCCGTCATTAGAGGATGCTCTGGCCAGTGAGCAGCTGTGCCTTGGCTCTGGTTTCCATGCTTGACCTGGCAGTTGGCTGACCTCTCCAAGCCCGACCTCTCTCCCGGATGCCCCGCCCCGAGGCCCCGCCCCGCCCCGCCCGCAGCCCTGTCCTCCACGCTCCACCCACAGCCCCGCCCCCGCCGCTGCCCTGCCCCGCCCCCGAGGCCCCGCCCCCCACGGCCCCGCCCCTGCCTGCGTACCTGATGGGCTCCTGGTCCTCCTTGTCCTCCTTGCTCTGTGCTATCCTGATGCCACTCTTCTTGGCTCTCGGGCAACCTGAAAGGCTAAGGAGGAAACAGCTCTCAGGGAGCGTCCCCACGTTCGCTCTGCTGGCTCCGCTCACCGAACCTAACCCACGGTGCCTCAACTCAGTTCCCTCCAGAAGCCAGGGCTTCTGGGCCTGAAAGTGAAATCCTAGGGGAGGTGCTCTCCGGTGTCAGGGTGTGGCCCCTCTGTGCGCCCCCTCAAGCCTTCAGACACTGGCAGTTCCCTGGAGGTCACCCAGTCTGGGCGGGAGAGACTGGCCCTTGTATCACGGAGGCGGTCAGGAGTTGCCAGGAGCAGCTGGGAGGGAGCTCCCTGCACAGAAAGGGCCACAGAAAGGAAGACACCCCCCCTTCGTTCCTGCCGTTCAGCAGCCCTCCCGCCTTGGAGGGTGTGTACGCTGCTGACCCGGTGGGTTTCCCTGAAGCACAGCTTCCCGTGGTGTCTACAGAAGACACAGTGCAAGTTGAATATGCTTATTTTAATTTCGGAATTTTTGGAAATAGCTCACATTTTCTTTATCTTTTCTTTTTTTTTAATGGCTGCACCCGCGGCATATGGAGGTTCCCAGGCTGTGTGTCCAGTTGGAGCTGCAGCTGCAGGCCAACACCACAGCCACAGCAATGCCCGATCAGAGCCAACCGAGTCTGTGACTTACGCTGCAGTTTGCAGCAACGCCAGATCCTTAACACACTGAGCAAGGCCAGAGATGGAGACCGCATCCTCCTGGATACCAGTCAGCTCCGTGACCCGCTGAGCCCCAACGGGAATTCCCAGTTCACGTTTTCGAAAGGGAAATTTCCAGCTGGAATGTGTGTATATACACAAGTATTTTTGGTTCAATGGCAGCTAACAATAGGCTATTAGGCTATTAAATGTGAGGTTTTTCTTTTTCCTTTTTACAGCCACATCTGCAGCACAGGGAGGTTCCTGGGTAGGATCAGAGCTGCAGCTGCCTCAGCTACAGCAACACCAGATCCAAGCTGCCTCTGCAACCTACACTGCAGTCTGAGGCAACGTGGGGTTCTCAGAACCCACTGAGCAAGGCCAGGGATCGAACCCCATCCTCACAGAGACAACATCAGGTACTTAACCTGCTGAGCCACAATGGGAACTCCTGGGCATGAGATTCTATAGAATAAGAGGGATTCTTTGCAAAGAAAGAACTGGAGAACCAGGCCCTGGGCCCTTTCTGGAGCTGCCCCGGGATGCGGAGGGCTGAGGCCTGGGCTGATGCAGGACGGGTCTAGGCGGGATGGGCCCATCTTCCTGAGCTTAGATTTCTTGCCGGATCTGAACAGGCTGGTCCTCAGGCACAGGGCCTGGCTGTCCTAAGTGGGGGGCAGACCCATCACCCCATCGCTACTGTCCCCTTTGCGTTTTTTCCAAGTTCCTGCAGCTGCGTGGCTGCTCTCCTGTAAAGCTGCCCCGCGCGCGCGGGCGGAGGTGGGCGCAGGGGTCTGGAAGCCCGGGCCTGAGCCCTGGGGCTGATGGGGGTCTGGCCCCATGGCTGCCCCCAGCCCTTCCTGTCTTCATTCTCACGTGGCCCGTCTCCCTGCTTTACCTGTCACCCTTCCCCCTTGAACTTGAAGTCGGGAGTGAGGGGTGGCTCTGGGCCCTTGCGCAGACAGGCGGCGAGCGAAAGTAAGTTGGAGCACAGCCAGAAAGAGCAGGGCGCCACAGGGAGCGTAGGTCTGGACCCAGCTCTGACTCCAAGAACCTCGGCTCTGATGCTGGGGCTGGTCTGGAACCCTGGGATCTTCGTCTGCAGTGAGGGCGACCGGCTCTCCCAGGCTCGGCCAGGCTGGCTGTGGGTGGCAGGGGCACTGCCGTTGCTGTGTGTGGGCCCGGGGTCCGTGAGAAGCCGCCCGGACGAAGTCCCGCACTCCTGGGTCCGCTTCCTGCCCCTCACCCGCCCACCTCCTGTCGCCAGCCGACAGTGGGATTCGAGCGCTCGCACAGCGGGGCCCTGGCGTCTGTGTCACTGTTGCCGTCACCACAGGTCCAGGGTCTCGCTGTCACAGCAGCGTTTTGACGCTTGAGCTGGCAGATTCCTATGACTTGCTTGCTGCCGATTCTGTACCTGATGGAAACAGGAAACATCCCCCAAGCTGGGCCTTGGAGCCGGGGAGGAGGAGCCAAGGAGGGCCAGAGCCCACGGCCGAAAACGGGAACGTGGATGCCAGCGTCAGCCTGGCCATGGGGCCAGTGGGGAGGGGCCGCTGGGGGCTGTGGGCCCAGGAGGCACACTGTCCTGGCAGCTCAGACTCAGCCTCCTTGTCGCTGTACCAATAGGACACGCGGCCACAGGGAGCCTGCCGTGGTGCCAAGAAGGTGCCCAGGGAGCCAGACCTGCGCTCGCCCGTGTCGGAATTTGTGACCCTTCTGTAGGGCCCCTGGCCCACGTCCTTCATGCTCAAGGGGCTGGAAGCCATTCCGTCGAGGCTGGGGCGGTTCCCATGACGGCCCAGGTCTGTTCAGGGCTCGGGGAGCTGGCTTCTTGGGGTTGGGACCGCCTTCCATTTCTCAGGGCTGAGTTCTCTTCCTGTCCTGAGTTCACCCCATGCCCGTCCTGGGGGCTTGGAAACAGGAAACATCCCCCAAGCTGGGCCCTGCACCCCCTTCTCCTCCAGCCGCCGGGTGACCCACAGGTCCCAGCTGAATCTCCAAGCTGACGAGTCTCAGCAGAGTCCAGCCCCGCTGTGCGGACGGCTTCCATCGCAGACGCGGCCTCGCCATCCGCTGTGCGCAGGCTGGTGGGCTCTCGGCCCGGCCGGCGCCCCCGCCTCTCCTCACCCAGGCCCGGCTTGTCGCGCCCCCACCGTGGCTTCCGCCCACTCTTCCACATCTTCCTGGCTCTTCTCCTGGAGGCGGCCCTCACCGCCGGCTGTGAGCTCCCACGTCTCTCATCACCCCCTAGACGTCGCCGTGCTGAGGGCTGCTCTGCCCTGTCCCTGGTTCTGCAGGATTCAGTTGAAGCCCACTTGCTGAGGGTCCTGAAGAACAGTCAGAGACACGCGCTTCCATGGGCTTCACCCCGAAGCCCTCACCCAGCCGCGTGCGCCGCCGTTCGTCAAAAGACCACGGACTGGTCTGGCCGCGGCTACTTTCCTAATTCGGTGCCCTTGCTTGGAAAACCCTTCCTCCCCGCCGCCGCGCTCAGCTCCGGCTTTGCAGCCTCTCGCTGGCCTCGCCGCGCTGACCCGGCCTCGCTGGAATGAAGGCCGGCCCTTCCCCCACCTCGGTGCTGTGATGACGCGACCTGGACCTGCATCTGCCGCACGGGTTTGTCTCTATGCCCGTTTCCCCGTGGGCTTACCTAGTCCTTGAAACAGGAGCCCCCAGCTGCCACTGCTCCTTAGCTTCTGGCACGATGATGTGCAGCATGAATTCACCAGGCTTCCAGAATATTCCGGGCTGAGATTGAGGACTTACGTGCCCAGTGACGAACGGCGTCTGAGCAGAAGCTGTGCTTTGCGCGATTCACGGACACGGACGCAGGGCTCCATGCGCAGCCGCATCTTTATCTGAAGGAATTATTTTTTCGCTTTTTAGGGCCACACCCATGGCCTATGGAGGTTCCCAGGCTAGGGATCTAATCAGAGCTGTAGCCGCCGGCCTCTACCACAGCCACAGCCACGCAGGATCCGAGCCGCATCGGCGACCTACACTGCAGCTCACAGCAACGCCGCTTCCTTGACCCACTGAGCAAGGCCAGGGATCAAACCCACAACCTCTTGGTTCCTAGTTGGATTCGTTTCTGCTGTGCCACGATGGGAACTCCATTATCTGAAGTTTTGTAAACTTCGGGGGCACTGAGCTTCCTTGCCTCCCTGGGTGAGGGAACAAGCTCGGGTGGGGCACGTGGTCAGCTCCCAGGGGTGTGGCGGAGGTGGTCGGTGAGGCTGTGGGTACAGAGCTCTGAGGCCGGTGACAGCCGTGGGCCGGCCGGGGGCTCCAGGGTAGGTCTCAGTCCGGGTTTGCTACTGGGACTCAGGCCGAGGGGGGCTTGCGCTCCCTGCTAGCAGCGCGTCTCCTCAGGCTGTTTCTTTGTCCCCCGGGACCTGGGGGCAGGTCTGCCTCGTGGCAGGAGAGGCCGCAGGGACCAAGCACCAGGTGCAGACCCCTTGGGGCCAGGGCTTGCCCCCATCCTGGAGGAGCAGGAGAAGCAGGACCCAGTGGCATGGGGTCGCAGGACCGCTGTGCGTCTCCTCACACGCGGTGAGGAGAGAGGGCTGGCTTGGGCAGATGCTCTTCCGGTGTGGGAAGTGCTGAGCTCTTGCTTGTTGTCAGGGAACATTCTAGACTCCCAGGGGTGTGCTGCTCTGAAACGCCCCCCGGGGAGTCAGATTCCAGCAGCCTGGTCACCTGTGAAAACCCGGCCGCGCGCGTGTGCGTGGAGCGCCTGCCCGGGGCCTTCGGGTCTGCTGCTGCTCCAGGCGGGAAGATGGAATCAGAGAAGGGCCTGGGACCCGCTGATGGGGGCTGCGCTGGCCCCCCAGAACCTGCAGGGAAAGCCAGCCTGGGGGGGGTCGGGGCGAGAGCGCGGAGGGCGTCTGTGGGGAGCTGGAGAGGTGACTTTGGGTTGCTGCTTGAAGGCAGGAAGTTGGGCTCCTCAGTGTGCGGGGCTGAAGGAGGTCCCCCCCAGGGGACGGGGTGGGGGTCGAGGCTTCTGACGATGGGTTTTTAATAGAACATTCTAGACGGTCACCAATACTGTTTAAGATGAATTGAAGAAAGCTTCAGGGACGAGGTAGAGAGAGAAAACCAGGCGAGCGCTGCAACCTGAACAAAGCAAAGCAGGTGGGCGGGGCGGTTCGCCTGTCACGTGGGCAGCTGACTGTGACCTTCACGGCCCTGCTGGCCCTGACGTCCCCACTGACCGCGACACGCGGGCCGAGGTCCATCTCTGACACATGGCCACTGGCCTGTTTCTCTGCAGAGACGGGAAGTCCCCCTCTGCCTGGGAAACAGGCTTTCCTCGGTGCCCAGGGCGGGGCCCAGGACACCCTCCCGGCTGAGGGGCAGCTCCTGGGAGGAGGTGGGCTTTGAATGTGTCCCTCGGCCTGTCGGTGGTGGGGGTGCTCATGGCCTCAGCCACTCAGGCTGTGACCCCTCCTCACCGGAGCCTGACCAGGGCCCGAGGGTCTTCCGCCACGCTTCGTTTCACTTTGCAGATAATCGCATTGTTCACCTTTGTAGCTTGAGGCCACCCTGCGTCACCCACGTCCATCAGCGCCATTTTTCCAACAGCATCTGCTCACTTCACGTTTCTGGGTCACATCTAAAAACATTTTTTTTTAATTTTAATTTTGTGAGTGTGTGTGGCTGAACCCTCAGCCTATGGAAGTTCTGGAGCCAAGGATAGACTCCTCGCCTCAGAAGTGACCAGAGCCCCTGCAGTCCGACACTTAATCCACCGCACCACAGTGGGAACAACTCTGTGTCACATTTTAATACTCTCGAAACATTTCAAGTATTTTCATACCGTTATATTTATTATGGTGTCCTGTGATCTGTATGTGTGTGTGTGTGTTTTTTTTTTGTCTTTTCAGAGCTGCACCTGCAAGATATGGAGGTTCCCAGGCAAGGGGTCAAATCAGAGCTGCAGCTGCCGGCCTGCACCACAGTCATGGCAATGCTGGATCCGAGTCGAGTCTGAGACCTGTGCTGCAGCCTGCGGCAACATCAAATCCTTAACCCACTGAGTGAGGCCAGGGATCAAACCCTCATCCTCCTGGAAACTATTTGGGTTCTTAACCCGCCAAGCCACATTGGGAACTCCTTTTTTTTTTCCCTTCTGTGGTCACTGATCTTTGATACAACTATTGCAAAAAGATGACAACGTGCTGAAGGCTCAGATGAGAGTTAACATTTTTTAGCATTACGGCATTTTCAGCGAAGTACGTTGTTTTTAGACATGGTGCTGTTACACACCCTATAGACTACAGTATAGGGTAAACACGCCTTTTGCATGTGCTAGGAAATTAAACCCACTTTACTGCGGTCTCTCTCGTATTGTGGGTCTGGACCTGAAGCTGCAGTCTATCTGAGGTCCACTGGTGACTGACAATCGTGGCACAATTTAGGAGAAGCTGAGGGACTGCTGCCCGTTTTCCCTGTGCGTTGCATGTGGGTAATGTCACCTCCTGTTCCTGGGAAGTGGGCAACATAAGATTAACCCTGAAAGGCGTGTTTCTGGGGGTACATACGCCCTTCAAGGGTCATCAGGCCTGGGGGTGGCGGATTCCATTCTTCCCTGAAGGGACAGGACCTGGAACCCTGGCCCCCCTCCTGCACAGGACAGGCTCCGCCCCACTCTGACCGCCACGCGCGGGCCGGTATTTCCAGGATGAACAAGATGTGACATGGCTGTATTACGCCAAGCCCTGTATGCGTTCACGGAGTACTCGACTTTGCTGAAAACCCAGTCGAATTTGCTTTGCGACTCTATGGACTAATCCTGGCGTCATTTACTCCAGGCATTACAGCACAGCCTAGATCACGTCTTAGCCATGCGTCTACGCTGCACTCGTACTCATCATTCTGAGGTATAAGTAGAATACATGCAATTGTTTAAACTAAATTATAACTGAATTTACATGATGCCAAACCAAAACCAAAACCAAAACAAAAATCAGAAAAAGACAGACGTTTGGCCTTGAAATGACCAATAAACGCTCACGTTCAGTTTGCACACGTTGCTCAGGGCTCGGAGTTCCGCCCACGCGAGGGATGAAACGAATTCCAAGGTAAATTAAAATAAAAAGCAGCACAGAATGTGCTTGCCTTAGAGATTGAACTAGAGTTTTATTTTCTTTTATTTTCTCTAGACCGGCCATGGTCTTGGGCCCCTTTTCGGGGGTATTCGCCCTGCTCCACTTCCATCACACTGCGGCGGCCAGGGACTGCAGCTCGGCCTGGCCAGACCCCTTGGATGGCCGTGCCCGCCGTCTCCAACCTCGGATGCCTGTGGAGACGTCTTGGTACCAGGGCTGCCGCTCACGCCCTAGGGCACAGGGCGGCCCCAGAACAAAGACGCCCCGGCCCCGTGTGTGCACAGCGCCCAGAAAGACAGCTTGGCCCGCAGAGTGTGGCGCGCCTGCCGGGCGCAAGAGAGGAGTCTGCCCATGAACCACACAGCTCGCGCTTCCTCGCACTGCCGCCAGAGCTACACGGTTCAGACGGTGGTTCGGAAAGGCTGGAAGTGGACACAGAAGCATGTGGCTCCCGCAGGCTTCTCGGAGGAAACAGCCCACCGTGCGAGCTCTGTCCCTAAGCCGAGCCGAGCAGCCAGCCAGGGGTGTCCCTTGCTCTGCACGCTGGGATCTGGTGGCCCCTGGGCCACATGGTGCAGACCAGCCCAGACCCACGTGATCCCCTCGGCCGGAGGGCGGTGGCCGGAGGCCGGGCAGACCCTCCTTGACTCTGGGGACGCCTCTTTCTTTCCCTTCTCTTTTCTCTCTCTCTCTTTTTTTTTTTTTGGAGGGGTCTCTTCAAGCCGAGGGCCTCGCCCCATTCCAACTGCCCGCTTTACACCCCCGATTTCAGACGGCTTTCTCCTAAGGTGGTTTCTTTATTTTTTAGACGCAGCTCTGATTCCCTCGTGGGACACGTCACCTCAAGAAGGTCCCCATTCCCAACGGGCTGGGGGAAGGAGCCCTGCTCCTGCCCATGGGAGGGGACCCACCTCTGCATGGACCTTGGACCCAAAGGCCCTTTCCATCCCCTTTGAAGGTGGGCCTGGCATGAAACAGACGAGATCCTCGGTGGCCAGGGCCTGGGGCCCCCTGGGCTGAGCTGGAGCCGCGCCCACCCTGCGGCCGCCGGGCCTGGACGGGAGCTGAGCATCTCCATGTGCCCGGCCCGCTGGCCCTGCTCCTGACACAAACCTCGGTATTGAAGAGATCGGCTGGCTGCAGCTTAGCCTGCTGGCCTCTCGGTGGCTCTCCTGGGATCTTATGTCACACCTGCTCTTTCTCTTGGATGACTTGAGAGCCGTTTCTTGCCTGAGGAGCTGGTGGTGCCATGGCGGGTGGGGTGGGGGGGGAGGTAAGGGACACCAGAGGGGTCCTGGGAGCTGGTGTCCTGAGACCTGGCGTCCTGAGCAAGGCCCCGTGGGGCAGTTTTGTGGCCCAGGTCTCGAAACCCGCCCTTTGCCCGCGGACCCAGCCCAGCAGGTGCCTGCCAGCGGCTCTGGGTGCAGAGGGCGGCCCAGAGGGTCAGTGAGCGCGCAGCACGTACCTCCGGTGCGAAGCGTAGTTGCCGGTGATGTGCCCGGAGCCGTCGCAGCCAGGGGTGGGGCACCTGCAATTAAAAAATGCAAACTGGGCGATTTACTTGGAAGAGAGAAAGTCCCCTGAAAGGCAGCTTTCTTATTTATCCAGATTTAAAGTCTCTTTAATGCCGGACCTCTCTTGGTGGGGGTGGCGGGTTCCAACGGGAGGGTCCCCAACCTGGCGCATGAGGTGTGCCCGCAGTCACCACTGCCACATCAGGCGTAGGCTGCCTGCTTGCCTCAGGGCATGGTGGCGGGGGACCAGGGATCTTGGGGCCACCGCCTCCAGTAAACTGCACCCTCAGGCCTGCCGCTCACCCCCTGTGGCCCCTCACTCCACGTTCCCTCCCCTGTCATGACCCCGGGGTCAGCGGGACCGGACAGAGCAGGGCAGTCAGGCCGTCCCTACGATGGGGGACTTGCGCGTGAAAAGGTCTACTCAGTGCCTGAGAGGGGGCCCAGCACACGGACCCCCCGGCCCTGCTCCTGGCTGACCCCCAGTCTGGTGTGGGCAGCCACCAGCCTGGTCCCTGGGAGTTATATGAGGGGCTTTCAGACCCTCATCAGGCACTCAAGTGGGTTTGATTTACCTTCAATCCCTTGCTACTTTGAAGGACCTGAGTAGAGATGGGGTCAAGCAGCCCCCCACCTCAGCTGGGAGGCTGAGATCAGCCCAGGGCCCCCAAAGCCTGAGCCTCAGTGTCCCCAGCAGCCCCACCAGGCTCCTAATGACCGCCAACGGCAGGGGGGTGTGGGGGGGACGACACACGTCTTCACACGTTGTATAAGCACCGACCTCCGCGTAACCGCCAAGCAGGTGCCATCTCAGCAGCTCGGTGCTGAGAGACGGTTTCACTTTGAGCTGGGCCAGCTGCGCCTGTACCCACCAGGCATGAGAATTAAGGGCCAAAGTGAAGAAAGAAATACGTTTTCTTTTCATTAAGTTTTAACTGTCAGGAGACAGGATGAAACGATCTAGCGACGCCGCCAGAACCGGCAGCGACCCCTCAGCTCACGGCCTCCATCCTCACTTCCCCCGCCCCTGAACTCCTGGCAAAGACAAAACCGCACATGTAAAATAGTTAACAACTGTAAATGCTGCTACGAGATTCCAGCTTTTGCTTTCCACACGGATGATGGGTGTTGGGCGCAAGCCAGCACATGCCCGGCTTGTGGACAGACCTTCTCGAGATCCGCGGGTGTGTCAGCACGATGGGCGTGCATGGAAGGGGGTCGAGGCCAAGGGGGGAAGGTCACATTTTGACACTTAGATGTGCCGTCAACCGTTGGCCTTTAGACCCTGCCTAAGTCTCAGTTAGTCCCGAGCAAAGGATCATCTCAGATCTCAGATTTGGAACCAACACTTGCCCAGCATGGGAGGGTTAGGGTTTAATTACAGCCTCTGCTGTGGGAAAATGAAAGAGGCGCTGAGGGAAAAGGGGTAGAGAGATGGGCGGTGTGTGCAAGTGGAATTGGGGTTTTAAAAACAGGCGTTTGAGGCAGAACCAGTTTAAGTGTCTCTAGGTCAAAAACAACACGGGCAGCAGATTGCTGACCTGCCATGAGGTAACCCTTAACTCTGATCACAAAACTATTCTGTCAATCATGTAAACGGCTGAATTTAAGCACCGGTTTCCCAAAGGGCACCTCCCTGGGTGGACCCCCAATCCTGGAGGGAGCAACACTTGAAGGCGATAAGAATCATTTGGAGAGAAGCTAAGCCCCAGGCTTGCTTCTGTTTTGAAAATGTATCAAAATGTATCAAGACACAGCAACGTTTCCTACCAGCCAACAATATACACTTGGCCTTGCTTTTTGCTCAGACAAACCCCTCTTAACTCTTGCTAATTGAAGTGCCAAAGGCAAATTTATTTAAAATGTATTCATTTAAACATGAGTAGAAATGGTATGTGTTCTTTCTGAGCAGGAGCAGGAGGAGGCTGACACATTCCGCTCAAATTTAAAGTGAAGCATAACCAAAAAAAATGCAAATGAAAGTTCGATTTTACTCATGATAAAGAAAAGAAGGAAGGATTTTCGGAATAGTCTTGTGTGTTTAAGCGTTTACAAATGCACCGTCTGATAAAAAAGGGGCATTTCAAATGTCCTTCACCACTATGAAAACAAAGAAAATACTGCTTTGGCTCAGTTTCAGAGCTTTCACTGTGTCAGGAAAGAAAAAACATTCCCAGAAAACAAGCCAGAAAGTGGCCTGGCTTTCTTGAAAGGTTTGTTTTTATTTTCAGGGTTTCAGGTTAGGCAGGTGGGCTCGAATCCCTGGCCCGCCTCTTGCTGGTGGTGTGTGCAATTAGACCCCTCCAAATCACACCCATCACGGGGGGAGGGGGCGGGCGGGGGACGAGCAGGAGAGAGGCTGCCTGGTTCTGTGTGTGTCCCGGCTGCTCGCTCTGCCCCCTCCTGCACCTGCTGAGGCTGCGGAGGCCCCGCCTGCGCTCACAGCACCAGCCGGTAGTGGTTTTCCCAAGGGCGGTCATTTGGCCTTTCATCTTTAGGTGGAGCTGCTGGACCACACAGGGCGGCCCAGGATGGGTCCTCAATCCCTCTTTCTTCTACCAGCTCCATGCGCTCATTTCCATGTTACTGTTCAAGGCTTTAAGGGTTTTAAAATCTCTTAGATTTACATACAGATTTCCTCGCTGTAATAAATCTCCACATTCAAAAATACATTTTCTGAAGTCGGTAAACGAAGGAGGGACTATTCATCTAACAAAAAGGGCCTTTGCTTCTCAGATGGCGCCTACTCCAGGACCCGTGATGACAGGCCGGTGTAAAACTGATGCACGAAATCCAATTTGCATCTGTCCACCTAGAGCACGTCTCTTCCATGAAGGGAGCCCTCGTGGGACCCTCAGAATCCCCGTGGATAAAACCAGACAGCAGCATGTGCTGCACAGCCTGGGTTTAGAAAAGGCAGCAGAGATTGAATGCGTTGCCATGGAAACCCCCAGGAGGCAGGCTCTGTGCTCGGTGCTCAGGGGAGGCCGCCCCAGCGCTCCGTCCTCCCTGCTTTCTGCCAGTTGTCACCGACAATCACACCAGGGCTATTTTAAGTTCCTCTGGCTAGAGATGCGAAGTTGTGATAAATAAAACACTTGCTTCAGACACTTTCTTCTCTCCAAAGGTACAACTGGTAGCACATTCTGAGACAGGAAATGATGAAATCTCAGCATCTACATCCACAGCTCACGGATATATTCCAGACAAAAATATCCACGACCCCCTGCCTTGTCTGTAATCCTGCATTTGCCTTGGGATTTAAACAATATCAAGAGAACGTGTTTGGGGTGCTACATGCTATGATCTGGCTGGAAAAATTGGTCTCGAATAGTCATTTAAGATTATTGACAGGAAAATCATAATAAAATGCTTTAGTCCATGTTTACATTTTGTAGAATCCAGGCAAAAATCTTAAAAAGAAAATCAGGACCACTCACAAACTTCTGGATTTCTGATTTCCTGGAACGAGCCTTTCTCAAGTAGGAACAGACCCGGGTTCTGTGGCTTTTGTGGACTTAGGGCACCAGAGAGATGTCTGAGCCTGAGCCTCCCAGTAGGCCCTTGTGCTCTGCTGTCCCCTGACCGTCTACACTCAAGGAATCACTGCGCTCACACCCGCACGGGGTCCTGAGACGCATCAGCCAACAAGCACTCACTCTCCGTGCAGCTGAAACCCTTGAGGTGCACAGGACACACCACAGAACGCGGCCACAGTCCAAACTCTCTCCTCGCCTTTGCCTCCGCTTCGTCCTTCTGCAAAGCAGAATTCCTCTCCCACTTACGAGCCCACAGCCCTGGCCCAGGGCAGGAGAGACGGAGATGGTGGAATCTACGGCACGAAGCTGTGTCACCAAGTGCCCATCAGGACATCTTGAAGGTGCTTCCTCCGTGTTCCACCACCCCTGCCTCTTTGGAAAATAGACAAGGATTTGCTCAAGTTGTCTTAAGTCACCCGAAGTATGGCATTTTCTTTGCGAGAGGAGTGCCCTCCCCTCCTGTTAAATGGGTGTCCCCGGAGAGCCTGCGCTACAGCACGTGGTGGGCTGAGCCAGGCCCGCCCAGGACACCACCCAGACGCCCTGCTCTTGGGGTCAGGGCATGCTGCTGGGCGTGCTGGGGGCGAGGACCCAGAACCGGGCAGGTTTCTCCTTGCAGCCCAGAGGCAACCGTGCCAAGGGCAGCAGGGCCTGGGAGCTGCTAAGGCCGCTTGGAACCCCGTCTGCCCAGGGCCCACCTCACTGGCAGGCCCGGGACGAGGCAAGCACAGCCACCACCCCCCCGCCCCCACAGCCAGGGGGCGGGGAAAATGTTTTGAGTCTTGACCCAGCCGACTGCCAGTGGATGGAGGGTTTGGGGTGAGCCTGTGCACACCGAGGTGTAGGGAACGGACGGTCAGCGGGCACCTGCCGGACAGCACTGGGACCCACCCAATACTCTGTGACAACCTGCACGGGAACAGGAGCTAAGAAAGGACGGATGCGCCTGTGCGCAACTGTCCCTCCGCTGTGCACCTGCAACCAGCACCACATTGCCAATCAACAATACTTCAATCACACTTTTAAAAAACGAAAAAGTCTTACACACAAAGGCTGAAAGTACTTCTAGCACGTTTGAGCTGCTTCTGGGCGCGACCTCACCAGGTGAACCCACCGGTAAGGGTGCCTTGCAAATAGGCCGTGCTTTGAGTGCAGCAGCTGGAACACAGAAAATGCTCATGGGATGTCCTCTGGGCTAATGACATAAAATGTCAGACAGAGATTCTGGGGGTTCTTTGAAGAATTTCACCGATGCTCCATTAACAGCCCTCCTTGTGCCCTTCTCTCATGACCATTCCATCAGAGGAACTTCTTCAGTAAAACAAAAAATATTCTCAATTTTTTTGCTTTTTTTTGGGGGGGGGGCCCCAAGGCACATGGAGGTTCCCACCCAAGGGGTCAAATGGGAGCTACAGCTGCCAGCCTACACCACAGCAACAGTAACTCCAGATCTGAGCCGCCTCTGCGACCTACACCACAGCTCACGGCAACACCGGATCCTTAACCCACTGAGTGAGGCCAGGGATCGAACCTGCATCCTCAGGGATACTAGTGAGACTTGTTCCTTCTGAGCCACAACAGGAACTCCTAAAGACTCTCATTTTTAAAAAATCAAGAAAATGTAAATGCAGGCCTTGTCTATAAGAGCAAAATATATTTGTGATGGAATGATTAGGCCACCATGTAAAACATTGTCCCCTTTATATAAAAAGTTCAATTCCAAACTTTTTCTTCTTTTTGCCTAAAAAGATGTGGTTCTAAAAATGCATTTCTTTTTTTTTTTTTGTCTTTTTGCTATCTCTTGGACCACTCCCGCGGCATATGGAGGTTCCCAGGCTAGGGGTTGAATCGGAGCTGTAGCCACCGGCCTACGCCGGAGCCACAGCAACTCAGGATCCGAGCTGCGTCTGCAACCTACACCACAGCTCACGGCAAGGCCGGATCGTTAACCCACTGAGCAAGGGCAGGGACCGAATCCGCAACCTCACGGTTCCTAGTCGGATTCGTTAACCACTGCGCCACGACGGGAACTCCTAAAAATGTATTTCTTTATTTTGAATTTTTTTGGGGTCATATGTATGGGAAACGACAAAGAAATGCAGAGGAATGCAAAATAAAGGTATTTTAAAATAGAAAACTGATAAATGCTGATTCTTAGGCTAGACCTCTGCAATTTTCTCCCCAACTAAACCAGGTCACTTAAATGTATATCGCTTCTGCCTGATTTCTTAGATATGTGACCCGAAAGTCGGGTAAAGCCAACAGCTTGTGAGTCGCTTTTTCAGTTTGTAAGACGTCCAATAATTTTCTCTCTTTTTGGAATATGGCGTTGAGTGTGCAGTCTCTCCCTGAGCTTCCCTCTGACCCCTGCCCAGCGCCCTTTCCTGGCAGCTCTCCGGGACCCCCAGCCCCCCACCCCAGGGCTCGGCCTCCTCCCTCTTTCATCCACAGCAGGAACACAGACCTCAGGCGCAGACCGCACCGAGGCCATGGGAGTAAAGCCCGTGACCACACTGTGGCCTTGTGCCGTGGGCCTTGGCGAGGGCTGGGGTCCCTGCCACCGCACGCCCACAGAGGGGCTGGGGGCCCTCACTCCCTCCGCAACCCCAGGGAAGCAGGCCTGGGGGAGGCTCTGGCAGACTGGCCTCCCCCTTTGTCCCCAGGGTGCGTCCTAGAGTTTCTCCTGACCTCCGTTCCCCCTCCTTTGCGCCCCCGCCGCCGGGTGCTCAGGACACGGAAGGATCCCGGGTCCCACACACTTCAAATCACAAGGTGAACCTTTGATGTTACTACGTTTGGGTGAGAGTTTTGCTTCGATGAGACTTTTTAAAGACCCACCTTTTTCTTTTGGTCGAACCACTTTTCTCTTAAAATTAGACTCAGATACAAACAAACATGAAAAGGAAGGATAAAAGCACCCTTCACATGACGTAAAAGAACATTTCGTTGCGACGATTGCGACGTGGAATGGATCAGACCTCAGGCCACTAAGAGGGCGGAGAGTCGTCCTGCAGATAAAACTCAAAGTTGTGCTTAGAGGGGATCTGGGGCTGGAAGGGCACCGAGGGGGCTGTGTGGTCACCGGACAGCAGGTGGGCACAGGTGGCGGCTTGCTGGGAGCGGGAGTTTCACCCAAGCCCTGAGGCCCAGTGACTGTGCTGTCCGAGCGGGCTGCACTTTGCAAAGTCCACTTGGGCGACTGGCTCCCTCCCGCCCACTGAGCAGCAGTGTTGGCTTAGCAGGGTTAAAGTTTGCCTCAGAGGCTCACCTGCCTGCATGAGCCTGGGGACCTCCAATGCCAACCGTGTGGCCCCCTCTGTCCTCCCCCGCTCAGGCCCCTGGGACGCCTTGGGGGTGGACGCTGAGGGGGCCCTGGCTGGCACCGCAGGCGGTGAGGGCTCGGGGCACTGGCCCTCTCCGGCTCCATTTCCAGGGCCTTTGCTGTGGGAGCAGGAGGGTGGGGAAGCGAGCGCAGTTCTGCGGCTCAGGCCCCTGCACCTGGGAGCTCTCCCATGCAACTCCCGGGTGTCCGTGTGGCTCTGCCTCCCCGCGCGGTGCCAATGAGCTCGGACCCTCAGCGCCACCCTGAAGCGCTGCCCGCTGCCCGGTGTCCCAGATACATCCAGGGACAGGCTGCTGTCCAGGGCGGCTAGCGCACCTAGCACATCCTGCCGTCCCTCTCAGTAACGGGGTGTGCCCACGGGGACTGCTGCGGGAGCGCATGCAGGCCCAGCAGCAGGGGGGCGGCTAGACCAGAGCTGCGGCCGCCGCGGGCACAACTAGAATTGGTCGCGGAGGCCCCACGCAAAAGAGAACATACGCAGGTGACTGTTGGAGAACTCGCCCAGAGACTCCGCGTCCGCACGTCCTGGGGTGGCCGCGAGGGGCACGCAGGGACCTGGGACCAGGGGAGAGCGTGGGGAGGGGACTCACCTTGCAGAGCACCCTGAGCGCTAGGGACCGGGTTTCGCGAATGGAAAGTGAGGGGCTGGAGGCTGGTGTGGCCTCGGGGCAGGACTGGGGGTGTGGTGCCCCCCATGCCCCCCAAACTCCCCCAACACCCCGCGGGGTGAGAAGGCATTTGTGTCCGTGGTCTTCAATGGTGACGGGTCGACCAGGGGCTGGTGAAGGACCGTGGGTGAAGTTCACGACCAGGAGAGGCAGGGGGCTGCGCCAGGCTGACCTGCTGAACACCACAGACCAAGCGGATCGGGCTCCAGCAGAAGCGGGAGGCTGCGGCGCGGGGGGGGCTGCGGGCAGTGCGCTCAGGCCACGCCCCCGCGGCTGCGGGGCACGTGGCATGGGCGGGGCCTTCAACCAGCTCCACCCACGTGGCTTCTGGGGCTCTGGAGACCCGGCTGAGGCTGAGGGTCAGCATCACCGTGGGGTCCCCACGGACTTTGGTGTCCGCAAGCCACGGGGTCACACGGCTGGGATCTCAGGACGGTACAAGCCGCAGTGACCCCGCGGTGTCACCTGGTTCCACCTCTCTGTCCCTGGGTGGGTTAGAAGTACTCTCAGGGTAAAGAGAGGGGGTTATCTAATCTGAAAGCAGTTCCGTTTCCTAAGCCGTGACCACACTGGGCAGCCGGGAGTCCGGTCCTAGGGCGGAAGAAAGAAGAGCTTCTGCAGGACCCAGGGGCGGGGGCGGGGGAGGGGACTGGCCACTTGTCCCTTCGAGCTGAAGTCTTGTGCCTGCTTTTAATGCTTTCACGACTGTTTCTCCTAGGTTTTAAAAATGCGTGTCATGTTTGTGGATCTTTTGTTTTAAGGCTCTAGCTCCTCTCAGAGAAAGTGTTTTTATTTCAAGTAGGAGAATTATGAAAGATTCCGAGCTCCCTGAGCAGCCCTGGGGTCCTCGGCCATGTCTCTCGTGTTCGCTCCTCTCTCCTGCCCCCGGTCTTGCCTCCTGCCTGCTCCCCTTGTTTACAGCTCTCTGGTTTTCAAATAGCTTTCAGTTTGTTTCCTCCTCTTTTGGCCTCTCTGGCACGTCTTTCTTCCCTCTCTGGAATCTGCCCTTCCTCCCATCTCGCATCTTATCTTTTGGTCAAATTTATATGATTTCACAGATGCCTAGTTTTGCAAGTTTTTAGAAATAGATTCATCAAATATCCTTCCTTTAAAGGCAAGGAGATGAACCCAACAGGTGAGCTGCGTGCTTAAGGTCACGCAGTGGGGAACACAGCCCAGCTTATAGCAGAAACCTCTCCTTTGCTGGTGCTTTTTCACTCAAGCAGATTCTTTTGAAATGGCCTCTTTTAATCAATAATTCCTAGCCTATGACTCTATCATACGGTCTTACCTGCACTTTGGGGGGAAGCTCATTTGATTTTAAAGACCCGAGAGTTTCTCTGTGCAGGTTTTATTCACGGACCGTGTGGGGCTCTCGGCGTCTTGGAGGAGGCAGAGTGGAAGCCAAGGTCTGTGATTTCTGTGTCAAAGGCACAGACACAAGCGTTTCTTTCTTTCTTTGGCCACAGCGTGCAGTGGCTTGATGTGGGATCTCAGTTCCCAGACCAGGGATCAAGCCCAGGCCCCTGTGGTGAAAGCGCCGAGTCCTACCCACTAGACAGCAGGGAGCTCCCCGCGAGCATGGCTAAAGCTCCCTGTCATCCTGACTTCTCTGCACTAGGAGGAGGGGACAAGAGGGCCGAGGGGGCCTCAGGACACCTGCGGCCCTGTGGTCCGGATGTGCTCAGGTTCCTTCCATGGAGGAAAAGCCCAGGAGCAGCCGGAACGCGCCAGGGAAAGCCAGGAAGGAGCTGGCTGAGCACGGCAGGGCCGTGGACAGAGGAAGAGGCGAGCAGGGGTGAGGTGGTGAAGCCACAGCGCGTGGGCTCGGCCCGTGACTCCCCGACACCTGAGACCAGGCCCCCAGTGATGGCCGCACAGCGCCTGAGTCCCGCGCTGGGGGCCTGCCCGCCCCGGGCCCTCTGGGAGCCTGGGATGTTCTCTGGGCGGTAGGAGCACAGTGGCCTGGCTTCCCACGAGCAGAGTCCACGCCAGAGGAGCAGGGGCTCCCCCGGAGGAGCGCGAGGCCACGTGGGGAGAAGCAGACAGAGTGAAGGAAGAGAGACACCGAGCAAAGCCAAGCCAGGAGCAGCTGGGCAGCGGGCTGGGCAGCGGGACTGGGCTGGGGGTGACCGTGCAAGGCCCCGTCCCTCCCCAGGCCCGGGTCTGGTCTCCTCCTGGGGGCCAGAGCAGGGTCCTCAGGTGCCCAAGGGTAACAAGGGCGCAGGGACTCGGGCCAGGTCACTTGGGTACAAGGGCAGCATTTAACTAGAGAAGGTGCGAGGAAACAGTCCTGGCAAAGCTTTGAGAGGAGGATGGATCTCTGGCGTGGAACCTTCCGGAAGAGTTTTCCCATGAGACCGCCGACAGAGGAGAACCTGGGAGCCCTGAGCCCCGGGGTGATCACAGGGAACGCGGGTGCCATGCGGTGGGCAGACGTCCCCCCAAAGGCCTCCAGGCCTGAGGTCCCGGGTCTCGCCCGTGGCCATGTCCAGCCCTCGGGGAACCAGGTGCCTCTGCAGGGGTTGCCAGCAGGCCCCCCTTCTCTGGGTGGCTGGACATTGTGGGCACCCCTCCCCAAGCCCTCCTCGGGCGCTGGCCCCGGGGCCGGGCACACGACTCCAATTCCTTGAGCCACGGCCTCTCCCACGGGCACCTCTGCTCCCCAGCACGTGCCCCGAGGTCCTGCTTCTCCTTGGAACATGCCAGCCGCCCTGGTTCCCGGGTGCTGGAGCTCCGGCTGGAGACCTGGCCTCTCCTCTGCCTGAGCGCTGTCCCTGTGTTCCTGTGTCCCACTGATCTCAGGGCTGGCAGGGAGGCACAGGGCCCAGACGGAGCAGGCACGTGGTCTCTCTCCGCTGGACCTCCACCGCGCGTTCGCGGAGCAGTTGGTGCGTGTCAGTTTTCTGGTTAGCAAACCCGGTGCTGGAGCTGGTGTGGCCGGCTCGGTGGCTGGGGCTGCTCGGTGCATTGCAGAGGCGGGTGGTCCTCCGTTAGGTGCTGCTCTCTCAGGCCAGAGCTGGTGGGCTGCCTCCCCTGTCCTTGGTTCCTGGGCTGCTGGCCCTGCCCCTCCAGCTACTTCATGGAAAGTGGGCTGAGGACACTTTCTGGGCAGGTGTCAGCTTGCTGACCAGCGAGGCTGTGGCACTGACTGGGTCGGCGGTTGCGAGCGCCCCTGGGGCAGGGGCTCTGACCAGGATCCAGCACCTGGCCCTCTGAGCACCTTCCCCACCCCTGGTTCGGACCCGTCGGGTCTCGCGGGGACAAGCATCCCACTCAGAGGGACTGGGTGGCTCCCGCCGTCCTGGGAGCTGGCCTCAGGTGGCAGAGCTGGGCAGGGAGGCAGGTGCGCTCATCAGGGAAATGAGCAGACCTGTCCCCCAGGGCACCGTGGACACACTGTCCCTGCCTGCGCTTCTGTCCATGAGCGCGTGTGCCGAAAGCTGTCCCAAGGCAACCTCGTCATCAGTCTGCTGATTGTGGAGAAACTCCGTGTCAACAGCGTCTCTATTGAATAGAAAGCAACTTCGGTCTGATTTTTAAGAAAACTGTTTTAAAATGTGGCTGCTCCGCAGTGTATTTTGATGGAAACGTCACTTGCCTAGCACCGAAAATGTGTTTCATAGGAAATGAATCACATTTAAAAATGATCTTTGTTGTGTAAGCTACAAAGGAAGCCTAGGAGTAATTTTTCTGGAGCAAGGAAGGAAGGGAAAAGAGAAAGAAGAAAACCTTTTTCACGGGCAGCACGTAGCGGTCAGGAGGAGTGTGGTTATTTTGAATTTTCCTGTTTCACCAGCAGTTGGGGGGAAGGTGTGGGGGGGCCATCTTCGGCTCTGAAGGCAGGGCCAGTGTCCCTGAGGGGGAGGAAGGCTTTGGGGGGTCACGTGGGCAGGGAGGACACTCTGGCCGCTTCCCTCCACAGCCCTGAGGGTGGCCGGACACTGGGCGGGACCACAGGGCGGAGGCAGTGGGTTGCTATGGCAACCTCCTCCCTCCCAGCAGTCGTACCCAGGGTGCCGCTGGTTGTGCAATGCCAGAGGATCTGGGAGGCCTGGTTTGGAGCAGCAGGGGCCGAGTAGGAGCTGCCCCGCTGCCAGGGAGGGCAGGGCCCCCGGGGAGGCAGGGCTCGGATAAGCCAGCCTGTCCCGCAGACGGCGGCAGTGCACAGCCAGAGCTGGGACCCGCCGGGACACGCACACTGGCCTTCACAGCCTTAGGAGCCAAGGCTCAGAGCTTGGAGGTCCTGTAGCCAAAATCCCCGGGGCCACCGGAGAGTCTGGGTCCCAGAAATTCAAAGCCCAGGTGCACTTCTGTGTCCCAAGATGGAGGTCAGCATCTTGAGCTGCCGCTGTCCTTGCCCTCCGTGCACGGAGGACAGCATGACCCCTGTGAGGCCCGGTGTGGGACCCCTGCCACGTCATCCTGAGAACAGGGTGGGGAGCAGCTGCAGCTGAGGGGAGGGACAGCACCCTCCCAGCAGCAGGTGTGTACACACGTGCTCTCCACGCTGGGGCAGGTGTGCACGTGTGTGTGCAACACATCCACGGGCTCAGAGAGGAGGTGGCGGCTCAGGGGTGGGGAACGCCTTCTGCTCTGGGGATGTGAGGGCACATGGCATCCCTGGCATCCCCCGGCCCTGACCTGTCCCTGCTCCCCTTAACTTTCCCCAGACCAGCGCTGTGGTTGTCACCTCCCCACGTCTACAGACAAAAAGATTGGGGGTCAAACAAAGCCCCCCCCAATCAAACTCGGCTGAGTGTGATTTTCCTGCACCTGGAGCCGCGTTTGCCTCATTATCTACAGCGACTCTCGCTCCTTACATCTGGGAAGAGCTGTCGACCTAAGAAGGTGTGGAAATGTAAGGACATGAAAAATACACGAACTCCATCCTCTGCTGGTCAAAGAGGCCGTTTGAGGGGTGGGTGCACCCTTGCCGCCCTGCTTCCAGTGAGGAGAGAAGCACAGAGGCCGAGTCCCTGCACCTGCACCATGTCAACGCCTCTCGGCTCCGGGAGTCCGGAGTCACAGTGATAAGAATTTCCCCGCGAGGTTGTTCACTGAGGTTATTCCCCGGTGCAGAGACGCCTGGATGCCTTGCTGGCAGGGCACTGTGGATGCCAGGAAGTCCTCACGCTGTCACCCCTTCTAGTGGCTTGCCGCCGGGATGGGGGGGCGTCTTTTTCTGGCTGCTGTCACCCCTGCTTCCCTCTGTTTGTCCAGGACCACGGAGAGGTCCTGGTGGCTCTGGCTCCTGAAGGTCCCAGAGAGGAGCCACCTCAGGGCCCCACCCCAGGCCGACCCCTCCCCTGGCTGCTCTGCGTGGGGTGGGGGATGGGGCCAGGGAGGTCCCCTGGGCAGAAGCGCCCCCACCTTTGCCTCCGAACGCTGCGTCTCTTTAGCTGCCTTTGGACCAGACAAGCCCAGGTTGTGGAGGGAGGCGAAGGCAGCCTTCTCTGGACCAGCTACCGGCCCTGCCTCCGGTCAGCCCACCGTCAACCTAGGCATCCTGCTCTGGTGACATCGCCAGGGGCGCTTTATGTGACGCTGCTGTTTCGCTTCTGCACTTTATCAGCGGCCACCGCACATCAGAAATGCTGTCACACTGTCTTCCCCGGCTGTGGGACACCGCGCTGAAGCCCTGTCTGCTGAAGCGCGGCTTTGAAACTCCTGCTGAGGCATGATATGCATCTTGAGACCCGCACAGAATTGGAACAGTTTCTGGTGTGCAGGGCCCAGTCCCCAAGCCCACCGACTGGGTTCAGATGGTGGCTCAGTCACCCTGCCCCCTGCTCTGGCTGTCTGTGGGGCCGGGGGCACGTCCAGGCTTCTGGCCGCATCGCCGAGTCTGCACCGAAGGACCAGCAAAGGCCAGGAGAATGCTGGGGAGACAACAGGCGGGGACCTGCCGAGTGTCAGGTGGGACAGCACGGCCCTTCTTGGTTCCTGGTGTCCGTTCCCAGGCTTCCCAAAGTCATTAATTTGGTGAACTGAACACCACGTGACACAGAGTCTAAACGGAAGCCTCCTCTGTTCTAGGCGACGCCCTCCAATCCAAGGCCGACCCTTTAAAGCCTCTTGGAAACCGCCACGTGCCCAGAGTAGTGTCTGCCGGGAGCTGCTGGGAGGGACACCGGCCAGGCTGCCGCGAGCCGATGCTGACTGCCAAGTCAGGGCAGTCCTCGGCCCTGCCCCCAGGTCCCCGTCCTGCAGAAGGAGGGTCTCGCCCACCCGTCTGCCGAGCTCAGCCCCCACCAGCCTCACCCCGGCACCAGACCCATGACTCTGGGGACCCCATTCGAGCCCTGGGGAAGTCGTGATCCCACTTTTTCTGGGTAAGAAAACTGCATTCCGGGAGTTTAATTGGCTCGTCAAGACCACGCAGTTACAGAGTAAAAGGATGGCACTGACTCCTGCGCCCCCAGGTCCTGTGCCCTCGACCCCGACCCGGCCCAGCCGCGCCGCCTCGTCTGCCTGCAGCGTCTCAGGGTCTGAGGCAGTGACTGCAGAGGTAAGAGGGCCGGGGTCGTGTGGATGAAACCGCAGCAGAGCGTTTGAGAGAAGAGAAGGGCCATGGAGTGAAAGAGAATCTAGACTTCAGCCGAGATCACCATTTCGGACACTGGGAAGCCGCGATCACAGGCTCCCTGAAGCTGGCGTGAAGGTCACGCCTGAGACATGAGCTCAGAAAGAATCCCCCTGGGTTTGGGGTGAGACGTGTTTGCAGACACGCTATGGCACGGCCCTGACACGTGACTGAGGTTGGGACAGCCTCCTGCAGGTGGAGCGAGCAAGTGCCTAGGAAAGTCGAGGTGTGACCGGCAGTGACACAGGCCGCCTAGGACGCCGGGCTCTGCTCCGGCTTGGACCGGTGCAAGGGCAAAGAGAGACGGCTTCTCAGGAGCCCCCTCTCAGAGCCGCAACGCCCGGGGAATCAAGATGCCTCGATGTCTATCATGTTCTCATCTTAAAACACATGTCATCCAAAAAAGGCAAGGGAACTGAAGCAAGAATTCAAGGTAGGTTGAAAAGTGACAGAGAAAAAGACGATCAAAATATGCCAGTTGGGCAAGTGTTTTAGAATTCAGAATGGGGGGAGAAGAGAGTGAAATTGGAAAGTGGGGGCTGGATCTGATGCGAGTTTGATGGGCTGATGGACAGTTTTATTTGATGATTTTCAAGCTGATTTGCAAGTCTGATATGAGCATTTTAAAATAATACCATATTAGACAAGAGCGAGCGAAAGACGTGTTAGGAAAATGGAAACCTTTTATCTTTGAAATATTTTGATCTTGGTTGTTGGCGTTTCCAACAGCAGAAGTTTCGTTCCGTCCATTTGCTGTTGGAATTGGGTCAGCTGTAGGGGGTGACTAGCTTTGCCTTCCCCCAGCCGCCCCGGCCCCCCCAGTCCAGCCGGCCTGACATCGGCGCAAGCCCCACGGGGGCGGCTGTGGCGGGTGCTCTGCCTCGTCTCAGGCCTCAGTCCCTCCGGAACAAACTCTCACCCCCCGGGGCCTGGGAGCGGGCGCTTTTCTGAGCGCTTGGCAGGCGTGGGCCCAGCTGATCCTCGCAAGGGGACCATCGGAGGACACAGGAGGGGCCACGCGCCTTCTGAAGGCCACCCAGAGGTGCGGGCCACGTGGGGGCCCAGCTGCCGCGCTCTGCCCTGCCCCCGGCTCCCGGAAGAGGGGCTCTCGGCACTCCCCCGCGACGCCACCACCCAGAGGCCAGGAGGGGCCACCTCCTCACACTTACGGTCGTTCTTAGGTCACGCGTCGGAACACCCAGAGGTGTTTCAGTGCCTCCAGGTCTCTAGAGGCTCTTCACTAAGGCAACTGAAATATCCCGGTGCGATTGTTAAAGGATTTCTGACGGAAGTAACCACGACACAGACCTCAAACACTGGCAACAAGGCAATCAACAAACTTCTCAATTGTTTCTCCGGAACCTAAAGTCCAGCTGCACCGGAGAACCCCTGGGGAAGCGAGCGCCCCAGACAGGCGTTCTCAGGGGCGAGAAACCTTGTCGCGACACGAAGGCGGAGAGAAGCAGAAAGGCCTCGAGAGACGGCAGAGCCCGGGGTACGGGCGGGGCACACGCGGTCACCTGGGCGCCTTCTGACGCAGGCGGGCTTGAGCCGGGATCCACAAAGCGACTCAAGGCTCAGTTAAACTCGCTCAGGATGGGTCCAGCGCCCCTCGCAGGCGGCCTCGCCGGAGCCCACGTGAGAACCAGGCCCCTTGCAGGCAGCCTCGCCGGAGCCCACGCCCAGTGGGGCCGGGAGAGCCCGAGCCGCGCGGTGAGGCCAAGCTGAAAACACCACCTGTGTAACTGAAACCATCAAACGGACCGGACAGCGCCCTGGATTCTCCTGGGGGGTCAGAAACGCGGGCCAAGGCGACGGATCAGCTATTGGGCCTGAAAACATCCTAACGGAAAACCCGGGTGTGTGCGATGGGCGAACATCTCCAGTGTAATAAACAGCGGCTGCGGGGGGCGGGGGGCACGGAGGAGAAGGCCGCCCGAGGGAAGCCGTGTGTGGGGACGGGGAGTGGGGGCCCCCCTGCGAGGCGGTCCCGCGGGTGGAGCTCATTCCCTGTGCGCGGCGCTTTAAGCGGGGGTATAGATGGAAGCGCCAGCTCTTCCTCCCACAGTGCTTGGACGCAAGGGACTGCAGTCCCTCCTCCGTGCAGACCAGGTGGCCGGCGTTGGGGGGACAGACCTGCCTCCTCCCACCCCTCCGTGATGGTGCTCGGTCTCCAAGCCCTGTGGACCCTGGCCGCACTCGCCGCAAGGATGCTGGGTGTCGGTCGGTCTCAGGCTCGGGCACAGCTGGCGTCAGCCAGGCTTCGGGCCCAGCTCCCCACCCCGGCCAGTGATGCTGTCTCCAGCCTTATTCACTCAGAACCCGCCGGCCTGGTGCCAGAGGCGCGGCGCGTGCTGGGCAGCAGGACCAGACCGCACGCACCATGTCTCCGCTCCGCGTGGCTCTGTCCCCGCAGAAGCTGACAGCAGAGAGCGCGCCACCTGCCACAGCCTCCTTCCACCTGGAGAAGCACCGTCTCAAATTCTCCGAACCCTCCCAGGCCCGGCGGCCTGTCTGTGCCCATCACCAGGGAGGACTGGGCACGGTGTCGCAGCCTCGGCTGCCTGGGGTCACCGGCCGGGCTGCCTGCCAAGCCCCTGCCTCCCTCTAGTCCTCCCAGAACCGCAGGTTCCTTCCAGGCTGTGCCCCGCAAGTGGCCTGACTCTGATGCGCTCATCGACTCCCTTTCTCAATGCTGGAGTCCCAGGCTGGGGCCAAGAGCTCTGTGTGTGTGTGTGGGGGGGCGACGCCGAGGCCCTGAGTGCCACCCTCAGGAGCCTCTGCTCTGTGCCCGGTGCAGGTGACCATGCAGCCACTGTGTAGGTGGAACATGACGGCTGCAGAAGGCGGCCAGGCCGGGGGGCCGTGGTGTGGGGCTCAGAGCAGGTTTGGGGTCCCCTAGTTGGCCCCTGGAGACAGGCTGGATTTGGATCGAGAGAAGGTCAAGGGAGGTCATTACAAGTGAATGCGGCTGCTTTGCCAAAGGCCGAGAGGGCCGGGCCAGGGCGGGCGCCACCAAGCTCTCGCCCATGAACTAGCCCCACGCTGTGGGCAGTCGTTTGAAGAATTCGGGAACATGCTCTCGGGGTCTCCGCAGCCATCTTCAGCCTCCGGGCGAAACAGCCCGCAGGTCCGTGTTCCAGCGCAACGCAGGCCCTTCTCCCAGGAACGAAGATCCGGCCTCACGGGCCCCCCTGCCCGAGGCGGGGCTGGCGGTCGGCTCAGCAGACAGATGCAGGTGTCGCGGGCCTCATGGCAAGTGGGAGCAGCGCTGGGCGACATCAGCCTCTGCGGAACCAGCTTCCCAGGAACCTCTCACGTTCCCTTTCTCTGACCCCAGGGCGTCGCCCCAGCCTCAGGCTGCCTTGTCCCTGGAGCCCAGCAGGGAGGGCGCATCTGGGGAGGGGGCGCCTGGATGCGGTCCTGTCGCGTGGAGCTCAGCACACCACCATCACTTTAACCCCCAGTGCCTATGCCGTCCTCATGGTTCAGATGTCCACTTCGATTCGGAAGTGTCCTTCTGTCCACGCCCCACGCCGAGATTGCAGCCAGCCGGGAAGTGGGGGCCCCTTGCTGCCGCCCGTCCCGTCCCAAAGGGGTGAGAGTGGCCTGCGGCTTGAGGGGCGGCTGGACGCTGCAGGGAAAGTCTGTGCCAGGACTCGGAGCTTCTGCAGAAATTTCCATTTCCAGGCAGGGACCAGGTCACCCTGGCCCCCCATCCTGGGCCCTGTGGTGGACCCAGGGCCGAGTGGTCTCACTCCCGTCTAGTCGAGCAGCTTCGGCAGCCGGCTGTGTGCTTGGGCCCCACCTCCCCGACCTCCTCGCCGCTCCCGGGACCCGATTCTCACCTCCCCAGATGCCAGCTGCTGGGGGCACCTTCAGGTGGGGCAATGCCCCACGAGCCCCCCCCCACGCCCCTCGCGGCCTCCCTGGGGGCCCCATACTCTGCTGACAGTACCCCCGGTCTGACTGCTGCTCACTCCCACGCTGTCCCACCACGTCCAACCTGGATGGTCGCCAGGCCCCTCCCCCGGCCTTCCCGCCCTCCCCCATCCTGAAAGCTGTCCCTGGGAGTGGGACTCGGAGTCTCGCTGGGCCCTGAGAGCCCTGACGAGGCCTGACCTCTGGCGTTCCGGCTCACGTTCTGGAACCTTCCCCGGCTGCCCCACCTCTGGTCCCCTGGTGTCCCTGGAAGCCTCTGTTGGGGGGGGGGGGGTTGTGCTCCTTCCATTGCCCTGGTGGGTGATCAGGTGGGGGGGCCAGTGTAGAGGAAGGGGGGCTCACCTGCAAACCACAGGGACAACACCCGCCTCGGCCTGCTGTCCTATTCAAGCTCGGATACGAGTTGTCGGGTCTGTAAAAGCCACAGGTATGTAAGCCCTGTCACCTCACAGCACGGCCCCGTCTGTGACTCCCCCACACGTGAGTGGTCGGCTGGCGGGCGGTGCACGCGTGGGCTGCCGGTCTTCCCGGGCTGGGGCCCTGTGGGCGTTTGCTGTTCTAAGTTGAGAGGGAAGATAGAGAAACGGCCCCCCTCCCGGGGAACACTATGCAGCTATGAAAACAAGAGTGGGTAACCTACGCCAGAAAGGTGCTTCAAGGCGCCCAGCAGGTGTGAGTGGTGGAGAACATTTATCAGAGAGGTGAGGCCACACGTAAATTTTCTTACCCTACTTTCTCATTTTTTTGAGCTTATCAGCTTTATTTCCAAAAAGTCCCGTAAAAATGTCCTGGTCTTGGTAGGTGCACACTCCCCCCAGCTCAGAGGCCCCCTCACACACGTGCCAGGGTGCCCGGTCCCTGCAGAACGAGTCATCGCAACGGAACGAGAGGGGGTAACGGTACCCTTGCCACCGACCGCAGGAGAATCAATGAAGCAGCATCGGGGGCTGAGAAGCTGCCTTCCCGCGCCCTCGAGGGCACTGAACACCGAGGGGGCTGCATGGAGGGCGCGGCCGCGGGTCCTGAGCCTGGGGCCAAGGCGGAGCTGCTCTCCGTGGCCCTGGGGTTGGACAGGAGCTAAAACAAGTCACCGATTTGAACCCCGGACTGTGAACTGTGTGTTATGCTGGCACCTTCAGGATCCAGACACTCACAGGACTGGGGACAAGGGACGTGACGGGGGCCACCTCGCGCAGCAGGCACCTCGAGAGGGCTGAGGAAGGGCGCGCGCGGGCCTGACAGAGAACTCGGGGTACCGATGGCGAGCGGGGTCCTCTGGAGTTGGGCGACCGAGGGTTGACAGCGCACCTGCCGATTCTAAGTCTGGCTTGTTTCGCCGCCGGCAGAGGCGGCCTGCGGGCCTCCCCTTGATGACACCTGCCCCACCAGATCGGAGTGTCCATACCACTGGGAAGTAAGGAAGCCAGATAAATACTTAAAATAAAACAACAGAGACTCTCCATGGCCCTGTATCAAACGCCGCCTGAACGGTCCCTAACAGTGAGGCGCCCGGCAACATGTGAATATTGTATCTGCAAACACACTATGAAACTTAAAGCTATTTCTTCTTAATCTGTCTGTAAATGGCATCAAATTAAAAATGAGGACAACACGTAGCTAGAAAAGGATTAACCTATTTGTCAATGGCTCAGTGATAGAACAAAACTGGCGAGGACACAGATGCTGAAAGAGTCATAAGCTTGTCAGCTGTAGGCGAAAACTATTCCTGAGTGTGACCGAAATTTAGGAAACCGTCGATCAAGAACGCCACCGGGGACGCCTGGGGCTCTACGCGGCTCTGTCCAGCACGGGGGTCCACTCGACACGTGTGGCTGCCGAAACCCGAAGTCAGACAATAAGCCCCGCGGGTCCTCAGCCACGGTGACCTCGTCAGGCACTCAGGAGCCGCGGGCGGCCGCGGCTGCTGTCCTGGGCGGGGCAGGTCCTGGCCGGCCCCGTCCGCCCACAAAGCCCCGTGGGACAGTCCTGTGGAAACGCTGCATCGAGCCAAACCACACCTTCGCTTTGATGATTAGGAAGTATTGGCACTTAACTCTTCACCACGTCAGCTCAGAGTGGGGTTGCTCATCTCTCTCTGCTATGACAATAGCACCGACTCTCTTTGAAGGCAGAAGGGACGTCTCCGTCTTACGGGGACGGGACAGGACAAGCACCTGTGCCACCGGGGACTTCCCAGCTGGAGCCCCCTGGTACGAGGACGTGGCTCTTTTGGTAAAAATGCAAAAAGGAACAGAGCAGCTGGGGACGCCTCTCCTTGACGGGTGCTCCCGGCAGGTCACAGCCATGTTCAGGGTTAAACACGCAGACAGGTCGCAGGTACAGAGGGGTCAAATCCACAGACCAGGTGAACGCCGCCGGAGCTCCCCTGCTCCCTGGCCAATCGAACACCCTGGCAGTCTTGCCCATCAAGTCAGAAACCCAAAGAGAATGGCTCTCTGTCCTGGAATCGCCAGGAAAAATGCCCTCCAAAATCCTTGTCGATAATTTCCCAAAGGGACCATCTCCTTGATTTCCAATTTCGCTCATTTTGCTCCAGGGAACTATAAATTAGTGTTTACTGGACTAAAACCTCGGATTCACAATTAAAGGCCAGCGTAAGCCAGTCCTTAATGGCCAGACATTCATTTCCTCCACAGAAGCGCTTCTCAGGCAGCTCCAGGCCGCGAGTGGACACTGGCCACTGAGCTTGAAGGACGGTCACGTCCCAGAATTGCCCGAGATGGACGTGGGAGCAGAGTCCCCATAATTAGGAGGAGCCGAATTGAACCAGATGTGACATATGAAGAAGACGCAACGAAATTCAGTGTGTTTATAGAGGGACTTCTGTCTGGCTTTGCCTCCTGACCTAACAGCACAGACAGCAAAACCCATGTACCCACACACACGTGTGTTTACGCCCTGGCATACAGTATATTTACACATGTACGTGTGTACATTTAAAATAACTTTAAAACTGCAGTATTTAGAATTGTAAGGAAAAGAATGTTTCCTTTTGTTCACATGCACCAAATACACTATGTGTTTTATATTCTTTATTTTATTTACTTATTTTGGCTTTTTTCTTTTGCCTTTTTGGGGCCGCATCTGTGGCATATGGAGGTTCCCAGGCTAGGAGTCTAATCGGAGCTACAGCTGCAGGCCTGCGCCAGAGCCACAGCAACGCGGGATCCGAGCCGCGTCTGCGACCTACACCACCGCTCACGGCAACGCCGGATCCTTCACCCACTGAGAGAGGCCAAGGATCAAACCCGCAACCTCATGGTTCCTAGTCGGATTCGTTTCCGCTGCACCACGATGGGAACTCTATTCTTTATTTTATAAAGAAAGGTAATTAGCAGTTAAAAACTAAACTTCTTCAAAGAGTAATTTTAAAACAATTTGCAAAGAATGTATTATTGTAGCTTGGACTCAATGACAGACTGTGTTTGATTTGTTGAGAGGTAATTAGTATCGTTCACCCTTCCTGATACATGTATTAACATTTCATCATTTCAAACTGGAGGGACGGGGAAATGGTTCCCAAGACAGGTCTTCCTCAGGGCCTTACGTTGGACTTAAAACACCCTAAGGTTGTCACACTAAACACATAAAAACCTCAAGGCTGCTTTTGGCAGACATTCGCCCCATCCCAGCGAAGCCCTGGGCTCCCGGCCCTCGGGCAGACCCAGTGTCCCTGCCAGCTGCTCTTTACACACCAGGGTGGGGCCTGTCAACGGGCAGGAGAGACGGGTTTCGCCAGGAGGACAGCCAGGAAGGCGGGCTGAGGAGAAAGGACACAGACACGGAGAAGCCCCGAGGCCGCTGCCTCTGCGGGTGAGCCGCTTTGCGGGAGCGGCCCCTGGCCGGCGGCCCTAATGCGGGCGGCTGGAGATGCCGAGCTTTGCAGTGACTGAGTTATCTCACGTCTTCGCTGCTGGCGGATCGGGGATCTTGCCCACTTTCATCATGTTTCATTTAGTTTTGATGGAAACAGATGATGAAACACCACCCAACAACTCCAAAATTCCATGTCCGCGAGCAAAGACCAGCTTTTGAGGGCCTCTTGGTCGTGCCAGCAAAGCCCTGCTTTAGACAGAAGGCCCTGAGCGACGGCGGAGCCCAGACTGGCTGTGACAGCCTGGCTTCGACCCTGGCTCCTTGGACGGAGCGCGACTGCTGGGCCCTGGGCCCTGGGATGGCAGCCCTGGGCCCACTGTCTCCCGCTGCCGAGCAGGGCCCAGGGTTCTCGTGTCCCCGCCTCACTGTCCTCACGCCCGGCTCTGCCCGGCCTCTCACACGGCACCTGCCGCTCCTACCGCTCTTCTCCAGCCTCTGCATGTGCGTGTGCCCCCCACGCCCGGGCAGCGCATGCTCAGGCGCCAGCCCAGCACACACAGCGCCAGGCAGGCCGGCCGGCGGGATGCCCCGCACAGCTCGGCTTGCTTTGCTGCCTGCAAACACGGACAGTAGCTCCTTCCAGAATGTCCTCTTTACTGAGGAGGCACGAGCACAGGGGGCAGACACCACAGCCGGGGCCGCACACACACCCACCCACCACGACAGCCTGGGAGGAGACCTGGCTGCACCCCGGGGAACACGTGCACACACGTGCACGCACACATGTACACCCGCAGTGCACACATGGCGCCCACCCACATGCGCATGTGCAGATGCATACGCGTGCAGGCACACAGGCACTGCAGGAACATGGCAGGGAGAAGCCAGCGCAGGTACACCCCTTTCTGGAATGATCCCTCAGGTGTTCTAACAGCTGTAACTGCCTCAGTGTCTTTCTGCTCTTTATTTTGCTTTCTCGATTAAAGGACTTGCTATAAAGTCCTCCAAAGCCAGAGGCTCAAAAGATTTGGGGGTAAATTGAAGTTCTTTTTCTGGAAGCTCACAAAACGCACGCAGTCATTCGTAAATGTGAAAGTAACACCTACATTTTCCTCCTTGGAATCGGGCTTCGTGTCGTCACAGCCCCAGCAGTTTCGGAGCCAGCGGTGGGGCGTGTGGGTTGCCTTGGTGACGACGTCTTCTGGCGTCTACGGTGAGCCGGGTACCCACGCTCCCATTTCACAGATGCGGAAACTTGAGCTGCGGAGCCGGGGCCGACCCCTCTGACCCTCGGTGGGAGGGCGGGCCCTGCGTCTTGTCGTTCACGTCACAGCATCTTTGGATCCGGAGCCAGGTCTCGACTAGTCAGCCTCTGCCTGCCTTTGCTGACCGAGGTCTGGTTTTCACTCTGTAGACTCCGCACCAACGGCCCCGCCCGAGGCCGGCAGGGCGAACGAACACACCTGGACCGCGTCTCGCATGAGGCAGCAGCTCTGAGATGCTTCGGTGAAGCACAGACTCCTTGCCAAGTAGGAAAACAGCAGCGGTTCACCTGCGCTGTGGTTTCGTTTTGTTTTTGGAGGGTGTGCCTATGATGTGGTGAAAGGTGGTTAAAATATAACCCCGGAGTTCCCATCGTGGCGCAGTGGTTAACGAATCCAACTAGGAACCATGAGGTTGCGGGTTCGATCCCTGCCCTCGCTCAGAGGGTTAAGGATCTGGCGCTGCTGTGAGCTGTGGTGTAGGTCGCAGACGCGGCTCGGATCCCGCGTTGCTGTGGCTGTGGCGTAGGCCGGTGGCTACAGCTCCGATTGGACCCCTACCCTGGTAACCTCCATATGCCGCAGGAGCGGCCCAAGAAGTAGCAAAAAGACCAAAAAAAAAAAAGAAAGGGCAGGAGACGAGAAAAGACATTTGCAGCAGACCCAGTTAAAGCAGCGACACCTGTTGGCTAGGCCAGGGTCCGGGGGTGTCTGCGGTGCTGACTGCAGCCAAGTCAACGTTCCGGAAACAGAGAGGAAAACCCAGGCCCCTCTGCCGACCCCTCCCTCAACAAGGAGCTCAGCGAACCAAGGTCTGAGCCGAGTGGCTTTGCTCTAGTGTTAAGTGTTGTGTTCATTCCTGCGAGTGAGTGTGTGTAATTCTTACTGCAGAAGCTTTATTACATCTGCTTAACTAAATGTCCTGTATTGGGTTTAGGTTAAATTGCCCCTACTTATGGAAAAAGAAAACCTATCTGCAACAAGCCCCATTACTTGGGGGTGTTTCCAGAAAGACGCTGGAGGACAAGCTTTATGGACATTTTACAGATGCTGGTATCGAGACTGGGCCTGGGGGCCTCCTGGGAAGGACCAAACCCGGCAGAGTTTTCCACGACTGATGACTGTGATGCCACACCTGGAAGTTTAGCTGCAGTGAACCCGCCGCCCTGGCTGGTACCTGCTCTAGGTTATGAGAAGACACTGCAGGAGCTAAAGTCGGAAGCTTCAGAGAAAGAAAACTGGGCTTTGTACATTTATGCAGTTAAGAACAAACCTGGAACTCTCGTGGAAAAACCACACACCTAACAGGTCACTAACCTCCAAAAGGTAGCATGAAGCGTGGAAAAGGCGCTCGGGCCCAGTCTGGTGAGGCCGCCACTTGCTGACAGAGCCGCCCCATGGCCCCAGCCTCAGTTTCCACATCTGGGAGGTGGCCCCGCGCCCCAGCCCCCAGGGGCTCTCCGCGGCCCGTCCTGCACCTGTCGGTGTGGAGCCTGACCTGTTTCACAGTCCATGGGGCTGCTGGGGGCCTGGGGAAGGCTCGCAATATCTGCTAAATCTCAGGGGCGCCCACAGACTCCCAGCGCCCCAGACTGGCGCCCTGTCCCCCACTGACTCCCACTCACGCCCCCAGGCCACTCAGGCTGAATAAAACCATTCTCTACCCTAAAGGAGGGCGTCCCTGGGGCACCTTTCCCGTGAAAGGTGACCTGTTGCTTCCTGCCCCCGCCCAGCGTGAGCGCCAGGCCCTCCCAGGACCTTCTGTCCTAAAAGACTGCACGGCACGGAGGTCCCCGGCCCGCCCACCCAGAAACACGCGCCCCCCCCCCCCCCCCGCCCCCGCTCCGCACAACCCGCGAGGTTCGGGATTTACTGATGGGAACCGTGAGGGGAAAGAAGATACGAGTGAGGATAAATCCTCAGACCCGGGTGGGCAGTGGGGCCCAAGCCGTGGACGCCGTGGGCCGGTGAGTGAGCTTCCTACCGCCTGCCCTACACTCAGAGCTGAGGACACAAGCCCCCGAAAACTCGAGAAATAAGTAGCCTTTAGAGAAAAGTAGTATCTTGGCCTATGTTCAACACTTTCACTCTCGGATTTAAATAAACATACCCAGGTTTTAAAAAAGGTTCTTTGGGGGTGTGTGGTTAGAGTTCCTGCACATCTAAGGTGAAATTCCTAGGACGCGGAACACACAAGAGAACATTCTGGAGGGCAGAGAACCCGAGCCACGACCCTCCCACCCAGGACTGAGCATTCAGACAGGAGGAGCCTGCGACCCACAGCTCTGTCCGGGCAGGGGCCGAGCTGAGGCCAGCGGAGCTACTGCGGGAGAAAGGTGTGACTGACAGGGAGGGGTCTGTCTGTGCCCGGCCCGGCCGTGGAGCGCTCACTGCCCCCGAAGGAAATGAGTTCCGATTTGGCAGGGACGGGTTATGAGGCACCTACAAGGCCCACATCACGTCCTGTTTGCCCTGATCACACTTGTGGAAGCAGGAAAAAGAATTCCTGGCTCGGGGATGGGGTGTCTTAAAAAAAAAAAAAAAAAAAAAAAAGGCTGAGGTCAGTGTTATGTGCTTTGCAGGTTCTTTGAAGTTGCCACTCAGCTAATCTTAGCCGGTGGCATTTTTAGAGAAGCCGCTTCCCTCCTGCCAAAGCTCACGTTAGGCCGATTCTGAGCAAAAATCACTAATTTGGACAGTTTTATTCTTTTTTTCCTGGACTGGTATCTCGCAGCCAGGCGTCCGCACGTTAGGGGGGACGGGATGTGTCTAAACAGCAGCATCGTAAACAGCAGCCGGGAGGGTCCACCGTGTTGGGTTCTCCTCACCTACAGGGGGTCGCCCACCTCGCTGCTCAGCCACCCACCTGGTCCCTATGACAGACGGACCAGGGGCCAGAGGAAAGCAGCCGTCCCAGAGCCCGAGTGATATTCATGAACACGTCTGATTTTATACACGGTCAGTTTACACACCGTACACGGTGAGACAAAATCTCTGGTCCAAGACCAGCCCACGGGCGCCGCTCGGGATGAGAATGGAACAAAGCCTGATCTCAGGACGTGTAAGAAGACGGGGGACCCAGGACCCAGAGCTCATCTGAGATCAGGCCGGTCCCGTCGACGGCCAGCGAGCAAGATTCAGTGTGAGAAGCGCCAAGAGGACCCTTCTCAGAGGGTCCCGTGTCTCAGCTGAGGCAGAACAGAGAGCAGTTTCGGGGGGGGGGTCGGGACCCCCTTTCTAATGAGCATCGTGAAGAGGGAACATCACTTCACCTCAGCAGGACTGTTGCGACGCCACCGCCACTCTCAGGCAGGCAGGGGGTCGAGCAGTGGGAACTGGGCGAAGCCTGAAGAGCGCGTATGCAGAGAATACCCTACGAGACGGGACCGCGTGGCCTCCCCAGAGAAAGCAGGTGCTCACGCACATCCTCACGGGCCGCTCTGTGCTCCCGCGCAGGGAACGCCTTCGCCACCCACGTGAACGAGCCAGGGCCGGAGGGGCCGTCAATGGAAAGATTCAAGGAAAGAAACACAACAGAATCCTGCTCGGGTTTCTCAGGTTAGAAAGACGTGTCATCAAGTAAAAAAAAAGGCCACTCAAATAGGAGACTAGTTATGGTAGACATTTAAGTGAAATCCCTAGTGTCGAACCATTTCAGAAACAAACCATTTCAGAAAACTTGTCAAGTATGGATTTCCCAAAAAAGGATCAACTGAAATGGGATTTGCTTGCTGCAAAGACAGTCACAGGTAACTGTGGCTTTTAGGTCAGCTTAAGTCAGGAGAGGCCACGGAAGATGTGGCCCCTCCGGGAGAAGGTGGGGGATGGAACCGATCGTCCCGCGCTGCCCCTCCGCAGGCGCAGATGGCAGGGACCCCACGCCGTCCTCCAGGAAGAGACAGGACGGGAAGAAGGTGCCAGCACCGGAGGAGGAGGAGCAGGTCTGCCTGGAACTTCAGACCGACACAGTCGTCTAAGCCCACAGTCAAGGGGTGCGAAGCCCCGAAAGCCAGCCGGTCAGAAGCCTACTCTGGTCTCTGGTCTGCAGACAACCGAGGGGAAGCCAGACTGGGTGGGAGCTGTCCACAGGCTGGCTTCCTGCTTACGGCCGGCCTGTCGGAACTGCAGAGATGCAAAGCCCTCCTCGGCAAGAGCAAAGGGAAGCTGCCGCGTTCCGGTGCTGCCCAGGTTCCAAGTGCAGGTAACCACGTTTGACTGCGAGGGGAACAGGGCTTCAAGCCATGGAAAAGGATGCTTAACAGGGCGGGCGGGGTGGCTCTTGCTAATTCTGTCCGTCTGAGGCTCTAAAGGCTATCTGTCCATCAGGCAGCGCGTGGACGGCTGCAGACTTTAACGCTCTTAAGAGAGGGGATGGCCTCCTGGTGTTTACACGCCATGAAGAAAACTCCCAGGGTCTCGTGGCGGAGGGGCTAGTTCAGAAGGTCACTGAACATGAGCAGGTGATCTATGGCTCGAGGGCCTTGGACAGGGAGCCTGTAAAAGATGACACGGTGTGAAACAGAACGCTGCGCTCTGCGGGGGCCGCGGGGGCGGGGGGGGGGGTCCCCGGGAGAAGACCCAGGCGGGCTCTGAACATGGAATTTTCTTTGGTGCTAAACTGTTCAGGAATTTGGTACTAAAACTGTCTCCGAACAGGACGGAAGCCAGGCACGCTGACGCGACGATACTTAGAACAGGCTGGGTAAAGACACCTGTCTGGGCTGAGGCCCACGGTGCTGCGGGCCTTTCCCTTCTCGCCCTTCTTGTGCACACTCGAGGGTCCATTCCAACCGCACGAGCAAGGGTTTCCGTGCTGCCTGTGGCCCGTGCTATCCTCCAAAGCCTGTCTAGGACCCGAATGTGCTTCTCTCCACACCCACGCAAAGAACAACCACCTGAGTCTGATGGCGTGAACGTCGCCAACCAGATTCACGCTTAAAATACAGAGAACATTTCAGGCGCAGGGTGGGGTGGGGGGAGCTGTCGTCTGCACGCTGGTGAAAGCCCGAGTTCACTGGGACTCGGTGCTGTCTTAAAGGGGGGAAACTGTTCTGACCACAGCGTACTTGAGGCATTAGCTAGGATCCTGGTGGGTTTTACATTCGGCACTGCTTAAACAGCCAACTTTACCATCCTAACGACGGTCTTTTAAAAAGTCGATTTCTGGCTTTTATATTACGATCGCTTCCTGAAGGTTGGCGTGACTCTGTCAACCTGGCCTTCCACGCGCCCGCCTGTGTGGACAGAGGTCACCTGGGCTTTAGCGCGTGCAGCCTGGGAAGGCTCTGATCTGAGAGGCAGCGGGGGAACGAGAGGGAAGAGGCAGGGGAGGGTCCAGGAGGGTAACGACGGGCCTGAAGACCAGTGCCGTGGGCGGGACCCAGGCCTGGCCGTGCACAGGTGATTTTGTTTTTGTTTTGTTGCTGTTGTCTGGCCTCGACCGCGGCAGGTGGAAGTTTCAGAGCCAGGGACCCGAGCCACGGCAGCAACCCGAGCCGCTGCAGTGTCCACGCTGGATCCCGAACCTGCTGCGCCACAGGAGGACTCCCAGGTGGGTTTTTAAAGACATTTTTCTTTTCAAGTGACACAGCCTTTTTGTTACCACTAAGTGAATAGATTTTAGAAAGAGAATGATTTTCGTGAAGTCTTACTTGAGTTCTTGTGAGCTGGTGGCCAGCATACTTCGAATGCTTTTGTCCGCCAGTGGGCAGCCCGACAGACTGTAAGACAGGCCAGGACAGTCAGGTGAGTAGCCCCGTGGCCCAGCTTAAGCTCCCGGACAAACACAACATAGAACTGAAATTAAAAAGTTTAATGCAGAAAAGCGATGGGGCAAGTGCTGTATCTTGAATTTTCTGGGTAGAATGAACGGATTCATGTCTACGTATAGATTGAAGGAAACAGGTCTGTTAACGAGCCACTCAAAAATGAGATCGAAATATTTGAACTCTCCGGTGTCAATGTCTGTAAGGAATTTTCCAAATCTAGGTGGTTTATTTCCAAGGAGACATTACACCGCACGCCCATCAGCGTGCTTCCACAGGTCAACATACAGCACTTCGAGGGGTGACACAGAAGTCAACGTTGCACTTGGACAGCATTGTTGAGGTAAGCTGAAAACAATAAATTGAAAAGACAGAATCCACCATGAGAAAAATGAAGGCACACCTTCTATGTGAGGCGTAAGTACCAGTCACATGACCACTCCCATCACACCTTGGTGTTGGACATCTGCCACCAAACAAAAACAAAACAGCCAAAAGAGTAAGTATGTTTAAAAAAAACTTGAAAAAAGTTTCATTGTTTCCAGTTTAGCTGCAATGTCTGCATGGGGATTTCAGCGCCCTGGAGAAAAGCTGCAAAATGCACGGGATTACATGGCAATGGCGTCTCCAGGGCACAGAGCATCGCTAAGAGCAAGCGCGCCTGCGGCCGCCCTGCCCCCTCCGGCCGGCGGTCTGGACACCTGGACGCTGCGCGTGTCGCGTGTCGCATGCTCAAACGCAAGGCATGTACAGATCCGGTTTAGAGAGAAGCCAAGAAAGGGAACGCCCCGAAGCGTGGGCATTCCACCCCGCGTTGTGCTTACGTTATTAAGTCCTTTTTGCCCTCCTTGCACTGGGGGTACTTGGGTTTGGGGCTCGGGATGGTCACCTCCCCCGGATACCGTCTTTCTTCCAGCGCTTCCTGGAAGGGATCCAAGTCTTCGGGCTGCGGGCAAAACACAGCTTCAGGGCCATACCCAGGCCGGGTCCACACGCAGACCTGGGGCCGCGCCCCCACCTGGGGGAGGGGCTGCCCGCAAGGTCACGCGTCCCAACCTTCCCTCCACACCCGCAGGCCCTGCTCCTGACGGTGGGCTTTGTTCAGAGAGCAGCGCTCCCCCCACGGGGCCTCCATCTCTCGTCACCTCCTCTGGGACCCCAGTCAGGTCGCCCGCCCGAGGGCAGGGCCAGATTCCTCATTCGGATTCCCGCAGCCCTGCTGGTAGCCCGCACGCGGGCGCGCTCAGGCAGCCAGGACTGCTTCTCCGTGGATCTCGCTCCCTCACCGCGGTTCAGCACCTCGGGCGCTTGATCTGACAGTGCGGGGCAGAGCCCGGGCGCTGCGCCCGGCCTTTGGTGAGTATGCTACCCACGTGCCCTGAGTCCCGAGGGAAGGGAAGACCCACTCAGATGAATGCTGTCATTTAAAATGACTCTTAGCACTGAGAACTGTCTAGATACTCATATTGCAACAGAACAAAGGGTGGGGAAAAATGTATACATGTAAGAGTAACTTGATCCCCATGCTGTACAGCGGGAAGAAAAAAAAAAATACCAGTTAAAAAAAAAAAAAAGGAAAAACGAAATAAAATTACTCTTAAAAACAACCAAAAACGGAGCTCCTCTGGCTAAGTTGGGGGGGGGGGGCGCTGACAGTACCCCGAACATTCCTCTAGGTGGCGATGTTCGGCAAAGGTGTTTGGTGAGCGCAGTTTTCACTTGTGTGGCTCATTTTAATTAAAATAAATTCGGAGATTCAACTACTGTGCCTTATTTGGTAGGAACGACTTAACACTGTAGGACAGAGGAAAATACTTTGGATTTTAGCTTGCCATTCAGATTCTATTCTTTAAGATGCCTGGATCCTTAAATCAATTTGAAGAATGAAGATAACAGGCCTTAGCAGCACCAGCCTTATAGGCAGGTGCCTTCCCTGCCAGTTCCTGCCAATGGCTCATGTTTCCTCTTTCTCTGCCTCCCAGTTTCTGTAAGATGCTCCTGCTTTGACAGGGGTCTCCCTATTGTGTTCAGAAAGAATGCTCATTTTCCAGGGAATAAAGAAGATGTCATAATTTTCAGAATTGAACTCAGGCTAACAAAGAACCTTTTTTTCCCCATTGCTTTTCTTAGCCTAAAGGGTAACTATTTTAATAATCTGAATTTCAAAACTGTAACGGCTTTAGAAATATGTTCTTGACATGGGTGTCTGGTAATATTACAGTCCACAGAGGTTTAGGCGACAGTCCTGAGGTGACCTGTTCTAGGGGGAGTTCACTCTTCTGAATGTTTAGGTTTCTTGGAGAACAAGCCCTGTCCTCAGCTTCAAAGAGCTAGCTGTAGTCAACCATTTAGGTATTTAAGACTCCCATTATCATTCGCCACCTGCAAGAAAAATCCTGCCTTTACCAGTCTGTCGCCCAGAAAAATGAACCGGTACGCTGTTCAGACACTTTCTTAGAGCCATCGTTTGGTACAAAACACACTTGTTAGGAAAGGAAAGCCATCATTTAAAAAAGTCAATGGTCTCTTTCGCTCAAATCAATCCAAGTATCTCCTGGGTCAACCACCTAAGTCCTCTAAGCCCTGGTCAGCTAGAGGTCATGTTTAGAGAGAAAAGACGTGTCTGCTGAGGTGGGTGCCAGGGGCATTTTCCTCAGTGACGCCGACTTCCCATGCTGAGGGGACAGAGGCGGGGGCAGTGGCAAGGACATACAGCAATCTCTTTGGACTCGTCCTCGTCTATCCTCCGAGGCTTCATTTTGGTGTAGTCTACGGGCAAGTCCCAGCAGTCCCCTTCGCTCAGCTGGAAACACCGGCTGCTCATCACCGCCTGCTGCTGGGGGGACATGGGCTCCAGGGGCGTCAGGATGGGGCAGCAGCCCTCTCGCGGCCGCTGCTTGTTCATGCTCAGGTCCAGGGTCCCGTTCTCGTCCACCTCCATGTCAGGGTTCTGCCGGATAGAACGGACGGTGACCACGGGGCTCCATCCCCTGGAGCCCAGCCCCGCCTCTGCCGGGACAAGATTCAAAGTCGGTTCCCTCACTGCAGTCTCGTCTGCACAAGCTCCAAGGTGAGGGGCAGTGGTTCCCCGTGGGCTCTGCTAGCCCAGGCTTAGCTGCGAAAGGGCCTGGCAGATCCCTCTCTCCACTAATCTATTACTCGCCATCCATCGCTCCTTCTCTCACCTCCTTACCTAGCATCTGTCTATCATTTACCCATCAGAGACGCAGACCTTCTTTTTCCCCAGTGGACCTCTGCTTTCAGAAATCAGCCCGGCCACAAGAAAAGCAAGTCCCCGCTTCAATGCTCTTCCGGTCCCCACACCTCGGAAGGGATCAGAAATGCCCGTTTGTGTACAGATTAGACATACGTACACTCACGGTGGATAGATACTTAAGATTCTCCGTTAGTTTCATTGATGCCCATACGTCAAGGCTTGGAGGGAGGAAAACACAAGAATTTAGAGGGATGGCAGAGAGGAAGGAGAATTTACTCTCTAATACGAAATCCTCTGAGGACAAGAAATGTCCATTGTAAGACAGACGTGCAGGTCAGACACCTCTGCTGCGGTGACCACGGGCTGACTTATTCTAATCACGCTTTAAGCAGATCAAGAATCCCTCTGAGCCTGCCTCTCAGGAGGAGGGAGAGAAGCAAGGATGGAGGGAGGACAGAGGAAGAAAAATCCAAATACCCCTGACGATCCATTTTCCCCCCAGAGAGTTACACTCACTTGGGCAAAAATGTGCTTTCCGAGCTGGCGTGGAAGCCGCTGCCTACTCAGATGCCTAGCAGTGCTTGCCTGGGGATGTAACAGCAGAGGGAGGTTGGGGGGGGGGCGCCCGGCATGAAAGCCCGTCCTTTGGGCTGCTACCTTGATAAATTATAGCATATTATTCTGCCTGACCTCTTCTTGTCAAAGTGCACTCCTGGTTTCAAGCCTTCATGCTAATTTAGCCTTCATCATGGTGGATTACCATTCTCTCGGTCTTAGTTTAAATTTAATAACGTGGTAAAAACAGGAAGGGGTTACTGTCTCTTTTCTCCCCCTTGCCACAGAATCTCCTCCACGCTGGCCTCACACTTTAGCAGCCCTGATCACCATGGAAATTGCATGCCCCTGACACGCCTCTAAAATCTAGGAATAAAAATATCAGTAGAAAAGGAAGCATTTGCAAAACATAAAATTACTGACCTTTCTCCATTCATACAAATTACACTTATTTCTAACAACTACTGTCACTGCTGTGAGCTCAGGTGCATGCCTGTCAGCGCTAGGACACGGAGAGGCCCTTTGTTCTGGAGAGGAGGCGCCCGGCCGGTCCACCCGCTCAGCTCCTCTGTCCTCGGAGAGCACAATGCGCTCGCGCCGCCCGTGTCTCCAGCCACCTAGTGGCCTCTCCGGACAGCTTTGAGCTCTGCGGCGGCCCAAGGGCTCCCTTTCCTGCTCTCAGCACCTGCCAGGAGCCCATTGACAGGGAAGCGCCATGAGGGCTGCTCCCTGGTTTAGCATCTATGGTGTTTGGGGCTAAGGGAAGCTGGCGGTAACTGCCTGGCTGGGAGCCCTGGGAAACGGGATTTTTCACTTTCTTTGTTCGCCAGCACCGGGCGTGAGGGCGCGGTCGGTCCTGCGTTTCACTTCACCGCGGCGCAGCCCACCCTCCTCCGCTGAAGGTTCAGGGCGCACAGCTGCTCGAGTTTCCTAGTCTCTGTGCGGTCCTCCGAACCCCAAGAGGGAAGCAGGGGGTCTTTTGTTTCCAGAAGTGACTCTGGGCCCGAAAGAGGAGGGTCCCAAACGGACATGTTAATCTAAAAGCCCAGCCGATTCCTCCCGGTCTGGAAAAACGAGTGCCCAGGACCATGTGCTGTCAAGCCTCAGCCTCCTCGGGGCAGGGCCCTGCGGACGAACGGTCTGCGCCGGCGCTTGGGAGGGAGGCTAAGCTGCAGGCACCTGCTGGAGCGCCCGGCAGGCCAGCGTGACCTCGGGGCGGGGGGGCACGCGCCGAAGCCTCGCCCGCCCGCGGCCCCGCCCCTCCCGCGGCCCCGCCCCTCCCGCGGCCACGCCCCTCCCGCGGCCACGCCCCTCCCGCGGCCACGCCCCTCCCGCGGCCCGCCCCTCTCGCGCCCGGCCCCGCCCCACGGCCCCGCCTCGCTCGAGGCCCCGCCCCCGCGGCCCCGCCCCACCAGAGGCCGCGGCCGCCCCGCATACCCGCGCCGAGCACAAGTCCTGAGGCTTGGTGGACAGGTTCTGCGGCATCTCGCGGCAGCGCGTGGACAGGTTGAGGATGGCCGTGGCCGCCATGTGCGCAGCCTCCATGTCGTGCGTGTAGTCGAAGCTGCTCTTGCTGCACGTGCTGCTGGCGCTGCTGCCGCCGCCGCAGCTCAGGTTGCTGCTGCTACTGGGTGCGTAGGTGCTGGTGGTGCTGCTGCTGGGGCTGGCGTCCTTGCAGTACCGCTTCGCTGGGGAGACAGGGGACAGGGATGATTCGGGGCCCCCGCCCCGGGCCGCAGCAGCAGAAGAGCCCCAGTGCCGCCCGCCGCGCTGTGCGTCCACACTTGGGCGTAGGTACCAAGGGGGACACGGTGCCAACCGGCTGATTCCTAGAAGCCTGGCTTTCCCCTTTGTCCTACTTCCACGTTGTGTGTTTGGATGGGCAGAGCTGGGAACTAGCAGGAAGAGCACACATGTCTCCCGGGCGGGATGCAGGAAGCCCACCAGGGCACATCACGCAATCTCATCAAGGTGCCCTCCTGGGTAGGGCCTGGCCACCAGGATGTCGGCCGCCATTGGCCTCACCACCTGCTCACACCCGGAAGGAGGCTCCCGCCATGACTGCTCATCCGCACGCAGGGTGGCGGGGCCGGCAGACCCTCGTCCCTCTAGAGACCTGATGACCCATCCTGCTGGGAGGGGCCGTGTGGGCCAGTCGGGGCTCACCTCCTGTGCAGGTGTGGCCCCTGCGATTTAGGAAGTGGCATCCTGGTCAGGGTGCAGCCAGACCACCACTGAAAACCCCTTCTCTCTGCCATCCCAATAAAGAGCCACCCAGCGAAGGGGACAGAACCGCACACACCTGTGGACTCACTTAAGCCAAGATAAACTTTAAAGCACTCGGGGATGCACAGACGCCCATGCGCGGGTCCTGCTGCACCGCCCTTTGTGGGAACGGCCTCCTGCCTGCACCAGCCTCACTCACAGGATCTTTCTGAACAGCCAGCCTCCCTGAGAGCCAACCAGGCCCATAGGAACAAGTGTGGTTTCTAGAGCTGCTTACAGCGGTCCTTGAGCACAACGATGAGAAGGTGGCTGATGGATGATTGATCAGGATGGGCCGGGTCCTTAGACGCACAAAATGCTCTTTGCTCGGGGGTCAGAAGCTCACTGACCCTGCAGCGGGAGATGCCTGGAAGGAGCCAGGAGACCCCTTTGCAGTGTCCTGACACCCCCCTGCCCCCAGCGAGCCAGGCTTTCATGAGAAACAGGCACATCGGCACCTTCCTCCTGCAGCCAGAGCGGCGATTCCCACACGAGGCTGAGGTGCGGGGAGGACCTGGGGCTCCGGCTGTGCTCCAGATCGGGATAATTTAGGGAGCAGTCGCCCTTCACTGAGAGTGGGGAGGGAGGCATCCTGCATCCTGCTCTCCCGTCCTCCACATTGTCATTAGTGGGTCTGCAACCTGGGTACCCTGCTCAGGTGCCCTCTGACTGGAGGAAGTGACACAGCCTCCAGCCAACGTGGTTATAACAGCACCGAGAGCCGCCCAGAGCGCGAATTCCTGAATTCCCGTACAAAGGAAAGAAGAACTAAGCTTTCACTGCGGCTGCCTCACGACTCTGGACAGTGGAGCAAGTTCCCTGACACCAAGGGCGTGTCCCGGCGCTGCTCTGAGCGCATCACAGCAGCCCAGGGAAGCCACTGCCCGGCCTCGCCCCAGCCCCTCGTGTAGATCAGGGGGGTCAGTTCCACACCGTCAGACCCCACGAGCACGAGGAGTAACTTGCCAGGGAGTTACTGCCATGTCCTCAGCCAAGTCCGCTGAGCTCAAGCTGCTGGCGAGCCTACCCTTCCCTCCCTCCCCCGTGACGGCACCTGCTCTCACTCTGAGCAGAGACACAGGGAGTGTCCGGGGGACCAGCCCAGGGGGTTCCGTAAACCAACTGCTCACAGGACTCTCCAAACGGGCTGATGTTTGTGGCTTTATGTCATTTACAATGTTGTTATAAAAATAGGAACATAAAAACTGTGGGAAAAATGAAATAATACTTAGAAGGGATTTTTTTTTTCCCCCCAGGGAGGGCCAGTCACTGGTAAAACAAAAGAAATGTGGGCCATGTAAATAAGAAAGCAGTTGTGTTTTGAAGTGCGGGAATTTCAGAGTCTAGAGGCAAGTAAGCAGGACCGTGTATCTCTGCAACGACTGCAGTGAACTCTTGGTAAAGTGCCTCTGCTTCACCAGCTATTAAGATCCAAAGGTCCTCCTTCGCCCGGATCATGCCGAGGTGATGGGACTCGTCCAGAGTCGGACAGTTTGGACGGAACTGTGGACGACGGATGGACCGCCCTGTCGGCTCACAGAACCGGGAGGAAAGGCAGGGTAACATCACCGCGCCGGCATCCTTTCCCGAAGTCCCGCCAGGCACGTGCGGTTTTGTGCCCCGTGAAAGTCTAACCTCAGATTCCCACGCAGCGCAAGCCTTTGGTTTGAATAATTACCGCCCAGCCGGGGCTATCGTGCCGCCACCAGGGGGCGCCGAGGAGCGAGCCGCGCCTGCCCCCTCCCCAGCACCGCCCAGCACCCCCTTCACAAAGTCAGACGCACTTGCTTTTTCTGTCGACAAACACTATTGCCATTCGAAACTTTTTTTCCAGTCAATCCGCAGACAAACTATATGAGTGTTCCTCGGCATGCCAACCGAATTTACATGCCAGCGCGCTGCTGAATTTACAAGACAGAATCGCTCTCTTTAGAGTGTTGCCTTTAACCCCTGCATTTACAACCTCGGAAGCCCGGTGGATCTTAAACCGTATTGAGAAGTACCTCTTCAGGTGCTCAACCCTCTTGTGCGACTCAACCCTTTTGTGCAGGAAAATGGAAAAGGATATGAGATCTATGTGACCCAATATGATAAATCAGAAAGACAAAATAGCTTCCAACTTAGTGACCGCCTCTGCCTCTAAGAGTCCTGCTAAGCCTTTCTCCCTGGAAATGCCCTCTTGCTCCTGGAATTCATATTTTCCTGCGGAGAACGGAGCAAAATGTGTCTTCCCCATCCGAGTTCCCGTTAAAAGCAGACAAAGGCATACGGCCCAGAGACAGAGCTCCTGAGGCTCTCCCTGACCCCGCGTCCAGACCTGCACCCTTAGGTCTGGCTGGATTCAGGGCTCTGCACCCTAATTCGTGCCACTGACTCCCGGGTCTCCCATGGGTTCACGGTTGTGCTTTCCTGAAATAGGGACGCAGAGGCCTAAGGAAGAAAGGGAGCTTCCTGGGAGTTCCCTGGTGTTGCAGCAGGTTAAGGATCGGGCATTGTCCCTGCAGGGGCTTGGGTTACTGCTGTGCCGTGGGTTCGACCCCTGGCCTGGGAACTTCCACCTGCTGAGGGCGTGACCAAAAGAGAAAGAAAAGGAGCCTCCTTGAGTGTCCTGTTAGGTCGTCTGCTCAGGTGGTTTAATGTGTCTCCTCCACCCAAATCGGGGTTCCTGGCTGTTGCCGTCTCCTCCCTCACCCGAGCGCTGCCTGCGCGGCTCCCATCTGCCTGGTTGGCACCCGCCTTCAGGCTTTGGGCCGGGGGGGGGGTGGTGAGACAGCTACCTGCCCAGGTGGGACCCAGAGCTGCGGGGGGTCTGGGTACCTCATTCTGCACAAGCAGCTCTAAGGAGGCCAGAGAAGGCCCCAAGTGCAGGCCGGCATCTGTCAGAGAGAACTGGGTGGGGAGAGGCTTTTGGGGGCAAGGGAGGATTGGGAGAGCTGAGCAGGTGTTCGGGGAGGCGGGACCTCCGGGGATAGGGGTGGTGTGCGGGGTGGGGGGGGGGCGCCCTGCTCCAGAGGATCAGTCCCGGGATTGTGGAGGCCCCCGGGGAAGGCCGTCCGAGGCGGGTGCCTGCGAGTGCGCCAGCGAGCAGGGTGAGGAGGCCTGGGGCAGGGGAGGGCAGAAGAGCGGGGGCACAGCAGAGAGAGGAGGCCTTGGAGGAGCCAAGAGGGGTTCGACGATGCTGGAGAAATGTTTGGCTTAGAAGCGCTTTGAAGTTGGGAATCACGGAGGAGGCTCATGAGATGGGCTGGTTCAGGGCTGGGAATGAGTGGACAGTAAACAAAGCCGGCAGAGCTGCCCAGAGATGCCGTGGGCATGGCTTAGACCGGGTTGGGAACTTTCTCGGTAAAGGCCCTGACACTGGTCCACGCTTGGCAGCCACAAGATCTCGGGCAGGACAGTGCCCCGGGAAACGCGTGGGTGAGAGTGGCCCGTGTGGGCAAAGCTGCTCCCCCTCGTGAACTTCGAAGCCCCCGGGCCACTTTTGCAGGCCACGCAATGTCACTCTTCTTCCAGTTTTCCCGCCCTTTTGAAATGGAAAGGCCGTCCGTTCGTAGCTCACCACACAACCCAGGTATGGGGGGCGCGGTGGGGGGCCGTGGGTGGAGATGCCGCCTGGGCTCCTGGGGGCAGAGGCGGTCCCTCTGCTCTCCCAGCTTCCCTCCCACACGGGTTTCTGTCCCCCCCCCCATCTCCAGGTGGTCCCACCCCTCCCCTCACACATCTGCGGTCCGGCCTCACCAGCCCGCTGGCCGTTCCCTCTCACGCGTGGGTTTCCTGCCTTCTGGTAATTTCCACCCAAGCCTCATGATCAAGTTGCTCAAATTGGACACTTTGGTGAAGGGTGTGCTCACTCCTGCAGGCAGACGGATGCCTCGCCTCTGGGTGTGAGCCCTTCCTGGCGACCGGCCAAGGGACGGAAAGAGAAGACGGGTGACGGCGAGGTGAGCGCGTCCGGAGGCGGGCCGAGGGGTGGCTGGAGGGAGGGCTGCGCAGACAGACGGGCAGACAGCGAGAGACAGATGGACACACAGCAGCTCCTGAGTGTCTGGAGGGACTAAGGCAGAAACCCCAGTGCCTGCTGAGCGTTTTTGGTGGCAGCGGGTGGCGTCTAAGGGATGACGCCCAGAGCCTGGGGAACGGGCCTGCTCCCCCCGCAACAGGAGGCTCACACCACTCTTTCCTTAGGAGCAGGCCCTGGGGACAGCCTCTTTGGGGGTGACTGCAGAGCCCCCCACCCCGGGCTCTTCCCGGCTCACACCGCCTCAGAAACCTGGCCCGCCTGCCTTGTCCTCAGGGGGCGCCTTCCTGAGTGGTTTCCACAACCTGTGACCGGTGAGGGAGAAATGGAGCTGTCCTCCGTGTCCGCTCTGTCCTCAGCAGACGGTGGCAGCTGCTGCCCTTCCCTTCTCTTAGTTCCCAGAAGCCCCGTGCCCAAGTTTCTGTTCTGTGTCCTTGCTGTCTGTGGGTCAGCGGCAGAGAAGGGCCCTGCCTGTTTCCAGCGAGGGCAGTGTTTTCTGGGCAGGTGAGAATCAATGCCCAGAAAGAACACGCCTGAGGCCCCTCCTGAGCCGGGGGCAGGGGAGCACTCCCCGCCTCTGCCCTCGAGGAAAGCCTCGCAGGGGAAGACTGATTCATCACACCCCTAAACAGGAGAGCTGAGAAAGGGCCCCGTGCCCGGGAAAACGTGCTCGCGGCCACGACGTCACCCAGGGGCTGCCAGAACCGCGGGCTAAAGGCCGTCTGGCCTCAGCATCAGCAGCAGGAGGGTCGCAAAGAGCGGCCACCAGAAGGTGTAAGTGAGCGGAAGTCCTATAAGCAGAATCCCTAACAATGTGGATTCGAGTTTTTGGGGCCTTCATTTGCAAGCAAGTGAATGACGTTACCACACAGCCTGAACGTGGAAAATCATTAGAACAAAACCCCGGTACCCTCCGCGCCACCCCAAGCAAGCCCCTCCGTTTGCCCCACTCAGCACCTCTGCTCCTGGACTTTCCCGTCGCCACGCGCAGGCTCATCCACACGAGACGCAGCGAGAAACACGACGTGTCATGCCCCACGTGCACTAACTGTCATCGGGGCAAAGGATGACCGAAGGGTTGGGGACAGAAGTGCGGCAGCTCACGCGGGACGGTGCGGGGGTCTGGACGCCCCCAGCACTCTACTTAAGAGTTTCTTTCTTTCTTTTTCTTTTGGTGGGCTGTGATTTTAATTAAGTATCGTTTTTGGAGAGCAGCTCCAGTGTTTAAAACCGTCTCTCCTGCCTCTGCTGGAGAAACCCAAGGTAAGGCTCCTAAACCATCCAGCTCCCATAACCTGTCCCCATCGGTCTCATCTACCCACGAAGGCCCCAGAGCCTGGAATTTAAAATAGAAGCGTGGTTAGGTAGAGCAGCCAGCGCAGAAATGCATCCTCCCTATGTGGTTCGACTACTTACCCAGCGAGCTTTGCGATGACACGGACCTAGTCAGTTCAGGGCTGACACCACCGCAAGGGGGTGCAGACACGCAGGCGTGGAAATAACCTACGTCCCCCTGGGAACCACATGGGGTCTGTTTGTTTCCCGGGTTCTGGCTGCGGGCAGCCACGGTGGCTGCTCTGAGCGAGGCTGGTGACAGAGGGACACAGCCAGGACCCAGGCTCCAAGCGGGGGCCGTGCCTGCTGCGGGGAGGCGGTGGGACGGGCCGAAGCCGCGTGTCCCTGTCTGCACATTACAATCAATGGTGACTTTAAAGCCACACGAGGGAGGACCTCCGGGGCTTCGGAGCTGCCTGGCCTGGGGGCCACCCTGGGCGTCAGAATTTAAACCTCCCCAGCTGACAGCAATGGGCGCGAAGGGCACACGGAGCCCCCACAGCCGAGAGCTCCCGGGTCTGCTCTGTGTCCGGCGTCGGCAGGGGTCGGGAGAGAGGAGGCGCTGTCTCAGCGAGCAGCCCACGGCAGCCTGTCCCCACGCCCGGCCAGCCGCCAGCCCGCCTGGCCCCGGGGACACGGGGCGAAGGGGTCTCCCTCCCTCCTGCCGGTCCTGCGCCCGCACCCGAGTGACCCCGACCCCGGGCTGCCTTCCTCGGGGGCCACAAGCGACGGCATGCTGGACAGTCGGTGGGGATGGGCATACACAATCACAATGATAACCGCAAGCGCGACTCCGGGCATACGTGTGTGCACCTCCTACCATCAAATCCTTTGGGGGATATTTCCCTGGTTTGCACCTTGGGGGCTATGGCCCGCTTGCCGTACGTATGGCTGTCGTAACTGTTGTACTCAAAGGATGTCTTGGAATATTTCTCCAGCTCTTTGGCCAGGTTGGAGCGAGGCGTGGTGGTGGGGACGTTGTTTCTGTAGCCGTAGTGTGGGATCTCGAGCTGCTTTACAAAGCACATGGGCCTGGAAGCGAACGAGAGACAGCGGGTAGCTCGCTTTCTCGCGGCTGCGCACGAGAGAGACGCGGCTCCCGGGACAGTTAGAGCATCTTGTTTCCCCGGCTGCACGCAGGCCCAGACCCTCGCGCTAAAGTCGCAGTTCCCTCGGCCGGAGAACAGGCCGTGCCGTTGTAAGCGCACGGCCCGAATCGGCTCTGTGCCGCCAAGTGGGCCAACGGGAGAGGAAACGAGACAGGTGCTCTAACGGACGGGGGCGGAGGTGAGGCCAGGCAGGCAGCGACCCGGATGGATGCCGGGTCTGCGGCCTTGCTGGCAGCCGGGGTGTCAGTGCCTGAGCGAGCCCTCAGGGACACAGGGCTGAGCCCCAGGCCCGGGACAGCCCTGAAGCTCCCCCCCACCCACCCCTCCACCCCAGTTAGAGGGACCCAGCCCGCGCCGCCTCCTCGCCCCCGGCTGGAGGCCCATCAAGAGAAGGCAGAGGCACAGTCTGCTGTGTTGTCCCCATCTGATGCGGTGTCACTGCGTCTGGTGAAGAACGGGGTCCCTGTATGAGACCCGAGGCCTCCGCTGAGGAGGGGGAGGTCTGCCCTTCCGTCAAGTGGCCAACAGAGCCCTCGGTGGAAGGCAAGCTGGGTATGGACCCCCCGAAAGGAGGGCCCTCCCAGCTCTTGGGGGTCCAGCTCGGGGTGGGAGGGCCGCCAACAGGTACCCCCAGCCCCAAGCCCTCTCCCTTTGCTCCAACGTCCCTGTGTTAATAACAGGTCCTTCTCAAAGGCTCGCAGCCCAGGGTTTCTGGGGGAGGCCGTGTCGCTCCCCATGACTACGAGGGGCTGAGGAGCACCCCATCTACCGGGGGTCAGCTCTCCCACGAGTGCGTTACAGGCACTGCGCACGTTAGGTGGGTGACGCCCACAAAGAAACATCTAGAAGGACACGCACCAGAAGGTAGTGAGGATTTTTCTCTGAAAGGGAGGATCAGAGACGGCTGTCATTTCCGTCTAAGCTAAACATTCCATTTCTCATAGAGATTTCAACTTTTCTCCTGAGAGAAAAGGGGGCTCACGACTGCGGTAAAACCCTTTTGGAAAGAGGGGAAATGACACGCGACAAAACCAAAGAGGAATTTGTATCATTTTCCAAAGATTTTTTTCCCAAATGATTTATCCCAAAGAGATAATTCAACGGAAGCTAAATTGAGTGTGCGCGTGTGCGTGTGCGTGTGTGCGCGTGCGGGCACGAACTGCTCTCCCTTCGATAATGAGGTGGGAAGCAGCCCGGGGGGCTCAGGGCTAGAGGCCGGCTCCGGCGCAGCTGACCCCGCCCCGCAGGGTGCGTGGAGCCACGAGGACAGCTTTCCTTACCGAGACGCGGGGGTGTGCTTTTGGGGTGGCCCCCACCGCAGAGGCGGAGGTCACGGGCTGTCGTGGTTCTGCAGGATGAGGGCTGCAGGCACGGCAGAAGCGCACCCCGATGGACGATGCGGCAGGTGGGGTCCCCCCATCCTCTGCTGAGCGCGAGGAGCGCTGGACGGGGGATCCTGGCGGCCTCTTCACCTCCACAGTCCGTGACTCGGTGTCGGGCTTGTCCTCTAACCCCGGGTTTTCTCTCTGTCACGTGGGGGTCCCGCCTCCCACCCCCCAGGGGCCTCTCTCTAGTGGGGGTGACACTGCTGCGGCCGTGACGTCCTCAAGAATGTGGACGTGGTCCTGCAGGTTGGAGGGACGGCCTCACCCCCAAACTGAGATACGCGACTTTGGGCTCCTTGGGTTCATTCTCGAGGCTTTCTTTTCAGGCGCATTTGCAGGATGGCAATGCTTCGGGGCCAGAAGGCCAGCCAGAAACCACCCCGCGAGCTGCCCTGGGGGAACCGGGTGGGGGGGGGCGCGGCCCCCACGGCACACAGCCCACAGGCCGGACAGGCCTCCCCCGCGCGCGCTGGGCGGTACCTGAGCACCCGGTCTGAGGCTTGGCTGGCCTTGGACACGTCACAGCTCTGGTGTTTTTCCTGGGCCTTTGCCAGTTTCTCCGCTGCAGCAATGGGGCATCCAGAGAGGCTGCAAGGACAGAAAGGGGGCTGAAGCATCTCTGCCGGGGTGGCGCACACAGCGCCCACCCCCGGTCAGGGCACCCTGGCAGGACACACAGCTTGCTCGCCTCTGGGTCTCCAGCAGACAATGCCCACGGCCGGGCCATGCGTGAAGGACACGTGGTCCCCTCCAGTGACAGCAGGACCAAGGCCAGGTGGGTCAAGGGACATTACAGACACAGCTCCCGCTCTGGGGGCTCGCGGTTTCTGGACATGAGGTGTTAGCCACTTGGTAGAAAGGGTTTCTGAGGCCCAGGAGCCGGGCTCTCCCGTGCCAAGAAGTGGAGCTGGCAGGCCCTGCCCGCAGCACGGTGGCCCGGGCGGCCTGGCTTGTTTGCGTCCCCCCAGGAAGGGGCACAGAAGCGGGGGGAGGGGGCATCACATCTAGGCTGCCGTCAAGGGCTTTGTGCCTGATTCTGCATGAAACCACGATGCCTGCTGCTTGTGTCTGTGTCTCTGCACGCAGTACAGAGGCCTAATCCCCATAGACACGGTCTGGACGCCGTGCGATTCTGCAGAAGCGGTGGAGGAGCTGATGCTGGAAAGCCCGAACCGCGCCCAGGGTGACCCTGGCCCGTCCACCCACCGTGCCCATCTCCCGGGAGGCCCGGGACGCTGCCGCAGGACGTGAACTCGACACAAGCAGCCAAATTCACCGGACAAGCCAAAATTACAGTGAAACTTCCAACAGGTTCCTCTGCTTCGATGGAATTTTATACAGCTTTGAGAAGCTGAACTACGGGTAGTTAAAAAACCCCAAAACCCAGGATCACTTTTACACTATTGAAAAAAACCTGATGATAAGGAACTCAAGTCAGAATAAGACAAGAAAAGAGCAGGGGGGTTTGTTGGAGCAAAAGCGTGGTTCTGGGCAGGGTATTTGCAGCAACAAATATTTGCATCGTCACCCCAGCCCCTCCCTGCTGCACGTGCGCCCATGTGACACCTGCTGGCATGTTGGTGATGCCCACGCTGCTGACCAGGGCCTCAGCGCAGGGTCAAGGGCGCAGCCGAGCAAGGTCACTGCCCGCTCTTACTCCTCTGGTTCCCCTCCCGGCTGAGGAAGGGGGTGCAGGACAGGCCCCCCACCCCTGGGAGGTAACGGGGCTTCACTGCAGGTGGTCATGGTTCCACCTGGGGACCGTCTGCGGGTGTCATCACGCCATCACCCCAGGGGGTGAAACAACTAAGAAACCCCCGTCTGCAGAAGGGGTCGGAGCGGGGACCTTGCCGCCCACGGCCGGCCGGCTCGGCGCCCCTGCCCCGAGCGTGGGACCCAGGCCTCCGGAGGTCCCAGGCCACGACCGCCAGGGAGCCGCTCCCCTGCAGCCAAGGCGCAGGGCTTCGCTTACCTTCTGTGCGAGTTCCTGTTGCTATTTACATGCCCTCGCCCTGTGCAGCCCGGAGTAGGACACTTGAGCACATTTTCATGCATGGCAAGAACTTGACAGGGAGAGGCAGAGAAAACAGCCCAGCGTTAAAACACAGAAATGGCCGAGTACAAGGCTATGCAATCATTGTAACAGAGGCTGTTGGTTTACGACAGACGTCCTACAGACAGAGTGATGGACATGACCGGAACACAGGGGGGAGGGGAAGGGGCCCAACCTCGCCCTGGGGGGCATGCAAAGCGGGCGTGCTGGGCGGGAGCGGTGGCCTCGGGGACGGGAGACCAGAACTGTTCCAGATGGGACAGGAAAGCCGGGCTCCCCCCGCCCCCACAGAAGCACTGAGTGGCGACGAGTCCGCCAAAGCACTTAGATTCGTGGGTTCTAGAACACGCCTCTGCCCAGGAAACACGCGGAGGCGTGCTTATGGCGGGCGTGGGCGAAGAGACGACCCCAGGCCTGATTTTGAAATACAGCGAATGTGCTGGTGACCTTCCATCTAGGAAGCAGGGGCTGGACTCTCCTTCGCGTGGACCGAGAAGGCAGGAGGTGCTGCGCCGGCCCGAGCGACCCCAGGCGGCCCAAGCAGGGCGAGGTCTCAGGAGCAAGGGCTCGGCCGCCCCCGTGTCTGGAGCCCGTGCTCGGGTTTCCCCTCGGCGGCCGTGGGCCTGGACTGTCACCTGTCCTTTCTTTCCTAGTCCTCAGTGACTGCTCACTGGTCTGGGTTGTGGGGATGCCCGGGGGCGTGAGCAGTGCCACCTGCCAGCGAGCTTTACCTGGCGCCCGGTGGCCATCAAAGTCTGTGGACACGACCTGCCCAGACCAGCTGCGTAACTGCACCCCCCATGCTTCCCTCATCTCTAGAGCAGCCCCTCTACCCTGAGGGGCTCCTCCTGTCCCACGCGGTGCTGTGGCTCCGCCCTCCCCTTGCAGGGCAGCCCCTCGTCCCACAGCCGTCCGAGCCGGCAGCCCCTGCTCCGTCAATGCAGGGCTCGCCCTGCTGGGATCCGGCTGCAGCAGGTTTCGGGAAGTGACCTTTCCTTCTCTGCCTTCAGCAGGTGCCCAGGACCCAGGGCGGCCGCCTCCCGCATGGGGAGAGACCTTCCCCCTTATGCTAAACTCCTCAAAGGCTGTCTTCCCTGGAGATGCAGCGGTGGGGACGCCCTCTCCTGCCCCCACCCCTGTCATCTCCGGGGGTCCCTGCGTCTGCCCGCCTCAGCTTCCTCCACGAGCTCACCGCTCTCAGCTGCCAACTCCTGCCCACCCCGGGCCCCCACTGCCTCCTCTCTTCACCTGCGGCCCCACCTCCCGTTTGGGGCTCCTGCTCACCCCTCGCCTTGCCTCCTCTCTGGGCAGCTCCGGCCCCAGTTGTTACGGACACGGCTCAGAGGACAGAGCAGGTAGCCACCAGTGCCCCAACCCTGTCCAGGTCCCCAGGCTGGTCTTCCAACAGCCCAGCGGGAATATCATTTGGGGGGGCCAGGGTAAACTGGAAAATCCAGGGCTCAAGTCCCCCCGGAGGACGTGGTCCCAGTTCTCGTTTCCTGACCCCCCCCCCTCGGTTCGTCACCCTGACCCTTGACCTGGGGGACCGCCCGGCGCCTTCTTGGGCTCCCTCCCGTTCTCCTCCTGTCCTGCCAGCCTGTCTCTGGGGCGGCCCTTCGATCTGTCCCATCCTTTCCCTCCTCTCTGCACTGCCTTCCTCCTGCCCTGCTCTCCTGCTGGGCTTCCCGGCAGCTTTTAGAAACGCCGTGGATTCTCTCTCATGTGGGACCGGCTCACGGGCTGTCCCCCGGTCCCATGCTGGCAGCAGGGCCTGGGCCTCCGTCACGCAGTGGCCACACTGTCCTGGGGCGGCTCTGTGGCTCTGTGCCCCTTCCTCAGCTGGGTTGGGAGGGCGTGAGGGCCCGGCGCCGAGCCGCACTGATGGCGAGTCCTCTGTGTCTCTAACAGGGTGCTGCCACCCCGGGTGCCGGCTACGTGACGGAGTTCACCTGGACAGAAACGAGGACTGGGGGAGCTGGCCCAGGAGAAGCTAAAACAGAAAGTGTGGAGAACGAGAGACTTGTCCTCCCTGGAGCCTTGTACTGTCTTGCACGTTATGCTGTCATAACGAATCACACAGGAGCAAACCCCCACGAGCGATTTCTAGGGACGCCCTGGGAGGCATCTGTAAGGCTGGCGTCCAAGCTGAGCTCCCTGCCCCCGTGGCACAGGTGAGGCCGGGGGTGACCTGACCCGGGTCTGTGGCAGCAGGTTTGGGGTGCAGCTCAGCAGGCCATGGGCCATGTTGTTGTACGTTCAGACCTTCCTTGCGCAAATACGGAGTTGGGGGCCTGCTCAGCCATGAAAAGGAGCTGATGGTCTACTTTGATGCCTCAAAGAAAAACTGCGGAAAGAAGCTCTTCCAGACCATTGGCGCTCGGTCCTAGCGCCTTGTTTGCAGATGAGGACAACCAAGGACCGAGAGCAGGTCACCTGCCCGGCTCTTTCGGGCTGAGCATCAGACCCAGGTCTCCGTGGAGACGGGCAGGCTCGGGATGGGGACCAAGGGGGCCTTGGCTCTGCCCTCCGCTCAGTTCACAAAGCGCGGAGCATCCGCAGGCTGCCGGGCGTGGTGTCGATTCCCGTGAAGAGAGGTGACCGTCTGGCCTTCGTGCTCCCCACCTGGAAACAGGGCCGGCCCTGCCCTGCAGGGGTGAGTGGAATCAATGAGACAGGGTTGGCTGAGCGCGAGCTGGGGGCCCGAGGCGGGGGCAGGGCGCTGGGGGGAAGCTGCGCAGGGCAAGCGTGGGGCCTCCTGCTCATGTAACACACGGGACAGCCTTGCTCTCCGGTCCGCCTGTGTCACAGCTGCGCCTCGGCCCGCAGGACGGCACCGAGAAACGCGGCGTATTATTTCCAGAGGCCACGTGAAAACCTGAGCCACAGTAGCTTCTGCAAATACTTCCCCCGGAAACACCCCACTGCACTGTTTCCTGAGCTCGACTGTGCCCCTGGACCTTCTCTGTCCTCCCCAAGTGGGCCACTTTGATGGGACAGTCCTCAGTCCTCGGGATTCTCTCAACAATTGGCTGGCCATTGTCACATCTCAAGCCAAGCTATGATGCCTTCCCACTGGAAACTGTCTCAGAGTGGAAAAAAATCCCTGACACCTTAGACTCAAAATCCGGATCTCAAAGCACGTAGCCGTGTCCCCAAAGGTGCCTTTCTTCCTGAGCCATCAATCCTAACCGCATCTAAACAGCTGGCATACCTTTACGTGCCGAGAGAAAGAGAACCAAAAAGGTGTCCATCGATTCAGTTCTAAAAGAAGTTTAGCGGCTTTCACCCGCTTACTGCGGATCCTAGCTAAGGGGCGTGGGCGGGTGACATCCAGACCCGCCTGCGGTGAACCCTCTCACTGAAGGCTCTATCTTGCGGAAATGTCGGGGCCACGCTGCCAGGAAGTAGCTTTTACAAAGAAAATGCAACAAAACATGAAGACGGGTTCCCACGGATAGAGAGGCTCAGATAACGGGGCAAAAGAAATCGGCAGGCCTTCTTCTTAGGGATGCACAGCTGCCTGGCGCTGGCTGCATGTGTCCGAGCATTTGGGAGGAGAAAAGGAGAGAGAGGTGGCCTGTCTGGGGCCACAGCGCGAGCGAGCGAGGCGGTAAGGCCCGGCGCCCAGGCCCCCCTGCGCGGGGGCCGAGCTGCAGGGGGCGACCCCGAGGGGAGGCGGCCGCCAGGGCGACCAGGCGGGTGCAGGGGGCTGGGCGCGGGGGGCCCTGCGGACCAGGCGGGCCGCCTGCGCTGGGTCGCACTGCACCGGAGATGGAGATGACAGAGGGAGGATGGCAGAAACGAGTCACAGGAGTGCGCTCCAGGGCGTGGTGAGACACGGACTTACTTTCTGGAGGGACCCTATCTTTGTGCGGGCATCCGGACAAACTGCGGTGATGCGGATAAAGCCCGGTTACGTGGCCAGTTCCATCGCACCCTGGGGTGGGGCACTTGCTCTCTTTCTTTTCTGCTCTCGAGGGATCTAAAAGCGACAACAGGTGTCAAGAGAATGAATTTCTTTTTTTTACCGACTGAAGACAAATGTGATTATTTAACAATCTGAAGAGACCTTGAGACATAAAGAAATAAAGCAGGTGTTGGGGACAGACTGTGACAGCAGGTGATAGTTGCTTGGTTTGGGGGGATTTTTTGACCTTAAAACAGTATAATCGTGAATCGTCAACTATCTGACTTCGGATTCTGAAGGAAGCAAGAAGGCTCTCCCTGCCCGGCCCCCGATTGTTTTCCCGTGTGTTACATGACAAGCTGTGTTGCTCAAAGAAAGCAACATAAATAATGATGAGACAGTGACCTTCTCAGAGAACAAAACATCTCCGTGATCCTTCAGCAACGGCTTCGGGACATGGAACCAGGACACTTGCTGTTATTGAAACACTCTTGAGCAGAGTTTTTACCGAGCACTTGGATTGCATAGGATAGAGGCTACGCAATTTGACTGGTATTGAAATTTCTCCTCTGGCAACACGGTTCCTGCTCCTGGACACACCAATTCAGCATTTTTCTCAAGACCAGCTGAACTCTCAGAAGGCACTGCAAGCAGATGACCAGAACGGTGGAAATCCCACCCAGAGCCGTGGGGGGCCATCGAAAATGTTTCCGAAGCTGCTGGAGCAGACATTGGTTCTGATCTTAGACTGGCTTGGAACCAGAGGAAGCTCTCGCAGCTGTGCTGCATGCAGGGGCTAAGAGGGTAAGAGTGTCTGGGCAGCCTGGGGCTCTGCGGCCCCATCCGGAGGAGCAGCGTTTGGTCAGAGCTCCAATGCCAGACGTCAGGAATGCCGTGACATTGCTGACAAAATTATTTCTGTACCCAGAATGGACCACAGTTCACAAATGTGCAGAAAATAACTCCAGAAACTACTTCTAAGATCCAGCCCAGGCCAGATAGTCACGCGAGTGTGTGAAATACCAATTTGGGGCAGTTTTCAAAACCCAGTGCCCAGAAGGTCACTAGACGGGGACCGTACGAATCCGGTCCAGGCGGTGTGACGGTTAAAACTTCTTCAGGGGGTTAATGTTTTCTATGGATAGCTCATTCATCGGGCCAATCGTGACTGCTAGAAAAGAAATGTTTTACTTTTGGCTACGGATTCATTTTATACCAAGAAAAAAGACTGTCTTAAAATTTTGCGAACTTTTATGGGCTGTCTTCTTAAGTCAATCGTGTGAACTTGAAATAGACAAAGGACTCACAGGAAGAGATACGGACTTTTATGTCTATATAGAAATCCCTCCTTTTATTTTTTCGCTCACATTTTATTCCCTGACATGTGTCTTTTAGGTCCTGGACAACCTTCAACCGGTGCTGCTGCTGAGGGGGTGTCCTAGAAACAAGAACCAGCCCCTCCCACTGTTATTTATAGATGGTGATCGCTGAGGACAAAGCCAGGCCTGCGCTGCTGTGACTTCAGTTTCTGCAAGTCTCACGGCAGCTCCTCTCACACGTGCTGTCCCGAAGGGCAGTGCTTCATTGCCTTGGGGTCATTTCATAATAACATCGGTAGAATTTAACGAATGCAAATATAAAATGGTAAGCGCACAGCACCAGTTTCAAAGGAAAACACTGATTATTTAAGAGCATGAATTAGAGAGAGAACCTGACACCATCAACCGGATGCAATGGCCTCTACAAGGTAAAAAGCAAGCTCTGACTCTAGGAAGCAGTCGGGGGCTCTTTTTCGTGAGCGTATTTACAATCTGCTAAGCAATTACACTCTTTCACGACCTTTAAAGCATGAGGCTGCATGCAGGTCTGTGTGAACTCTGTGCGGCTCCAGCTACTTCAGTTCTGGGGACACCACTGGCGTTCTCGCCTCTCGACGTGTGAGCGCTGGTGGAGGACGGGTCTTTTGCCCCCTCCATGCCCCCTTTACTGCCTCCTCATTGCAATCCCAATTCCTCTTGGGATGTAAGCAAACACAAAACAACCAAGCAAGCAAACAGGCCAACAGTTTAACTGAAAACCTTGCAACGGCATCCAGAAAAAGCCGTGTCTGGCTTTAGCCGGCTCTCCACGCCCCCCCCCCCCGCCCCGTTCCAAGGAGGAGAAGGAAGAGCGAGGGGTTTCCTGATAAATTTCTGGCCTTTAGCCCGAGATCTTGGAAAGGTTATGCACTTGTCGTTGAAGCCGCTTTGAGAAGGTTGGGCAGGAGCGAGAACTGGGAGACAGTTCTCACCACCTTGGACAAAACCGGAGAAGCTGACCCTCGACGGCCAACCTGCCCTGTGCTCGCAGGAGCTTTGCAGGCCGTGCTGCCAGAGGACCAGACCTTTGTCGTAAAAAGGAGGGCAGGGGTCTTCTGCCCCACTTTGCTGTCCCTGCCGGGCTACGCTTACGTGGCTCCGAACAGAACTACGCACGCCTGCAAAAGGGACTTGGGAGCCATGTGGAACCCACAGATAGGCAATGGAGCAGAGCTATGGTCAGAGAAGGAAGACCCGGGAGAGGCCGAAGCCGGCGCTCCCCCTCCCCCTCCCCCCGGCCCCCCGGCAAGTCCAAATCCTCAGCCTCGCCCCCGCCTCTCTCGGCCTTTGGGGTTTTGACTGTTTGTCTCCACCCTCATTAATCTCGGGGGAGCAAAGCGATCTGAATTCCATTTCACGCCCAAAACAAAATAAAACAACCACAAAACAAAAGGGGTCAACAGCTACGGCCAGCGGCTGTGCTGAAAGGAACCACAGAGACGGGAGAGGGCACAGCCAGGCGGGGTCCACGGGGCCGGCGTGGGTCCGAGCGCCTTGCTGGGTTTCTCCGCGCCCAGACTCTGTCCTGAAACGCTCCCTGCAGAATTCCAAACAGGCGCCTGCCGTGTCTGGCCACCGGAGCCTCCCGGGGCCAGCACCCTGCTTCTTCCTAAGGGAGCTCCGTTCCTCTCAAGGACCCACCCACCGGAAGGTTTCTGCGTGACTGCGCCCCAGCTGTAAACACACAAGCTGGGTCTCCTGGTCCACATGACCCCAAAAGCAAGCTTGGTGCTCCACTGAGCTCTGGCCCGTGGCCTCTAGCAAACGACCCTTCCTCGTACCCCGCACCTGCCAGGGTCTGGCCTGCCCCTGCCTCCCTGAAGCCACGGTCAGCACCCAAGCACCTGCCGCAATGGGATCCCACCCGGCCTCGCCTAAGGGTCACCGCCACACGGTGTTTGGTTCAAGCGATGCTCACCCTGCCCGTGGAGGCACGTGCACACACTGAGAGGAGAACACACGCCCGAGTCACGGCGAAAGAGGACGTTCTGATTGGGGCGTTTACACAGCAATGGCTTTTCAGACCAAAGGCCTGAACGTCACGATGGTGAAACTCGATATTCGGAAGGAATGGAACAAAATGCGAAGCAGAAGATCTCTTCCGGAACTAACACGGAAGACCGTGAGGGGTCACCAGTCCCTTCTCGAACTGCCCCTCACTTTGCTCAGAGGGTCCTGCGACTGAAGGCCCCGCAGGGCCGAGGTCCTACACCAGGGGAAACTGGAGCCGCCGCGAACGGAAGAGGACGCGGCCGGGTCTGGCCACACGAAGTCCCTCGCTCGGGTTGGAACTCCACCCGCCCATGTCAGACGCAGTGACTGCCCAGCACCGGCTTAAGTGCGCAGAGCTGTGCACATGCGGGCCCAGGTACTTCGCAAATGAAAACCTGGTTGGAACTGCCGGAGCGGGTGGTTTCGAGGGCCTTGCCACAAAGCCAGCGCCGTAACTGCTTCCTACATGATGGAGCAGTGAGGGGGCCCGGGTCCTGAAGGAACTGCCATCCAGCTCAGCCCGGGACCCGCCATGCCCTGCATAGCAAACGGCTCCCATCACTTCCCATCTCAGGAGAATTCATGCGCAGTCACTGCCCTGGTGCGACACGATGGGTCATTCTGTTACTTGCCGCTTCTTTCGGGGATGTTTTCCCTGGGGGAGGGTTCACCCATAACTATCAGGAGATGACACTTTTATAAACCGTGATGCCACCTACGCAATGCAATTTGTGAAACAAGCGCCTCATCCCCACGGACTAATTGTCACCGACCTGCCACTCCACATGGACTGTGGTTTGCCCGCAGGAGCACGGGCTCAGGCTCACGGTCCCCGTGCCGTGCGGGCCGCCCTGGCTCCCCCTCCACACAGCTCCCCCTCCACACAGCTCACGATCCACCTGCTCTGACATTGGGGCACTGAGCCGCTTTGTACGCGGCTCAGGCAGACATTCCTCTGCTCTCGAGGGTCCCAACCGCACACGGCCGTCTGGAATCGGCTCCAAGACACGCTCTGCGGGGTCACCTCCAGGCGGCCTCGCCCTGCAGCCCAGGGGCCCGGCCCTCGCTCTAGCTGGGGCTCTCGGGAGGCAACTTACGGTAGGTAGAAATATTACCTTTACCATAGTATGGCTTTTTGACATGGCTGTCGCCGGACTTAGCCTTCCTCTCCTCCCCGGGGAGCGGCCTTGGCGACGGGTCCTCGTAGGACCTCAGACTGTCCCGCCGTCCCGCCTCCAGGGCCATCTTCTCCCTCATGGCCTTGGCCCGCTCCGTCTCCAGGGCGATGGCCTTCTCCAGGAGGGTCAGGTTGCCCTTGGTCATGTCGAAGACCTCCTCCGACCGGTCCGAGGCCACCGAGGCGGTGTCCTCGTCCCGCTCCTGGCAGCCGTCCTCCTTGGCGCAGCTGGAGAACGTTCTGGCCCTGGGGCTCAGCTGCTCCTCCAGCCGCATCAGGTTCACCATGTCGGAGTAGTTCCGGTCGGGCGTCCTGCCCGCGAAGTCGTCGTCGGGGCGGCCGTGCGGGCGGAGGCCGGCGCTGGGCTGCGGGGCGCGCTCCTGCGGGCTGCCCTCGCTCAGCTTGCGGGCCAGGTCGAAGCACTGGTTGCGCAGACACTCCAGGCTGCTCAGACACACCTCCTCGTCGCTCTCCTCCGCCAGCTTCTCCGCCAGCCCGTTGTTGGCCGCCTTGCCCAGCATCACGTAGTTCAGGCCCCGGCCGTCGGGCGGCCCCGCGTCTGCATAGCCCCGGTCGCCCGCGCCGTCCCCCAGCACCACGCCGTGGCCCTGCGCCAGCAGCTTCAGCGAGTCCACCGTCTCCCTGACCACGTCGCTGTCCAGGTCCAGGCTCAGCTCGGCCTTGCGGCCCAGGGGCTCGTTCTTGTCGCTGTCGTCCTCCAGGCTGTGGGAGGTGCTGCTGTTCATCTCGGACTCGGTGCGGGCGCGGAAGGCGGCGTCCTCGGCGATCTTGCCCAGGTTCAGCAGGGACTTGGCCACCAGCTCGTCGTAGTTGTCGTACTCGTCGTTGTTGTTGTCGTCCTTCTCCGTGTCCTGCATCAGGCGAGGGTTGTGGCAGTTCAGCTGGCGGCCTTCTGCAAGGAGGACAGAGACAGGGACAGGAAAGAAAAGGCAAGGAGACGTGGCTCGCACTCGTGGGGCCCCGCCCGCCCGCCCGCTGCCCGCCCCCCCCCCCCCCCGCCCCGTGCCCGGCAGTGGCTGTTCCCTGGCGGCAGGGCCGCCCCCAGCACCCACGCGGCCGCGGCTGAGGCCCGGGGCGCAGGGGACCAGGGTCGGTGGGGAGGATGCGTAGAGGGCTACCCTCCCCTCACTGCTCCACTAAGAACTACCCTTTGCATATTGGCTTCGGAGCTGCACGGCACGCGGCCAGGCTTTCTAAGCGGGCCTGGGCTGCTCGTGTCACCGCCCTCCCCAAGCAGAGGTTCACAGCCCTGCTTTGAAACTGTCTCACGGCGGAGCTCAGGCAGCGCAGGGAAAGCTGAGGTTCCCGCTGGTCAGGCAGGGGTGCCACCGACTTGGGGCGGTCAGCGTGGACGCACCCCGGTGGTGGCAGAGGCTAGTCTGCGTGTTCTCCCTCGGGGACCACTTATCGGGATGCACAGGGAAGCTGCAGGAGTGTGCCCGCAAAAGCTTAGAAAGGAAATCTGATTCCTCATCTCAGCGGGTTGGAGAGAGTGGGTGGGAGAAGGTACCAGCAGTGACCAGGCGCCTGTGAGAAACGGGGCTGGGGAGAGTTGGTGCAAACAGAACAAGGCAGCACAGCCTCCGTTCTATTCATCCGCCCACAGCCTCTGGAAAATTCTGGTGAGCTGGTAGAAATAATGTGCGAAAAAGTGTCACATCCAGTCGCCAAACCATCTTTAGGAAGACGCATTCAGAAAAGACCAAGTTAAAAACTGCAGGAAGCCCCCTCCCCATGTCATCTGCTTAACACAAAAGGACTGCGTGCGACCTGCGCCTCCCTTCCCGAGGCGATGTGGTCGCTGCCGCGTATGCCGTAAAACACAGATGGCGCTAAACAGGTTCTCCCCAAAGGGAGCCTCCCCCATCTCAGGGCCATTTCCAGATACGCTCTCTGTTTCTAGGATTAAATAAACCAGAGCAAGAAGGCTTTTTAAAGTTTATTAATGAGGAGATGAAGCATATGGGTTAGAAGATACCAGCTGACTCAGAGCTAAGTCGTGGAGCCCAAGTGTTTTCTGGCTGGACTTGGTGCTGGCTCCTTGGGAAAGGCTTTTGTTGGTGAACCGGTTTGGAAATCAACATATCAATAAGAGAAAACCGCATCCTTGCTAGCCCAGGCAGGGAGCCAAGGCGTTTGCGAAATCCTACAGCTCTCTGAGCACCAGCCGGTCACATCTGCCCCACAGCAGTCAGAAAGCATCACTAACTGTAGGAAGAGCGTCCCTCTTCTGGATAAGGCCTGGGAATCACTCTCCTTAGAATGAGGACATGTGTCCCCCAAGGGCAGTGAGAGGAAGGAAGACAGAACCCACAAGCCAGTCGGAGGAACTGGGCCTGGTCACCTAACAGCACACGACCCGGCGCGGGTTAGGCTCGGGGTAGGCTCTCGGCTCTCAGTGGAGGCGACCCTGCTGTCAGGGACCCTTGAAAACGTGACTTGTGGTCTCCTTTCAATTTACACACTTTGGTCTTCATAGTTGTGGCTGATCAGAGAAGGGGTGTCTGGACAACCAGGCCACGTGACTGCCACACAAACTGCTCCTTTTTGGTAGCCAGCACCACCGTACCTACCACGAACCCACCACGAGATGAATCCACAAGTTATGGTTTGACAACAAGATACGTGGACATGCAATAGCTGGAAGCTTCTGAACATGGACCCTAAGAGTCACGAAGGCTTTTCACGCTTCCTCCTCACTCTCTTGTGAGACCCGACCTGTCCCCCTGAGGAGCTGGACGAGGAGGAAGCTCAAGCCAGGGAAGAGGGGCCTGCACCCAGGCCCCTCTCAGTGAGGACCCAGCGTTCATGACGCCTCAGCTTCCCGACCGGCGTGTCAGCCACGTGATTGTAGTTGAGTCTCTAAATTCAGAATCTCGGGATCATCTGCTCTTCATTCGCCCCAAATAGGAAGGGGTTTTGACGTGATTTCTGAGCTCCCCCCATATTCCTTCAGTGTCACACAAGAAGGGGACACGTCCAGGCTCTTCAGTCATCAGATACCTGTCCGTTCCCAAGTGCCCTTCCCTCAAGGGGAGAAGAGGCTTCTTCACAGAGGAGGGGGGCTGGGAGCCAGCTGGGAAGGTCCCTACGCCTGCCGTGTAGTCAGATCGGGATGGAAGTGAGCGGGCAGGTTAGACCACGCGGTCCGGCCCGAGCCCGAGCTGCTGCGAGATGCTGTGACCTGGGCCTGGCCCTGAGCTCGGACAGGAACGCCGAGAACCCGGTGCCTGTCAAGACCCCAGGGGGGACGAGCTTTGCGTCCTGGTGGCCGGTCTGGGGCTGGCCCCCGGGGCGGGTGCGGAGGAGGGATCTGGGGCATCCATGGGGGGATGCGGGCGGCGGCGGACCGCGCACCACGTGCTCTCCCTCCCGCGAGGCTGCGGAGCCGTGGGGCGGCGGGCGGCAGGGCGAGCACACGCCGGAGGGCCGTCCTGGCAGGCGGGCGGCGTTTCTCGAGTTACCCGTGTTTACCTCCTTGAGAACACATGTGAAATAAAGTCCCGTCTCAATCACGTGGCCTGGTGGAGGGTCAGGCGGCCAGCCCGTCCCCAGGTGGGTTCTCAGCGTCTGCCTCTCGAATGCACGGTCCCCCACAGAGAACTCTGGGAACCCCAGCCTGGGCTCCGTGCTCCCAGGCAAGGTACCTTCCGGTACGGTTTTGCTGAGCCGAATCATGGAACGGACCCCAGGCGGCAGGGGCCGTGGGACTCGGGCGGGGGGTTTTGGTGCCCATTGTCCGCCCCCGCCCAGCATTCCGGGCCGGGCCGGCCAGGCCCCGCGTTCACCCGCCCAGTCGCGGGAATAAGGTGGTACTGAGCACCCAACCCGCAGAGACTCGGGGGTGCCCGGAGCGGGTCTTTCTGCGGTCGTCGTCCAGGAATAGTGTTTGCCGCAAGAAAGGGCGCTTCACGGGAGGGCCTGCAGGTCAGGCCTGCACTGCGCATAAAGAGCACGGCCACTCAGATGGAGTTTTAAAGAGAGGGCCAGGGCACCCGAGTTTCCTCTGGGCTCTTCGACACGCGTCTCTCCCCCGCCCAGCTGTGGGGGTGCAGACAGAGAGGAAGGCCCTGCTGGGGTGCAGCCCCGGGCTCACCTGCTGGAGGGGCTCAGGGCACGGTCACGCCGGGGTGGAGACGAGAGACGCACCCAGCCCCTCGCAGCTGGGCAGGCAGAGCCCAGGCAGCACAGATGGGGTCCAGGCTCCGCCACGGGCCCCCGCAATGTCTCCTCGCCAAACAGAACCCTTGTTTTCACAGAGATTCGGGGTGTCTTTTGGATTCCTCCCTGAGCGCTGTGAAATGCCGTACGGCTAATTTTTATCTGCCCTGGATCGGACTGTTATAAACTATTTAGGCTCAGTAACCGCAATGAGAGAACCAAAACTTTTCTTTACAGAAACAGGCAGGCAGGGCAATTCTTCCCTCCAGCTTCACGACTAGAAGTTGATGCGGTTGGAACTCGGTGGATTGTAACCTTGGGAACATGAGCACTGGCTTGATTTCGTAGCTTGTCTCTAAAACTATGTCTGAGACACACCGTCTGATTCTTTGAATGTCTAGTCCTGGTTGTGTTACCACTATTCTTTCTGGCCATTAAAATCGGCTGCAGGCAAGCACACAGACAACCAGTTCAAAAACAAACAAACATACACAAACCATAAAAGAACAGAGAACAGCCACTTGCTCAGAGCAGAAATTGCCCTGGGTTTACCACGTCATGGAAGGTGGGGTCTAAGAGCCCCCCTGGTTTCTTAAGACATTACTAGGTGTTTCTTTTGGATTACAAAAATATCGAAATTCAGTTTTGACTTGCAAATACAGAAATGCGGTAATATATTAGATTCTAGTGAAAAGACGATGGTGTTTTAACAGCTCCTGCAACCACAGGAAAGAAGAAAAAGTGGTGACCATCACGCAGGCCCCGTGGACAGGGTCCCTCTGCTGAGGACGTGAAATCAGGGAGCACGGGGTGACAGCTCTGGCGTCAGCCTCGGGGCCCCGTGAGAGGGAGGCATCACCTACTGTTCTCCTGCAGGTGACAATAGGTTGATGTGCTCTCCAGGTCACCCTGTTGCTGGGTGACAGAGAGGGATGCCACCCTGGGATCCGGGCCAGCTCCACCTCCTTCCGCAGCAGCCAGACCTGCCCCGGCCTCACCGACAAGGCCCTCTGGGCTCCTCCCTGCTGGACATCCCACTCGCATCCATCATAGGCCCCGGCTGCCAGCCACGCGGGGGGCTGTGCAGTGCTCCTGCTCTGAGCTTCCTCTCCCAAGGGGGCCTGCTGAGATCTGAGGTTTAGTTATGGCACCAGCTGTTGGCAGCTGTGTGTGAGATGCCGGCTTACTTGGTCCGGTGCCTGGGGGTCCCGGCTAGAGAGTTTGAGTGCAAGCTGACGGGGAGAAAGGCTTTGGACGTCAGGAACACCCTGGACTGGGTCCAGGGTCGGGGAGCAGGAAGGGACTGGGCAGGTGGAGGGTGGAGGGTCACGATGCCCAGGCATGAGGCTGGGCAGGAGGACAGACCGACCACGTCACGTTTCACGGACTCTGGCCCTCTGATGTCACGTGACTCCCGTGGCCCCGTCCCCAAGACCAGATGGAGCTGTGAGGGCTCATCCTGCAGGTGCTGCTTTGAGATGTGGGGTAGCAGAGCCCTTCCCACCCGCCCGGGGCTGTGTCAGAGCCGCCAGCCTAGGACCCGGGGTAGGGGGCAGTGTGGGGCCTGTCACAGCTCTTCCCCCAGCGACCAGCACTGGGGCCCCGCAACCCGCCCCCCATGAACAGTCGGGGGCTACACTCGGGGACTCCCAGGACCCTGGCAGGCACCCCAGGTCCTCGGGAATGGAAGGGGGTCTGGAAGGCGGTGGATGGGCGGGCGCATGGCCGGGTTCTGTGTTTGCCTCCTCTCTGGACGGTATCGCGTTTCCCGATTCATCTTAACCACGTCGCTACCTGCTCTCGGTTTTACGGGGACAGACGATGCCTGTTTATACATTTTAACAGCAGCTCCCGGTCATCAGAGGCAGCAGGATCCCTGCAGACGTGTGCCCACGACGCTTTCATGGGTGCGTAGCAGGAAGACGGCCACTTTTCACACGCTTAGGACCGCGGGCTCTCGGTGCTGGGACAAGGCATGGCGGTCATTCAGTCCAGGCTCTCACATGGCACCTCAGCCCAGCTGCCGTCACCAGCCTGGGGGTGGGGACAGGGCAAGCCTGCGTTGTCCTGGGCCCTTAACCCCCTCACATGGAGCTCCTCCTCTTTCCAAAGCTGGTGACTATTCTGGGGATTATGATGCAGCGTCACCCCAAAGATGAATTATCCAAGGAATGAAATGATCCAAGTTGAGGGGGCTTTCCTCTGCCCCCTATTAATTTACGGGCACTAAGCACAGTCTGGGAAGACAAAGTCCTCGCTAACTGGACGGAAACCTGAGTGTCTGTCTCCACGGCAGGCGGTCCCACAGAAGAACCAAGGTGACAAGCAAGGAAGGCGCCTGACTCGAGGGTGAGGTGCCACGGCCGGGTCCGCGCCAGCCGAGAGGAAACACTCCCGCTGCAGCCGAGCCTGGACAGTGAGACACGGCCCTGGCCACACAGCCCCCGACGACGAGGCCCTGCTCCAGGGAAGATGAGGAGGAGGCGGGATTTTGCCAAGAGAAGGTTCCCAGGAAAGTGCAGCTCTAGGTGAGCAGCAGCCAGGTAGAAGACGGGATGGTTTTGGCTGAGGTTGTTTAGCTAGATTCTTTCAGTGAGGATTTTATTCATTTTTATTTTTTAAATTAGATACAGTCAATGGGCACAATGTGCTTTTTCAAAACTTGAAGTACAGTCGGTCTCCAACGTGGTGCTGATATCTGCTGTACAGCAAAGCGACCCGGCCACACAGTCTTCTCCTCGTGTAACTGTCCCTCATGGTCTGTCCCAGGAGACAGGACAGAGTTCCCTATGCTGCACAGCAGGACCTCACTGCCCATCCGTTCTCAGTGTCACAGTTGGTTTGCATCTACTAACCCTGGACTCCCCGTCCATCCCATTCCCTCCTCCTCCCCCTTGGCAACCACAAGTCTGTTCTCTATGTCGTGGGTCTGTTTCTGTCCTGTAGACAGATTCATTTGTGCCGTATTTTAGATTCCACATGTAAGTGATATCATATGGTGTTTGTCTTTCTCTTTCTGACTTACTTCTCTTAGCATGAGACTTGCTGGTTGCATCCATGTTGCTGCAAAAGGCATGAAGCCATTCTTTTTCATGGCTGAGTAGTAGTCCATTGTGTATATGTACCACATCTTCTTAACCCATCCTCTTGTGATATGGATGTACACTGGGGAATGGTTACTGCAGTAACACACCCATCACTGTGTGTGTATAGATGCATAAAATCCCAAGGATAAATTCTCCAAGAAATGAAACATCCAAGTTGAGGGGGCTTTTCTCTGCTTCAGGTAGGAAGGCCTCCTGGTCCTCACTCTTCCTCGGCTGGAGAGAAGGGAGGGGCGGGGGGCGAGCAGGGCAGAGGTCCCGTGGGTCCCTGGCTCGCGGAGCTCCAGGAGCCCAGGGCTTCGTGGGGGCACCAAGATCTCTTCTGAATATGCGTCTCCTAAGGGCGGGCCCACTGCTGGACGTCCCCGGTCCTTTGGCCTGGACTCCGAGAGCTTGGGCTTCCTGGGGGGGGCGGGGGGCGGGGCCGCCGGCCCTGGGCTCACGGGGCCTCCTCCTCCTCCTCCGAGGATTCACCGCCTGGCGTTTGCTCTGTGACGCGGGCAGTCTGATTCTACCTGCACCGTTTCCTTCTTCCTCCCGTGGACTGCAGGGTGTTTCCTGCCACAGCTGGCCGCGCGCAGAGCCTCCCGGTGGGGCTGCTTGCGGCACAAGCGGCATGTAGACGAGGCACTGGCCCACGTGCGATCCTGAGAACTGCGCCCACGGCCACAGTTTTGTCCCCAAGGACGAATAGCGTGCCTCCTGCCTCCTGCAGAGCTGTTGAGAACGGGTGGTCGATCCGCCCACGTCTGCCCTGCTGACTGTGCCCGGAGTTTCAGGGTCAGTTCGGGACGGCAGGAGCCCGTGGGCCTGCAGAGGTGGGAGCCCCCCGCCTGCAGTGCTGGGGGTCCTGCTGTGGCGGGGGGGAGGCTCCTTTGAGTCCCTCTGGGGGTCACTACCCCACGACCACCCCACAGCTCAGATTTGGGACGACAGCTGGCATCTGGCAGGGAATGTCCTTCACGGCCAAGCTGCCCGCTGCCGCCGCCGCCTGGGGGTCTGACTCCAGGCAGCAGGTGCTTCTTTCTCATGGGGGCTCCTCACTGGGCAAATGACTTTGGCGCGTCACACGCAGTCACCCCAATGCACTTCCAGCTTGGCTTTCTGAGCTGCGTGTTTCCTCTGCGGCTATTTCTGGGCTTCAGTCTCGCTCCCGTTGGCCACACTCGCCTGCTAACCCCCAAGGGGCCACTTCACCGGCCGGGTTTTCTGGGCCCGCGTGTGTGCAGCTGCCTCTGCCTCCGTCTCTGTAAACCAGGACCCGCGCTTTGGTCCACGCCGTGAGCGTGCACCGGGCTCCCCGTGGTCCACGGGCTCAGGGAGGCGCCCACCCCCAGTGTCCCTGCTGAGACGCTCACAGGCCCTCCCCGGCCCCACGCCTCCACTGTCCCCACCGCGCCCTCCTTGCCTGGAAGCCTTCTCGGCCAGAGGGGAGCCGCGCAGCACAGGCCCTGCACCGCCCACCGTCTGAGGCAGAGCAGCCTTCGAGGTGCAGGGGCCCCGGGCTGGGCAGCTGCTTCAGCTGTAACCTGAGGACCTACCCGCACAGGGGACCGGGCTCTGCCACCTTCCGTTTACTCGGGTCAAACACTGGCTTTTCCAGACGCATCCTCCTCAGACTTCAGACTTCAGAATGCCCTCTCCTTGGGGAGGACAAGGCATGACACCTCCTACCAGGTGACAGGGCTTCTCATTGGCACAGCTTTGCTTGGCCCGTTCTGACGGGCCTGGGGGGGCCCAGAACCCTGCTTGTTGGTGCACCTGACATCTGTTGACGGAGCCCTGCTGGGGCGGAGCGATGCCCAAGGAGGGCCCCCGGCAGGCAGCCCTGGCATCCCCGTGCCGTTGGAGGGGGAGAAAGGAACAGGAAATCGGCGAAACCTGTGATGGCGGGTGTGACCGGTGCTGTGCGGGGACAGGAGGCCGGGCCAGCCTGTCATCTCGGTAGAGAGCCCAGCGAGGCTCCGGGGGAAACACGCGAGGGGCGAGGGTCCCAGCCCAGGAGGAGGACACCGCAGGCGCCTGAGGACATGGATTTTCAGCGCCCACAGCTCTCGCTATTGTGAGTTAGATTTCAATCCTATGAATTTATACGTAAGTCAACACGTTTGGCTAGGGGCTCTCGTGTTGGCCAGCACAGGGTCAGCACGGGACAATGAGTGGAGCGAAACTCTGATTTTAACTCTCACAACATATACTGTACACACACCCCCCCCACACCCACACATACACATATATAAAATTTACATAAAATTTACATAAAATTTACATGCAGATTTAAACAGCGGATTTTGTATATAGAAGCCACCTTCCACCAGGTCACTGGCCGAGCGGGTAACGGCTCCATGAGTCCTGGGTGCTGCGGCAGTTTTATGGGCCCTGGGCCTGGTTTGGAGGGTGACACTGGTCCTGAGAGGGAGGCGGGGCTTGTCCGCCTGACGTGTCTGCAGGGCAGGAAGGACGCTCAGCCCGCAGGGGGTGGGCGGTCCCTGCGCCTCTGGTGCCCTGTCTCCAGGGAAGAGCCCGCTGCTCTGGGCTGTGGCCGGGGAGAGCCGCCCGCATCTGCCCGGGGCCTCCAGGCTGCATCTGACTCTCCCGTCCCCTGCCCCGTCGGCACGGGTGGAGGTCACAGTCAGGCGTCCTATTTTGCCTGGAGCCAGACCGCACGTGTGTACAGTGTGGCCTCCCGAGCCTGTGGCGTGAGAGGAGGGGGCGGCGGAATCTGGCCGGCCAGCCCACACTGGCCTCAGGCCGCCACGTCTGAAAGGGTTACTGGTTTATTGGTTCTGGACGTTGTCCATGTCATAAGCAGAAGCATATGCTTAAAAATCTCCTTTAAGCTAAAGGCGGTAAATTGAAGGAAAAAGTAAGTTTCCCCAAGGATCCGAGCTGCATACGAACTTTTAATGTAGACCTTAGAGCTCTTCCTTAAAGGTTTTATATTAGGGATCTTAATGAACAGAATGTGAATGAATAAAGGTGCATTTAGTCATTAAGTTTTGAGGCCCCTTCTACTTGCAGACATTTTAGGTATGTGGTTTATCTAAGTTTGGGACTTCTTAAAAAATGGAACAGTCACCCCCACCGCCGACCCACCCAGACAAGAGCCACCTGAGATCCACAGTTTTCAGACCGAGATGGACTGAAACTCACGAACCCACTGCATCTCTCTCTCCACACACACACAGACACAGGCACGCCGCACAGGCATGCACACTCGCCATGCACACGCATGCACTGGCACACACATCACAGTCACACGCACACATCAAGTACATACATGCAGCCACAGAACACAAGGCACGCAGAGCACATGGCACACACGCACACACACACAGAGCTCAGAGACCTTTTCAAATTAACTGGAGGACCCGGGACTCCTGACCCGCAGAACGAGGCCGCCTTCGTTACTGCCGATGCTGCCCATCAGATGCGGGGAGAGTCTGTGAAAACCGCCACCCGACCGGTCAACAGGACGGTCTGACGGGCGGTTTCAACGAGTATGTTTGATCGGAAGGAAGCGGGCACCCCTGGCCCCTGCCCTCCTAACCAAGTTCCGTCCCCATCGGACAGAAAAGACCATTTGAAAACCCTGCAACTGCCCCTTGGTAACCCGAGTTCAAGCACCTTCAAGCTCTGCCAAATTTTGCTCTTGTTTTAACACAACCCTTTAACGCCTCTGTCTCAGCTTGTGGCTTCTAGCGCCGCGCTCTGCAAAGGAGCACAGCAAGTGTGTTTGCAGGTACACAGCCCTCTCTCACGCTATCACTCGTGCTTCTTTGGGGCAAAAAGGGGTGTCTGCACAGTCTCCATGTCCCCGTGGAACCCAGGGCACTTCCCTGGACACAGACAACACATGCCATGTTTCGAAGGCATCTGTCTTTTAAGTCAACGCAGCCTTAAAGCACCTGATGTCTCCGCCAGGCTCTGCCCGGGCCTTGGGCTCAGACTCACGGGAGAGCCCGCGTGCGGGCTGGGAGAGGGAAGCCGGCAAAGCCGCCCAAGCGACAGCCACCCGCCGTGGCCTGTGCTGCTCCCCTGCTCCAGCAGCTCCCTGCCCTGCACCTGCACCTGCTCGAAGCGACGCAGCAGCGAAGGAAGGGCATGTGTTATTATGCTCATGTCTGGACGGCAGACTCAGGCTAGTGAGGGTAAGACACGCGGCCACTCCAGCAGGAAGACACGCCTTCCCGTCTCCAGGCCGCACCCCGCCAACCCAGTACTCGGCACAGAAATTAAATTAAGACAAAGAGACGAGCTGGCAGTCCCTTCACGTGGACCTTGCCGGCAAACTGAATAAAAATGTGTTAGGTCTCTTACGCCTGTTATTTCTCGTTACCACGTAAACAAGAATTTCCCTGCTTCATGCACGTTGTTTGCATCTCGAATGTAGACGGCTTTACCTTGTGAGCAAGTTTTGGGCTTTGTATTGAAGGGTCTGAAAGGTCATCCAATACAAGATACAATTGTATTTTATAATTATGCAAAACTAGCTTGTAAGAAGGAAGTTTAATTTTGATCGCAGACTGATACCTAGAAACTCATTCGGGGGTGGCAGAGCCACACACTGCCATGTGCTGGGACACGAAACTTCCCGAGACAGCGCTCCCACGGCTGTCGGGGGAGAGGGGTTCGAAGCTGATCAGAAGCATCCTACTTTCTTCCCGCGGGGCGCAGCTGCGACCTCGCGCGGGGAACACATCTTTGCTTCTGCGCTGGCCTCCCAGCTCGGTGCTTTTTCTGCTGACTGCAGGACCAGGCGAGCGGCTACGTCTGATTTTCGCAGTCTGTCCACGTGGCGACTCATCAGGGACGCTTCCTGAGAACACCGCGAGAGCATAATTGGCTCATCAGTGCAAGCAGCGCATCGAGAGGGGTTGGGGGGCACGAGGCCACGGTGCAGACCCTCCCCTCATTCTGTCTTGTCTTGGGGAAATTCAAGCCCACAGACCGCCAATTCTCAGGATGCTTTAGTGACCCTGGGGCATCACCTTGTGTGAAAGAAAAAGCACCCTGGAAACTTGGCCGTTCAAAGGGGGCTGTTTCTCCAAGGAGAGTCCGCACAGGTGGGCTTCGTCTTGGGCTCCTTGCAAGGCGAGGCGGCTTTCTGCAGAGAAAGCGCACTGCGCGGGGCCTGCTGGCTGGTGAAGGGGATGCGAACAGCCCGGGAAGGAATGTGACAGCGCTGACCACACGCGCCAGGAGTGGGTCGGCGGCTGGGAGGAGCAGGGTGCTGCCCTGCGCCGACCGAGGCAGGCTGGACGCCACCCCACACCTGCCACTGCCTCTGCTCGGCGGGCCTGCCCGGCAGAGCGGTCCCCGTCCCCTGTGCGTTCTCCTGCGACTGGTGACACTCTCCCTCAAACCACCAGCTCCTCCTCAGGTGTCAGCTTCTAGGATGCACCGAACGTCTCCGGCTCATTCACACGTAGAACAGTGTGAAGCCAGAAAACCTTCAGAGAAGGAAAAGGTTTGCATTTTACCTATTTTAACCCAACGGTAAGTGAACTGTCTTCCAAGCTGAATTGTCAAGAAAGCCCCAAGATTCAACAAAGAGTAGCAAAGAAAGGACATTACATATGTGCAAGTCTATTTCAGAAAGAGGATATACTAAGAAATAGTTAGGTGTTACAGACGGCGGTGTCTGCGCTCATCTGGACAGCAAATTGCTACATTCTTAACAGGGAATTTTCCTTCCTGTCGGTGGGAAGATACGCTATATACTCGGCAGGGGTACACACACACCACTCATACCCGTAGATGTGTGTGTACCTCTTTTGAGGGGGCTGTAGTATGAGAATGAACTGGAGTTCACCAGGCATTCAATAACCGTCTAATCTATAATTCTCAACTCACAAGGTAAAAGGTACTATATTCGGACACTGTCTGCACTTAGATTTGCCACGAAAGAGGCACAGTCCCGCGGGAGAGAATCCGCTGACGGCCTCGTGGACCGGTGGCCACCAAGAGGGTCCACCGGGGGCGGGGAGACCGACCTCAGGACACGAACCCCGTCACCAGACACAGGAAGTCCCTCCCTGGTTTGCAGATACGGCCACAAACACCCTCCGTGCGGAACGTCCTGGCCCCTCACTGCGGTTCTCATGCGTGACGTGGCTCTGGGGGTGGACGCCCACACCAGCTGACGGTGACCTGGCACTAACCTTAGTCCTGAGTGAAAATAAAAGGCAGCTGTGGAGGACATGGAATCAGGAGGTGGACAGACACTGCCTTCCAAAGCCCGACTGCTCTAAACCACATGGCCGGGAGTTCGATGATCGGAAGTGAAAGCTTCCTCAGCAAAGCGACGTATCCTTGGATCTAGACCTTCCTGAAGGGTCCTGACCCTGGGGTTATGAAAGACCTGCTGTATAACCCACCTGGCACACCTTCATGGATACGGGATAATTAGGGGATGGGAACACCTGCTCACGGGGCTCCTCCAGTGGAGACTTTGTATAACAGAACAGCCTGGTGGAACTGACTCTGGAAGTCGGGTGTTGGAAGCGACTTCTTAGGAGGGATGGTTCTGTTCGATCTGGAAATCGAGCAGCCTTTGGCACCGGCCTGCACTGACCTTAGAGTGAGCAGAACCACACTGGAGGGTCCATCACACCGGCCATCTTTGATCTAAACGACTCCTGGGGCTTAGGATTTGCAAGAGAGATGATCTAAGCGAGAGTAAAGTATTACACTTCACTGCCGAAAATATTTGGTGAAATGGACCTATGTGTCCTATTAACAGAAGGGGTAGCCTAATGATCCGTCCATGCTCACCATGGCTGAACCTCTCCTCACTAGGTCCAGCTGATTCCTTTAGAGGTCACATGACAGGTGATTCTAGAAGGTGTTTAGCAGGGGAATCCAGAGCTGAATATGAATTCTGAAACCAGGAACCAGCCTGTGGTCGTTTCTCTTCCCACAGGGCATTTTGTTTCCGGAATCAGCCTCCTTATGTGCCTCTGATTTGGGCTCAACATTTGCTGAACACAGAATGCTGGTCACCATGCTGAGCTGAGCAGGTCATGTAATTAGACATTCCGAGGCGGATATTACAATTACGCAATTGTTTCCTGGTCTTATCATGCATCCATTGATTACGCCCATTTACTGGGATTCTTCTAGAAAAATCTCTTTAGCTTTGATTTGCTCTCTCACTTTTTAAATCAATTCTGTTCAAGTGTTCAGAGTAAACAAACCCAGTAAGTCACATTCTAAAGCTGCTTCGATAAAGCTCTTACCACTTTTCCAAAATATGTCACCTTGTACTTTTAAAATTATTTAAAATATGACCCAATGTAAACTAAAATTGAAAGTTTAAGCCCAGCAAAAGGAGAGCAGAACCTAAAATTTGGCTGAGGCACTTGGCAAAATGATGCATATTTGCAAATCTCTCCCACCTTAATCCATCACGCACACAAACACCCACAACTTCAAATATTAATGGCCACTGCTTCCCAAACATAGGACGAGAAAATAAAAGCACGATATTTAGTGCCATCTTCATAACAAGCCATGGGTAAGTTACAGATCATTAATCAGCCTCAACAGCGAATGATTTCACCCAGAACTACACGCACTTAACACTGTCCAGAAATAATGCGCCGAAAGGCTCTGCTCTCCAACCTTCCACCTATTTCACCACCCAGAACTGCTGTGTTAATTCTCAGCATGGAAGTCCTGTCCTCTCACTAGTGACATGGGGACATCTCTCCCACAGTTTGCTTGGTAGAACGCGTGCTGCCTCTGTTGGCGAGAAAGAGATTCTGGGGAGACCACCTCTTAGTCATGAAGCTTATGTGCAGTGTGTGTGCATTTGCGTGTGCAAACGTGTGTATAGACACATTCGTATTATCACATACGTGCGTGCATGTGTGTGAACGTGTGTACAGACACAATGGTATTATCACGTGTGTGTGTGTGTGTGTAAAGACACATTTTGTATTACCGTGTGTGTGTGTGAACATTTGTATTATCACATGTATGCGTGTATATGTAAACGTGTGTACAGACGCATTTGTATTATCACGTGTGTGTGTGCGGGTGTGTAAATGTGTACAGAAACACTTGTATCATCACGTGCATAAACGTGTGTAAGACAACATGTCTTCTCACCCACCGGTGTGCAAGTGCGTGTAAGCGTGTGTGTAGACACATTTGCCTCACCCGCGTCAGTGTAAGCAGCCAGGTGTTCTCCGAGAGACCGTACCCCACTCTAAGCCCCGGGACGATGCCACGCGTCGGGCCTCCCGGAACCAAGCAGCGCGTGTTCATATACCCCCCCCCCCGCCCTGCCCGCCCGGTGAACAGGAACCAACTCGCACCAGACCTAAGAGCAGGCTCCGCCCGTGGCGGAAAGCCCTGTCCTGTGTGCTGAGCAATCAATCAGCCTTTCTCGGAATTCAGACTGGAGAGGAGGAGCTGCGCGCTCCAGTGAGAAGAGTAAGGACAAATCGTCCCTTTCTGGTCACACCCGGTTTGCACCTCCCTGGGCAAACTCTGAGCCAGGACAACAACTCAACGCCTCAGAAAACCCCACTTCTTTCTAGAGAAGAAACGACTTCCTGAAAGGATTGGCTTTTACGCCCCGTTTTTGAGTCTGATGCTCAGAGGAAGCTGGAGAGAGAAGCAGAATCATCTTCAATGCGTTGCCTCCAACCAGCCGCCACCTGGTGCGTCCCCGTCGCCTGCCTCACCCGCAACAGCACGGCTCAGACACGTGGCCCTCGGTCCTGGAGGGAGACCGCGGTCGGGTCACGGCAGCGGGCCCTCCCCTTCCGATCCCTGGCGATCGCTGCAACGGGGCCACAGAACCTACCACGGCAGCTCACGTGCCGGGGTCAGCCGCGCTTCTGACTCCTGGGGCGGCACGTGGCCACACCGTCCCAGTGCATGGCCACCCGTGTGGTCAGTGCCAGGATCTCGTGGCACCTGAGGAAATGCAAACCTAAGGCCAGGCTTGCCAGCCTCACCTCTGAGAAAAGTTCTAAGCCGAACAAACGTGTGCACCGGGCATGTTTCGGCGAGTCCTTGGGATGCCCGGTCTGCCTTACACTCGAGCGAGACCCCCTCTAACAGCCAGGGGGTGGCCGAGGGGATTCTAAGAGGAACGTGAGACCCAGAGACGGCTGCGCTTCCCAGCGGGGCCCGGGCTGCCCTCGCCCGCAGCCGTCACTCGCCGCTGTCGTGAGCACCAAGACCGGCCAGGCTCCTGGGCTCGGGCCTGCCCCCCCCCCGTCCCCTCGAATCCATCAGGGTTACCGTTCTCCTCGTCCTCGTCCTCGTCCTCGTCGTCCTCGTCCTCGTCCTCGTCCTCCACCTCCTCGCCGTCCTCGTCCTCGTCCTCGTCCTCCACCTCCTCCTCCTCCTCCTCCCGCTCGGCCTCCTCGTCCTCCTCGTCTTCCGAGTCCTCGTCCTCCTCGTCCTCCTCCTTCTCGTCCCCGTCCTCCGAGCCGTCGCTGTCATAGCAGTCCTCCGCCGACGAGCTGTCCGCTTTCACTGCGAACGGTTTTCGCTTGGGAGCGGGTTCCTGGGGCTGTTTGTCCTGCGTTTTCCTTTTCTTGGCCAAGGGGCAGCCGTATACGCTGTCGGAAGAGAGAGAAGGTCTGCGTTACAGCCTGTGAGGGTCAGAGCAGCAGGGGCCCCGGCAGAAGAGGCTGAGGCTCAGCACACGATGCGAGCGCACGCGCGCGCCCACGTGTGTGCCGGCACCTGTCCTCGGAGCACGTGACACAGGAGTGCAGCTGGCGTCTGTCTAGCTGCGGCTAAGTCTCTGTCTCTTCTCCCGGTCCCTTGTCACTACCACCCGCGTGATCTCACGGGGCCACTAACCACGTCCCGGAGGACGGCTTACAAAGCTCAACATCGAGCCGTCCACAAGCTCCCCCCCATCCTCCCAGATGCCTGCTGGGTGTGACGCACGTTTAAAACGAGGGCTGGTTCATGCACATACTATAGTAATGCACACACGCCTGTGGAACCACAAAGATACACATGTTGTGAAAAGCTGCGGGTCGATTTGGATTTGTACAGGCTTGAGCTAAAATCACATCTGTGGGCAGACGACCCACTGGGAGAGCACGGACCACAAACGCCTGCTGATGGCAGCAAGTGTCCAACTCAACCTCTCCCGAACGCGCCAGTCCTGCCCCAGCAACACGGAAGCTGCCTGGTGCGTTTGGCAGCCAGCACGAATCATGCTGAAATCGGCCCCAAATTGAGTGAGACCTTTACAGCAGGAGCTCATAACCTTCCCGTGAGAAAGGGCAGGTTTCCAAAGCTTTGCTGTGAATTAGAATTCTTTTCTTCCTGGAAATCCTATGCACATACTGCAAGGAATGGGGAACACGCCACATGGGAAAACGCTGCGGGCAGCTCCTCCATTCGTCTAAAGCAAGGCTACGATCTCCACCACTAGCGGAACACTCTGGAAGGGATGCCCGCAGACTATCACTGGCTCACCTGGGAAGGGTGAGATATTTATTCAGTCACGAACCCATCCAGCGCCTATTTTGGGGGAGCCTGCTCTGTGCTGGACTCTGCTGAACAGGAGATTCAGAGGTGAAAGGCACACACCCACACTGCAAGTCACCTATGGTCCAATGGAGACTCAGACATGCCTGTAATTCTGCTTCAGAACCTCTGGTCACCATTTACCATGGGGCATCAAGTACGCAAGGAGTCATGAGCTCTTATCAGGTAGGTGTGGAGTCATGGGATCTCACCAAGTAACCAGGGAGTCATGGATGCTCATCAAACACCTGGAAGTCACGGGTGCTCATCAAGCACCTGATGAGTCATGGGCTCTCATCAAGTACCTGGGGGCTCAGGGATGCCCATCAGGTACCTGGGGAGTCATGGGTGCCCATCAAGTAACCAGGGGAGTCATGGGTGCTCACAAGTACCTGGGGAGTCATACTCCAAAAATAGATACTGAATGAACAGGCAGAGCATAAAATACACATTGGTTACTATGTCATAAAAGAGGGGCCGGCAGTCAAGGGAGCATGGGCTCCCCAGGAAAGGCTGCGCAGGAGGTGGGCTGGAAAGAGACGCGCAGGGCCCCGGAGGAAACGCGGAGAGCCCTGCCGGCTCCGAACAGCCTTGCGGGCTGACTGTGGGACTCTGGAGCTTTACGCAGGGACCTGAGTTATCTGAGCTCTTTCAGGCCATCCGTGATGCAACCAAACCTGCATGTTGGGAAGGGGACGGCAAGGGTGTGGGAAGGACCCATCAGCGGGCCCAAGAGAATGGGGACGGGGCCCAAGGCAGGAGGGCCTCCTCCCTGTGAAACAGGCGGCAGTGGGTCTCCCACCTCTCGAATGTTCTCGTCTCTTAAAGATGCACCAATCGAAACAAGAGTAATAGTTATTACGGTCAGAAAATGACAAAGAAAACAAATATTGGCCTACAGAGAATTTCTCATAGGAGATAAATGGATATCTGAGATTTCTTTCACGCGAACGTCTACATGGGTTTGGGGGGACTCTGAGTCTGTCATCTCGGACAAACAATCCACGGTGTTGCCGGATGGCACCTCCCCTCACCGCCACCCCTGGCAACCCGTCAAGTCCAGCTCCTACCAGCCAGCCTTCCAGAGACAGGGTCCTGGGTCTGAGTGCCAAGTGCTCACTCTGCGTTTATACGAACCAACCAGCAGGTGTGAGGCTTGCTCCTCCCGTTCTTCCCGACGCTGCCGTGACCTTGCAGGTCGAGAGGACTATCGGGCCTGCCCATCCCCCCTCTTCTCTCGGTTCATCCACACTGTGCTGGGTGGTCTGCTCCGTGTCAAAGCCGCATGTGCCCCAGGCAGCCAGGCTGCTCCCACCATCAGATGCTGGAAGTGATGTGAAACCAGGTGGCTCCGTGCGTCTCAGGACCGTCACTCGGAAGGCCCCGCCCCGCTGGCGGCGGGAGCCTCTGCAGAAGGTGTAGAACCTGCCCTGGGCGGGGTTCTTGGCCCTTCCTTACGCTCAGCTGCCCCCGGGCTCGAGACGGCTCGTGTGTCACTCGGCCCTTCCACGGTCGGGCTGCAAGGTCGGGGTGGGAGAACGGAGCTGCCTTCTCGCTCTGCCTGGGTTGGTTTCACTCCTTGGCCTACACTGCTGTAACCCATTTGGATTCCTTTTTCCCCCGGCCTTTTTGGAATTAGCTGGCCTCAAACTTGCAGCATCTTCTGCCAGTTCCCACGGTTTGATGCTCAGGCTTTTGCGGGCGGCCACTGCGGGAAACTGCAAATGCCACTGCCCTCCAACATTAAACGGATGCGTCCTGTGCCTCCTCCAGCTGCCCCACGCCCACCAACGGCAGGTGCCTGGTATCTACTGTAGCCAGGACAACCGGATTCAAGCCCACAGGACAGACGTCACTCTACTTGCGTCAAACAGCACCTGGATGGAGGTCGCGCCGGGAAGACGGGTGCCTCGTGGTCTATGAAACCCAGTGTTGGGAATATTTCAAAGTGGAGCCTTGGGGGGCAGTTCCAGGACGGGCGCTGCCGAGTACGGCTCCTCAAACCAGAGGTGCGCCCATCGTGTCTGTGCCAGGGTGGCCGGCAGGACAGAATCTGCACCCCTGAGGTGCACTCTCTTCTACCTGGCAGGGGAGGTTGGTCCAGATTCTGGAAAAGCCAGCCTGCCTCCCAGCTGCCGCCTCACCCGGACTCATCTGGGCTCATGTCAACAGAAATCCTTCTAAAAAATGCCAGAACCTCAGTTCTGGAATGTCCCTGGAATGACAGAGCAAAGCTGGGGATCAGGTGCCAAGGTGAAACCCCAGGTGGAGACCTTGGCAGGTGCCAGTGCGGGCCCTTCAGCCTCATCTCCCACCCCTGGGACGGTCCAGGCTCCGCTGCCCACGGTGTCTGATGGAACCTTGTGTTTGACGGTCGCTCAGTAAGTATTTGCTGAATGGACAAACTACAGTTTTTCCCATTTAATAAAAGTGGAAGCACTTATCATATCCTAGCGTAATTATGGGTTGACATACTGTCTTTCTTCTTCACGAGATTGAGAAGCCGGCTTGTGTTTCGTGGATCATTCCATTTTTAGAGCTTCAACCTCCAGTATAGGAGCCAGTAGTCATATGTAGCTACTTACAAAATTAAAGAAGATTTTATGCAGTTCCCTCGTGGTGCAGCAGGTTAAGGATGTGGCGCTCTCACTGCACTGGCTCAGGTCCCTGCTGGGGCGTGGGTTCCATCCCTGACCCAGGAACTTCCATAGGCTGCAGGCATGGCCAAAAAAAATTACAGATTTTAACCTTAATTCCTCAGAGGCGCCAGTCCCATTTCAATGGCCTCTGCGGCTAGTGGCTGCCACACTGGACACAGGCGCTCAATAAATAGCGCCGAGCGAGAAATCTGGAGCGGGCTCCAGAGGGCAGGCGAGGGTGAGGGAGGATCTGAGGTGCCTCAGATTCCCGAAGTGGGACTTCCAGAAGGCCCGGTCTTCTGGCCGCCAGGGAGCGTGCCCTGGGCCACGCCAGCAAAACCAGACGTGGCCGTCCCAGAGGACCGGGTCCTGCCGGGAGAAGGCCTCCCCTGACCCAGCGCACCAGCCGCTCCCAGCAGGGCCCGGCGGCTGTGCTGCCGCCTCTGCCCACCCCGAGCTGGGCCGCCCGCCGGAGGCCAGGAAAGGCCGGTGGGCTGTGACGGGCTGCTCCCAGGTCCCCGTCGCTGGGGAGCTGCCGAACGCGCACTTGTGTGTCTTCCCACCGCAGACCCTTGAGAGTGTTCGCGGGCCTGGTGACCTGTAAGATCACGCGGTGCATGTTTCACCCGTGCTCGAGTGACTTAAAGTGACCAATGGCCGCGCCCTCAGCTCCAGGCGCCTCCAGGCGCTGAGATGCCACGGCCTCCTCTGTTCCGGTGGGTCCCTTGGCACGTCTTTCGGTTGCTGGAGCTTTCACAGTCTTTCTGGTGTTACCTTGATTTAAACGACCCTTGGTCTTTTGTACCGGGCTTGTCTGGAAAACCGGTTGTGGGCTGTGGAGCCCCTGCAGCAAACACGTGTATGTGAGACAGTGCGTGTTGCAGCTGCTCAGTGCCACTTGCACTGTCACCTTCAGTGTCTCTCTCTCACTTCCCCGATTCCTTCCTTTCAGCCGCGCCTGCAGCCTTCCCGGGTCATTCTGGGTCAGGGATCAAAGCCAAGCCACAGCAGTGACAGTGCCGGGTCCTCAACCGCTAGGCCACCGGGGAACTCCTCGCTCCTCCAATTTTAATAAGAACAAGAGGCAGAGTCTCAGAAGCTGAAAAACACATCTGGCAGAGACGCCCCACCTGCTGAGGGTCTGTTCGTGGAGCAGCTGCCCGTGGAGCAGAAGCGCCAAGGTCATTCTGAGGCCCACAGGGGTGCTGGTGGTGACTTCTCTCCTGCGGCGCCTGAATAGCCTCGGCCGTGGGAAGGGCAAATCCTTGGAATCACAGGGTTTGAACCCGACGCTGGAGTCCGAGCTCTGCTGTGGGCTTGGCCAACGCCAACACCCCGGGAAGACACTCACTCCGTCCCTGTCCCTGCTGTCCCCTGGAACCTTTAGAGACGGGAGCCATGACGCCCTGTGACGACCTGCGAGGCAGGGTCTATCAAAACCCCCACTCCCAGAGCGGAGATTCTGCGTTACTTGCTGAAAATCTCAAGGCCGAGTAACACCAAACGGTATCGGAAAGCCTGTGTCCCCGTCTTGGTTTTGCCCCCGCTGAAGAGGCAGAAACACCGCCTTAGGGCGGAGTGGCCGGAACACGGCACACGTGCTTCCTGGTGCCAATCCCGGGGAGGGCAGGCCGGCCACGCGCGCTGCTGAGCGAATGGACGGCAGGCGGCCAGGCCCAAGCAGAGCCTGTGAACAGCTTCCGAGCGACATCAGTGCAAAAGCGACTCTTTAGGAACTGAAACTTGCTCAGGATCACACAGCTACTTAACGGAAACGATTCCTACCAGCCTCAACTTTCTCCATCTGTAAGATGGACCAGCAATACCTATCTCAGACCTCTAACGAAAAACATTAAAAATACATAAAGTGCTTCTGAGCAGCGTGGGAGGTGCTGCGGAAGCCCCCGCGCTCTTTTCCTCACTTTCTCCCCCTTCCTGTCTGACTCCCAGCTGACATCCTTTCTCACAGCTGAGCTTTTAGAGGGTTATTCCTACATGTCTTCAACATACACAAAGGCATTTAAAAGTACCTTAGAAGCAATTTAATTCACTCACTTATCAAATTAAACAGCTAGCATTCCAGACACTTTCCTGTATCTTTTCAGTAACACATATATTAGTAAAACGAATGCAGTTTTACCTGCATTTTGAAGTATTTCTTTAATTTTGCTCTTTGATTCTCTGTAGGGGGTGGTAAACAAGAGTCAAGGTGATTTGAGAAGTACATTATCTTTAAGTTAAACGTCACATAACTGTCCTGGGCATCGAAAGATGTTCGGTGAACAATTTTTTTGTTGTGGTTGTCTTTTTATCTCTTTAGGGCTACACCTGCGGTATATGGAGTCTAATCGGAGCTGTGGCCGCCAGCCTATGCCACAGCCACAGCAACACCAGACCCGAGCTGCGTCTGCGACCTACACCACAGCTCATGGCAACGCCGGATCCTTAACCCACTGAGTGAGGCCAGGATTGAACCTGCAACCTCATGGTTCCTAGTCAGGTTCGTTTCCACTGCGCCATGGCGGAACTCCTGAGATGAACAATTTTTATTAACTTGACTCTGCTGCGGACTTTTCTGTGTGCCTTTCACGACTCGAATCCAGCTCCCCACTGGGTTCAAGCCTCTTCGGCCTTGGGGCGGTCATCTGGCCTACCCGTGGCCTCCGCCCATCAGGCCCACACACCACCCCCTCCATGGGAAGGCCCCTCCCTGGGCTGGGTCTCCGCGTCTCGGACGCGGGGTCCCCCCTCCTGGGTCATCTGTGTCGGGGGGAGTTCACCCTCCAGACAGAGCTTGCTGAGGAAGGGGCACCGAGGGACATCGGGGACCCGACTTCAGGGCCCCGAGCCCCCGTCCCGCTCAGTGGATGGATGCCGTAGGTAGCGGCAGCGCTGAGCGTTTCCCCACGACTTAGTTTCTCCTTTGGGTTCTGGTTCCTGGTTGTCGTGTCAAAAACTGATACTAGTATGATTTTTGACCGTTTGCATGAAATCAGCTGTTTCCTCCTCCTCCTCACTGGAAGCCCGGGGGATCCTTGTCTGCAGCTTAGACCCCCACGGCTCTCTGGGGGGCTGTGTCCCCCACACAGTGCCCGGCACCTGATGGGCTGCATTGACCTGGAGACGTGGGTCAGGGCAATTTTTTGAAATGCGTCTGGCACTGTTTTCTTTTTGCCATCTCTCCTCTCTTGTCTGGATCACTGTCATTTGGATACTGTGTTTCTGGGAGGGCTCTTTCATTGTCTTATCATTTTTTTCTCCTATTTTCCCCTATAATTTTCACATTCAAACTGGGAGATTTCTTCAACTTTATCCTCAATCTTTCTTGGAGCCTTTTCTCTCTCTTTTTCTTTTTCTGACTTTTTTTTTTTTTTTTTTTTTTGCTCTTTTAGGGCCATGTCTGTGGCAGATGGAGGTTTCCAGGCTAGGGGTTGAATCCAACCTGAAGCTGCCGGCCTATGCCACAGCCACAACCACAGCAACAGCAACACAGGATCCAAGCCGTGTCTGCGACCTACACCATAGCTCAGGGCAACGCCAGATCCTTCACCCACTGAGCCAGGCCAGGGATCGAACCCGCAACCTCATGGTTCCTAGTCAGATTCGTTAACCACTGAGCCATGATGGGAACTCCCAGTCTCAAAATCTTTAAAAGGCTTCTCTGCACATCAGCTCTGTCTCTTCAGGGTGCTTCTTCTCTTCACTGTTTTCGTCGTGGAGGCATAACCTTGGCCGTTCCCTCCCCACACGGGGAGACTCATCGAGTTGCCTGTGAGCCTCAGGCACAAGGACCTGCAGGGCTGCTTTGCAGGGAACACACGTGAAGCCTGTGCTTTCCCTCCTGATGGACCCGCAGAGAAGGCTCTTTCAAGCTCCCAGTGGGTAGGGGTGGGGCTGCTGTCCTGGAGGACAACACGCTCCGAATCCAGTGTGGGAGACCCTCCAGGCTCTCAGGCTTCCAGACGCAGAGAGGCCCTACCTGCCCAGGGACTCTAGCAGTAAACTCTGTGCTCTGTCCTCTCTGGAGAGCCACTCGAAGCTCACTACGTCTCTAGGCTGCGAGCGGCTTGGTTCGTCTGGCTCCTGCGGCAGAGGCAGAGCGGGGGACGGTACCTGCGGGCCACACACACGTAAAGCCTCCCCATTTGCAGACTCGTGGTCACCACCCCTTCAGAATTCCCACCAGGTCCCACAGTGGCGTCACCTGCCCCTTAGAGCCGGCTGTTGTTGGGGCAGGGGTTCTGCTGGGCCCCACAGCATACAGCTCTCTCCTTTCCAGCGTCTGACATTTGGGGGCTGCTCCCCAGGGTCCTTCGGCCCTTAAGGACCAGACTTCTCGCTGTCATCTTGGTTAGGTCTGCAAGGCACGCTGGCGAGGAAGGGTGTTCCTGTATCTTGAAGCCTGGCATCGGCTATTTACTTTCTAAGAACTTGAACAACGCGGCTCTGTCCTTCCTGGAACTGCGGATGCCACCACATGCCCACGCTTGCCCTGCCCGTGGCGACCCGCCCTACAGTTCTGTGCTCACGCATCGCCGTCCTGGCCCGGAGCGACCCCAGACCCGCCCTTTGGGACCAGCTCAAGCCCTTCCTCCCCATCGATCGGCCTGGAATTCAGGGTCTGCGGCCTTTAAGAACTCTGCACCACGAAACACTACCTTATACTGTTCCTGACTGTTCCAGGGCTTATCGAGGACCTCAGTTTATCGGTTTCCACCCTCTCTTGAGGCATCTGCCGTGTCATTAACCCGCCTAACCCCAGGAAGGAGCGTGTGTCCTACTGACGGATGGTACTGACGATTCTGCTGTGAGCCTGTGGTCTTCAGTCTGGTTCCAGCACAGGGCTTCCCGTCAAACACCGGCCACCTCCCTTCCACCTGCAGAGCAGCATATATGGCACCTGCCACTAGAAGCCAGAGACGGAGCATGTGGAGAGAAGCACCCCAGCAGCCGACCTGCTCCTTGCCAGTGAGACTGACGAATTCAGCTGCCCGAGAACTTCACTTTGACTCTTCCTATCTGAGCCAAAGACCTGGGACGGTAACAATGTCTCTTGAAGCGGCCAGTTCCGGGTGGCTTGGTGACCCACTCGCTGGGAGACGCTCTAAGGCAAGGCCCCAGACCAGCAGGGCCTGTAGGCGAGGAGCTCCAGCAACCAACCACTCAGGGCCCTCTTCACCCAGAAGAGGACGGGACGAAGGCCAGAGGGACTCAGTGACACGCAGGAGGTCAGAATACGATCGGCTTTCCACCTGCTGAGTGAGCACATTTCTGCTGGGCCAGGATGAAAGCGGAAATGAGCATCAGCCGGAAACAAATGCTTCTCCTGGGGGCCCATCAACTGTGCTCCTAACACTCACTGCTGCTTAAGCATCATCCCTCTCGGCTTAAGGAACACGGAACACGTCCACAGAGGAAGTCGCTGGTGATGGACAGCGGGCTCAGCTCGACTGTCAGCAGCGTAGGAGTTACAGCTTCCTCTGTCTGAATATTTACAAGCTGACACATGTGCCCTGGGTCAGAAAGGTGCTAGGTCACATTTGAGAACACAGCATCGCTCACTATTTGGTCTGTGTTTAATCCAGATGAAGAAATTCAACAATCGAGGCAGCGACTGTGACAACGTCATTGGCAAGAGACTGTCGCGCTGTGTGCTTCCGAGGCTGCTGCAGCCGTACCTGAGCCACAGCGACAGCGAGGCCGCAGTGATCGGACTGCGGTCATGCCTGAGCCAGCTGCCACGTGCCCTGCTGCAGGGGTGCGATCAAGCTCCTGAAATTGCACCACTGCTCCCACCTCGAGTTAGAGTAATGGAGTCTGAGCGGAAGAACTGAACAAGCCCCCAGAGGGGGAGGGAATATTTGCAAACCATGAGACCCGCCAGGGCTTAATTTCCAAAATCTACAACCAGGTCATACGGCTCTACATGGAGAAAACAACCGTCCCAATCAACACATGGGCAGAAGATCTAAACAGACGTTTCTCCAAAGAGACACACGGACGGCCCACAGCAGGTGAAACGATGCCCACCGCGCTGAGAACGAGGGAAACGCCAGTCGCAGCAGTGAGGCACCACCTCGCCCCAGTCACACGGTCATCCTCCAAAAGTCTACAAATGACAGACGCTGGAGGGGCGTGGAGAGAGGGGAGCCCTCCTGCCCTGCGGGGGACGTAAACCGGTGCAGCCTCTACGGGAACAGTATGCAGGTTCCTTAAAAAATTAAAAAATAGAGTTACCGCATGATTCAGCAATTCCACTCCTGGGCATATACCTGGAGAAGATGCCAACTCCCACTGGAAAAGATACATGCATCCCAGTGGTCACCGAGGCGCCATCCTGTGCATGACGGACGAGCCAGGGAAGCAACCCGAGCCTTCATCAACAGAGAAATGGATCGGGCTCCCGTCGCGGCGCAGCGGAAACGAATCTGACTGGCACACACGGGAGGACACAGGTTCCATCCCTGGCCTCGATCAGTGCACTAAGCCTCCAGCGTTGCCGTGAGCTGTGGTGCAGGTTGCAGATGTGGCTCGGATCTGGTGTGGCTGTGGCTATGGTGTAGGCCAGTGGCGACAGCTCCGATTTGGACCCTGGCCTGAGAACGTCCATATGCTGTGAGTATGGCCCTAAAAAGACCAAAAAAAGATGAATGGGTTAAGTAGATGTGGTACACACACACACACAATGGAATACTACTCAGCCATAAAGAATGAAATGGTGCCATTTGCAGCAACACGGGTGGACTTAGGACTGTACTCAGTGAAATGCGTCAGAGACCAACATCCTGTATCGTCACTTCTACGCAGAACCTAAAAGAATGACTCACATGAATTTGTACAAAACAGACTCACAGATAAAGAAAATAAAGTTACAGTCACCAAAGGGGTCGTGGGGGGAGGAGGGCAAATCAGGAGCCTGGAGGAACAGACACACGGACCACACACAAAACAGAGAACCTGCAACAGGGACCTACGTCACACAGCAGCTATCCTCAGAATCTCGTAATGACCTATTACGATGGAAAATAATCTGAAAAAGAATATATATACGTGTGAATCGCTTTGCTGTACCCCTGAAACTAACACAACGTTGCAAATCAACTACACTTCAATAAAAGAGATTAGTAGAAAGAACTGAGAAACAATCTATATGAGAATTTATGATCTTACCAGGTACATCTTTGCCCCAGGGACCAAGATATAGGAAAACAGATGTAAACGAAAAGCTAAAAATTTCTTACTCTGCCTCAAAGTCTTACCAGAATCCTCTGCTTCAGATGCTCCAAGACAGTGTTTTGTCTTTATACAGCCAGTAGGAAATTATTCAATTGTGAAATGGTTAAAATTCTGGTAGGATTTTAAACGGAAGGATTGAGAGGTTTACATGTTCAGCCTGGGGATGGAGAAGACGCATGTGAGCGTTCGTGGCTCAGAGAACTATGGCCATTGTCGCAATCATGTATAAATACCTGACTGAAATACAAGGCCACACGTACGCGCAGCACACACACAGGCCTGTCCACACTCCAGGCCAAATCCGTCTCTCCTGGAAATTATGAAGCTTCTTAAACATGCATCTTCTAATCAGTTTTGCAGCAAATGCGAGCTCTTCTTACTCCGCGTGGATTTTCCAGGCTGTTCTGTCCTTTACGATCAGACGAGATCAGACGTGCTCAGGGGTTTTGGCCACAGATGCTTCTGCAGTTTCATGGCCATTGGGCTACAAATAACAAGCCTTGAAATCTGGTCGTTGTAAAAGGTTTAAGAATGTCTTCTCCATGCTGGGCCCTGACTTTAATTTCTTTGAAAAGGCGAGTTCCACTGCTGTGCCTGCATGTCTGTGGAGGAAGCGTAACCTTGCGACCAAGTTCTTCTGCCGACGGGGCTTCCCGCCCGGGTTTGGGTAACATTTCACCTGGATGCAGTATTTTCATTCCAGTTTTTTGCTTTTCTAAAAACCACGAGAAATCCTTGTTGTAAGAAGGCCCAGACCTTGAGCTAGAGCGTCACGCCGCGGCCAGGCTGCTCTTTGTCACAGAATTCCAACCTCAAGCCCGCGTCTCCACTATTCCTCGGACCACGGCCCTTCTCCCAGGCTTGGACGACGGTAGGTATTAGACTTTCCCGTGACAGACGACCGGTCTTCTCATGGTGACCCGAGAAGGCAGGGGGGCCTTTGTTCAGAGGAGGTGGCGCCTCGGGGGGCCTCAGGCTAAGGCTGGGGCGTCCACATCCCCTTGTCCCAGGGACACCCAAGATGGGGGTCTTCTTATGAGCACAGGCCCCTTCCTGGGGTGCCTCCCCACTGCAGTACCCACACCCTCTCCCCAGCCGTGGGCCGGGTGACTCCGCCTCCTTTTCTGGCCTCTCAGTCCCTCCCCTGGCCTCAGCCTCCCCACTGGCTGGAGCTCCTGAGCTGGGGTCTCGTGCCTTCTCTGCTCGGTTCTGAGCCCATCTGGCAGCCGGGATAGGTCTGTCACCGAGCGGATCTCGGCACTTGGCACAGCTGCTTAACAAAGAGCTTGGACTCGGTACCCGAAATGATTTGGGGGCACATAAAGCTCCCCGCTCCACGCCTGGTCCGGCCCGCTCACTGGCCAGTGGGAGGGTGTCCCCTCGGGGAGGGGATGCAGGCTTCGTCCTCTATCCCCTGCTCCCTAGCATAATGCCGAGGACACCTGGGACACCCATTGTGTCTGCGTGTCTGCAGGCGCTGGCCTCCTCGGCGAGGTGCCGTTTCATCTCCTGGCGCCTCCGTGCTGCCCAGGTGAGAGACGGTAGGTGGTGGGCATGAGCCTTCCTCCCCAGAGAAGGGGGGTCGCCCCGAGGACTGGACGTTTGGGTGAAACGCTGACCCGTCGGCTCGCTTCAGTCGCTGTCCCTCCCCTTCCCCTCTCAGCATCCTCCGTGGCAGCAGCCACATTTCCCGGCAGGCCGGGGGTGGGGGGGGAATGAGCAAAGCGTGTGGGGGCTGGGGGGGGGGATGATGGACTCTCCTCTGTCTTCTGAGCTGATGACACTCTGTTTGGGGGAATCTGTCCACGGGCAGACACTGTGCAGGGGTGGCAGGCGCCTGAGAGAGTTTGTTCAGATGGGATGTCGCGTTTGAGACACCGGGACTCCTGCGCAGGTAAGGAAGCCCACGCTCGAAGGAATGGTGGGGGGCGTCCCGCACAGTGAAGACTCACGCGGCAGCTGGAGGGTGCAGGGTGTAGACGAGGCGTGGGCGGAGCTGGAGCTCAAGCTGGGACCACACGGGTCTTCCAGATCTGTTTTCCACAGTGTGGTCGAGTTGGGGGTTCTGTGTCCCTGCGGCTTCTCGCATTAAGTGGCACACACAGTGCCCACTGTGTTAAGCGGCAGGACAGAGCGAAGCCCTTGTCCCTTCCCTGTCTGGTCCCTGCCCAGTGTTTCAGGCAGGGACAGAGTCGCCTGGGAGGAGGGCTCTCGTGGGCACCGCGTGTCCAGTGCTCTCCCAGGACCCTGCCTCCTGCCGCCGGGTTGTGCCCTCCCCGCATCCTGTGCTCTGGACGTGCGTGTGCGTGGCTGTCAAGGTCACACACCCTACCTCGCCGTCATAAATACTTCCAGGGCGGTGTCTCCTTGTCCCCAGATATCCCTTCTGCTGACAGCTGTGTGTGCAGGGAGCACAGAGCAACGAGCCATCAGAGCATCTCAGCAGCACCCGTAGGGTCACATTCCGCCTGGCCACGGCGGGGACCACTTCGCTCCGGCCTCTGCGTAACTCGCTAACAAGTGCTGGCCTTTCTGAAAAGTGGCCCCTGGGTGAGGTTCCACACTGGGTTGAAAGCCAGCCTTCCACCTGCTCACTGCCCTCTGGTCTCCCACGCCCACATCCACCATGGGGCATGCTGAATGGTAACTGTCCCTTTGCCTTCTCTGTCATCGATGTGTGTGTCTAGGGGCATGGCCGTGCCTCTGCTCGGTGGCTGCCTCAGAAGTGTCTGCCCACCTGCTGCCCGGCTTGCTCTACCCACCATCAGGTGGAGCTCTTGCCACCAGCAGCACAGGGGCAAAGAGACCATTGCACCCAGGGGTGCCCAGCTGGAGGAAGGCCGGAGAAAGGCAGACTCAAGGGCCCTGATGCAGAATACCTGCGGATCCTTGCAAGCCTGGATTGGAATCATTTTAAAGTCTAAAGACATTTTATTAGAATGTTCTGCTACAATTTCCTCCCTCAGGGGCACAGTGCCCGCCCTGAAGCCCATGGCTGGTGGCTCTGGTGGCCGGCCACAGCGTTCTTTTCTGCTCCTGGGCTTGGAATTTGAGGCTGGCGGGTGGCAGGAGGGCAACCAAGTGGCCAGGACAGAGAATGAGAGCCCTTCGCCTTTTGCCTGGAGCCCCCTCCTTACTCAGCTCCAGGGAGCACCCCCTGCAGTAAGTCCTGGAGGAGGCAGCTGGAGGCCAGGTCAGCTGAACCCTAACCAGTGAGTGCCTTGAAAAGGAAACAGGTGTAGCTCAACTTGCAAACCTTGACTTTCCCCAGAATTTTCTGGTGATAGCGTGGCATCGTTCAAAAAATGACCAGTCATTCAAAAATGTATCCTTTTACAAACAAACAAAATGTTTTGCGTAAGAAGGAACTGTTTTAAAAATAATCATTCCATATTATTTGCAGGAGGAAACAGGGGCCCTTTCCGTTCTCTGTGGGGCGTGGAAACAGGTCCCATCTTGCCGGAGGGAAACTCCTGAAGCAGCTCCTGTCCTCACGGCCTTCAACGCAAGGCTCCTCCTCGTGACCGGCCGCCCCAAGGAAAGAGCCCAAGGCCATACACACTCTCCGCAGAGATACCGACCGCTCTTGACGCATCATATGGAACATTTAAAACAACTGAAGCATTTCCAATAAAAAGTGCTGCATAAGTTACAACAGCACCACAGGATGGGCTGAGCCGTGAAAATTAAAATTGAAACAGTTAACGGCATCAGCAAAAGCTCATGTTATAACGTTAAATAAAAATTAAAAAACTTAAATTTATATCCATAGCATGAGATTCATGCGAAGAGGAAGACGCCTTAGAAGCCCAAGTAAAAAACCCCTCGCCACGGTGACCGACGACCTGGGAAAAGATCACGCTCCCCCGAGCGCAGCCCGGTGGCGGGAGGGGACCTATGCTCTCCGAAGGCTGCCCGCTTCTGCTACCCGTTCTTTTACAATCTCAAGCGGAGTCCTCACTTAGGAAAGTGAGCCCCTGACACCTGAAACCCAAGTCACCTCTGCGCCCGCCCTGCCTAGTTCTCTGGTTTCTGTCAGTAAAACCCCGCTGAGGGGACCGGCTAAGACGATCTGAAAAGCACACCCTTTTCCACCTTTGCACGTTAGGAAGCTTCAAAACTGCAAGGCCAGGCTGCCCGCCCAGTGCGAGGCGGGGCCGGGGCCGTGCACGGTCCCCTGGCAGCCCCGCGGGGCTGATTCAGGGCGGACGCCCCTAATCTCCTCCCTTCTGCCTCTACCGTCGTCTGTTAGAAATCAGTTTGGGTTAATTTAAGAAGTGTCTCTGACAAGAACCAGGCTGCCTCGGGGAAAGTTCAGTTCATTAGTCACTCAAGGCACTGCAGCTCCGGTAATAATCTGCTTAGCGCCTCATGAGAGGCGCGGGCGAGGGGGGTGCCAGGAGCTGGAAGAGGGCATCGCTCTGGCTGCAGCAGCCCCGGCAGGGCCACGTGGCTGTGCTCTGCCCATCCTGGGGGTGGGAGCTCTGCTCCTGGGCGGGGCCGATCAGCTCCTCCATAATTAGCTGCCCCGCCCCAGGACCTGAAGGCAGGTGAGGACCCCTCGGTCACACCAAGGGATGCACAGAGGTCCAGGGCATCCGACGGGAACACAGCTGCCATGGGGTGGGGGGCAGGGAGCTGACCCAGGGAGGCGAGCGCACTGCTGCATCCTATGCATTACTGATGAACAGAATGTAGAGATGCTCGCGCCCCCACTCCCTCCTCCCCAGAGTTTTAGGAAATGCAGGCAGCACATCTCTGATGCCATGAGATACAGCGTTAGGTAGTATTCATGGCTGGCAGGGTGGCTACTAAAGTGCAGCGAGTGGATCTTTCAAAATCTGCTGAATTACACAGGCGGCGCGCAGAAAGACAAGGTGCGGTTACCTTCCTGCTTGTTCCTGGGGCCACAGGGCCCCTGAGAGCCTCCCGGGACCAGGCAGTCCTGTCTAATGCAGGAAAGCAAGCCCCTCAATGGCTCGAGCATGGGTTCCGGGATGTGTCCAGGTTTTCTTTCAGCCGCTTGGGCCCTTCGTTATCTGTGTGCTCTGCTCAGGGCAGACGGCCAGGGGACCACAGAGCCTCGTTGGCCCAGGGGACGTGAACAGGAAGGGGCTGGCTGGAGGCTCAGAGCAGCCACCTGCTGTGTGACCTGGAACCCTGCATCAGCTCTGCAAGAGGCCCCCACTCAGGACAGGGCGGAGCCCTGACCCAGGATCCACAGCCCGCACCTGGTTCAAAGAGGCCATCCAGTCCTTCAGTGGACACATGGTCAGGGTGTGCTCGTGTTTCCTCTACTGGCAGGTTCGTGACAGTCCAGGCTGTGGACGGAGTGAAGTGGAAGATGACTGTCCCCCGGCTCCTGGAGACCCAGAAGTGAAACTGGGGGCAGGAATGTTGGGGGCACGCTTGGGCTTCTGGGGACCCTCCTGTGGGGCCTGCAGTCTGTGAGGTGGAGCTGCTTCAGGCTCCCACTCATAAAGCCCAGGTGTGGCTTAGATGCTCCAAAGGTGGGTCTCGGCAGGGAGCGGACACTACAGCAGAGCCCAAGCGACTCTGGGCGCAAAGGGACTTGGAGACAAGGTGCTGGCTGTGCCCTCTGCTTCCTTCCGTGGATTTCCAGATTCGTGCACCTGCTTTGTTCTCCGGTTGTCCACCGGACGCACCCGTCCTCCTGTTACCTGCAAACCCTGGTAGAGCAGCTGTCTGCCCTTCATGCACATAGGCTTGTGTCTTCAGGGGCAGGGACCTCACACAGGGGGAGCATCAGAACCCCAGGGTCGGAAGAAAAGGACAGCGGGCCCCTCCCCCAGCTTCTGATTCGCCAGGTCTAGGGTGACTGTGTAGCCAGGAGGTGGCCTTTCTGGGAAGTTCCAGCTGAGGCTGACCTGCTTGGAGAAGCCCAGCCAGTGGCCTGCGGGGAGCTGGCCCCACCTCCAGTCCAGGGCGGGGCTCGCAGTCAGGAGGTGCTCAGCCCAGGCTGGACCCACTGCAACCCCAGAGCCAAGGATGATGTGGGTGGTGTCTCAGAAGTTCCTCCTGCCTCCCCGGCTGTGGTGGGGGAGCTTCTGGACCCGCCCCCCTCTCACGTCCTCCGGAAGCTGGGGCCCCAGCAGGCAGCCCAGGCTGAGGCCTGGTTGGGGGTGGGGGCAGGGAGGCCCGGCAGGGGATGGAGTCCCAGTGCACGCGGAGGGCTCATTCTGTGCCACTCACATCAGTCTGAGGTGGGTTTCCAGTTATTCTGCAGCTGGAAACGAAGTCGCCCAGAAACTGCTTCCGAAGAAGCCACTACAACCTCATCAGGCAACAGCACAGCTCAGGCCGCTCTCCTTTCTGCTAAGCCTTCTGCCAACTGCACTGCGTAGATGGTTCTGGACTCGGGGTTCACTCACTCCTCGGGGTACCGCCCTGGGAGCACTGTCTTCTCTTCAGGACGAAAGTTCCAAGAAGCAGGACAAGCACCCCTTCCCACGCCAGCAGGACCGCGGTCGTCCCCCTGACCCCTGGGCTCCTCCAGGTGTGCACGTAAGGCCATCTGCTGTCCTCTGACACGGCCCGGGGACTGGGCTCAGCTAGGACTGGCCCTGGCCACTGGTTCTGACTGCAGATCCAGGCACCTGGCACTGCTGCCTGGACTCCCGACCATGGGCTAAGGGGCTCTGACCGCCCCCCCACCCTCCTCATGCCTCTGAGTACTGGACCACTCCCCTCGGTGGATGGGGCGCCTGGACGGTCCAGCAGCTGCTGACTTGGGGGCACATTTCCAGGCCGAGGGGTGTGAGACACAGGGACCTGCCTCAGGAGTTGCCTGACCTGCCCGTCTGGAGCCAGCTCCCTACCTCCACCCTCCCCATCGCTCAGGGGACCAGCCCCCGACCCATCACCCTCCCCATCACTCAGGGGACCAGCCCCCGACCCCTCACCCTCCCCATCGCTCAGGGGACCAGCCCCCGACCCCTCACCCTCCCCATCACTCAGGGGACCAGCTCCCTACCTCCACCCTCCCCATCGCTCAGGGGACCAGCCCCCGACCCATCACCCTCCCATCACTCAGGGGACCAGCTCCCTACCTCCACCCTCCCCATCGCTCAGGGGACCAGCCCCCGACCCATCACCCTCCCCATCACTCAGGGGACCAGCCCCCGACCCATCACCCTCCCCATCACTCAGGGGACCAGCCCCGACCCCTCACCCTCCCCATCACTCAGGGGACCAGCTCCCTACCTCCACCCTCCCCATCGCTCAGGGGACCAGCCCCCGACCCCTCACCCTCCCCATCGCTCAGGGGACCAGCCCCCGACCCCTCACCCTCCCCATCGCTCAGGGGACCAGCCCCCGACCCATCACCCTCCCCATCACTCAGGGGACCAGCTCCCTACCTCCACCCTCTCCATCGCTCAGGGGACCAGCCCCCCACCCCTCACCCTCATGGCCCCCTCCTTCCCACAGCTACTCGAAAAGTGGACCTGCTATGATCCTGGCACAGACAGTGGTTGTCAGAACAAGCAAACCCAGATGGTAGCTGTACCCACACGATTTGTGCTGTACGTTCTGTCCATGTTTCAAAGCCATGTTCAGATATTTGCAGTCATTAGTCAAGCAACGAGGCCAAGGTTATAATCGCTAAGTCTCGTCTTCACCAGGACAGACCATGGGTGCCGGGGACTCCCTGTACCTGCACCTCCTGCGTGGGGTCCCCATCTGAGAACACCCACACTCCTTCCCTTTGAATATGGAGTGATGCGAAAAGCACACAATTTTTTCAAATGTCAAAAACACCCCTTGAAATGCATCATCTGCTTTAACTGCAGTTTTAAATGCACTGAGCTGATCACATTGTCTTCTAAATTACATTGGCAAATGGGTCCAGGGCCGGAGAGCTAGCCGCCCACTGGGGCAGACGTGCCCTAGATGGAGGCAGGCAAATTGTGCTCTTGGGATAATGCCGGGAAGCTTTTTTTTTTTTTTTTCTTTGAAATAGAGAATTTATTACGGCAAAACAGGTTAAGTGCCACCATAGTCCAGAAAGACGGTGCCCGAATTTTGTGTTTGCACACATTTGATTACTCACAGGCAGGGAGCGGGGGTCAGTCTGGGAAACCCACTTGTTCTGAACCCCACTGCACACAGAGAAGTCCCTGGATCTCGGTGTTTCGGCTCTTGGTGGCCCTGTGCGAGCTATTGGGTTGATGTTGGAAGAGCTGTGCCCTACCTCCTGATTTACAATGTCAGAGGCGCGTGGTAAAGAGGGCGGGTGTGCCGTCAGGTTGATGGATGGGGCGATGCACAATGACGCCTCATAAAGAAGAAGGGGAGTTGTTTATCGGTGCGGATTCCTGAAGTCAAGCACAGCTCCCCGGCCGGGGGGCTGCGTGTACAGAATTCTCCGCCAAGGACCCCGTGTGCCCGGCTGCTCGGCGGCCACACATTAATTAGCGCGTTCAGCAGACGCTGCAGTGTTTCCACGCACCCAAGTGGATCTTCATTTCTCACAGGCGGGGTCCTACTAATTAAAATCAGCTTTGCAATTAAATGTGGAAAATTGTGTTAAACTTTCAAGCGTGGTTAGAAAAAATGCAATTATTTTCAGGGTTTTTATTTTAATGCAAATGAAAATTCTGTCCGTGTGAAAGCAGTAAAAGGGAGGCGCAGGGATCCCTGTTTCTCCCTCTTTCTTCCTCCCTGGCTCTTCCTCTCTTTCTCTTTTGATTATAGCTGCTCCTCTCGGTAGCAGTTGCCGTGCTCCACTCTCCCTACCAGTGCCTGGCTCTGTTCCAAGGCTTTTAGTGAGCGCTCTGTGTCAAGGCATGAATAATACAGCCCCCAGGCTGCTGGCAGAATCCAAATGAGGGCGCGGGCATCAGGAAGCCCTCGCTCCAGCTCCAGAACAAGCTCCCATGAAGACAGGCAATTACTCAGCTGCGGCCGCCGCCGTGGCAGTCACTCCGGTGGGTGCGAAGGTGTAGGAAACAGAAAAATCGGAAGGAACATGCACCACCAGGCAGAGAGAACCCAATGGTTTTCTAATCAAAAAGAACTCTACCATTTGGAGCTTTTGATTTTGAAGCTTCAAGATAAAATTGATTTGATTCTGAGTTTTCTAAATTGAGAGGGATTTAAATATAAACCCAAAGCCATCACCTGGCTTGTGGGTGGTTGTTGCTGGTTACGAGGCTGGAAAGCTAGATTTCAGGTCAAGTATTTCACCAGAACTCTGTGCTCCACAAACAATAGCTTAAAAAGTAGCACTGAAGGGTAAATGTCAATAAAACCCATTCAATTTCAGAAGTAAATTCAGAGGACTCATACACCAGACGATGTGAAGAAGCAATCCTCCTTGGGCACTTTAATCCCCCAGACCTCTGTCCCTGTCTCCCCACCGTCGCCCTTTCTCTTTCATTGGAGGCTTATACCAACATGCCCGTTCAGAAGAAGGTAAGCAAATGCAGTTAATTCCAAATGGCCCAGCATGTGCATGACCATTACGAGGAAGGCTAAAATTCATATCCTCCACTTAGTCTAATATTTATTAATCTGTAATGGACATGAATACCTTTTATTATCCCTAGCTCTAACTTTTATTGGCTAAGTTTTAAGAAGATTTGAGAACACTAAGCTGGCCGCGGCTTTGAGAATGACTCAGTGTCTGTGCATTTACCCGTTTTTAACATCAGGTCGCACTGTGCCTCTAACACAAACAATATCTCACGTCAACCTGGGGAGGAAAACTTGTGAATGGAAGGTCCTGGAACGTTCACTCTCAGGCAAGCATTCAAGGGATTTTTCTGGAGGCGTTTGATGCCCCATATTTGGGTTTGCATCCATTCATGTAATTCCCCGGATTAAAAGCCAATCTCTTCCTCAGGCACTTGAACTAAACGAAAACAATTACAGGAGAGTGACGCGGGCCCGCTCCCTGCCGGCTCCTCCACGGGGGAAAAGGCTGCTTCTCTCCCCACAGGGCTTTTGGACCCGCACAGGTCACAAGTGCGCCTGCGCCGGGGAGGGCGGTCCTGGGCGGGGCCCGGCGGGAATCTGGGACCTTCCCTTCCCCTCCCCGTATGTGCCTGTCCAGGAACCACGCTCTGGAGAACTCCCTGATCGAGGCTGAGGGTTGCTTTGCGTCTGCAAAGGAAGCTCTGCGGCGGCCCCCACGTTGGCGGCGCCCACGGGCGTTCAGTGCCTGGGAGGACCGTTAGGAAGCTCGCTGCTCGGAGCAGTGGGGGAGCAGAGCCAGGGGTGAAAAGACTCAAGACGCCAGTGGAGGAAGAGGTCAGAGGCGCTGTGCACGGAAAGGACTGAATTCCCCTTCTGGGATTTTATTCACCAGAGGAGGATTGCTTCCGGCCCTGAGGGCAGAGGCCCTGCTGTTCTGTCACACCTCTGTGCTAATAATATAAAGTTTAATTTGAAAAACAAAACCCCGCCAGATTCCTGTCTGGATCCTGATGCTGCTTCTGAAGGCAGAGGCTGGCCATCTTGTTAGCGGGTGAGAGCCCGGCCCTGATCACACACATCAGGGTGCAAAGATGTTGCCTGGGCAGGGAGGGAGCCGCGTTACGGTCAGTGCGGGAGCGGGGGTCTGTCTGGGGACCTGGGGTGACACCCGCATCCGACAGTGGGCTTATCATCCGTCCATTTGTACCAGGACTGCCAGCGACCCGGAACTCAGTGGCCTCCTGTAGGAAGCCCCTGGTAAAACTGTTCTCATTTCCTTTACGTTTTTCCTACTGTATCTCTTTGATTTAACTTTTAATGGAGAAGCTGTCCACGTGCTTATCAGCCATCTCAGACTGGTTTTTTTTTTTCCTTTTTTCCTTTCAGGCTGCACCTGCAGCACATGATGAAAGTTCCCAGGCCAGGGTCGGACTGGAGCTGCAGCTGCCAGCCTACACACAGCCACGGTAATGTGGGATCTGAGCCCTGTCTGCAACCTACACCACAGCTCATGGCAACGTTGGATCCTTGACCCACTGAGTGAGGCCAGGGATCAAACCTGCATCCTCATGAGTCAGGCTCATTTCTGCTGAACCACGGTAGAAACTCCTCAAACTGTTTGTGAACTAGTAACACAAACAGTATGAAGAGATTATCTTTAGCTCAAGGACAAAATCATCCAATAGAGCAAGTATCGTAAGTTTAACGCCTATTTCTCAAATTTTTTTTTTCTTTTTACAGCCTCATCCACAGCATATGGAGGTTCCCAGGCTAGGGGTCGATTCAGAGCTGCATCTGAGACCTACACTGCGGCTCACGGCAACATGGGATCCTTAACCCACTGAGTAAGGCCAGGGATTGAACCCAAATCCTCATGGTGATTATTCTTAACCCACTGAGCCATAACGGGAACTCCTATAAGGAGCCTTTTTTCAATCTGAGAAATTCAAATGTCACACCTTAGTTAAAAATGATCCTTTCAGACAGACACGGAGGAATCAGACCTAGAAAGCCTTACCTGACGTCTCAGCGAGACCCCTGGTAGGGGAGGCTTGTCTGTGACCCAAGTTTTGAATGGTAATGAGTTTTACCTGCCAAAGTCTGCAACTTTCTCATTTTAAAATGGAGGAAATTAAAGTCAACCCATGTGAAAGAATTTGCCCAAAGGCTCCTGGTCATTACTGGCAGAGGGGACGCTAGGACCGGCCGTGAGCCCCTGACTCACTCTCCCTATTAGAACAATGGGAAGCCCGAGCTCCAGTAACAGCCTACACTGTGCATCATGGTAAAAAAATAATGTTATCTTAAATTTAAAAAATTAAACTTATTTTTGTTGCAACATTTTGCAGCTTGGCTTTCCTGTGAACCCCCTCTAGCGTCCTGTCTCCTTCTCTCCTGGATTCAGGGTGCTCTGGGCTCACAGCAGCATCGTGTCTCGGAGGAGGTGGAGCAGGCTGTCTCCACGCTGCTCCCAGCCTGAGTCTCCTCACCCTTTGCTAAGTGGGGACAGGGAGCCGAGGAGACCCCCCCCCCTCACCCCCCGCAGGCCCCGGGCCCCCAGCTCCACGGTGCACCTGCAGCAGGAATACAGACACCTCCCAAAATCTCGGCAATTTCATGATTTTTTCCCCCTGCAGAAGTGTGGTTATGACATCTAATGAAAACTAGCTGACACCTGATTTGAACTTTTTAGCCAGATTTAATCATTCCTTCCCGTAGCAATGCAATCGAGTTTAACTACGGACCCATCAAGAGAGGGGTAGGGAAAACACTCGCTCGCGTTGGCCAACTTGCTTTCCACTGTAAACATAGACAAAAGGGCTTTTTAAAACGGGAGTTTCCAAAAGAACTTACATAGAGTCTCCTTCATGAAATAAATACTTTAAAACCCACTTATTTAAATCACACAAATCAGTAATTTCCTATTTTACTCCATAAAAATAAAACTATAAGAAGTTACAGTAATTTAAATCACAAAGCTCTCTCGGTAACGGCCTGTCACTCCTTTGCTATGACACCATCTCATCGCGGTGCCCACGGAAAAGCCCCTGCCCCTAAACGCTAGCGTGGGGAGGCTGGTAGCTCCTAAGTTGTCCCGTGGTTTTACTACAGGGCGAGCAAAAGAGCTGCTGAGTTCACCCAACCCCAGAGTCCGGGGGGGAGGAAGCAAAGCGGAAGGCAGAGAAGGAAGGGCAGGGCTGGGTGTCCCGCCCGACGTCTAAGCTTGGCTCCCTGGGCCTCGGTCCTGACGGCTTGGGCCGAACACCTCAGTCTTCACTGCCTCGTCTGTGGAGATCAGCTGAAAACGCGTCAGAGCCTGCACACTTCTCTAACTCACGACAACCTGAACCTTCCACTGGAGGGCAAGGCTGCCCTGGTAGCTCGGGGAGGGTCCGTGGGAGGGGACCCTGAGGACGCACCGGCACGTCTCGGGGACGGATGCGATCTTGCTGAGGTGCCTTTGAGCCCCAGGCGCTCCTGCTGCACCTGTCACGGACCTGACATCCCGGGATTTCTGAGCAGCAGCATCTCAGCCCCAAATACCTGGGAGCGGGATTGTGTGGAATGCGTCCTCCCGCTGTCCACAGCCACCTGCCCAGGCCAGGCGTGGGCTTCCCCTTCAGGACCAACCACCTCCCCACCGAAAGATCTGGACCTTGACCACCAGGGGTTTACCACCCTGAGCTGGGGGAGGAGGAAGCCGCCTCCCGCTGAGCCGGGGGAGACCCCAGCCAGCACGTGGGAGGCGTGGAAGGCTGGTCCACAGTAAATTCTGCCTGCGAGGGGGAAGGGGGATGGCTGAGGGACCCAGACGAGTCCTCGTCCCACGAGGAAGCACAGCTCGCTGTTCCCCGAGGTGGAGATCGGCCCCCACTCTGCCCTCGAGCCCCTCAGAGAGCACAGCGCGTGCAAGATCGGCCTTACCTTCTGTGTCTTGCATATTTTCCGCTGACGTGGCCACTGCCGTCACAGCCAGGGGTGGGACAGCTGCAACAGGAGAGGGTGAGTCACTCAGGGGCTGGGCAGGTGCCCCCCCACCCCCCACCGGCCAGGCCTGTGCAGTGTCGGAAGGAAGGTGGGGACACAGACAGACAGAGAGACAGACAGGCAGGGGGACTGGGGGCACGCAACCTCCCATCAGGAGGCGAGGGTCTCTGAACCAGTGCCGGGGCTGCGTCTTGGCGGTGGCAAGCACTGACCTGAACAGCTCCTGGATGGCTGGCTCCACGGGAACTGCGGAGACAGAAAAACAGACACAAATCTGCCATCTATCGCGAGAACCTCTCCTCCCCAGAAAAGGACCACGAGGGTGGTGTCAAGGCCGGCTGAAGCAGAACACACCGCCTGCCCTGCAGGTGAGCAAAGGCTGCTGCAGCCAGCCAGCCGTCACGGACAGCTGCCCGGGGTGCAGGATGGAGACGGGGCGCCTGCCCCAGTAGTGCTCCAGGGCACACAGGACGGGAAAGCACAGGACAGGCCCCAGACAGCAGGTGCGCGTGGGAAGGAGGTCCGGGAGCCCCCGCCCCCGCCCCCACACGGGAAGGGGCTACGCGCACTCACTGGAGGGGTCTGGTTTTCTCACTTAACGGGAAGCTTTTGACGGCCCATCTACCTGGTCTTTGTGGCCAAGCCCCCTGCGTATCAGGGCTCCTCCCGCCTCCGTTTCCTCAGAGCTACTGAGAGCCCGCATCCCAGGCCTAAGCCCTCAGCACGTGCCCAGCAAACGTAACTGCACGTTCGGGCTGTGCATTGGTTTCAGTCACCAGAACCTGCAGTCACAGCCTCAGCAGGACGAAGGTGACCCCCGGCGACGCAGGGCCGGGAAGCAGGACGTACCTCGAACCCCTTTGGACCGCGTGCGATGCCGCTTCTCCTCCGCGTCCACCTCCATCTGGGGAGAGAGGGGGGCGTCAGTGCGTCTCCCGCTGGCAATTGAGGGGCAGTGTCTTCCTCCGGCTCCCTCCACAGGGGTTATTGAAAAATAACAAGCCAGGGAGTTTCTGTCGTGGCTCAGCAGTAACAAGCCCAACTGGGACCCGTGAGGAGGCAGGTTCGATCCCTGGCTCCGCTCAGTGGGTTAAGGATCCCGCATGGCTGTGGCTGTGGCGTAGGCCGGCAGCTGTCGCTCCGATCTGACGCCTACCCTGGGAACCTCCATATGCTGTGGGTTCAGCCCTAAAAAAAAGCAAAAAGAAAAACAAACCCAACCAGACCTTGGCCGTGCAGGGCCCCCAGGGCTAGGCCTTGGGTAGGACACTTCTGGGTCCATCCGAGTTGTACTCTGTACCAAGAACATACGGGACCGCACTTAGGTCTGCGAGAGACCGCACCTGTATCATGTCTGGCTCCTCCCTGAGCGGAATCGTTCCACCTGATGGCGGAGTTTCAGGGGAGGAGGGGGCGCCACAGAAGCACGCGCTCACCCAGGCTGCTCTCACGGGGTTGGGGCCTGGCGTATGACTGCATCCACCTTGGGCTGCCAGGATGCCTTCCAGGGACCCGGGCCCAGGCCTGTGTGCCCACCTACAGCCTGCGCGTGGAGGCACAGAGTGTGTCCGTCTACGCCCTGCCTGGCCCACACACGGTTCCGTGAGGGAGGGACCCTTGTGACACGCTCTCACAGATGCCACCTACCCGAGGGCACCACGTGGCAGCTTAGCTGCAGGGCCCTGAACACACCCCATCCACACTCCCTGTCGAAGCCCTGGGCACACACTGCTGAGCTGGTGAGCTGTGCGTGCGCGTTTGTGCACCAAATGCTTCCACGTGGGAGTAATTTACACACAGGGAAACCGCGTCGCAGGAGCGATGCCTCACGGCCTCAGAGGAGCTGGCGCGAGGTGAGCAGGAGCAACGGCAGCTCCTCGGATCAGACTCCAACCTGGGATGCCAGCCCTCGCCCTGTCCGGTGGGGCTGCAGCCGCGTTCCGGGCAGAAGGCGTGGACGGCGTCAAACAGCCTGTAGGCACTGCCCACAACCTCCACCCTTTGTGACGAGAAAGGTCAGAATTCGGGGAGGAAGCCTGTAGTTAGGTGGCAGTGGCTCTGCCAGGTGCCCTTGTGGAAGGGGCAGCGTGGGTCTGCTCTCGGAAGGGGCAGCGTGGGTCTGCTCTCGGAAGGGGACAGCGTGGGTCTGCTCTCAGAAGGGGACAGCGTGGGTCTGCTCTCGGAAGGGACAGTCGGGGGTCTGCTCTCGGAAGGGGCAGTCGGGGGTCTACTCTCGGAAGGGGACAGCGTGGGTCTGCTCTCGGAAGGGGCAGTCGGGGGTCTGCTCTCGGAAGGGGACAGCGTGGGTCTGCTCTCAGAAGGGACAGCGTGGGTCTGCTCTCGGAAGGGGCAGCGTGGGTCTGCTCTCGGAAGGGGCAGCGTGGGTCTGCTCTCAGAAGGGACAGCGTGGGTCTGCTCTCGGAAGGGGCAGTCGGGGGTCTGCTCTCGGAAGGGGACAGCGTGGGTCTGCTCTCGGAAGGGACAGTCGGGGGTCTGCTCTCGGAAGGGGCAGTCGGGGGTCTACTCTCGGAAGGGGACAGCGTGGGTCTGCTCTTAGGAGGAATTGAGTGAATCCGGATTCTCAGTAGAGCCCTGACGGCTCCCGAGCCGACAAGTACTTACTTAGCACCCCTGTGTGCAGAGAAATAAAATCCATGTACTGAAAACCGAGCTCATCCAGGGAGCTCCACACCCCTTAACGGGGTGTCCCTGTGCGTGTAAGACTGGGCCGGACTTCATAAAAGCAGGACTTCAGGAAAGGGGCGGCGACGCCAGGGCCGACCCCGAGGAGGAACTTCCCAGTAAGAGTGGCCGGTGCCGATGCAGGAGGAAGCAAAGCCGCACGAGGATGCTTCACCTACAGGAAGGCACAGAGCTTGCTGAGGTGGAGACGCTTGGGTGGACCGGAGTGTGAACACGTGGGGAGTCCACTTCCTGGGAAGAGGGGGGACCGGGAGGTGGCGAGAGCAAAGCGGGACACTGAAGAGGGGCTTAGCGGAGCAGAGGGGGCTCGGGCCGCAGGGAAAGTGGGGGATCACAGGGGCCGGGACCAACTGGGAGGGTCACAGCCGCCCCCGGGGGACAGACGGCTGTGACTGGCGCCGGAGCAGGGCAGGGCACCCCCATGCCTATTTCAGAAAGAAATTCCGGGAGGGGTGATGGCTGGCTCCCGGGAAGGAAGGGCGCTAGCGCGTCTGACCCCTGAGATGCAAGCGTCCAGGGAGGCAGACGACCTGAGAAACGTCTGCAGGAGAATCACAAGGTCTCAGGAGAATCACAGGTGCGTGGCTGCGCCCTGGCCCTGCCTTCCCCTGCCAGGTAAGCAGAGCCCTGGGGGTGAGGACCCCCCCTCCACCCGGCGCAGGCAGGCCCCTGGGGGGCACGTCATCACTCCAAGCTGTCTCCTGCCCTTGGACAGATTCCCCCAAGGCTAACACATCAGCCCAGCGTGTACCCAGGGCCCACGTGACAGGAGGGCCGTGATGGAGAAAATGCGGGTCGCATTCCGTGGATGCGGCCTTTCCTGACTCTGAGCACCTGTCCTGGGACGTGGGGATGGAAGGCTGTCCTTTAAGGAACTGGGGCACAAGCTGACCCGCGTCAGGACCAGGGCCGCTAACCTTCCGGGAAGCGGGGCGGCTTCCTGGAGGAGTCGGGACGCGCGTTGAGGTCTACAGGAAAGCCGTGGGCTCCAGGTTTAAAGAAGGGTTGGGGCAGGTGTTCCAGGCCAAGGGGCCAGGACGGGCAAGGGCCCCGGGGCACAGGCACGTGGGAGCTCCCGGGGGCCTTCCTTCAGCAGCTCCCTCGAGCTTTCGGGGGAACATGGCCAGTCTCGCTCGGCAAGCCTGGCCCCTCATCACTCATGCCTGTGAAGCCTCTGAAATAGCCCCCGGCTGCAGCCTGGAGAGAACCTGTCACCGAAGGGGTATGGAGGCTGTGGCCCAGTGTTCATTTTAAATAACAAAGAGGTTTTCTTAGGAGCTTTAAATGGTTTTCTAAAGTCTTGAGTTGAAGAAGTTGACTTTGAACCAACAAAAGCCATCGGAGTGAGTCACGAGGAGAGGGCAGTGGTTATCCTGTGACAGGTAACGTTACATCTGGAAGCAGGAGTTATTCTCTTATTTGATCCCCCCCCCCCCGCAAAGTGCCCTTTTGTCAGGCTGGGTCTTCGACAAGTGAACGGAGTACCAGCTACAGCCAGAAGTCACATGTCAGGAGATCCCTTCAGGCCTTTGGATGCTGGACAGACCCTCAGGCCCTGGCACTGCCCCAGGAGGGCTGGACGCGGGTCCTAGGACGGCTCAGACTCATACATACCCGCTCGGGGAGGTGGGCGAGAATCAGAAATCATGGGTCACAGTCCCCCGAACAGCGTTCAAAAGCCACTCTAACAACTTAACATGCCTCCCCAAATACGGCACTCTCTGCTTTTTGGTGTTGGCGAATTCAGTGGAAGCACACATGTTAAAGTGGAGGATTTCTGGCCAATATTTACATCAAAAGGAAGGACAGCGTTATCATCCAGAGGGTACGAAATTAGAAGGAACAAGTGGGTTTGTGGTTCAAGGTTTATACTTTTTCGGTTTCGCTGCCCCGCGTCACAGGGTGGGAAGAGGGACGGGTCAGGGAGGTGAGAGACAGGCGGAGCCTTGGGTCGCCTGCTCCCGCCGTTTCCTCTGCCGCCGCCTCGCCTCCCTCGCTGGGGCCAGAATCCGCGGACTGTCCTCCAAGGAGCGGAAGCCGGCCCGGCCCCCGGATTGCCGGCATGTGTGTGTTTGGTGCCAACAGAGGCAAGAAAGCTTGAGACGACAATACGGGAATTTCCTGGGCAAAGGCCAGAAGGAAGGTGCAGCTGCCCGTGACTGCAGCGTGACCGTGGCCTTGCCCGCAGTGACCCAGACGTGAGCCAGCTCGGCGTCCTTCCTCGGGATCAAGAGAAGCCCTCAGACACCCTCACACGTGGGCATTTGGGGCGAAAGTCTAGGCCATTAGGGAATTGGCCCGCTCAGAGGCGACAGGCTGAGGAGGTGTGAGGGTGAATGGTTTTATGAACTGGTCCGTAAGCATTTAGAAATCAGCACACGGAGCAGGAACAACAGCCTTCCTTTGATGACAGGCTCCGCACCGCCAGCAGCGGAAGAGGGAAAGTCGTCCGTGTGCGAAACCAAGTTAAAGTTTGACCCTGACACGCCAGCCTCTCCTCCAACGACCACCTGCGATGGGCCTCAGCTGCCCGTGCTTGCACGGAGCTTGGAAAGGGCAGAAGCCAGGCAATGGTGTTCAGAGCCCAGGCGGGAAAGACAGAGCACGGCTTCCATCCGTGTCTGGGTTCCTCCGGGGTCTGGAGACACCCCGACGGCTCCTGCTCAGCACTGCGACGCACTGGGGCGCCCCATCCACGGAGACGGGACGTGGTTCGAGGGCTGTGGGCAGAGTGGACTTGCCTCCAAGAGAAACGGTAGAGGCACGGGTCTGACGAAGACCACTGATGCCGCTTCTTCGGGCAAGAACGAGTCTGGGAGACGGAGCCGGGGCCTCTGGGAACTGCCCTGGCACAGCTCGCTAGGACCGGGACGGCGGAACAGCCGCCCGGCTCCGATGCCTCAGGGCAGTGCCCTGAAGTGACCATCGCGGAACCCGACTCCTCCCAGCAGAGGTCAAAGGCTGAGTAACCTCTAGGTCTTGGGCGGGACTTCACACCTTCCAAACGACCCTGTGAACCCCGAGAACACGGCAGTGGCTGTGCTGCCAGGTCGCAGTGCAAACGTCTGGTGACAGGAGCCCTGGACACCTGCGGTCCAGCCACAGTGTCCGCGGGTAAGGGGACAGTCCTCCCTAAGGCCGACCTCTGCGCCGATGGCTGAGCCGCGCCCTGGCCCGGGAGCCGTGGGAAATCCACGCAGCGGCCAGAGAACGACCGTCACAGGGTCACCCCCGGCCTGAGCGCCCCGAATCGAGAAGGAGACTGTCCGGAGAAATCAGGTCCCTTTCGGGCAGGTGGTGTGATGGGAGGGCTGCCCCCCCACAGCGTCTGTCCCGTCAACGAGGGACTCAAGCGGGGAGGGAACTCGGGTCGGCCGCTCGCTGATCGCGCCCCTCGTGAGCAGGGCACGGCTCTCGAACGTCCATGGCACCAACGAGGAGGCGCCAAGAACTCGCTGCCACCGCTGGTGCACAGAGGGGCCGGGGCTGGGGCTGGCGGTAGCGAAGGCGGGGGGACGCCGGCCGCGGCGTCTCTGGGCTTCACGCGGGCCAAGCCTTAGAGATTCCGAGTCACCCCGCACGGGGCCTTGCCGGTCAGGGTGCGTGGCTGTCTTTGTTCACTGCCACCCCGAGCCTGGGCCTAACGCAACGTCTGAAAGGGAACCGAGGTCTGAAGGCTCAGAGTGACCACCGGGTGAGGTCTGAACAGAGTTTCTTCACACGAGGGGACCTGGCGACTTTCCAGCCACGAAGCCCTGCTCCTCAGCCCACACGGCCCGTCGTGGCACTGGAGGGGCTGCCACGGCGCCCACGGGGAGTGGTCGGGGATCAGGGGTCAGGAGGCCGCGGCTCAGGCCGGGCACTGGGGCTTTGCTCCAGGGGTCAAGGGCAAAGCCGAAGCTTGTTCCCCACTTAACTCCCACGCTTCCAGCTGCAGAGGGACGTTTCTCTTCTGGGAGAGGCTGAGCAGAGGAGCCCCCGTTTCCAGAGCTTAGATGAAATACAGATCACACCCTCCAGATGCTGCGCTCCTTTTGTTAAAATCTCTGTTGCTCCTTGGGCCGCAAGTGAAAAAGTAAGAAAATACGTCTCTATCTGCTTCAATAGTCAAATTTTCTGAGTTGGAGGTGTGTTTCTTTCTTTTTTTTCTTTCTTTTTTTTGCCACTGTACAGCATGGAGACCAAGTTACACATACGTGTATGCCCACTGTTTCCTCCCATTGTTCTGCTGCGATGTAAGTATCTAGACACGGTTCTCAAGGCGACACAGCGGGATCTCATTGTAAATCCATTCCAAGAGCAATAGTTTGCATCCATTAACCCCAAGCTCCCCATCCCTCCCTCCCCCTCCCCCCCAGGCAGCCAAATGTCTCTTCTCTTCTCTAAGTCCGTGAGTTTCTTTTCTGTGAAAACGTTCATTTGTGCTGTATATTAGATTCCAGTTATAAGTGACATCATGTGGTATTTTTCTTTCTCTTTCTGACTTACTTCACTCAGGATGAGAGTCTCTAGTTCTATCCATGTTGTTGCGAGTGGCGTTATGTTGTTCTTTTTTATGGCTGAGTAGTATTCCATTATGTATAAATACCACATCTTCCTAATCCAATCATCTGTCAATGGACATTTGGGTTGTTTCCATGTCTTGGCTATTGTGAATAGAGCTGCAATGAACATGCAGGTGCATGTGTCTTTTTTAAGAAAAGTTTTGTCTGGCTATATGCCCAAGAGTGGGACTGCTGGGTCATATGGAAGTTCTATGTATAGATTTCTAAGGTACCTCCATACTGTTCTCCATAGTGGTTGTACCAGCTTACATTCCCACCAACAGTGCAGGAGGGTTCCCCTTTCTCCACAACCTCTCCAGCACTTGTTATTTGTGGACTTATTAATGATGGCCATTCTTACTGGTGTGAGGGGTAGCTCATGGTAGTTTTGTTTTGCATTTCTCTAATCATCATGGATGCTGAGCATTTTTTCATGTGCTTGTTGGCCATCTGTACTTCTTCCTTAGAGAACAGTCTATTCAAGTCTTTGGCCATTTTTCCATTGGTGGTTGGCTTTTTTGGTGTTGAGTTGTGTAAGTTGTTTGTATATTTTAGAGATTAAGACCCGTTTGTTGCATCATTTGAAACTATTTTCTCCCATTCTGTAAGTTGTCTTTTTGTTTTCTTTTTGGTTTCCTTTGCTGTGCAAAAGCTTGTCAGTTTGATTAGGTCCCATTGGTTTATTTTTGCTCTTATTTCTATTGCCTTGGGAGACTGACCTGAGAAAACATTTGTAAGGCTGATGTCATAGAATGTTCTGCCTATGTTCTCCTCCAGGAGTTTGATGGTGTCTTAACTTCTATTTTAGTCTTTCAGCCATTTTGAGATTATTTTTGTGCGTGGTGTGAGGGTGTGTTCTAGTCTCATTGATTTGCATGCAGCTGTCCAGTTTTCCCAGCAATTCTTACTGAAAAGACTTTCTTTTTCCCATTTTATGCTCTTGCCTCCTTTGTCAAAGATTAATTGAACATAGGTGTCAGGGTTTATTTCTGGATGCTCTATTCTGATCCATTGGTCTGTATGTCTGTTTTGGTACCAGTACCACAATGTTTTGATAACTGTGGCTTTGTAATATTGCTTGAAGTCTGGAAGAGCTATGCCTCCTGCTTGGTTTTTGTTTCTCAGGAGGAGTGTGTTTCTAACCACTTCTCCCCACTTTGTCCTCAGAGCTGGTTCTGGCAGGAAATGTAGAGGCCAGGGTCCAGCCTGGGAGGCACAGGGGCAGGCGCTGGGACAGCATTGTGGTCTCAGGGCCCCTCGGTGCCCCACACACGAGACTGACACCCAAGACCTGGAGGCTTCGTATCCAAGACCAGACCCCTGACCTGTCTGCAAACATAGGGGTCTGGAGACTACCCCACGTCTCTTGGCCACTGACGGCTAGCGTGGCAGCATCCACCCAGCAGCCCCAGGTGCCCGAGGTCCCTTCCGGTCCCCTGTGTGTGACACCCGCCCAGTCCACACGTGTTTGTGCTGCTCCTGATATGGTCCCGGCCGGCTCAGGGCTGGGCTCCCACAGTGATGACCGCCACGTCCGGGCTCCTGGGTGCCCTCCTGCCGGGGCACTCGGCCCTCGAGGATATCTGCATCCAAGGACAGCCAAGCAGGACATCTAGGCTCCAGGCCCTCTTCCAGGTCAAGATAAGCCAGACCTGAGACACAGGAATGGCGTGGGGGCTTATGTAACTCAGAGGCATAGGATCCTGCCCTGGCTCCAGACCCGGATCTGGCATCGGGACCTCTGTGGGCAGGGCAGCTCCCAGTGTGGACCCTGAGGGCTGGACGGGGGCGCCGAGGTTCAGAAAAAAACTTGTCTGGAGGTCGTCCGCTCTCTAACCGGGCGCTTTGCCTTGGTGTTTAATGACGCACCTACGCTCCCCTCGGGCCTCTTCCGGGGTCGCTGGTCCTCTGTTCTCAGAAAGTTCCTCCAGACAAGTGTGCAGAGACCCTTGCCCGCCTTCAAAGGAACGGCACTCCTGTCCTGAGGTGCTTGTTTGGGGTCCCGCCTCCCCCGAGCCCCCCGCACTCTGGACCTCGGCAGGGACGGCCCCAGGGTGGAGGCAGGTGGACGCCTCTGGCGCCCTGCAGACGGCGGTGCGGCCCCTCCCCCGGGGTTTGGGGCTGTTGCCTCCGTGTCTGCAGGGCCCTTCCATCTCTGTGGATGATCCTACCTGAGTGCGTGGTGAGGCAGGGGCGTCTCAGGGGCAGGTGGCCTGGCGTGGCCGGGGGCTCCCCGTTCACTAACAGAGCCAATCAGTTCTCCCAGGGGCAAAATTCCTCCTCACCCCACTGGGGGGTCCAGAGACTCGGGGAGACAGTTCTGAGGGAGGAGCAGGCACGGGGCCTGGCCCGCGAGCAAGGTCTGTCCACCTTCTCCCCTCCATTTCCCGGGAGGCGGGAAGCAGGAAGCTCCTAACCCCCAAGCTGTCCCCACACGGTGACAGCTGGGACGCAAAGAAGGCTGGCGCACCTCAGCCACTCTTCCCAACACCGCCCGGAATGAGCGGTCTTTGACCCGGCCTCGGAGTGTGGTCTCCGAGTGACTCCCACAGCCGTGTTTACACAACCAACCACGCGTGTGTGTGTGTGTGTGTGTGTGTGTGTGTGAGAAGAGGTGGGAACACAACTTTTTTTTCTAGTTGCAATTATTTCTCTTGGACTTTTGACAATCCTGAACCCGATTATTTTAAGTTCCTAGACTTCTAGGCTCCCTGGACAAGGCAGGTGCGCCCAGGACGTCTCGGAAGCTGCAGTCCTGGCACCTGGGAGCCGGGACAGCTCACAGCAGAGTCCAGGCCTTGTGCCCCAGGACAAACCTGCCCCCGGGGAGCCCTGTGGGACAGGTGGGCATAGGACGGGCTGTGTCCATCTCTGGCTTATCCCCTGGCACAAGAGCGGCTGCTGGGTGATAAACACTTGCCTCGCACTAAAGGAGAGCACGCGAGTCCCTTAAAGACCAGATGGACACTGGGCAGAGGGCGGAAGTTGCTTAAGGGGCTCGGTCGCTCCACACGGTGGAGAGAGGAGGAGGAAAGTGCACTGCGGCTTCTGCTGGAACGTTCCTCCAGGGAAGGGACACTCGAGAAAAGTAAAGAACGGATGTTTGGAAAAGGCCGACGATGGCTTCAGGGGCCCTCCCGGGACCTCGCGGGCCCTGTTAGTGACTCTGCCTTCTGCCCGGAGGCAGCGCCACGTGGCGGGTTGATCACGACAGCGTCTAGGACTTTGGGGGTTGCGCAGCTAGAAAGACCTGGAGCTGGAGGTCACACCTGAGTCCCCCAGCCCATCTCCAGGCCCCACCCTGCGAGGCTGCGAGACCCCTTCTGGGGGAATCCTGGGCTTGCCTCTGCCCCCCCAGCAAGTTCAGCCTCTCCTGACACCCACGCTCCTGCTCCCCTCAGCTCAGGCCCCCGTCCCACCTGCTACCTCAGCGACCCTCTCATCTCCTTTTGAGCGGTGGCCACTTCTCCAGCAGTGCCCTTCCCCCAGCCAGCTTGTGCCCTGCCGGATGTCACTTCTAGAATCCAGGACTCCCCAGAGCTGAGCCATCTCAGCCCTCAGCAGAGGCTCCACGTGACCCCCACTTTCCCCAGATCACAGCTCCTGACCCCGGCAGGTCCCGTCGCGCTCGGAGCCCACGTGTCCACCCCGCGGCCTGGGCTCAACCAGCATCCATAGTCCTGACCTCTCGTTTCAGCCTTGAGTCCACAGTTCCAGCTGGGTCCAGAGCCCCGTGGTCTCCAGCAAATTCACTGAAAGCCACCCTCGGGTATGTCTGTCCAGCTGGCCCTGCCTGCACAGGACGTCTCTCCCTGTCTCGCTGCTCTCACTGCCTGGACGCCCGCCCCTCCGCCTTGGTCCGCCCCTTCATCCGACGCCTGCTTCTGTGCTGGGGTCAGAAGGGGTCCCTTCCTCATTTCGCAAGGCCCTGCAAGGAGGACGGAGCCTGTGAAGGCCCAGGACGAGCCCTCTACTTGTCAGTGGCTGTTTATGGAGCAAAGGAAGGGTCTTCTCTCAGCGGGAAACCTTAAAATCACACCTGGCTTCCTCCTGGTCTCTGTTTCCCGGCAAATCGCTTGTCGCATTCGGCTCTCGGCTGCTGCGTGCGTGGCCTTCCACGCGCCACCTCCTGGGCACCGCCCTGGCTCAGCCATTAACACCCAGTCTGCCGCCTTCCCCGGATGCTGTCCCCTGTCCCCGTCACGTGCACAGCGGAGATGCCGTTCCATTTGCACCCTGGACCCAGAAAGGCTCCCTGGGGACGTCCTCAAGCCTAAGCGACAAAGCCTGCCTCTCTTCACGCCCACATTATTGGGTTGAAAAAACCAAGAGAAGGGCACACAGTGAGTGCCGGCCCCGCAGTGGGGATAAAGCGGCAGGGACAGCCTCTCTTCCCCCAGCCAGCCTTCTCACCCGCAAGTTCTCTCTGCGCCTAAAACGTAACGAACAGAGAGCCGCTTCATCTGTCCGTTTCCTCTGTACAAAAGCAGGCTCCTTTGCACACAAACTCTCCGTAAGTTGCGAGTTTGCACGAATCACGTCACGACTACTTCTTCGGGTCAGTGCCTATGGATTATGCTTTTTGGACAGCTGCATAATATTCCACAAAATGTACAGCCAATAATTTATCCAGCCATCCCTGTGAGTTCTCCTGCGAGTGGAGGCTTAGGTTGTTGTATTGTTTTATTCCACTGTAAAGAAGGCCGCATAGATATCACACACATCTTTGTGCCTATTTCCATAATACGGTTTTCTTTTTTCTTTTTTGGGCCGCATGGGTGGCACATGGAAGTTCCTGGGCCCAGGTCGAAATGGAGGTTCAGGCCTACACGACAGCCACGGCAACACTGGATCTTTAACCCACCGAGCGAAGCCAGGGATTGAACTCGGATCCTCACAGAGACACTGTCAGGTCCTTAAGCCACTGAGCCACAATGGGAACTCCCATAAGATGGTTTTCTTAAAGGACAGTGTCAGTGCGGTTAGCAGATGGAAGAACCCTGCCCTGGCGAGGAAAGCAGGATCACGCCGGCTTTTCTAGGGCGAAGGGGGCGTGGAAGGCACAGGTCGTCACCTCTGCTGAGGGTCACGTTACTCCCTCGCCCTCCTGACCCTGCATAAGGTCTGTACTTTCCAGCTGACGAGCTGAGTTTCCCCTGCCGCCGGGAAGCTCTCACTCTCGCCCTTGGCTTATTTTTCTCCTTTTTAAACATTCTGCACCAACGTGTAACGCCTCTGCCCGACTCTCAGGGCTTACGCCGCCTCTGCCCGAGTCTCGGGTGTGACCTCCTTTGCCCCGCTTATCTCTTGCACGTATTTTCTTTTTTTCTTTGCTGGTTGTGTTTTTCCCCACCTAGGAGTACAAAATGCAGGCCGACCCACAGTCACCCGCCAGAGTCCCAGCGCCCTGCGGCTCTACGGCCCGTGTGCCTTCCCGGCGAGCCCCGGCTGCTGCGGCCCTCGGGTCCCCCGCCCCGGCCGTGGACCCTGGCGTCCAGGACTCCCCGGGTCAGCCCCTCGCTACCTCGACGGGCACCTACTCCCGCCTGCGTGTCAGCCCCACGTCTGCTCTACACCCTCGGCTGCGTGTTCGTGACCCTGCCGGGAAGGTGCTTCCTCGTCTGCTGAACCCCGGCCTCGGCCGGACAGGCCCTCCGGCAGGAGCCGCAGAGCAGACAGCGCTTCCCCTTCCCAGAGACAGACCCGCAAATGCGATGGGAAAACGGCCTCAATGAGCAATCAGCACCGCTCTGCATTCACGAGCTAATCTATACGTCCGCTTCTGAGGCTACATCTGGTCTATATTCAGCATTTTCCAACTTCTCCCCCATTTACATTTTGATGAAGCGACACAAAAAATAAAATTCAAAGATTCAAATATGTTATGATGTAAAAAATTCACAGAAGTGCCCATTTACCTAGAGATTTGAAATTATCCTAGTGATTTTCTAATCCCTATTTTTCTTAAAATCCAATTTTTAAAAAATTGTTTTTTTTTTTTTTTAAGGACTGGAATATACTAAAGAAATAAAGAACAGAAAAATTAGAGACGGCGGTGTCTGCAAGTGAGGACATGTAATCCGTGGAGTTCGTCTGTGCTCGGGGAGACCAAGCACACTGCCCCACGGAAGAGTTTCGGAAGCGAAAACCTTTCACGAGTCATTACATAGGAAACACGGGCATCTGAGAGAAAAGGGCGGGGACTTGGTTTCCCCACTGAGTGTGCCTCTTACCCTCGGATCCCAGCTCTGCCCCGCACAGCGCACACGGCGGCCCGCGAGCTCAGTGAGGGTCGGATGGGTGTGCACGTGCACGGCCGGCCCGGGGCTTTGTAAACGGTGGAGAGCGGTGCCCATGGAAGGACGGACGTTGCGTCCTGACTGGCGCGGAGACGGACTGTCTGGGGACAGATGTGCAGGTGCCCACAGAAGAAGAGAAGCTACAGAAGAAGCTTGTAGCTGCAAGCGAGTGGGGAGGAGGTTCTAGAAGGGGGCAGGGGTTAACGCTGAGCTAGGACCCCCGGTACGAGGGGGCTGAACACAGCCCTGCGGTGTGACACTGACCCCACTGGGCCGTGGTCAGGTGGCTGCGGGTCAGTGTGGGAAGGTTCATCCATCCGGTGATGGGGTGGGGGCTGGGAGACCCCTCTGACCCCGAGATTGCTGGACTTGGTCTCAGGAGACCAAGAGTGGGTCTCTGAGTGACGCTCCAGAGGAGGCAGGACAGCAGCCAGAGTGCCCAGACTGCGGTGGACGGGCCGTGAGAGGGGCACTGCCCAGACCCATGAGCACAGGCCTGAGGGCTCCAGGGTGGCGCGTCTCTTATATAAGCCCCAGGATAGGTCGCGATGCCACCAGAGAGGGGAAGACAGGGATGAGGGCCTCCAAGGGGACATGGTGACACCTGAGCAGTGCGGCCACGGAGGCCTGGGGGCAGGGAGGGTGGCGCCAGCTGTGATCACAGGACGCGGTTGGCGGACCACATCTGGCCTGACATCCGACCGTCAGCCCTTGGTGCTCACACGCACGCATACACACACGCACATGCACACGCACAGCCTCCCCGTGCACACGGGGCTGTGCCCGCTGAGGACACACACCCAGGGGTGGCGGTTACCTTGCAGGAAGCCTTCTCTCCTAGGAAGGGAGGCAGCGTGACTCCGTGGCAGGACGCAGGCCCAGAGTCGGGGTTCTCTCTACGTCCTGATCTGGGTCCTCCCAGCCTGTGACCGAGGGGGGGTCACTTGGTCTCTCTGCGTCTCGGTGTCTCCATCTGCAAAGTCGGAACGGGAGGGTCAGGCGTCTGATGATGTGTCAGCAGGACATTCGGAAGCAGCGCGATGAGAAGGTGCCCTTGGCGGTCGCCGTGGGCCCGCCAGCCTCCCCATTCTCCACAGACAGGGGCCCCTGGCGAATTATTCTCCAGGACGGGGGGCTCTTTGGGCTCTGGGGGCTTTCCCCTTGTTCTGTCTGGAACAAGCGCTGTCTGGCAAGTCCTGTTCCCTGCGGGCTGTGGGACATTCCGCTCTACCTGAGAAGGTTCTGGGGCTGCTGGTCCGGGGACCAGGCTCCCCAGCCTCCTCTCTAGTCTCTCCTTCCGCGTCTGGTGTGGGGGGGGGGGCAGCGCACAGGCCGCCTGGCAGGGCTCACACACGGTCCTTATTCAGCCTGTGATTTCCTCAGGGAGCTCGCGGGGGCCCTAATGGAAACGGCAATCTGGCTGGCACATCTAGGGCTCCTTCTGGGACAGCCAGGCCTTCAAACGCAGCTCAGGAGGAGCGGAGGCCCAAGACCTGGCGGGGATCTGAGTCCTGGGGGCTCGTGGTGGCTTCGGGTGCTTCCCCGCGACGGTTCTGACAGGAGCTTGTTGGGACGCCCTCATTCACTCCAAAGGGCCGCTGCCTGTTCTGGCGCGGTCCTGCTGGAAGACCTCTGGGCACTGACATTCCAGCTAAGGGCTCAGCAGACCACAGCACAACACTCAGGCACCACGGCGCCTGTCCCTGGGATTCTCGTTTGAACAACAGCTAGCTGAGTCAAACAAGACACAGAGGGAGTCCCTGGGCTGTTTTGTCTGGAATGCAGCCCTCCTGCCTGTTACCTGGGAGCCACCCCGTCCCATCTGCGGCTGCCCACCCTCAGCCCCGAGTCTCACGCCTTCCTCCACGCTTACTCTTCCCAAGGCGTGATTTCAGCCACGGACAGGCGCCAGGTGTGCGCACCTGTGTGTCTTGCCAGGAACACAGGCCACAGGCCACAGATCTAAACCCCTAAGTTCCCAGAAAGAGAGAGGAGTTGGACCAGATTGGTCTTTTTTCTCAACTTCGTGATTTAAAACAAAAGAACAGGCGTTCCCATCAGGGCAAAGTGGAAACGAATCCGACTAGGAACCATGAGGTTGCAGGTTCGATCCCTGGCCTCGCTCAGTGGGTTAAGGATCCGGCGTTGCCGTGAGCTGTGGTGTAGGTTACAGACGTGGCTCGGATCTGGTGTGGCTATGGCTGTGGTGTAGACCAGCAGCTCCAGCTCCAATAAGACCCCTAGCCTGGGAACCTCCATATGCCCCGGGCGTTTCCTTAAAAAGACAAAAGACAATAAATAAATAAATAAATAATAAATAAATAAAACAAAAGAGCACCTCCCCGCCTCCTCCTTAGGATTTAATAAAAGTCCCTAAACTTTCCTGGGAGCACTTCGTCTGTTTACAGCTCCAGCTGTGGTGCGAGGGACTCTGGAACAGCCCGTCCCACCGGCCCGGTGTTTTATATGCTGCAGCCAGTACCTGGTTAATAAGGCCTTGTGATTGGAAGAGGAAGAAAAAAAGAAAGGAAGAGAGAGAGAAAGGAAGGCAGCAGTGCCTTGGGCCTGGGCAGGAGGGAGTCCCGATCTGATGGAGCCAGTTGTTGCAAAACGGACACATCCCGCCAGTCAAATGTTCAATGGTTAAAAGATCTGAAGCCTCGGGTCAGGAAAGCATGACCACGTACTGCCTCCTAACCTGAGCTTGTGGTTTATAAGCACTCGTGTCCTAGAATTTTCTCCATCTTTAAATTACATGACGCACGGAAAGGACCTTGCCACCCACAGTGCTGGATAAACAGTACGTTTATACGTCAGCGTCACCGGGTGCCTCTCTCTCACCACGCCTCCGCAACATCTCCGAGTCCCAGCTTCTCATGTGCAACCAGGACGAGGCCAGCAGCTCCCTGCACGGGAAAACCTTCACTGAACTCGTCCCCGGTTACGGGGGCTCCGGGGCTGCGCCCGCTGGGCTGGGCGACGGCGGGTAAAATGCAGAGGTTGACACTGCTCCCAAATTCAAAGTGAGAAGAAAAGACAGACCAGAGGGGAGTCGGGATCAACACAGCTGCAAACTTAAATATGCCAAAATAACTTGGGGGGCGGGTAGAGACGTAGAGAGAGGATGAAAGAACGGACGGAAAAAACCATACAATACTGTTTGGGTAAAATAGAAATTCCACGCCCACCACTAAACTGATTTAAAATCCAATAATTGAGAAAAAAGAACAAAATCTACTAAAGCCGAAATTAGAACAAGTTCATACATTGATAGTGTGCTCAGTTTTGATACTGAGACCTGCAGAGGTTGGTCTTTTTAGAATAGAAAATGCCTTTACAAAACTATAGCTACAACAAGCAATTTGCAAGCAGCAGCAAATATTCAAGTCCAGTGTTAGTAATATTACCAAGAAATACACATATAAAGAGCTCATAATATTTAAAAAATTAAACAATTAAATCATACATTAACGAGTGACAACCAAACTGTTAATTACGGTTCAACTCTGGTTCTTGGCATAAAGTAAATTGGACTTGAGATGCGTATTTACGGCAATTGTCACATGACCCTGAAACACAGTCGTCCCGGGGTTGTGTTCTGTTAGCGGTAAAGTCGGGTCGCTGGCACGGAGCCCGTGGGAGGTCGGGCGTTAAGGCCGTGGGGCAGGTCCTGCCCGAGAGCTGCAGGCTCTCTTTCCTTAGAGGTGGCTTCCTGGGACTCAGCAGAGCAGCTGTTGCTGGAAGCCAAAGCCCCTCAGCCCCCCTGGGGGCAGGACAGTGACGGGCTGAGCCCACCTGCCACCCCACGGCCAGATGCCGCCAGGACTCAGGACTGAGGCCTTCTTCTTTCTTTCTTTTTTAACATTAAACGTCAGTGGCAGAAATCCACTGGGAAATTTATTTTAGGAAATTAAGGTCTCAGACCTACTTTTTAAAATTTGCTTTGGAGAAACAAACCTCACAAGTATCTGTATTGAGATCCTGGGAGCCAGAGAGAGGGCGGGGGGGGGGGGTCCCGGCTCTCACTGCGTTCCCCTCGGCCTCGCTGGCCTGCGTCCCCGGGACCCTGAGAGACAGAGGCAGGGAGCTGTCCCTTCTCGGACCCCGCGTCGTCTCCTCCCGGGTTCCTCCCTTCCTGGCTGACGCTCAGCCCAGGCACCTCTCCAGGATGAAGACTTGCAGGTGACAGTTCTCCTGAGGCTACACTTCCCGCAGGGGTCCTGAGTAAACTCCCCTATGCCCCCCACGGTCATGGCCACGACCGCCCGGAAGGTGCCAACGGGGGAGGCGTCCAGGCAGCAGGCCATCTAGAAAGAGCGCCCCCTGGTCCCTCTTCAGATGGAGGCGGAAACAGTCAGGACGGAATGGCCACTTAGGGTGACCCAAGAAGTTGGGAGTCAGCAGCCCGGCTCTGGGAGGGGCTGAGGGGCTCGCAGCCCCAGGCTGGCTCTGGGGTCAGCCTCGGGGGAGGTTCTGCTTGGCCACGAGGAAGCTCTGCACGGGGCAGTGAAGTGTTATCCCTAGCCCGGCATTTTAGGATGAAAGGCAGGTACACCTGACAGGTGTCACAGGCTTGGCATTCCACGTCTTGCATGGATTCCTCCTGGGAGCCAAGTCTCGGTGCTCCTGGGTCCTGGGGAGAGTCACGACGGAGCTGGTCCAGCGAGGTAACGACTGCTCCTTTGCTTCCAGGAACACGGTACCACAGAAGGGACAGCAGGGGATCCCAGCCCCACTACTACGAGCTTCGCAACCTTTACGATTCACTGGACATACCCGCGGCTAACAGGACACAAAACAAAGCAGAACTCACACTTCCCAGTTTCAAAACTCTAACTAAACCACAACGACTTTTCCTAAAAAGCCCCCAAACAACAGCAATCAATATAGTATGATACTCGCACAAGGACAGACACACAGAGGAGCTGAGTAGAACTGAGGGTCCAGAAAGAAACACATACAACGTGATCGCCTGACTTCACAGGAGTGTGGAGCCCACCCGAGGGAAAGGACAGCCTCTGCAACAAACGCACTGGGACATCGGGCTGTCCCCACGCCGAAAGGTGAGGCTGGATCCCTGTCTCACACCACCCACCCAGAAGAACTCAAAGTGGGTCAAAGACCCAAACGTAAGCGATACAACCATACGATCGCAGAAGAAAACCTAGGAGCAAATCTTCATAACCTTGGAGCTGGCAAATGATTCGCAGATAGAACTCCAAAAGCACACACAGCAAAAGAAAAAAAAGCAGAGCAACTGGACTGCGTCAAAATTAAAAAGAAAATCCTTTGTGTTGAAAATACGCCATCAAGAAAGTGAGAAGAAAGTTTCTCAAAGGATAAGAAAACATATTTGTCAATCATATATCTGATAAGGGACTTGTATCCAAAATATATAAAGAACCCATAGCTCTATAATAAAAAGACAATTCAATAAAAAATGGACAAAGAATCTGAATTGACGCTTCTCCAAGGAAGACACACAAATAACAAGTGAGCACATACAAAGGCACTCTTTGACACAATTAGCCGTCAGAGAACTCAGGTCAAAACCATAACGAGGTAACTTGTACCCCCAAGGACGGGCAGAATACAAAAGTCGGCCAATAACTAGTGATGGGGAAAACGTGGAGAAATCAGAGCCCTCGCACAAAATGCAAACGGTGCAGCCACTTCAGAAAACAACCGGGCAGATGATTCAACAGTTCCTGTGTGACCCAGTAATTCCATGCTTGGCTAGGAAATGAAAACATGTCCACACAAAACCTTGTAGACTACGTTCAGAGCGGCCATATTCACGACATTCGAACGGGGAATCAACTGAAATTTCCACCAGATGATGATGGACAAATAAGATGTGGTCTCTCCACATAACGGACTGCTGCTCAGTCACACACAGGACCGAAGCCCTGACACAGGTTACAGCCCAGAGGAGCCTCAAAAACATTACGACGAGCGACGCAGGGTCCAGGCACAGATCACGTTCCACGACCCCATGTGCGTGCGTGTCCCAAACTGGGAAATGTACAGAGACAGAGGTAGACAGCATTTGCCTAGAGGAGGATAAGGCGGAGACGGGGGCATAATAGCTGAAGCCTTCTTTGTGTGGTTGGTTTTTGGCTGCGCCTGCAGCATTTGGAAGTCCACCGGCCAGGGACAGAAGCCACGTCACAGCTGTAACCAGAGCCACAGCAGTGACAACACGGAATCCTTAACCTGCTGAGCCGTGAGGGAACTCCTAAGGGGTTACTTTTTGAAATGACAGAGATGTTCTAAATCGACCGGTAACAATCGCACTCGTCTGCCAACACATGAAAACCCACTGACTTTCATACGTTAAATGGGTGAATGGAGAGATACGTGAATTACATCCTAATAACGCTGTTAAAAATATTCCTAAGACACCTCGAGCAACACTCGGGAGTTGTCCGTGAACCAGCCAGACCTTCTCAGCCACCAGGGCTTGGACCCCACGCCTGCCTCACTGCCTGGGGCCAGGGGCTCTTGGGGCCAGGCGGCATTGTCTCCCTGGGTTTACGGCGTGAGGCTCTGCTTGCGTGGTGCTGGGGGCCTCATCACCACCTCTTCTGCTTTGGGCTGAAATCACTGCTTCTCAGATGTACCAGCATCTGACGGGGCATCTGAGAGTCGCCCACCAGCAAACTGATTCTGCCTCTGCCCGTCCTGCCAGGGAAGCAAGCAAATCGGAGGCCTGCTGGGGCCCAGGGTGGGGCCGGGGTCTGGCTCACAGGGCCCTGTGGCGCAGCCTAGGGCCCAGCCAGCAGGAGCAGGGACGCAGAGGGGCGCAAAGGTGGAAGGCAAGCCGGCGGCACACAGGGCACACTGAGCAGCGAGAGGGTTAGACATGGAGGAGCTGGTGCAGGGAGAGAGGCTGGGGACGTGGACCCCAGGAGGGGAAAGGCGGCCCGCAGCCTCGAGCGGGAGGAACTGGAAGAGCGCGAGGCAGGAGACGCGGTCCTGGACGCTGAAGTCGGCGTTTGGGCTAATCCCCCTGCGGACGCAGGCCTGCTGGCCGCTCTGAGCAGGGCCGACTCCAGCCCAAATAAGCTCGCAGTGACATGGCTGCTCCTGATTTAACATGCACGTTCTCTGGTCGGGCTGGGCCTGCATCCTTAGGAATCCAGAAAGGACGTGGGCTCCTGAAGTGCATGGCTCGCGTGTGCGCACGTGTGTTCTGCCTGTGCTGAGGTGGGTGCCAGGGCCGCAACAGGACGCAGAGGACCTAACCTGAACAGGACACCACCACGACAGGAACCTAAAGGTGGAGCGGCCAGAGCTTCCTGAGCTTTCCCGGCGTCAATGCGGCTCCTCGAGAAACGCTCCCGTTTCACACGGCAGGCCCAGGCCCGGGGCTGGGACAGGCTGGCCGCTGCTCGGGCAGCAGCTGGGTGCTGCAAAGGTCCCGCCCTGTCTCACCTGCCCCCTCTCAAGGGCACAGCAGGGGCGCCTCCGCTGTCCTGAGACGGGGTCCCGCATGTGGGCTTTCTGCGCCCTCCGGACATGGACACACCCGCTGCCCCGGCTTCGATGTTCTAGAGAAAGGAGACACCACCCGAGGAGCAGGGACGCGGGAAGGAGGGGTGGGAAGGGCTGGCCCCTGCTGTGCCCTGGGTCCCAGGCCCCTTCTTCTGAGGTTTTAGCTGTCCCTTCCTCTCAACACGGCTGTGAAGTAGCACCTCAGTCCACCCGCAGATGGAATGTCACCCAGACGAGGTTGGGGGCTCTGGGCCCCCAATGTCAGCGTGGTCACTGCAATCGGACGATGCCCGGATAAGAGAAAGGATGGAAATGAACAAGGGGCTAATGACGTGGGAAGCTGTGCAGCACATCCTTCCAGAAAGGCCGGCTCAGACTCAGAGCGCTGACGCTGAGGGCTCCTAAGCGAACCCTGCTTAGGATCACGTGACTTAATCCTTCCAGTGATTAGGTGTCCGACCGCGGCCATGTCAGTGGTCCGCTGGGTGCCGGGGACACAGCAGGGACAAGGCCACCCGGAGTCACGGCCCTTGGGGAACCAGAGTCAAGGGTGTGGGGCGGAGCGGTGGGGAGAGGGGCGGGGCGTTAGGGGCTGGGTGGGCGGGGCCTCCCGGGTGGGCGGGGCCTCCCGGGTGGGCTGGCACGCGGCTGCGGGGGCGTGGAGGATCCTGGACACAAGCCAAGACCTTCCTCTGCCCGCCTTTCAGGCGGGGACATAAGCCTGTGGGAATTTAGGAGGCAGAGTTCACGCACCCCCGGTCCACAGATGCGGGGCTGGCCGTGCCCCCGGGGGCCAAGCGGGACGGCTCCCCGCAGGCACGGGCTCTGCAGGAATGGATGGGACTCTGGGCCTCGCCGCTGTGCGTGCTGGGGAGGCAGCTTCGGGAGGGGCGGGGGGGGGGCGGTTGGGAAACCCGGGAAGGCAGCATTTCAAGGACAGCGCGAGGAAAGTGATGTTTAGCGTCAGGAGAAAGAGGCTGGCCTGCTGGCTGGAAGGGGAGTGACGATGGAGAGACACACACGCCGCTCTCTGCTTACACGACCGGCAGGCACGAAGCCCCCAGCCACCAACCACCCACAGCGCCTGGTGCCCTGACGTGTCAGTCCCGGCCCTGGCGTTCTGCCACTAGCAGCCAGGTTACCGGCACTGTCCCGTGCGGATTTCAGGACACGGATGGCAATTAAAAAGCGTCAACCTGCTTAAATTACGCTTTAAAGGGGGTGGTAGTAAACCGTGCACATCGCTGAGTCCGCAGGCCCACCGGCAGCTGTGCGCCCCCCTGCAGGCTGCAGGCAGCGGGGGGCGGGGGACCCTGGGGCTTTGCTCGGAGCCGGGGTCTCAGCAGGGACACCGGGCGGGTTTTGCGGTTGTGTTGTTCTGTTCGTCCGAGGCTCCCAGGAGGAGGCGCCGGTCACCTTGGGGAGCGCCCCCGCTTCTCACGGCCCAGGTGAGGCCCTGGCTCCGGGCACACCCGACGCACCTGACGCAGGCGTTCTCCACTTCCTGTCCCTCCCCGCTGGGTCCCTCGGGGAGTGAAAACTGAGAGCAGCCTCACACCAGCACCGAGGGAGGCCATGGTCCGGCAGAGCCTGCCGCCCAGAGGGACGGCGAGCTGTCAAGCAGGCTCGGGTGCTGCCCTGACCCAGCTGCGTCCCAGGGTCCCATCGTCACATGGGGCTGATTCCTGCCTGTTAGGCCGTGGGTGTGTCAGAAGCGCTGATGATGCGTAAGCTGCCCAGCCCAGAACCAGTGTCCAGACAGAGCTCGCCTCCCGGGGCCAAACAACTGTGCAGACGCTGTAGCAGTGTTTGAAGGGCTTGTCGGATAATTTTGAAATAAAAAGGTCGCAAGATTAAGTGTGACATGCTGCTAACCAAAATCCACAACGGAAATGAACAAACATCGGCAAGAAGTCAGCACGGTTGTCGATGATACCGGATGCGGGGGCGGGCTTTTTAGCCTCTGGGTTCTCCTACTGAGGCACCCATGTCCCTGACCTACTGGTGGCGATGGCCAGGTGGCCCCCAGACATTAAATGCTTCTTCTAATTCTGCATTCTGGGTACAAAAGAGACTTGTCCTAACTAGGCTGACTGAACAAGGCTAATTTCATGACAATGTTGGGGTTTTTGCTTTTTTCTGTTTAATTTCCCATTAACGAGGACTTACTTTTGGCAGGAGGTGGGAATTTGATCCAAACTGGTTGCTGCTCATACGGAGACCCTGTGGCTGGGACAGGGGAGTCACCCTCCAATACTGGGTCTTTCTAAAACTGCAGCTTTAATTTTAGGCTCAGAAAAGCTTGGACACCTTGGGTCAGGTCAGGCCTAGAAAAGCAGCTTTTCTGCCTTATGCCTTTTACTGCGTGCCTGTCATAAAACGATGCAAAGATAAGGTGTGATTATTTGTCTACTGAACCCTCAAGAAGTAGGAAAGAGGCCAGAGCAAATCCTCCCGGAGTCTGTGCTGCATCCCTGCCGAGGGCCTGTGTAGACGGGCCCTCCCGTTCACCTGTTCGCCAGGGACTGTTCCCACTGCCAGGTGCTAAGCTGACTGGACAACCGGCTGGGAGGAGGCCTGGGATTCCCAAGGCTGAGTTCCAGAGAGAGGCCACCTCCCGGGTGGGAGCTGCTTTCAACGCCTCTGCGCTGGCGTGGGTGCAGCAGCCAGCGCCGGGGTGAGCCTTCATCTGTTGGTTAGGCGGCGGGGAGGGTGGGTCCTGACTTGGGTCAGAAATGGCAGCCTGCTTCGGCCCAATACTAGACGCGGACCTCCGTTTGGAGGGAGCTTTATCTCCATTTCTCGCCCAAAGAGGTCAATTCTACTCCGGAGACTCAGACGAGGTCCAGGAACAGGCCCACGGTCACTCATACGGGAGGAGGATGGATGTGGTACCCAAGCCCTGGGCTCTGGCCCCCGAGTCCGGCTCCAAGTGGTCGGAGGACACACTCCCCTGGGTGGGGGGGAGTCAGGACATCACGGCCACACGGAGGCGCCGCTGACGACCCTCTTCTTGGGCGCTTCCGGAGGGACCGTGCTTATCAGCTTTGTTGTGTCAGCGCAACGCTCTGGCAACCCCAAGACACGCACACACACACAACTTATCCAGGTATGGTCGGGTCACGTTTCCCAACTGGTGCGAATTATTCCATAACACGGCTCCTCATCATTTGTGAGTCTGTCAGCCATCCTGATGTGCGTTCAGATGATCCCCTGTTTTTCACGGGACGAGGCTCTAATGAGCCTTGCCTGCTCTTCCTCAGAAACTGGAACTGATGTTTCTCAATGGTTACATGTTAGCAGATCCTGGCAGGACGGCTTCAGCGTAGCCGGATCTGTTCTCAACCAGTGGGCGTACAGACGGAGCGTTTCCCAGCCCTCCTGCGCTCGGTGCCACCAAACCCTGGGTTTCACAGGTGACCCGGTCCGACCTCACTGCCTTCCTCTCTTCTCTGCTGGGACGTGGCTGATCGCATCCCGGCCTTTTCGACTGCACTTTACATAGATGCTGGATATTTACGCTTTCTGCGTTACACACGCAGCCATCGCGTCTCTGCAGGGTATCACTGGCCCTTTGTCTCTGTTCGCGGACGTTTCTCGTGCCTGTTCCAGACGTCGACGGGGTTACACTCGTTAGTCTTCCCTGTGTTGCCTCTACTTTTCATGCCTCATCTAAAGGGCCTTTTCCAGGGGTTCTGGGGGGAAAGATTTATTCCAGGATGTTTTCCGAATCCACCCACCGCCCCGCCTCAGTCGTGAACACCCTGCGTGCGTTCGGGAGGCGGCGCCTCCTTCCAGCGGCCCTGGGATCATGACCCGTGGTTTGGGAGCCTGTGAGCATCCTGCCTGGGGTTGGGTTCCACTGTGGCTGGAGCACGCAAGTTCCGAGTGATGGTGGGCAAAGGGGCTGAGGGGTGAGGGCCCAGGAGGGAAGGCTGGGGTCTGGGGTGGCCAGAGGGCCCCTTCCAGGCCTGGAACTCTGCTTCTCTAAGGGGCTGGGGGGTCCTAAGTGGACAGACAGCTCACTGAGGGCCAGGGGGAGGGGGCACAGGCCGGGGAGGGGAGGGGCTTAAAGGGACTAAACAGGCAGGGCAGGTCCTCACGGCTCTGATGCCACAGAACCGGTCCTGGTTCTGTGCTGAGTGCGGGAGGTGGGCATCCGGGTTCGAGGGGGCACGGGATCCAGTCATGCTCTGGTCTTGGTGCTGATTCTGGAAATCAGTAGGGGCCGGAGCAGCCGGGGACCCCCTCTGGGAATCAGGCCATTCCCCACGTGTCTGACACCTGCTGACTTTTAGACCCTTTAGTGGATAGGATCATGGCTTGTCCTTGTGTTTTTGAAGGTGTCCAGGCCCCTGAGATCCAGCCGTGCCCAAGCCTCCAGCAGAGGGCCCCCAAGCCGTCCTTCTGGAACGTTCTGATCATCAGCAGGCTCGGGGCTGAGGGGGGCGAGGGAGGCGCCCAGATGCCTCAAAGTCCTTTACATGCTGCAGAGCTGCGCCTGTAAATGGGACAGACTCAGGATCTTGGCGAAATAGGGCCTGACTGCTGAGGAAACCCCGCAGCACAGCCGACAGAATACACAGCGCCTCCCAAGTCGGGGAGGGCGGGGCTGGGATTCCACCTCCAAACAGGTGAGTGCACCTGTCCGACCCACGGCTCCCACACCAGCTCCAGGTGGTCTGAAACTACGGTTTAAGCTCTCTGCTGGTTAGTATCCTCTTTATTTTATGGAAAAGCAGTTTTTCCTTGTCACAGCTCTAGGTCCACACCACTAATTTTAAACAGTGTTAAATAAGAAGAAACACAAATTCAACCAGGTAAAAGATGATGGCACTGGTACTGGGAGAAACTCCGATCCTTCCTTTGCCTCCTGAGAATCTCCAGACCTTCTCCGGGGCCGGAAGCAGGGACCATGTGCTGACGGATCAGCCTTCGCCCTTCTGTACCCACCCCGTGGGCTGTTGTTCAGCCCACGAGCTGACACGGTCGCATGAGTCCAATGCGACAGAAGATGCATTATCTGCCCACGCGTGACCAAACGGTGACAAGGACGTTTCATCCCCAGGTCACGGGGCCACTGAGAGTGATAACAGGAGCCGAGGGGCTAGAGCGCCCAGTGTGGCCGTGTCCGGGGCTTGCTGCCAGGCCGAGGCCGGGGGGGTGGGGTGTGGGGGGGGAAGCCCTGCGCCCGGAGAGCAGAGCCCCAGCGTTTCCCGTAGACGCTGTTTCACCCCCGACCTGACTGTCACGGGTCCAAGAGCTGTAACCGCCAGCACCGCAGGAGGAGACAGCATCTGTGACCAGAGCCACCGCAGGGAAAACAAGGACGAGGCCACACAGGACAGCAGGGCCCTGATCCTGGTGTCCCCGCTGTTCTCACAACAAGGGGAACAGGGGGCGCAGGACCAGGCAGGGACCATCCTGCCCACACCTGCCTGGGGTGTGGGTCCCTCCTGTAGACGGCGAGGTGGTGATTTCACACGTGAGCAAAGGCTCTGCCCCCGGCCAGCGGGTGGGGACTGGGCCCCCGTCACACCTCCGACCCTCCTCACTCCATCGGGGCTCTGACTTCAGAGCCCCTGCCAGCAACCTCTCTGGGGGCAATTCACTTGGGCGGAGCTGGAGGTCAAGGGTCACAGCCACCCCCACCCCTGTCACCCTGGTTCCCCCTTCCAGGCTGAGGGGCACTGGGGCCAAAGTTCAAACCGCCCTTTTCCCCTCAGATCAGGCCCCAGAAGGGGTCAGTCGTCTCTGGGAAAGTGGGCTGTGACGGCGGAAGAGCCGGTGCCTCAGGAGGGCTTTCCCGTCCTCCTTTCCGGGCTTGCCCGTCTGCCGGCCTGAGCCTCCGCGCCACCCGCAGGAGCACGACGGCCGAAAGTGGGTCCACGTGAGCGCATCCGGCCGCTCGCTCAGATGAGCTGCCTCTGTGGGAAGCCTTCGACCTTCAGGAGGAAGGACGAGGGAGGGGTCCCCGCGCAGAGAGGAGGGGCCTGGGTGCAGGTCTCGGAGAGAAGGGCGCTGTGGGAAGTGCAGGCCCGGGGCGTGCTCTGTGGGGGCGCCCAGCGGGGATCCAGCGGCCTCCCCAGACGGGCTGGAAGGCCCTGGCACCTGCAGGGCCTCCTCGGCTGCGGGTTCTCCTCGCACAGGGGCTGTCTGTGCTCCCACCCGCCGAGCCTCGTGCAAAATCCTTTTTCTGTTTTTCATGCATTCTGGCACTTGTTTAAAGCCCTTTCCATGGGCTGGGGCGGAGGAGGCGGGGGTCCTTCATTCCCTCGGGCTGGAGAAGGGGAACCTGCGCCCCCTCGAGATCTGGTCCAGACCCACGCAGGGTGGGGGGGCTCCTGCCAAGTCAGCGGAGCCTCGTCTCAGTCCTGCGACCTCTGGTCTCGGCCATACGGGCGCACCCAGACGGAGGGGAGCCCACTCAGGGTAACCCGCTCTCAGGCACAGACGGTGCCTCAACATGGGAGGAGGGATATGGAGCAGGAACGAGATTACACAGGGTTTGCTGCCTTCAGTTTCTTTAAAGCTGCCTAATGTTAAAGTCTCTCGATTAAACCAAAAAATCCAGGGCAAACGTTTTCTTGCCAGCTTGCTTTCCTTAACTGGGGAGAACCCGGACTCTTCGGAGAAGTGTCCTGTGCTGACCTAAGGACACTGCCCCGAGAACCAAGGCCGATTTCAGGTACCCCTGCAGATCTGACCTCGCCGGCACCCTGGCATTACCTGCTCTTTGCAGGACTTTCTCAAGCCGCCGCCTGGGCCGCTCTCCACGTGGCATCTGACACGGCCACCCTCTTACTGCCGGGAACCTCCTCCTTCCTTCCACACCTTCGGGCTGCTCTTTCTCTCCCAGATGGAGATGTTCCGAGATGTTCTGGTCTCATCTCGGCAATTTCATCCACTGGGCGAAGTCAATTTCTACCTCTAATTCGACGGCTCAGAGTTCCACCTCCAAGCCCGTTTTCCCACCAAATTTCTCCTGAATTTCAAGCCTCCGCCCCACCCCCACCCCGACAAGGAGGGAGACTCAGGCTTAGGTTCTCCCTCAGCCACCGGCCAGTGGGACTCACTCCCTCTGCCATCGGACCTTCCCCGTCACCTTCCCGCCAGCAGGAAGCCACCCTTCACTCCCCTTCAGATTTTCAGTCGGTTGCAAGGTTTCAAAGTCTTTTCTGTCTTAGCTCGGAGATGCCTCCAACGCCACGCCCCTTGGCACCCGCCTGTTGCCACTACAACCCCAAGTCTGGGTGGCACTGTCTCAGCGCCGGGTGGCCTCGTCAGTCCTGTGGTCTAAACCGTCCTGTGTCCTATGGGTTTTTCACGATGGAGAATTTTTGTTTTTTAAATCTTATGCGGAAACCCCGCACACAAGGTGGACGGAAGGTCGTGCGGCTGATGTGGGGTGAGGGCCAGCGTCCTGGCCGCTAGCTTTCACGGGCTCTCTAAGTCAGCGCCTAGCACAGCGCGGCTGAGCAACTTCTTCCGCCAGGATCCCGGGGAGGGTCCCCCCAGCCGACTGTTCCGTGGCACGTTTTCCGTCTGGGGACCCGCCTTCCAGCTCTGTTGCTGGGCTGCTCCCGAGCTGCAGGGCCCTGGCGGTGAGGGCGGCATTCCATTTGCCCAGGGCGGCGACGCGCAAGAAAAGGGCCCCGTGGTGTTTACTGAGTTGAAACCAACTTACAAACCAGCACGTGTAAGAACCGTCTAGGCTGATTTCTACAGACAAAAGACATAGATAAGCTGGAAGACCGCCAGTGTGATTTTTCTCATCCACGGGAGAAGTCTGGGGGAGTTTTGAGATCTTTTGAGAAAAGCTACAGGATTGTTTTCAGCGGGGAAATAAATATGCCGAGGTCCTCTAGAGCTGGCAGTGCTCGGGGCTCCCTGGTGGACTAACCCGCAGAAGGTGACAGCCGCCTCACTTACTGGCTGCGATGAGACATTAGCATACATTAGCATACATTTACATATAACATTGGTGTCACCCCAGCTCCCAAACCTGCATACTGGATAAATTTTTTAAAAAGGTAGCGTGACCTACGGCAATTATATTCAGACCCGATATTCAGAACAAGACACTCGGAGCAAAACAAAAATCTAAACCAATCAATTACATGCCTGCTTAGGACGAAGACAGGCAGGGCTTCAGGGAGAGATGGAGAAGCGAGAGTGGGGGTCCTCTCGCTCTAAAACGGGGCGACACCCAGCCCCTGTCCTCAGACGTCACCGGGCACCGCGGTGAGCTGCCTCGGCCTCGGGCTTGAATGTTTGAGTCCCAGTTTCACCAGGAGAGCAAACCTGTGCAGGGGTGTCAGGGTCCCCCGTCCCCACGTCCCCAGGGCACACACTCTCCGTCAATCTGAATCAGCGTTAGTCCCAGCTCCGCCGTAGGTGACTGATGACGTGTTTCCTCTGCTGTTCTGGGCAGGTCTGAGGAGGGTGGGTGGGTTTCCAGGGGGTCTGCTAATCGTGGACCCTGCCTGGCTGCACTGGAGAAGAGGGTGGCGCCAGGGTGCACAGGGTGGGGTGGGCTGAGAGCAGGTGTGTGTCCCGGGGGTCCCATGGTTAATTTCTCATTGCCCCCTACAAGCTCGGGCCTCAGAGAAAGGCAGCTTCTCCCTGGCCTCCTGGGGCAGCTTCTGGAGGTCCGTCTTCTGTCCCCATGTCAGGTGCCACGGTGGGCCACCTCCGAGGCCAGGAGGTGTGGGGGACCTCTCTGTCCCCCGGGTGGCCTCTGCCATCCCTGCTCCTGGGGGAGGGGTGGCATTGGTGGTCCCCTGGTCACACCCACCCCTTGGTGCCCTCGGATGGAGGGCCTCCTGGCTGTGCTGCTGGCCGAGCCCTGTGGTGGGCTCTGAGGAAACCAGCTGCCCTGTTCCCTTGGCAAGGGCACCATCAGCCTTTGTGGGTTTATTCTGGCATGGTCAGTGGTTTCCACTGAGCATGAATGGCCAAGCCAGGACCAGCAGAGCAATGAGAACAAGGATCCCAAGGGAAGGAGGGCAGCATGTCCCCACATTACACGCAGACCCCCCCCCCGCCATCACAGGAAGGGGGTCAGCAATGTGGCCACTGGAAAATCCACAAGGCGCAGGGCAGCTGGCAGCACGTTCTTGTGCTTGCATGGAGGGCATGCTAGGCAGGCTTCTGCGGACTAAGCCAACTTGCAAATCAGTAAGGTTAAGAGTACATGACAAAAAGCGGCTGTCAAATACGAGTCAACTCTGTTACCACCCCGGAAATACGAATGGAGAAACAGCACCCTGTACAGCAGAGACGTGACAGGGCTGGCTCAGTGTGGCCAGACCAGCAAAGGGTCCATGCTCATCCTCAGAGCTCTGTCAGCTGGGATGCTGGCCTGAGGTGACCATGCTGTCACTCTGAAGCTGCGAGGGGGTGGCGAGGCTGCGCCTGTGCTGTCCGGCCCGACGAGGAGCCCCATCAGTGCCCAGATGTTCCGGGGGCCTCACACACAGCAGCCAGGGTGCATGACTGGGAAGGGGGGACCCTCGCATCGCTTCTGCTCGCTTCCCGCCGCCACCTCCTTGCCTTACAGAACTGAGCTGCTAGAAGGTCTGGGGTGTGACTGGGTGGGTTAAGCAGTGCCTTCCCTGGAGTTCCCATCATGACTCAGGGGTGAGCAGCCCGACTAGGAACCCTGAGGACACGGGTGCAACCCCTGGCCTCGCTCAGTGGGTTAAAGGATCCCGCGTTGCTGTGGCTGGGGTGTAGGCCGGCAGCTGTAGCTCTGATTCAACCCCAAGCCTGGGAACCTCCACATGCTATGGGTGTGGCCCTAAAAGGACAAAAAGCAAAAAGAAAGTCCTTCCCTGATCATCGACGGCAACGCTCGGCGCACAGCCTCGGACGCAGACACGTCTCTCCACCTCCTGCAGGGCCACGGGCACCCTCTCCGAGAACAGGAGGAAGGAGCCTGTGGCCCGGCAGGGGTGAGCCCTGCGTGGGAGCCCATCCAGGCCCGAGACCCTGCGGGGGCTGGGGGCCGGGGGCCGGGGGCAGAGGGGCGGGTCCCCATGAGCAACGTGGGCTTCATCTTCGCTGACTGCCGGCGGCGACGCGGAGCAGCGCCAGGATTAAAATTTATGGGGCAGAATCGAAGGGACCGAGCGCCCGATGCCGCAGGCCCGTCACTGTGAAGGTCAGGGAGGGATGAAGACAGAGCGAGGCCGTAAATCTGCACCGCGGGAGGAGCAGGAAAGGAAAAGGAAGGTCGGGCAGGACACCTGGGGGGCAGGTTTATCCAAGGCCCCACTGGAGAGAATTCTCCAACGGAAGGAAGGACTGCCGCCTGGCTCCGTGGGCGCCTGTGAGGCACGTGGCACCGCCCAGAGGTGGGCCTCTGGGGATGCGGCTGCTAACCTTGACTTTGCTCAGGAAACCCTGCGGTCATCTGCAGCTTTTATGGGTGGTAGTCGTTTACAGCCCCGAAGGAAGAGGATTTCCTTCCAAGTCACCTTCCTTCCCATCCATTTCAAGTCAAAATCGCTCAATGATGAGCTGATTTTTTTTTTTTTTTTACTGAATTTGTTAAATCACCAATGGTGACAGCATCTGCATAGTAACTAATGTGCTTAGAAAGGGGAAAAAATGGAAACAGTCAAACAAGGCAAAAAGAGAAATCGGATAAGCCATGGCGAAGAACAATTTTGATCGCATCCCCTTCTCTGGAAAGACGTCTGCTTGTAAAAATACATTTATCTGGAAACGCGAACCACCTGGGGTTTCACTCGACAAAAATTTCACATAGAAAGTGAAAAGGAAACACACTGCCGCTGCGTTAATCATTCTGTCGCTGGTCTAACTTCATCTTCTTTTTTTAATTTTTGTCTTTTGTCTTTTCAGGGCTGCGCCTGTGGCATATGGAGGTTCCCTGGCTGGGAGTCGAATCGGAGCTACAGCTGCCGGCCCACACCACAGCCGCAGCAACGCAGGATCCGAGCCACGTCTGCCACCTACACCATAGCTCCCGGCAACGCCAGACCCTTAACCCACTGAGCAAGGCCAGGGGTCGAACCCATAGCCTCATGGATCCTAGTCAGGTTCTTAGCCCACTGAACCACAACAGGAACTCTTGAAGCAGACGGCTTTGGAGTGAGTCCTCTGCAGCTGTGCCCACCCCAAATCTTTCCTAACAAGCGTCCTCCCGCTTTCGCCATCATCTGTGGTAACCCAGGCCCTCAAGGGCTCGGGCTGCAGGCAAGCCCTTCCCTTCCCGGGAGCCCCGCACACGGCCTCTGCTGATCCGAATCCTCCAAGGACACGGCTAAGGCAGCTCCTGTCCGTCTCTCTAGCTCTCTTACCAAGAAACCTTCCCTACGCCAGCCTTATTTGTAGACTTGTTTTCAAGGCGGCTGTACTGCATCTCCACGTCACCTCCAAAGGACACTTCAAGGGCAAACACTTAAACAACCCGTGTGACCCACAGGCTGTTCTACGGAGCGATGAGTGGTTCCTGCGCTCGGAGTCACAATGCTGCACGTCGCCACTTAGTCCCAGTGACCCCTTCACGTCCGTAGGGGCCCTGCCCTCGCACCCACCTACGCCTCGTGCTAGGTCACAGTGGGGATCCCACGAAACTGCCAGGCGTTTCCTTACTGACCGTCGCCTTGGCCTTGGGACCTGGCGGAGCCCCAGCCCCGCTCGGCCCTCCAGCCTCCCCTGCAGCCGGCCTTGAGGTCAGCGCCTCCAGCCAGCTTTTCCCTGAGAGTCTGTGACCACGAGGAGCCCAGGCTCTCGGGCTCAGTCTCCAAGCCTCCTGTGCTGGCCTCGTCCCCCTCCGACCCGACCTCCCACTCCTCGTTCCTGACATCCTCCCACGGCAGCCCCCGGGGCTCAAGGCCAGGCAGCCTCAGAGCCTGTGGCCTGGGAAGGAGGACGCTGTGGGTTCCTTCCCGCCCGGCCCCAGACCTGCACCCCGCCCTCCTGCTCCTCCACCCGCCCCCTCCGTCCCCGTCTCCCCAGGTCCCTCTGGCCTGGAGTCTCAGCTCAGCCAAGACTCAGAGAGACGCCCTGACCGAGCCCCAGGGACCTCACGCCCCCCTTGAAGGTGACAGGACTCTCTCCAGCCAGCCCTCAACAGCCTGGGCGACTTCTCCACCCAAGTCCTGACCGCGTCTTCTTGCTTCAGCCTCCGGTGGCCTCGCCTCTCGTGTTCTCACCAAACGCCCTGCTCTCTGGCTCCACCTCGACCCCTTCCAGCCTCCTCCACCCCCCCACCCCACCCCCCATCACGCCTGCTCCCCACGCAGCTGTGTCCCTTCCTCCCCGCACCCCACGACGCTGCTTCCTCCCTCGCCAAGGGGACGGAGGCGCCGGAGGCAAGGCCGGGCTCCCGACGCCTCTGCTGGGTTTTGCCTCTTTGGACCAGAGACTGCACCACGTCTGCTCCTGTGAGGCGCCCTCCCCTCTGCAGCCCAGCCTGCCCCCTGCTCAGGAGACCCCCGGCAGGTCTCCCTTCAGGCCCGGCATCTCCCTGGGCCTGCGCCTCCTTCGGAAGGGCGAGCTCGGTGAGGTCAGGGTCTCCGCTCCGCTTGCCAGTAACCCAGCACCCAGCGCAATCCCTCACCTCATGGGCGCTCAGTGGGGAGGCTGAATGAGTGGACAGCCCCCTAAAAACAGTCTCTAGGAGAGACGAGGGCCCAGTTTGAGGAGAACCTGATTAGAGAAGCAGACGCCGTTGTTACCATTGGCTATCAGAGATTCCCTCAAACGGATTTTTTCTAGACAATGGATTAATGAAGAGAAGAGCTCAGAAAGGTGCTTTTCTTTCATTGCCAGTTTAACTAAAGTATTGGTTTCCTGGATGAAACAGTTAACGTTCCGATTTTACTGTCTTTTTTTTCCAGCCACACGCGCAGATCCTGTGTGAATCTTCGCAGGCACGAGTCATCCATGGACACAGGAAGACAGGGGCTACTGCTGACATCTGCCTGGCAATCACACGCGGTTTGTTACAGTGAAAAGGTTCTTCTATCACAAGTCACCCGGTCGGGACTCCCCATCGGATGCTCTGAAGCCATCGGGGTTCATTTCGTCAGCAGCCACAAACGCACATGTAGAAATAGCAGCACAGTGAACCTATATGATGCCAAAATCCCCCACGAAAGACATGCCGCGGCTCTGAGGGTGACTCTGGTGGGCAAACGACATTCGTGCAAAAGGACTTAGACGCCGGGGGAAGGAAGCCAGTTTGTCGTTTCCCGAGGCCTCTTGGAAAGGACTCCAGCCCCCTCCCGGGATTTGCTGCATTTGCCTGGATGATACACAGGGACCCGCAGTGTGACAGACAGGTGGGAGGGGTGGCCATGGGGGACCGGCCGGGTCTGGCCTTCCTCCCTTTGAACCGGTGCTAGTGTCACAGACAGGCCAGCACTTCACAAAGGACCGGGGTCTGCAGTCACTTGAAAAACAAGGCCGTCGCAAGGACTCGCTGTTCCTTTCCTCTCCCCCGTCTCTATTTTGGGACGCACGCCCTGTTATCACTGAACAGCAGGTACAAGTGACACATGGAAATTTGCTGGGTCGGTGGCACTAATTGGGTATCTGTACTTGCAAGGAGGGTGGCACCAGGAGGAGGTGCTTCGGATGTGAGTTCAGACCTGTTTATGGTCCATTTCCATGTAAATGAGGCCCAGCAGCTCAAGTGCAAGGCACGCGGTGAGACGCCAGAGCCACTCCGACTGGGGGAAGGAAGCCTGGAGCAAGAAAACCCAGGGAGAAGAAAAGAAACCGGTTTTCCTTACCTTCCCGCAAGGAAGATTTATGCAAGAAACTGCCATTAGCACTAATGAGAGTTATGCATGTAAATCTCCCGTGAAACGCGGGGAAGGGGCTCATCCGTCACTGGGCAGACGCGCGTATGGGGCAGGCTTCGAGCAGGCAGACTGCTTGGCTGCCCCGGATGCTGCCTGCCTTTTGGTGAAGTGCTGAAGCAGCAGGTCCGGCAAGGCCTGGGGGGAGGCGGGCTCCCGCGGAGCAGCACAGGGGGCAGAGGCTCAGATCTGCAAGAGTGCAGATAATTCAGAGCCACGGGCAGCACCACCCACCTGCCCACGTGCACAGACAGCACGAGCAGGATGCACCCACCACCCGCGGTGCCGGATGGAAGGGCCCAGTTTTCCACGTTTCCTAGGAGAGCGGGCAATGTGTTCAAAATGCTTTGCAGCCGCAAATGGTCCCAGTTTCCCTGTCCTCTGCTCATGGGGTCATGTTAGCACACGGCAGAGTTACGACAGGACCCGCGTCTCCGTCACAGGGCCTTTGCTCGCGCTGGGGACGAGTCCCGTCTCCGCCACGCTCTCAGGTCCACGCAATTGTTTCATCTCCAGGGCGCCTCTCTTCTGGCTCTGAGTTTGGCGCCGTCTCGCTCTGTCCGCCTCTCCCTCCTGCAGACCCCGGGCCACCTGCCAGCCTCACAGGGAACATCTAAGCTGCATTGGGAGTGTCAGCTCCCCCAGGGCCTCTGTGGGCTCCCCCCACACCCTGGGTATCGGGGGGACAAGAACACGGGTCATTAACCTCGAAGGGGATGCACGCAGACGGCAGCACTCTTCAGGTACCAGGGTTGTACCAGGAAAGCCCCTCCCTCAGGCATCTAAGTCAGGCTCTGGGGCAGCCTTGACGGTGCTTCCTCTGATGCTGCAGGACCGCCAGGGAACACGCTTTCCGAGTGTGCAAATGGTAATGACACACAGGGCTTCGAGTTTTCTTCTCACCACACACACTGGGCACGGTTCCTACAGGCGCCCTTCTTTTAAAAAAAAAATAATTTATGGTGTTCTGTTTCACAGACACAACTGATTAATTTGACCAATCTTTCATGCATGAATAGTTGTTTGCAAAATCCACCTCTTACAAACAAGTCTGCAATGTGTGTAATAAAAGCCGCCAACTCTTTCAAATGCTTACTTGCGACAATCGCCCGTTCGTCCATCCAACCCTCACCGCGACTCTAAAGTAAAAATGCCGCCACTACCCCTGATGCGGACGTGCACAGAGCTCATAGCTCGTCCAAGGTCATGGCTCATGGGGTGTTCCTGCGGGGGCCGAGCTCCCTAGGTTTGCCTTGCTCCAGCTTTGTCCACAAATACACGCACAGCTCCGGGGCGGGGCTCTCTGCACACTAAGTGCTTAGATGTGGAATTGCTATCATGAAGGGACAGTCCTTTCTCAGCTTCACTGATACCGCAGATACCTGTCTAAAGCCACACTCCCTGCGCTGCTGCCATCCACCCGTCTGATAGGCTGATGGGTAAATGATGACGCTGTCACTGCAGGTCACATGGGTGACGTTACCAGGTCAAGCACCTTTTCTAGGAGAAAAGCCACTGTATCTTCTCTGAAATATCTCCCCATATTCTTTGTCCACTTTTAGTGGATAATTGTTGTCAAATTTAATACGCTAGTAAGTCCATCTCTACCTCTTTCTGCCCTGTTCTAACCAGTTGTTTCTTGTTCCTTTTTTTTTTTTTGGTCTTTTTTAGGGCCACACCCATGGCATATGGAAGTCCCCAGGTTAGGGGTCATATCCGAGCTACAGTTGCTGGCCTATACCACAGCCACAGCAACTTGGGATCTGAGCCGCATCCGTGACCTATACCACAGCTCATGGCAACGCCAGATCCTTCACCCACTGAGCAAAGCCAGGGATCGAACCTGAGTCCTCATGGGTACTAGTCAGGTTCATTTCCACTGCGCCACGACAGGAACTCCTGTTTGTGTATTAATTGCACCCTAGGCGTGCACTAAAGTTTCCATATGTCAAAGGCGATTTAGATTAGGGAAGGCTTATTCGTTTAACTTCTACACTATGTTTAAATTCAACTTCCCTTTCAAGACTGCAATATGTTTTCCTCTGCAGTTTGGCATGTGTCCATTAATTTCTACCCATGCATTTTACATTGGATTTAATTGGGTGTGAAAGCCACCTATGAGATAAGAGCTAACAGGATTTTTATCCTGGTCAAATGAGGATCCGCCCACAAGGCCACTGAGAGCAACACAGCTGAGGAGACCTATACTCCCCTGCACCCCTGCCCAAGAGAAAATACACAGCCCTCAAGGGGCCATTCTAGAACCTTCTGTGGAATGTGGCTACCTGAAAATTCTCTTCTAGGAGCCAGGAGAAAATTACATATCCATCACTAACTGTTACGACTTTGGCAGATACCGCACAGGCTCAGGCTGCTCGAATCACATCACAAGTGTCCGTTGAGTGGAAAGAAGGTGAAAGATCAACAAACTACACATCAATGAGGACAAAAATTCCACTAACTGCAGACAGAAAGAACTGTTGACACTAGGCGATGACGAGGGTTAATTTCAAAGCTTAAGTGGGAGATGCTACCAGTTATTTAAGCAGAATGTGCTTCTGCAAAAACACTAACACCTGCAGATCTTTGGAAAAAGACTGGTGCACCGTATCTCTGTCAAACACAGAGGAAGACCCAAGGAAAGGACGCAAGCTGCCATTAAGGAGGAAACGAGAAAATGGCCAAGGAGGCAGCGTTTAGCTGAAACCGCCACCACCCGATCTCCCAGCAAGGCTTCGGGGCCCACATTTCTCACCCATCACAGACTTTTCAGAGATAATTGCATGTTCTCCTCTGCAGGGAATTTGCACAGGTCTCTGCGGAGAGCGTGGGGCTGTGCAGACCACATGGTGGAGCGTGTCGGACCTCAGACTGCATGCAGGGCGGGCACGGACATGCCATGCACAGCGCCCGCTCCGTGGGTGTTTCAGCTGGGGGGTTTTGAGTTTATGATGTGCAGTCTGACGTTCAAAACTCCTGGTCACCTGAGCTCTGCCACTGTGTCCCCCAAACTCCTGCAGGTCCTGGTGAGGTCGGGGCTGGTGGAGCCGCCCCAGGTGCACTGGCTGGAACATGCAGCTTCAGCAAAATGCTGCTCCCTCTCGGCACAGTTGGCTTTTGGAGTTTCCCCTCTGCTCCCAGGTAGGGGTGGGGGCTCCTGGGGTGGGGGGAGCAGGAGGAAAGGGCATTCGATCTCGAACTTGTGTCTGCAAAACACTTCACCCCGAAGCTTTCACAGGCCTGTGGGGCGCGCAGGCATCACTGGGATGGCCCAGTCTCACGGTCACCCGCAATGCAGAGGGGCAGGAGGTCACAGCCACGGAGGCCACGGGGCTGACCTCGGGCCACGGCAGCAGGCCCCCCGGAGCGAGAAGATGCTCTGGTGGGCGAGTTCCCTGCCCCGGGCTGGAGCTGCGCTGGCGGAAGCCCTGTCCCAGGTCGGCTGCCCCACATCTGAGGGCTCCTCGTCACTCTCGGTCCCCCGCGACCTGGCCTCCCCTCTGCCAACTTTGCTTCATCACGTCCCCCCCGCCGCCGCCCCCGGGCTGAGGTGAGTGCTCCCCGCTGAGAGGACGGCCAGGATTGGCAGTTCCCTCCACTCCAGGCCGGACAGGGGGTTGGGCATCTGCATCCTGATTCCCAAGGCAGCGGTGGTCCAAGGCTTTCAGACGAGTCATGAAAAATGCAGATTTCTGCTATTTCCTAAACTCAATTCCAGAAAAATCAAGGCGCAAACCCTTTCCCTAGTTTTTCGCTACCATGATAGCTCATAACATTGCATTTAGTAAGTACGGTAGAGTGGCAGGTGACAAAAGTCCTAAGAGTGACTTAAGCAATGCCGACCCACCGCCACGGAAACAACGAAAAGCGTGATGTCACGAGTTAGGGATCATCTTGACAAAACACGACTCACAATTATCGGGCTGTCTTCTGGGAAATGTGAAAAGTCGTGCTGACAGCTTTGCTCCTTTAGGCAAAACAGTGTGATTTTGTGGCAACTTAGCCGTTTGACAAATCCTTACTGGGAAGACACGCACATATACCCACAACACTCGGTATGCACACACAGGCGACATCCATTATAAACACCGTGGGGTGGACCCTTGACAACGTGTGGCGCTTGCACAGGGTCTGGGGGACGTGGCCGAGGCAGGTCCCAGCAGTCAGGGACGTCGGTCAGGAGCTGCGACGCCCACTGGGTCTGGATCCCATCCGTGGCTCTTTCTGTGTATCCCTGGACAATTTAACTTCTCCTGACATAGTTTCCGCTGATGTAAATTACAGACAGGCAGCTGGACAAGAAGAGGAGCACGGGGTGTGCTGAGGACTAGCGGGGCTGACCTCGGGCCAGGGCAGCAGGCCCCCCGGAGCGAGAAGATGCTCTGGTGGGCAAGTTCCCGGCCCCCGGCTGGAGCTGGGCTGAGGGATTTGCCCAAAGGGGTACAAATGATCACTGGCGGTGTTGGGACAAAACTGTTTGTCAGCTGTTTTAAATAAATCCGTTTCAGAGGGTCAAAGAACACAGACTCCTGAAGTTGGAGTTATTTCACAGATTCTGCCTTCGGGACGCACCATAAACTTTTCTTTAAAATAGTCGCCATTCGGAAAACAATTGAGGACGTTTTTTGGGACACAGACATTGGTTCGTTTTGGGCAAAGCCGTCAGCATGGAGGCTGGATGCAGCGGGCTTTCTCTCTGGGCTCCGGGCCAGAGGAGACGGGGCTTCCTCCAGCGGCAGCTGCAGGGTGCCACAGGTGCGCCTGCGCGGCCATCGCGGGCTAACTGGGCCATGCCAGGAAGGAAAATGCCCCAAATCTAAATCTTGTCCTGTGGCACTTTCGTTTCTCCCGTAAAAGCAAGCCCCGAGTCCCTCTGAAGCGGGGATGCTGAGGAAAGCGAGGGGCTGTGACAGAAGCACGGCCCATGCGAGCCGTGGAGGCTCCCAGATGAGGAGGAGTGGGGGCGCGGGCTGCAGGACCTGGCTGTCTCCAGCCGCCACCTGCCCAGTGAGGGCCATGGCAGCATGGCCCTTCCACCTGCGTCTGTGTGATTTTTAATTGTAATCTAAGGAGAAGAACCAAGGACGGGACAGTCCTGGGAATTGGCGGTTCAGCAACGGCATAGCAGCAGCCAAACGAGGATCTGGACAGCGCCAGGCAGCGCCAGGCACGGAGACGGGCGAGGTGGTGGGCAGATGAGTGAGAGCAGCTGGTCATCCGTTTCGGGCCGAGAGCCCTGGTGTCATGGACCGTTCGACATGCGCAGTCGGAGAGGACAACGAGATGGAGCCGGTTCCCATCCTCTGGCCTGGGGACCACAGAAATCACGCTGTTCACCAACACCAACCCCAAGCCGCGAGGCATGGGGTCCTTGGTCCTGACGAGCCCCTGTCGGTGCCCAGGGACCGGCGTCCCAGCCAAGCCTTGAGTCCAGCTCCAGGTTTTGTATTTTCTCCTGCACGTCCGTCTCGCCCAGATTTCCCCGTCGCATGAACTGATGTTTCAAGACCCACCTCTGGGGTCACTTCCTCTCAAAGACATCTTTGCCCTCTCTGCTCAGAGCTAGCGTCTTCTTCATCCTCCTAAACCATCTCCCCAATCCTCTGCTGATACCACGAGAAGGCCTGAGCTCCTCGCGGGGCCAGGAAGCAGAGAGAAACCAAGCACACGCTCTGGACGGAAGGAAGGCCATGCAGGTCTGTTTACTCGTGGTCCCTACCACGCCTTGTGACCCTTGAGGACAGTGACCACGCCTCACTCATTCGACACCCCCAGAGGCTAGAAGAGTTGTGAACAAAACAGGTACTCAACAGTGTTGAAAATGGTACAGAGATGAAAAAAGGTTAACGCGCAATGATTCCTTGGTACCCGGGACAGAGTGTGGGTGGGAACGAAGCCTTTCCTTTGAGTACTTTCTGTCATATCTATTCCACCGGGAACTTCTGACTATTTTCACGTGGTCCGGAAATAGACTTGGATTAACGACGGAAATCTGAGGACTCCTTGGAATTAGCGATTTATGTCCAATGTAGATCTCTAAACAAAATTCCCTTGTATCCTGTTGAAGGTTGCCTGTGCCAGCACAGGTACGTCCTGGCTACTTATTAATTATGTCATCTTAGCATAGTCCCCAACCTTCGCTTTACCGAGCACTAAAGTGGGAAGAAGAGTCACTCAGGCTCGCAGAGTCTGGGAGGAATTTAGTGCTTGCCCTGTGCTCACTCATGGCTGGGTTGTGCGCTACCAAAAATGACACAGCAATTTTATACCATTTCCACCCCAAACCCCCAGCACATAAAATTGGGTTGTGATGGTTGTTGTACAAGTATAAATGTAATAATATTCACTGAGTAAAAAAAAAAAAAAATGACGCAGGTGGCTGTTCATCGCACATTCAAATATGTTGAGTCTCTCCACGTTGCAGTCCTGACCGTGGCCTTGAGTGATGCCTTGCCACACCTACGTGTCGTTTATTCGAGATTGTTCCTATGAACAAAGACCTCCACCGCCAGATAAGCTCACCTTTGAGGGCAGAGGCCATGCGGAGCATCCCGTGACATTGGAAAGACATCGTCAAAGGGATTACTGGTACCCAAATTCTGAGTTGCAGGAAGTTCAACAGAAGCTGTGCCTTCAGGCTCAGCACAGATTTGTATGAAGCTTTATGTCTAACATACCTATACACCTGCTTATTGTTCTCCAGACCAGGACCAGAAAAAATAAAATAAAGTCTGAATTTTTTTTCACACTGAAAAAAAAATTAAGGTGACAATTTGTGCTCAAATTGGATAGGAAAATTCACTACCATGAAGCGTGAAAACCGCTATTTCTTCCTGATTAAGAAATTTGGTCACGCAACGTATAGATTCAAAGCAATCCCCATCAAAATCCCAATGTCTTTTTTTGTTTGTTTTTTTGCAGAAATAGAAGATCTGTTCTAAAAGTCATATGAATTCTCAAGAAACCCCCCACATAGCCAAAACAATCTTTAAGAAGAAAAAACAAATCCGAAGATTTCACAATTCCTGTTTTCAGAACTTAATACAAAGCTACAGCAATCAAAACAGTGTGGTACTGGCATAAAGACAGACACAACCGATGGAATGGAATAGAGAGCCCACAAATACACTCTTGGATAAATGGCCAAGTGATTTTTGACAAGGGCGCTAAGACCCCTCATTGGTCTTTTCAACAAAGGGTGTTGGGAAAACTGGAAATCCACATGCAAAGGAATGAAGCTGGACCTGTAACTGACACCTACAAAAAGTATCTCCAAACACGTCAAAACTCTAAACATAAGAACTAAAACTACACAACTCTTATGTGACAACATACAGGAAAGTCTTCATGATGTTACATTTAGCAGTGATTTCTTGGATGTGATACCAAAAACACAAGCCACACAAGAAAGATGAATCGGACTACGTGAAAAATAAAAACTTTTGTGCATCAAAGGACACTACCAGCCAAAGGAAAAAAGTTTACCATAGAATGGGAGTGAATATTGCAAACCATTTATCTAACAAGTGCTTAATATCCAGAATATATAAACAACTCCTACAAGCCAGCAACAGCAACAACACAACTTGATTAAGACAAAAAAACCTTGAGTAGATATTTATCCAAAGAAGATATACACATGGCCAACAAGTACTTGAAAAGATGCTCAACAGCACCTACCATCAGGGAAACACAACTCAAACCCACAGCCAGACGCCACTTCACAGCTATTTGGGTGGCTACTGTTAAAACCAAAACAGAACAAAACCAGAGCGAAAACAACAAAGGCTGGGGAGGGTGTGGAGCGGTGGGCAGAGGTGTAGAACGGTGCTGCCGGGGCTGAAAACAGCACGGAAGGTCCTTAAAAAGTGAAAAATAGAATTAATATGGGTCAGACAAGCTCACATCTGGGTTTACAGAGCGTAGAACTGAAGGCGGAGGTTCAGACGAATATTTGCACACCCATGTTCACAGCAGCTTTATTCACCATAGCCAAAGGGTGGGAGCAACTCAAGCATCTGTTTACGGAGAGTGGATAAACCAGATCTGGTCTATACATATGATAGAATTGTATTCAGTCTTGAAAAGGAAGAGAACTCTGACACCTGTGACGACATAGGTGAAACCTGAAGACATTGTGCTGGTGAAATAAGCCAGTCCCAGGAGGACAGATACTCCGCGACTCCACCCCAGGAGACGTGTCACAGTCAAACTCACAGACAGACGCAATGGTGGTTGCTGGAGGCTGGGGTGGGGTGGGGCGCGGTGGGGGCTGGGGGGGCGGAATTTGACTGCTTGAGGACAGAGTTTTAATCCTGGGGGGTGAAAATGGCCCTGGAGACTCACGGTGACGGAGACTGCACAGCCGCATAAACGTACTATGCCACTGAGCTGTACACTTAAAATCATTAAGATGGTAAATTTCACCTTCTATGTATTTTGCCACAATTTAAAAAATTCTTAAAAAAGAAAATTAGCCATGACCTGAAGATTTCAAGGAGCGCGGCTGCCGAGGTCCACGGCAGCCCTGAAGCTTATCAACAGGAATGGACAAAACCTAGAGGACCTGGGGTTCTGCAAATGGGCCTCCTCAAGGACGAACTTAACGTCCTTCAAGATCCAAGAGTCCCGCAATAGACCAACAGTGGACACAGAGCTCTGGTTTAAAGCAGCGCTGCACAGAGGAGCCTCTGTACAACTGGCTCACTCGGCTGCGGAATTACTGGGGGGATGCGTCCTAAGCAGGTCACAAAGTCTGCGGGAATCGAGTCCTCGTAAAAGACGGTCAATTCTGACTCTGCCGCGCTTGATCAAGACTAAGGGGTGTTAGCACTCTGGATCAAACTCCAAATCCTCCAATCACAGACCTGCCTTTACACCTTTCCAAATACACAGCACGGTAACAGACAAACCATCTTTCAGCACGAAGAGCCTGAGGAGGGGCCATGGGTCCTTACCTTCCCACGGCTCCTGGGGCAGCGGAGCGCCTGTGCACTAAGCAGAGCCTTTCTTGACGGGGACGCTGTGGGTGCTTTCAGAGGCACAAACACTTGTCTGGATCGGTAACTACATGTTTTCTCTTCTATGAGACGCGGTCACTCTGGAGAAGAAGAAGAGGCAGGAAAACGAGCTTGATTCCACAAGGCTGTGAGGATGGCAGGTGCAGGGCCCAGTCACGGGGAGGGGCTGCCCTTCAGGAGGGGGATGGTAGCCCGGCTGCACGCAGGGGCCCACCTGACGAGGAGGGGGCGTGGGTGATTTTTGATAAATAATCCTGATAGAAAGATCTCTTTGGAAAACGCAGTTGTGGCTTGTGATGTAAAGATTACACAAAACTGTAACATGCTCTTGTAAACTAAGCCTAGGAGTTATTTCTGATAGAGTCTGAAAGGGATTGAGATAGTACGAAATATTTAGAAGCGAATGAGGCAAGCACGAGCCCATATCTGTGCGTCTGTACTGGGCTTCCATTGCAGATGGTCAGACGTGGGGTTCTGGCCCGGCTCCACGGGAATTCGGTCAATAAGACGCAGTCCTTTCCATAGCAAAGGTTTCCAAGACACGCTATTGGCTAATTGAAAGGGAAAACGAAGTACGGCCCCTTAAGTGATAACTTAACATTTTTATTTGTTTATAACCGTAAAGCAAGAACCATGGGTAGCGCTGAAATGGTCTTTCTGGATAATCTTCTAGGAGGAGTATTTATTTCCATAGTGGGCACAGCTACTTTGATTATGTTCTGTGATATTACAAAATTGGCTTAGAATGGCTTGGTATTCCATGCATGAAAATGCATCTTCATTCTCACCAGATGAAGAACATCAAGCAGACAGACTTCGTAAAGCTTGTAAATATCCCAATACGCAGCAGAACAATCCAGAGATTGAAAGTCCTTGACTGGACCACATACTAAGGATCAAAGCCACTCCCTCTGATAGAGCACCGACGCTTTGCTAAGAAGGCACGCGAAGGGTAACGTTGCTGCATTCATCTACACGTTCTACCCTCCTGTCACCCCAGAAATCCCCGTCCATCACTCGGGCCTTTCCTAACGTGCTGCGGGGTCATCACAGAGCCCCCATCACCCTGGGGATGCGCGTGGCTCCCAGAGGTGGCCAGGGAGACCGTGGGCTCGCTCCTGAGGGCAGGCGGACAGGGCTGACCACAGCCAGGAAAACAAGGCTTCTCATTAAACGGACGGGGGTCTGTAAGAGAATTTGGTGGGCAAAGCTGTATTTAGTACAAGCTCTGTTCTCCACGCCCACATTCACGAGTACGTTGGCGAGCTGAGTATGTCCTTCTGGCTCCCCCCATGCACGCCGCCCTGTCCTCAGCCTTTCGTGGAGCTCTGCTCCAAGCCCCGCTGTGTTAGTCCTCCCGTCCTTGTGATGGGCGACCTGGGTCCCTTCCTGGCTCCCTCAAGGGCACGGTGGAGCTGGGGTCATCCGCAAACACGGGACGCTCTGCCCCCGGCCCTGGTTTGGAAGAAGGGAAGTGAGGGTGACTGTGAGCACCGGGCACCCCCTCTTCTCCGAGAGGCTTTCACTGCAGAATTCGTCAGGTGTAGACTAAAAACTCACTGGCAAGAGGATGACAGGCTGAATGCCCCTAAAGGGTATTTACTAAGTGTGTACAGATTTTAAGACAATTGAAATATAAAACAGAAATTTCTTTAAAGCAGAATTAAAAACAAAAAACAAACAAACAAAAAAACAGAATGAAAAGGACTGAGCTGCGTACTCTCCTAACATAACGCCTCTCCACGGGTCAGGATTCACAGAACCATCTGCCAAGGACGTGGGGATGGGACCTCATGTAACACCTCATCTCGGGTATCCAGGCCCAGGACGAGGAGTGCTGCTCCCGTGGTTCCCGCTACAGAGGTTTCTGCCCCATGCGCTGCTTGTGATGCTCTGTGATGAAATTCCAGGCTGAGTCTTCAATGAAGCGGTTAGCAGGCCACTTACTCGCAAAACGCCAATGGCACAAATAACACCAGCCAGGCGCCGCGCCTTCAGACGCTCAGCCGCTGTCCTCGGCTACAGCTGTCCTGGCCCCTCCCTCTCCTCCACCGTCGCCCTAGGAGGACCCTGGGCGCTCCTCCGTGGCACCGGTCGCTTTGTGAGGTTGCCTCACGCGTTCGTTTTGCAGATTCGCGCAGGCGGAGGAAATGACGGCGAGGTGCTCCGTGTCCTTGACCCGGTGCCCCAGCAACACCACCCGCAAACTCTAAGACATGGTCCCCACCGAGGTACTGACACGATTCATTCCACCGACCCTGCCGGGCCCCAGGCTTACGCGCTCACGGGCACGCGTGTGCCTACTCCTCGTGATCTCATCTCCCAGGCACGTCCGTGTGCGCGGCCCCGCAGCCACGCACAGACCGTCCATCACCCCAAGGTCCTGCAGGCCTTTCGAACCGCAACCGCTTCCCTTCCTGCAACCAGAGTCTGTTCTCCATTTCGACAACGCCTTCTGCAACACGCGGGCAGACTGGCGGTTTCCAGAGGCCGGGGTGCGGGAGGGAGGCCCAGAAGTACACTGCAGTTATAAAAGGAGTCAGCCGGGGGATGGGGCCATGATTGCTAACACTGTGTTGTCTCTCTGAAGGTTGCCAAGAGAGCAGACCTTGGAAGGCTGGATCAGGGTCTCACACAGTAACTTTGCAGCAACGGTGAGGGATGCCGAACTGAATGACTGTGGCGATGGCTTCACATGGCAAATGCACACGACATCAGATCACTATGTGTACACGCACATAATATGTCAGCGATATCTCAATAAACCCAAGAATGGCCTAGAAACGGAGCCACCCATCCTGTAAGCTTTGAGGACTGCTTCCCTCAGCGCAGTTCTCTGCAGATCCGACCAGGCTGTGATGTGTCGGTTCTCGGTCCCTTTTCCTTGCTGGGCAGGATTCTACAGTGTGGACAGACCACACTTTTGACCACTCACCTGCCGAAAACCATCAGTGCTGGATGCAGTCCTGGGCTATTATGAATGAAGCTACCGTGAGCATTGGCTGTCACCATCTTTTATTTTGGCCATTATGATAGCCATGTGGTGCTATCTCACTGCGGTTTTAATTTGCATTTCCCTGATGGCTTTTGATGTTAATGTCTTTTATGTGCTTATTTGCAGGCTGTAGATCCTCTTTGGTGAAATGTCTACGTCTTTTGCCTGTTTTTTAATTGGATTTTTTCTCTTTACTGTTCAATTTTGAGAGTTCACTGTATATTCTGTATATTCTGCAAATAGTTTCCCCATTTTGTGGCTTGTCTTTTATTGTCTGAGGGTATACTGTGGAGCAAAAGTTTACATTTTTTAAGTTTTATGGAGCCCAATTTACCACGTTTTCCTTTACAGATCAGAAATGTACGCATTTCTGCCTTTGTTTTCTGCCTTCCTCTGCTGAAACATGACACTCCGTCACTGCAGAGGTTTGCCTACACCACCTATTTCTGATTCCGAACGTCTAGAACTGTGCCTGGAACACAGCAGATGCTGATCAAAAAAGGGAAAGGAGTAAATACATAAATAAAAGTAATTATGCAAAGTTATTTTTAATAAGTTTCTTTTTCTACGACTTGGGAATAATACCACTAAATAACAGCATATTTATACTCTGAGTGTGAGGTCCCTGACTCCCTGTGGCAACGGCAGGCCAGGCGGAGATCATTCTGCTTTTAGAAGAACTGCAGGTGGTTTATGGCACGGAGTCATCGGAGCCCAAGTGTATTTCCACTGTGGCCTGTTGCTGCTCTGTGTCCCTACAGCATTTAAGGTGACTTAGAAGTAAAAGAAGGAGGCACCGATTCCTACAGAAGTCACAAGGCCGTGGACCGCTCAGCCTTGCAGTGGAGTGTCCTTAAGTAACTTAGCCACAGGTTGTATAAACGTACAGACAACCGAGCCGTATTTGGTGGCAAGAGTGGCCCTTGCCTACTGACATGGCCTCCTGCCATTCCTAGATCTGAGCAGAGTACTGAGGGGGACCCCAAGCTCTGAAAAGAGGAATCCTGGCTTAGCGGCTGGGACTGTGTGTGCTCTGGACCTGGCTCCTTGTCATCAGCGAGGGCATCCAAAGGGGACAATGCTGCCTTTTGAATAACTGCTCTGCTGTGCCCAGCGGCCTCTATGAAGCAACCTGTATCTTGTCCCTGCCACAAGGAACATCTATGCCAGGGGTACCCAGGGTCAGGCCACCCCAAACGGCCCCGTCCATTAGCGCCAATGGGAAGAGCCTTCTAGAGCCGCTGGCACAGTGTGCGGGGCTGGTGGGCTCCGACCGCTGCTCGGGCAGATGGTGTGTATGCGGAGGCCACACGTTCTGCACCGCGTTGCCCACGAGGAAGGGAGGAATCTGAGGTCTGCTGCTCATGGGGACATCGGGGGTTGGTGACACGTCTCCTGAAAAGTTTCTTCTGGGAAATTCTTGAAAACGTCTTCTTAGGCCCTTCACCTTTCGGAATCGTTGCAGTTGAAACACAAATGAAGAAAACAGCCAAAGTCCACGCAAAACAGCGCCGTCTCTAGGCGAGTGTTCGCGGGCTGACGACTCTCACTGAAATATGGCAACTTTTCTAGAGAGTTTTGGAGGCTGCAGTCCCTTGGGTTGGGCTCTCCTGATTCGCTCCTGAACTCACCGGGTGGCCCCGGAGATCCCTCTCTGGCATCCCGATCCCGCAGGGCGTCTTTAAGGCAGGGACCAGAGGCTGCAGAGCCCCGCAGCCCCAGCGGGACCCTGGAGATAGGATCATGCTGAGAAGAACCTGTGAAACTGACTAAGCAAAGGTGAGCTCAACTAGCAATTACCCTGCCCAGCGTGCGTGGCTGTGGCCGTGGCCCTGAGCTGGCACATGGCGGGGGGTGGGGGTGAGGCGGGGGGGTGGTGGTGGTGGGTGGGGGTGTGTGTGTGTGTGTGTAAGGAACCATACCCCCTTCAGTGCGGGCTGTGGGTTCCCTTCTCAGGAGCCCAAATCATTCCTTCATTTTAATGCAGTATACAGTGATTTTTAGTAAAAACTCAGTTTTAGATCAGTGCATTCTAGATGGCTGTATTATAAAAGCCATTTTAAATTTATCTTTAAATATTCATGACAGAAACTGATTTTGACTTTCCCCATTGAATAAGAGAGTGCAGTATTTAATTTTTGGATTAGTTCTATAGTGAATAAAAGCGCTATTGGTCCCCAATTCAAGAATGATTGATGACTTCATATCTGGTTTATAGACTGAAACTTAGTAATATATTTTGTCATTCAAAATAGGCATAAATGACCTTCCATTTGAAACGTTTGCATTCTGGCCTAAAGAAAACCAGCTTTGCTTCTTCCTTCCCTTCCTGCCGCCTTTCTTTTGCTTTTTAAAAAATCTGTTTGCAGCTGATGAGGTAGAAGAGCGTATTCCAGGCTGATATTTGTAAGTACTTCTCCATATATCACACTATGAACGGGGTTATCTTTAGTCTTTTTAAATGTGTAAAGTAGTTAATAAGCTACTTTGATGTGATTTTCACTCTATCTGGCGTTTCCTTTTAACGTTTTTAAAAGAATTTCAGAGAAACTGCAATTGGCAATATAAGGACTCTGATGCTATGAAGGGAACTTCCAGAGCCGCTGCAGACAAGTTTGAGGCAAATGTGCTCCTTGCTAATGTGTATTTTATTATCAGTGTTCTTTCTGGGCCTTGTTTTCACTAATGGCTCATCGTGCGTCTATGGCTTACAGAGGGGCATTAAAGCAGCATCCGCAGTGCAGCCTGGCCCTCCAGTTACCGGGCTGGAGGATGCCCTGAAGACACCCAGGGATCTCCTGTGACCTTGACCCCAGACGCCTAACAACCCGCAGTCATGTGGAGCCCCACAGGACAGTTCTGCTGGTGACCAAGCGCATGTGCATTCGCCCAGTTCTAAACAGCTGTGTTCAGCGCCTCTGTTAACACAGGCCCCCGAACCACCTTGAAACCCTTGGGAATCTGTCAGCGGCTGTGTGGACACATGGTTATTGGCCCGAGTGTTTGTCAGTCACCGAAAGTGCTGTAACCAGGGGGCGCGGGGACGAGGGAGGCGAGAGGTCCCTGCCTCTCAGCCAGGGGGAAAGGGGGACGGCCGCGCAGCTCCTGCTCGCTTCCCCGCCCAGACCCGGTGTCCCGAAGCCCCTGTCCGACCGCAGCACCTGAGCCTCGGCCCCCGACTCCGCGCGTGTGCGCGCGCATGCGCGCGCGCTGTGGTCACGCCGCCATCCTCAGCCGTCACCTCAGACAGCAGAAAGGGCGGACTTAAAAATATTTCGCGTGCTTTCTAGCCAAAGCAGTGCACACGAGCAGTTTGAGGGTCAGGGGCCGTCCATGGCCTGTTAGGAAACTGAGCCCCAATACCACCCGCATTCCATTGCCAGCTCCCCCGAGGGAGGGCTTTCAACTCCAGCCGCTGCTCCTGGTCGTTACAGCCACGTCTCTGGACACATGGCTCGGTCTCCTCCAGGGCCCGATCCCCCATCCAGGAGCAGTCACCTGTCAGAGACCCACCTGGGCACACAGGGTGACCCTTTCTAACGCACACACCTGGCTGTTCTGTCTCCCCACTGCCTGCCAGTGCAGTGACACGGGACACCAAAGTGGACTAGAAATTCACCGTCTGTGGTCATGAGCGTGGACACGGTGTGGCCTGGAGGTTTCAGCGCGTCTCTCATCGCGGTCGGCAGCGGCCCTCCTGCACTTGTACCTTTCCCACGGGTTCCTGGAAGTTCGTCCCCAAACTGTCCCAGTTACATCGCCTCCTCTCACCACAAACACACGCGCTCAGTGCCAGTCCGCGACGCTCCCCTCCGGCCGGCTCACGTTGGGTCCCAATGCGGGACGACCCCTGGTGCATCAGCCCAGCCAGGCCGCCCCTCCCTCCCCTGGTTATTGCATCTCGAGTCCCCTTTCCTGGATGGAGACAGCATGCATTGCTTCCTAAAGAAAGGTTCTTGGTTGGGAGTTTTTTTTTTTTTAAACTACTTCCATGTATTTGAGTAAAAAAAAATCTAGCTGGGAATGATTCTCCCTGATAAGTAGCTTCCATACCTGGAAGATTCTTCGCGGGTTGGTCCCCAGACACGCATGCCCAGAAGCATCAGGACCCTGTTCTGGCTCGTGACTCCCCCTGGCGGCAGGGTTGGGTCTGTTCCCACGGTCAAATCTGCTCACTCTAATGGACGACGCAGCCCTGCCCACTCCCAGCGACGCGTCTCCCCTCCTTCCACGCTTCTCCTTCTGGAACCTTTACCGTTCATGCCAGGCAAGCCGGTTTTCATCCTTGCCCTTTCCTTCTAATCAGGTTTCCTCTGTTTCACCTTCTCTCCTGGGCAGACGCCTTGATGGATACTCCCAAAGGGAACCCTTGGATGTTGGGATTTGCCCTCTCCCTCTGCTGGTTAAAAGGCATCTGTTTTTGTTTAGTAAATGCAGTGGTTGTCTCCTGTAGTCGGAGGAAGTGCATGGAAGTTTCTCCTTTTTTCTTGCAGCTTCTATCTCCTCCAATTTGCTTTTACCCCATTTCCATCTTGTTTACTGGCTTGTTTTGGTCTCTTCCCTATTAGAGGACTTTCTCAGACATCGGGGTCCTTGGCTGTCCCCCCTACCTCAACTGTAACGTTTTTAGTTAAAGCACATGAAGTACGTGTATTTTTTGCCAGCGGACACCTCGTTTCCTTGCAAGGAAGCTGACACTCTGGGCCGAGTCTCTGCTGCATATTCTGTTCCAAGTGAGCCTGCACATACTTATCTAATGGGATCGGCTGACACTGGTTTTTAATTAACTTATAAAAATGCTGCTTCTTTTAGACCCTAACAAATTGCTAAAGTCTATGAAGCTCTCTGTTACACACACACACACACACACACACACACACCCATCTAGAGCCCTAGTTCGGAGTTATAACAGAAAAAGATATTAGGCATGAAAGAATTGCAAGAAAACCTAAATTCTTATGTCTTGAAGGAATAGCTTTTTATTCTTTGCAAAACGTGTGTGCTTTCTAGCGTCTTTGCTTCCGGTTGTCTTCTAGGTCAGCCTCCTGTAAGTTCATCTACTTTCCATAAACTTCACCAGTTTAAATTCTACTCACTGAAGTCCAGCGCAATTGCCACTTTAATCCAAAGACCTCTTTTCAATTCCCCAAAAATGTAATCTATGCTTTTAAAATACCAAAACACATTTTAAACTTGCCACATGACACCAAACTATGCCTTGTCTTAAGGTTGGGTCCGTATCCCGTTTCTGTTGTGAAACTGGGTATCTGTAGTCAAAGCGGGTGTAGAGAACTGGGGATGGTGATGACAACAGAGAGCTCACAGGGGACACGCAGGCCCCAAGTGTGGTCTAAGTACTTTACACATATTCACTCACACAAGCCTCCCAAGCCCTGAGACAGGCACCCCTGGACCTGCCTTACAGGGCAGACCAAAGGCAGCTCTGCCCGGGCTCACTCCGCCTCTCTGAGCCTCCGCTTCTGGTTTGCTGAAGTGCTCCTGTCCTGAAACACTTTACTCAATGTTTACTAGGACCTAAGGTTTTGTTCTCATTTTTACAAAAGTGCGGAACTAGAAAGAGCACTGGGTGAACAGCAAGACCAATTCCAAGAAAAACGGTGAGGACAACGTCAAGAGACGAGGCTGTTGTCGGGGGAGGGTGGCAGGGCGGCGTGCAGATTCAGAGTGGCCTGTGTGGGTGCTGTGGTCTGGGGTGGGGTGTCCTTGCACCTGCAGGAGAACTGAGAGCAGAGGGAGCCATCAGAGCCCTGATCTTGCCTCCACTGCCTCGTCCTCAGGACTGGCAGACACGGGACCAGGCCTCAGTAAGGTGGCTGCCCAGGGGCCATGTCATTCACGGGAGCGCCACTCAGGAAGGCAGTGAGAGGATATAAAATAACTAATAAATTCAACAAAGAGGCACAGCACCTCCACAGGGAAATGAGAAAGTTCTGTCAAGAGAAGGTGGGGAAGGTCAGGGCCAGGGGAGAGAGAAACAGGTGCTGAGATGCTGTCATCTGCTCGAATGGATGGACAGCGCCACTTCAGCCAAAACACCGAGTGGGTCTGGCGAGGAACTTGCTGTTCTTGTGTGGGACCGAGATGGGCAAGGATGCTGCCGACACTCGTGAACAAGGAAAAGCAGAGAGGAGCAGACTGCTAACCAGACTCCGGGCTTGCTCCGAAGCTGCAGCGATCAAGCCTGTGTGGTGTTGATGAGGGCTGGCAAATTAACCTAGGAAATGGGATGGAGCCGGGAAACAGACCAGCGCATGGAACTCTGGAATGGAGACACGCTCCTAGATGGAACCAAAGCGATGGTTATGTGATGGCAAGAGATGAAGCTGGATCCTTACATCTTATATGAAGTAAACTCAAGGTAGATTAGGGAGTTAAGGATTAAAAAAAAAACAAACTAAAAAAACCCCTAAAAACTCTTCTTAAAAAATACAGATGAATGGATTCTTAGATCTTAGTAATGTAAAAACTTTAAGACACCAAAGACATTGACAACAAAAGAAACGTTGGATGAATGTGATAATATTAAATTAAGAACTTGTTATCAAAAGACACCTGAGATAAAGTGGAAAATCAAGTTACAAACTGGGGGAAGATATATTCTTGATTTGCATAAATAATATAGAAAGATGTAAAAATAAATAAGAAACACATGCTCCATACAATGAGAGGTTGGGCCAAAAACACTGACAAGCATTTTGCCAAAGAGGAAACACTAATAATTGTTAACAATTATTTATCAAATAATTGATAATTTGATAACAATTATTTATCAAAGATAAGCAAGGACGAGCTCCTGTTCTCCTACCACTGACCGCAGTTTTTACGGGTCTGACAACACAGGTATGGAGAGGTGAAAATCGGCAGCTCCTTAGAGGTTCAGTTTTCTATCCGGAGAATAACTTCGCCTAGACTTGAAGGATGCTAGGAGTCACCTGTGAATTACACTGTCATCCCCGACGTCCCCAAACCACGGATGGTTTAGAAGCCACCACAGACAGGCTGGGGTGTGTGTTGGGGGGTCCTACAAGGACCCCTAAGCCCAACCAGAGGAGCCCCGCTGGTCCTGGGTATCAAGAGTGTCCCGCGTTAGAAAGGACAGTCTGGGGCTAAAACCTTTGGAAGCTCATCTCTGAAAGTGCACGTACTGCGTGGACAAGCACGTTGGAGACCAGCGCTCGGCCGAGTCACAGAGCAGGTTAGCACAGCGGGGAGCAGGGGGGCACCGGAACGTTGCCCTCCTGCCGCCCCCATCGCCACGCGCCCAGCCCCCTTGGCTTTTGGGAAAGAGTCCATCCTGGGGAAAAACGCCTTTCCTGGCTGATTCCGTGTTGACTCAAATTCCCAAGTGAGAGCTGTGTCTTCAGCAAATGTAAATCTAAGGTATTACTTGCTCTCTGAACATATTCCTGAACAATTTGCCTCGAAGTAAATGTCTGAAAGATAATAGTGTCTCCCATCACCGGTCACACCACAAAATCACAAAACAATCTCAGGATGGAAATTATATTCTCATCTTCAAGATTGTCTGGTTAAAGGGAACACACACTTTTGGATAAAATAAGAATGCCAACGAACAGCCTACTTGACAAAACAGTCGTTCAGGGCAGACAAGATTACTTCCATGTTTGACGAGTTGTTTATCAAGTCCCGACACTCCCGAGTGGAAACCAGGAGGCTCAGAAGCCAGCGAGCCGCCTCGGTCTGCGCCCTTCCTGACACGCGGCAGCTCGGGCACAGGCAGCTTCCTCATTTCGGGCTGCTGGGACCTTCCCCCGCCACCGGCTCCGCTGGCTTCGTGGACGAAAGATCTTCACCCGGAGTCGCTGGAAGGGGAGGGTGTGGCGCTAAGACCACAGTGCACGAGTGGCTAAAGAACCGCGTTTCTCCAGAAAATTCGCTCAGCCAGAGGACACTTCTAGTTCTCAGACAAGTTCCAGGTGGTAGTTTCAGATCAGTTCTCTGATAAAGTCAGAGAACTACCAAACAAAATGCAGTGTGGGAGACAAAACAAAACAAAAAAACCTGAGTAAGAAGCCTTTGGAAAAAACGGTCTGCTCTTCCTATATTGGGCGGCTGGGCTCTGTGGGGTCCTGCGGAATCATCCAGCCTCGATGAGCAGAGGACAAGCCCCCATGTTCTGAGGGCGCTTCTGGGAAACCTCCAGGGCTCCCGGGCCTCGCACTCGTCCAGGGATAAGTTTCGGTCAGTGCCCTAAAGCGAGTGGAGGATTGTTCAGAAACAGCTTTGGCTTCGAGGCTCACGCTGAAAGTTCTTGTTTTCATGTCTTTCCTTATTTTATTTTCCTGTGGGAAGAAAATATTCCTCAAATATTGGATGGCTGTATCACATCTTAGAGACGATGAGAGGCCTTTGATGGTTCAAGGCTAAAGTTGGTTTTCGTTTTTGGAGACAAACACTTGTGTTCTTTTGGCCTTTTTGGATGTGTGTAAAGACAGTGACAGAGAAACAGACCCACGGAGACAGACAGACACAGAGCAGAGGGCACTGAGCAGAGAGCGAAAGACTTCCCTCTGAACTTAAAACCCACCTTCGATATCCTGCTGCTCCATCTCTACTGTCTTTCAAGAGAGGTAGGAGAAGCTAACTTGAGTAAGAGAGGTTGGCCTTTGCATAAACTCATCATTCTTTCCTACTCTTCCCAGCAGGGACGTTCAGATTCCTCTTCAAGATAATCTGTCTATCTTTCCACCCCTCATCAGTCCGTCCATCCACCGTCCGTCCATCCATCCCGTTTCTCCGTCGCCCTGTCATGGTCTGCCCTCCCTCCCCATGTGCACAGGCGCATGCCGCCGGGGAAAAGCATCGGAATCCCACTGGCCAGTCCTCAGTGAGCTCCTTGTCTGATGGGATGAAGTGCCTCATGTGGCGAGAGGAGGGAGGAGCCGTTCTAGAGACCTCTGCCTGGTTCCTGGCATCTGCTCTTGCAACCTCTTTTTGGGATGTGGTTTGATGCGCGCTGCCCGGGAGAGCAGGCCAAGGACCCGTGAACCGTGCTGAAGGCATAGTCACACCCACTGTGACACCCACGATGGCGCGGGCACAGCTGAGATGCTCCTCTCAAGCCTCAAAGCTGAAGGTGTTTATCAGCTCCAAGATGCGTTAGCGCGAAGGCAAGACATCAATGGTTAAAATGTTGGTTTTAAGAAAAAGACAAAAGCACCATGAACGCTGTGATCAACAGATGTGTCTTCATCTGCGTGACTATTTGGGTGTCCTTGGAAGAGCCGTTTAATGTCTGTTTGAATAGCCATGTGTGGTAAGCGGCTGCACTTGACTTCATCTGCATTCCTAAGGAGTTGGTTGGAAGATCAGCCTGAGACAAAAGTGATAAAAACACCTAGAAAGTATGAGGGATACTGCCACGATGCAGGAACAGAGGGAACCGTCGGGGAAAGAAGAGACGGGCTGAAGTTTGAGAAGACGGAGGAGTGGTGCTTTCGAAAGCAAGGCACAGAAAAATCCTGGTTCTCCAGTGGCTTTCTGATTTATGCCCTGGAAATAAAAATGTTAGTATGTAGTAAAACCTCACAAATCCTGACTAATTGGGGGAAAGCCAATTCGAGTTTCTGAAAGGTTTTCAGAGAAATGTAGTTGTATTACTTTAAAGTGCGTGTAGTAATAGGAGCCACTGGTTAATAAAACGGCTATGAGATCGCCACTCATAATTAGATTAGGATAGTGTTTAATCATCGTCGATTCATTACTCCAGTCACACAGCCACCGAAAGTCTGAATGCTCGTGTGTGTGTGCGCTCTTGCAGGGCAGCCCTGGGGATGAAGCAGACAGAGGCAGAGGCAGGACCCTGTCCTCCAGGCGCTTGCTCTCTGCCTCCTGGGAGATGCTGACAAACAGAAGAGTCGCTGCCACACAGAATCACAGATCCTGTTGCAACCCAGGGAGCACGGGCTGCTCCGGGCTCAGGCTGGAAGCACAGATTTCCCAGGGCTGGGGCTGAGGGGAGACGTCCCATAAAGAGCAGCCCTATCCTGAGACCTGAGAGGTAAGTTGGAATAAGCCAAAAAAGGGGGTGGAGAGGGTTCTGGAACTTTGTTCTGACGCACGTCCGACCGACCGTGAGAGAGCTCCACGTTCAGAACCCTACACCACGGAATCTGCATTGTCTCAAAGTGGCTTTGGCTGAGATGTGAAGAACTGAGAAGGAAGCTGAGTCCAGCGGAGGCCGATGACCAGGAGGCTGCTGTGACACCCAGGCGTGGGGTCGGCGACCTCAGACTGGGCACGGGTGGTGAGGACAGAGACTCACAGGGACCGGAAACGCTGGCGAGTCGAAGGTTTGCAGAGGATGCTGACTGCAGCTGTGCGTGACTTTGACCTGCACCTGGGACGCCGGCGGAGCCCGCGGTGGTTCCGTGGATTTCAGCGACTGTCATGCTGTCAGCGGCTGTGACCCTCAAAAGGTGCGTCCCTCTTCCTGGAGTCGCCAGCATGATCCCCCCAAGGGCTCATTCTCTGACCTGCTGGTGCTGGCCCCTGGCTGGCCTCGGGGGGCCCCGTTTGCGTCTGGCACCCTCGTCCACCTGCCCCTCGAGCCTGGTGCTCCCATGGGTCTTCTCACCTCCTGTGGCATTGGCATTGCCTACGTGCTGGCAGCTCTCAGGCGTGCCCTGGGCTCCTGGATGATTTCACATCTGTGGGTCCAGACATCTGAACTTGCCACTGGGGTGTCCCCCAGGGCCCTCGGGCTCACTGTGTCCAGGCTGGGCTCACACGCCCCTGGCGCCCTGCACGGAGGGTCCTCCTGGCCTCGACTCTGCGGAGGACCCAGCCCTGGGACCTCAGAGGAGGGCGTTCCTTCTCCTGCTCCTCCTGCTCTACGGGGCATTTCTCCACCCTCCCGCCTCCTCGGCCCATCGCTCCCGCCAGAGTCAGGGCCTCCCCCGTCGCACCCCAGCAGCAGAGGCCGCCCCGCGCCCACGCAGCTCTGTACCCTCGTCTCAGGCCCCTGCACACACCGCCACGGCCGTCACCAGCTTTCTCCTCGGTCCTCCGGGGCCCCACTGACTGCAAAGAGCCACCCGCCCCGCTCCCCACGCAGGACCACGAGCCTCTCCCCGCCTCCACCTCCCACTTGCACCGCCTTGGCCACCCGTTCGGACGCTCACCACGTGCTCCCCGCCGTCGCCCATCTCTGTCCCCCTCGCTCACGCCTTCCATCCTCCTGGAATGTCCCCTCTCTCTCCCGTGCAGCCTTCACTGTGGAGCCCAGATCTCACCGCCACTCCTTCTAGCTCTCCTGCTCCTTGGGGGCGGAGGGCCACCTGCTCTGCGCCGCCAGCGCTGCCCTCCTGACTCACCTGCTCGCCCTCTACCGTAATGACGCGTCTCCCCGAGAGAGCCTTAAGGTCCTGACAACACAGTAGCCTTCTGTGCCCCACGCAAGGCGCGGTGTGGTGGAAAGGAATCAGCGAGAGCTGCTCCAACTCTCCCCTGTTTGAGAAGCGTAACAGCAGTAGAAATGGAAAAGTGCAAGCCAGTTTTAACACTTTCCCTCCTGAGGCTGTGGTTCCAGGTGGACAGACAGAAGCCTGGGTTTCAAAGGCCACCTGGCAGAAAGGATGAGAACCGGGCAGCCACAGGGGACGCTGGGCAGCTCTGGAGCCTCCCAGGTCTAGCTGGGCATCGCCTGCTGCTCTCAGGGTGACCCGGGGCCTTGCCCAGCAGGGGCGAGGGCTGCGGGGCCCCGGGCCGGCCACCCCCACGGGCACCTCCCAGGATACTGGCTATTTTGAATTTAAATTACTTAACGGCAGCCAGAGGGGCACCTGGCCCCCCTTTCTGTCCTCCTGAGGCAGGAAAGATACAGCTCCTGTGAAAAGTGCCTTGCCTGTGTCCCCGCAAGGAAAGGGGATGTCAGCCTAGAAGCTTGTGTCAAACAAACCTGTTTCTTCTTTAATTTACCACCCCAAGCCTCAACTCTGTTTAGAGTCTTCCCTAATTAAGACCAAAACCTAAGTTTCTTTTTCCTGTAAATTCCTCACAAATTTATTGTGTCCAAAAAGTATAAAGTCTGCGTGCTTTGGCCGCGTCTTAGTTCCCATTTTATGAGGCGTTACACATGAATTAAAACCCTTTCCTCTTTCCCCTGTTAGCCTACCTAGTGCCCATTTTATCATCAGTCCAGCCGCAGGAACAAGGAGGGGTGGAGGGCGGGCTGGCCCCCCGACAGCATCTGCCCACCGCAGGCGCACAGTCCTGGGCAAAGGCTGCAAGATATTCACGGTGTACTGGGGAAAATCTGGGCCACTCTGGCCTGACCAGTAAGTTATACTGACCACAGCCTTATGACGCCTACAACTTAGACCATCTTTATAATGGCTAGGAGTCAGGCCAGCCTTATAACACCTAGGAGTCAGACCAGCCTTAACACCTAGCAAGTTGGACCAGCCTTAACACCTAGCAAGTCAGACCAGCCTTAACGCCTAGGAAGTCAGACCAGCCTTAATGCTTAGGAGACAGACCAACCTTATAATCCTAGGAGTCAGACCAGCCTTATAACCCTAGGAGTCAGACCAGCCTTAACACCTAGCAAGTCGGACCAGCCTTAACGCCTAGGAAGTCAAACCAACCTTATAATGCCCCGGAGTCAGGCCAGCCTTACAACACCTAGGAAGTCAGACCAACCTTAACACCTAGGAAGTCAGACCAGCCTTAACGCCTAGGAGGCAGGCATGAAAGGAAACACAGGAATAAAGAAACAACTAAAAATCCCAAGGACTCAAAAAAAGGATGGCAAAGAACTCAGTGGACACACAATGCGGTGAATACGAAGCACGCAGAGGTAACGAAAGAGTGCAAGACGTGCCCTAAAAACTCAAAACATTGTTTCAGGAAATTAAAGACACGATAAATGGAAAACTAGTCCATATTCATGGGTCAGAAAAGTGAATATTATTAAGACAGTAATACACCCCGAATTGATCTACACATTCAATGCAGACTTTCTCAGAAACCCAGCTGTTTTTTTTTTTAATGAAATTATTAAGTGGATCTTAAAATTTCACACTGAAATGTAAGAACTAGAATAAGCAAAACAATCTGAAAAGGAGGAACAGACTCAGGAATCAAATTTCCTAATTTTAAAACCTACTGCAAAAACAAGAAGTAAAGAAGTGATGGAGACAGCGTGCTTCTGACTGAAGGGCAGACAAGCAGAGCAGTGGCGCAGAGCAGAGAATCTAGGCTAAACCACAGCACTTACGGTCAGCTCGTTTCTGACGAGGTGCCAGACCTATCTGACGGGCAGTGCAGTCTTTTCAACAATTGGACACGCGTGTGCAAGAGTGAAGTCGGACCCCAACGTCACACCACGTACGAACTCAGACTCCAAAGGATCATGGATCTACACGGAGGAGCTAAAATCTTAAACTTCGCGGAAGACCACAGAGGTGAGTCTTCACGACCTTGGGCAACGGTATTTCAACGTTACCCCGCAGACACGAGCACAACAGCGACGAGACTGTAAGCTGCATGACATCAAAATTAAACGCCTCTGTAGGACAAAGGACACCAAGAAGGCGGAAAAAGCGAAGCAAGGAGTGGGACGAGTGCCCGTCGTCCCTCCGAGGCAGCGCTTGTGTCCAGAGCAGGGCAACATCCTCTGATGCGAAAAGAATACACCCACACTTTACAAAATGAGCAAAGCGTTTGAATTGGCATTTCTCCCAAGAAGATAGAAAAAAGGCCCATCACCACCCAAAACGATGCTGGACACTGCTTGTGAAGTGAGAAATGCAAACCAACCCCGCGGTGAGCGCACTCTGCGCCCGAGAGGACAGCTGCTGCACACCCACGAGAGGGAAAGGGAAGCTCACGGCTGACGGCAAGGGTGTGGCCAGACCACAGCCCTCACGCCCTGCGGCGGGAATGCGGAGGAGAGGCTTTGGTCAGGACTTCCCAGCCCCGAGAGTCCTGAGCACAGAGTCCACACCTGATGACGCAACATCCACGCAGAAGCTCGTGCTCGTGTGTCCACTGAGGCATTGCGCATAATCGCCAAAATGTGGGGAAAGCTCAAGGCCCATCCGCTGGCGAGGATGCACGTGAACCGCGCCCGTGTGTCCAGCGGAAGGAGGATCGGAGGCATGTTGGACCGTGGACGAACCTTGCAAAATATCGAAACGAAAAAGCCAGTCACGGGAAACTCACACGGTCTGATTCCACTTACGCGAAATGTCTACAGGAGACAAGATCGTAGGAACGGGCGTGGGTGGAGTGGGGCGAAGGGGAAGGGCTGCTCTACTGGAGGTTGGCGCGTGCTGCCATGAGGTCCTGGCGAGCCGTGCGGCTCTGCGGACGTCTCAGAGTCACGGAATTCTGTACGCGAACCGGTGACCGTGCGCCCCGGGGAAGACTTGTCAGTGACGCTGTGAAAGCGCGGCTTTCCACTCTGGGGCGAGCGGGGGCTGAGGTGGGCTTGCTCCCATCAGTGGCGTTTTCACTTTTAGTTTCTAGACGTCATCCAAGGCCCCAGAGATGCTCTGGGCGTGGGGGTGGTCCTGCCCCCCCGCCCCGTGCCACCTGCCTTCAGAGGAGTCTGGGCGTGGCCCCAGGCGCCTGACAAGTCGCTTCCTTGACGGGCGGCACTGATGTCACTGCCAACGGGCTCAACGCGGGGCTCCATCCTGGGCCCGGCGGCTCCCGTGTGTCTGGAGCGGAATTCGCGCGTGTGGCTCTAGGGCTTCTGCAGGCCATCGGCCTGCATGTTTGCGCATTTCCTTCCGGGCTGACGGCAGCAAATGCTCCTGCGGGTGGGCAACCGGTCAGCCAGCGGCTCTCCTGCGATGACCGCGGCCGCCACCCGCGTCTCCTGCTCAGCCGAGACCGCAGCACGGAAACTGGACCCGTGCTCCACTGCCGTGAGTCAGGAATGTCCCTTCGCAGGTGGAGCTCAGAGGTTACTTCAGACTCGACAACAGAAAAAGAAGAACTGCCTCCCCGTGTAGCACGTGACAACACAACATAATCAAATGGTCACGTGAAAATGCCTTATTGGTGCTTACGAACCAATGGTCAGACTCCTAAGGGGACAGAGATCCAGAAATGACGCCCCGCGATTTTCACACCGTGCTGCCCACGGGTCCACACGGGGGTCAGATTGTTCTGAACCTTGCGGAACATGAGGCGACCTCTCCGAGAGCTCCCTGCGTGGAAGGGGAGGATGGCCTGGGACTGCGATCAAAGCAGCGGCTCCCGGCACAGCACAAGCTCGGTCCCCACCCTGCCCTGGTCAGCCGTTTTCTCCTCGTCCAGGACCCCAGGCCTCCGAGGCAGAAGGACACCGGGAGGAAGCCGGCCCTGCCACCTCCTCCCTAGCGAGACACAGCTCGGAGCCCGATGCTGGGCTGTCTTGGGGACACTGGCCCTGAGAGGAGTCACCAGGACAACCCAGTGGCCTCAGCGGCGCACGCTGTGGGCTGCCCCCGGGGACCCATGACTTCTTCGGGGACAACACGCCTGCTGCTGCCCCTTTTCTCAGACCCTTGAGGCCGTGATGCTCCCGGGCGCCGAGCCCACCAGCTCCGCCTGAGCAGCGACTGGCTGATGGGCAACGGCCGCCAGCCCCCTAGACTCCCCGCCCGTGGCCTGGGGTCAGGCGCGAGTAGGTGGCCTGCGTGCGGGTAGCTGCGGGGTGGGAACGGGCAGGGATCTGAGACCTCCGCCGTCCCCGCTCTCAGGCGGGACAGACCCCAGCACGTCTGTGACGCAGGCTGACGCTGCTGAATTAACCACGACACACTGAGGACACCTGTTCCCCATCACGTCACCGGCAACCACCCCCCACCTTTCCTGGGGGGTAACAAGTGTTATGACCAGACTCTAGGATCCTAAATGTTGCCGACTTTAGCACCAAAGAAGAGGAGTGGGGCCCGGGTACTCTGCAAAGGACAGGATTGATCAGAAAGGAAACACCGCCTTGGTGGCGGGGCCAGAGGCGCGTGCGTGGGGATGGGCGGGAGCGGCAGGGCGCCCGGCGCACCGGCTGTCCGCCCTCTACAGAGGGTGGCAGGAAGCCAGTCCCTGCCCTCGGGGCGAGGCCACGGCCCCGCCCCGCGTTTGCGAGGACATCCTTCTCCTGGGGGTGGGCCCGGGCCTGCTTCTAAAAGAGCACAGCAGAAGGGATGTCCCATCCACTGGCTCTGATGCGGCCACGTGGCAGGAAAAACAGAGGGTCCCCTTCCGCCAACAGCCAGCGTGGAGCTGAGGCCTCGGTCCAGCCCGCGAGGTACAGGCGCTCACCAGTGGGTCCTGATCCGGCCCCGGTCGAGCCATGACGTGGCCCTTGCCCGCCGCCTGTGAGAGACCCTCAGGACAGCAGCCCTGCAGCCCGTGCGTGGGGCCCCTGGAAGAGGCCACCGGCAGTGCCAAGCACAACAACGGGCCGAGTGTGGCACGCGGGCCATGAGAAGGACGCTCGTTTACTGGACGCGCTGGAGCACGAAGACGGGTCCCGCCTGCGCTGCCCTGGGGACGTGCGTACCCTGGGAGGTACCTGACAGCTCCCCTGCATGTGCCCAGGAGCCACAGGAGGGGGCGGCGAGGATGGCTCTTGAGGGTTACCAGGAAACCGCGGTAAACAGGCAGGTCCGCGAAGGCAGAGTCGGGCCTTGGGACGCGGTCTTACGCATATAAATATAAATACCACATACAGACGCACGTAATCGCGGGCACCCTCCGCTCCCGCTCCGGGAGAGACCCCTGGTACGCCGGCAGGGGCTGCGCCGCGCCGTGGAGGCTTTGGCGAATGTGGCCATCTTAACTGACGCTGATTCTTGCAACCCGAGAGCTTTCCGTTTCTTCGGCTCCTCACGCATCTCCCCCAGTAACACTTCAGGGTCTCTGCGTGCAGGTCTCTCACGTCCGTGGTCAGGTTTATTCCCAGGTGTTTCAGTTTGGGGGCAAGATCTTAAACGGTTCTGCTTTTTACATTTCTCTTCTAAGGCCACTGATTTCTGAAGGTTAGTCTTGTGTCCTGCTCCTGTGCTGAGTTCCTTGATCAGTTCCAGTAGTTTCTGTGTGGAGTCCGTGGGGCTTCCATAAGCGGCATCTGCAGAGAGTGACAGTTTTACCTCTTCTCTTGCAGTTTGGACGCCTTTGATTTCTTTCGTTTGTCTGGTTGCTGTGGCTGGGACCTCCAGTCCTATGTTGAATAACAGTGAGAGAGGCATCCTTGTCTTGCTCCAGATTTTGGCAGGAAGGCTTTCAGCTTGTCTCCGTCGAGTATGATATTGGCTGTGGACACTGGCTTTTTAACAACACCCATATTGTGCTGTTTCAAGAGCGTGGATGTGCAAGAATGTGAAACGGAGCCCCCACCGCCTCAGCCCATCGCAAGCCACGCGGCGAAGGCAGAGTTCAAGTGAATTCGGGTGGCATCAGACCACCCTGAGCCCTGGTTTGCCGTGTTCTCAGCCAGCGGGTCGCCGTGCCTCCTGGGGGCACATCGGCAACATGCTGAGGTTCTTGTTTACGGCCTTACAACGGGGAGGCGGGCAGGGAGCTTCTGGGGCCTCCTGAGGAGAGGCCACAATTCCTGCTGAACATCCTACAAAGCCCAGCACAGCTCCCTCAACGAAGAATCATCTGGCCCATCAACCTCCACAGCATAACACGTGATGCGTTTGTAAAAACGAACACATAAAAAGCCAAAAGAAGCAAAGCAGAGCCTTGAGTTGCCAGTCGGGTTGGCTGGTCACGAGTCAGTGGCATGGGGAGAGCGGGCAGCGGGTCCGCCCTCGCCGCCTGCACCTGCCTCTGTGGTGAGATCTTGTGCAAGTCGCTTGTGAGGGGAGATGCCCGGGTCTGCAGGGGGGGCAGCAGGAGCCAGGCCACCCCCTGAAAACTTCCTCCCCAGCAGCCCCGGGGCGTGTGGCAGAAACCGAAACAGGTTCTGGCCCGGCAGGAAGCGAAGCAGCCGGGCGGGGACCACGGCTGCTAGTGCCAGCCCTGCCAGGCAGCCCGGGAGAAGCACTGGCGCCTGGAGCAAGGACGGGGCACTGCGGGGGAGGCCCCCCATCCTCCCAAAGCTCTAACCCACCTCCTTCGTTCACTTTTTCCCCAAGAGCAGGTGCTCTGGCTGAAGTGGTCAGGGCCGTGGGTGGTTCAGTGTCCACACCACTGCCCGGCTGGTTTTCTCTGACTCTCGTAGCCTCCCTGTGGCTGGGACCCCACCCAGCAGCCAGTCAGGTCTGTTGGCATGAAAATAAGACTGAACATTCCACTCCCAGCCGGACAGAGGATTTTAATGCTTCACTTTTGGAGCCCCCCTTTTTCTTCTCATTTTTGGAAAGAAAAAGTAGGGATTAAAAAAAAAAAATGAGGAAACCAGAGTTCCCATTGAGGCTCAGCGATAATGAATCCAACTAGTATCCATGAAGATGCGGGTTCAATCCCTGGTCTGGATCAGTGGGTTAAGGACCCCGCGTTGCTGTGGCTGTGGGGTAGGCCTGCAGCTGTCGCTCCGATTCAACCCCTGGCCTGGGAACTTCCATGTGCCGCACGTGTGGCCATAAAAAGAAAAAAAATAAAATAAAAATTAAGGTAAATTTTAGGAAAAATGTGACCACACTTGCACACATACTGGAGAGACACTTGAATTCACACTCTGGGTTAGTGCTTTAGTTCCGGATGTGACGTTCCCGTTACCGCACCTCCGCTGGCACCGTGTCTGCCCCTGGCACTTACTCTTGCTTCTTCTCAACCCCTCCCTACCCCTTACTCACTTTATTTTGGTCCTGGCTCAAAACTCAGACCAGGAAAGTGCAAATAAAATAGTACTTCCTGTCTCCACGCTGAACTAAGACTAAATGAAGCACTGACCCAATTAAAGAATATTTTGCCACATTTTTGACAATAAACATAAGAAATATAAGTACAGGAGCACAAAGACTGGGCACGAAAACCACATTTTCCGCCCAGGCCCACCTGGAGCACGACGCCTTGCTGCCCAAACAGCCACTGTGTCTTGGGACCGTATGGGGCCAGGGCTTGGCTCCCGCGGGCTGGGAGCCTTGGCGCTGCCTAGGAGCCGCCGAGAGAGCTGGACCGTCACCAGCGCCTCCAGGTAACTCCTCATCACACCTGAGGGATCTTTCCTCACACCACGCGCACGTCTCTGGATGCCCTTGGGAGAAGTGCGCTCCTATCAAAGGGCTAACGCCCTTCTCTGCAGCAGGTGTTCTGTCTCCCCCGCCAGCGGGGTCAAGGCCCGCAGGCAGTGTCCAAAGGGTCAGGCAGGAAAGCTTGGTGTCAAGGCCCCAGGCCGCCTCCACTGCGTGCCCGAGCTGGCGCCTCGTCCCCCACATCAGTAAAACCAAGTTTTAATAATGAAACAATTGCGAGTCCTCCCAAACATTAAACCCAGCCATCCTCCCACCCACCTGTCCGTGGAGAGGTGTTTCAAGACTAAAGGAGACGGTGCAGTGAAAGCAACGGCTAAGGTCCTTGGAACGGCGCCTGCTGTGTGCCCGTAAAACGGCAGCTGTTACCTCCTCACTTTATCTGAGAGGATGGCCAGCCACCCCCTTTCTGGAAAAGCAGGACTTGTGATTAAGCTTCTCCACCCCCACACTCGGGTGGGTCCTGCTCCGGACAAGCGAGCCACCTTCTTCCCCCGGGGGTGTCCCCTCCCGGACCAAGCACCCGGCAACCCCTCCTCAGCCCCAGCAGCTGCCCTCGAGTTCTCCGGAGTCCCCGCGGGCTGGCGCGCGCTGGCTCCGCAGGGATGTGCGGGCTTTGGCTTCCCAGGCCTCCTGCGGGAAACCGCACTTGTTTGTGCACCACGCTGCCAGAAAGCCGGGTGCAGATTCCGCGAGCCGTGAGCGCCTGAATGACACCTCAGAAAAGGATCACCGATGAAACGCAGCTTTCCTTTTGAAGTGAAATCTTTGTAGGTACGTCCTTTACATGGTTTAAAGCCAGCCGGTGGCCGGCATCTCTTCGTTCTCGTCCCTCCCCGTCGGCCCCTCCTCAGCCTCCCGACACGGCAGCGTGGTTCCCGTCTCCCAGGGACCCTCCTAGACACTGTCTCCGTATCCAGCAAAAAAGACGCCCCCGCCCGCCCTTCCTGCAGAAACGGCAGCCTGTCTGCTCTGCTGCTTGCCCTCTTCACGTGCCAGTGCGTCTCGGAAGGAACATAATCTAATTAAATGAACCCTCGAGCGCCGAGTCCTGGGCAGGTTAAGCCAATTGTCCAGGGTCAGAGTGGAGCCCGGGCGCCTTTGATCTCGGTAGGAGCTCTGGTGCTGGGTTGCGTCCAGCTGCAGTCTAGGCCTATCTCAGATGGTGCAGCGGTTGGGTAGTCATCAGTATGAGAGTCCTGCACATAATAAAGGCAAGCAGTTCAAAAGTGAATGGTCTGAATACCGTATACGATCACGCAGTACAAAAGAGCTCCCAGTCCCTGTAAAAATGGATCCTCTGTGCGTGGAGAGCCGGCCCAGCATCCATGTCTTCAGCGCTAATTGAGAATTCCTTCACAGCCGAGCCCACGGTTGCCATGGACACCATCCCCGAGAGGAGGTTTAGGAAATTCCGCCGCACGTTCGCAAGTCTGCACTTCTCCCCTTCAGGTCGCGAAGACACCTCTGCGTGTGGTGACTCACATGCGAGGATTTCGATGTTTGGGGTGAAGAAAACTCACCTGCTCCTGCGCCCAAGCGGCCGGGAGACAAATAAATCTATTGACAGTGTCCTCCCCAGACAGGCCGCCTTAGCGGGTGCATCGCCCCTCGCCAGCAAAACCTGCTTATCCCCCCTGCCTGGGCCGAGGCTTCAACCTCGTGTCCTCCACGTCGGGCACAGAGAGGCGGTGTGCGCCACCCTGGAGGAGGAGGAGGAGAGCTCCGAGCTCCGGTCCACGGCCCGGCCGAGAGGGGCCGGCCTCTGAGTGCCAGCTGGGCCCCGGCCAGCGAGGCGACCCCTGCTGCCACGCTGGGTTAAACGGACCCGTTACGATAGCCGCCCCACTCCTCACCCCAGCCACCCGCGCGATGCGGGGGACGCTGCTGTACACAAGCAGGTCCTGACACCCAGCCTCCCCGGCCACCCCCTCCTGCGCCTGGGGGCACCGCCCGGCAGACACTGGGCCTCCTCCTCGCAGAAAAAAACATCTCACACTGAAGGGAACGTGCAGCCGAGAGGCTGCTCCCCAGGGAGGACGAGAAGTTTCCACACACCCGACAGAGCGGACATGGGGACCAGTGTCCTGGCGCCTCGGTCAGGAAGCTTACCTGACGGGGTCGCCTCTGCCCGATCTTTCTCAATTACGGGAGATTTGTTCAGAGAGAGGTTCAGATTTCTGCCCCTAACACGGCCCGGGAGTCGCTGATGGACTTCTTAGTAAATTGTAAACATGGAAACGAACAGTGCTTTTTGCGTTGCGTTAAAACCACGTCCCATCCCCCAAACAGCTGCAGCGCAATGGGGCAAATCATAAGCTCAAAAGGGATGAAACAACCAGAAAAAGGGACCCGGCCATGAACGGACACAAGGCGCCCGCGGCGGGGACACGTGCAGAGGCGAGCTGCTCCAGAAGCAGGGGAGGAGGGCGCCCGCAGGCGATGCCAGGACCAAGTGAGGGGTCAAATCAGAAGGTTACGTTTCAAGGAGGAATTGAGTAATACTCCCGAGGCGGCAGAGCTGGGAGGGAAGTTCAAACACCAGCACCTTTTCGGGTTAGTGGTCCCTGCGGCCACTCCCAGAGGACGGCGCAGCAGAGGCCCCTCCCTGCTCGACCGCCGAGGCCCTGACAACTGGGCTGGCCGCCCGGGTCCAAGTGGACCTCACCGACGTTTACGGTCCTGGCGCTCAGCCTGGTATCTGCTGCCCGCTGCCAGCCTGCCCCTGCCCCCAGGCACTGACCTGGCCTCTCCACCACTGGGCTCCGTTCTCCCCAGGACGGGGCAGCCTGGAGGGGCCTCTGAGGGGGTCCAGGGAGAGGGCTGGATGCTGTGCCTGGAACCTTAATAAGCCTCGCATTTCCACCCAAAGTTCTCCACCCAGGAAACATCTCGCTCCTTAAAGGGGCGATCTCACCCTCCCCAGGAGGCCGGAGGCTGCTCAGCCCGGTGAGAAAACCCTTCCGCTGGAGACGCTGAGAACAGCGTATTGGGTCATAGCTGTAACCCATTTTATTTTTGGAAAATCACCTACTTATTTTCTTGTATTCTGTCATGTCACCTCCTTGTATTTATTGATGATTATATTTTATACCCAAGACGAGAATGGTTCAGTGACTCTTCAGAAAACGTCACTTAATGCTGTAGTTTTGCAAAAGCTCCCGTGTGATATCAGTGGAAGCAAACAGTCACATCGGCCTGGACAGCGGTGGGTCTGAGGCTTCGTGCTCTGTGGTCGCTCGGGATCCGCCCACGGGAGACGCAGATGAGGGGTGAGAAGGAGGGCAGGGTTTGTCCTCCACTCGGGGAAAGGGCGTCACCGTGTGACGCGTGAGGAGTAAACGAAGCCTCGGGCTGCACAGGGGGCAGGGTCCCTGTTCCTCCCGCCCTTGTCAGCCTGAACTTTGCAGGAATAATGAAGCGTCGCGAACACTCTCTTTTTTCTCCTCTTCCTTGCTGCCCGTGGTGTGTGAGTGACTGCTTCCTTTTTGCGTTCACTGGGTCCTCATTTTGGGGATTCTTTCACCCTAGGACAAGATGCTGTTTTTGAGCACGGCTGTGCCAGTGGGGAGAGAACCGGGGGTTCCTCGCAGAGTCTCCCAATCTTCTTCACGGGAAGGTGTGCTCTCCTCTCAGGAGTTCCTCGCGAGTCGCTTTTGTGCTTTTGCACATTCGCAAAGTGAGTGGACGTCTGGGGAGGTGAGCCGTCCGTCCCAAGACTCTCGCCAGCCTGGAGGGCCGCAACGAAGCACCTTAGGAAATAACATGGACGAGAGACGGAATTTTGTGTCTGCCTTCTGTGGTTCACTTCATGGAGAACAAACAAGCAACTTAATGAATTTCAATAAAAAGATGAGGTGGAATGTGCGTGATGCGTTTTTATATCCAGCACGGGAGGCTGGTGACGGTGGCAAGGGACTCTTGGTTGAAACCGAAGTCAGACGCCTTCATACTGGGAGCCAGCTCTGTGACTCGTGCTGTGTCTGAGCGCCCCGAGCACCCCGTGTCCCGGGGTAAGGCTCCACGGGGCCGGCTGGCTGGGGACCAGGCTAGACCCGTCCGTGCCTCTGTGAAGCCCTGAGCAAGCTCCGGGGATGCGCCTGTTTCCTTGCTGGAGCCAAGTAAAAACTTTACTGTAAATGACAGCCTTTGCCCATTACACCAGGTGGTACACACGGTGAAGCTTCTAGAAACCAGACCCTGATGAAAATAAAACCCACCCCCAGGCCAGAAGGCATGATCCGCTCCATGACTTACACGGCTACACACAAGCACACAGGACACGCCCTCTCAGTCTTTGAAAAATAAAAACAAAACAAGCAGTTAAGTGTCAAATATTTTTTAGACGCTCAGATTCAGTATGTCCAAAGGCTAGGCTCGGTATGGGCCCCAAACCTGCCCCACACCCCTCGGCCAGCGGTCCTCCTGGCGGAGGGAGGGCCTCCACTGCCCAGAGGTCGGCCGTGGGCGGCACGGAGCAGGCACGGGTCAGCTCGGCCGGCTGGGCCCTGTCTTGGCTCGTTGACCCCCAGGGAGCCACAGGCGCCTCGTCTACAAAGCTGAGACCACGACATCGGCGTCCTAGGCCAGGCTGAGAGTTTGGTTACGGACCCAGGCCTGGCCCTTGGGTCGGGAACCGGCAAAGGAGGAGAGAAATTGCAAATAAAAGCCGGCGGTCAAAGAGGCACCGCAGGAGGGCCAATCACCACGAAGTCCCAGCGGCGACGCCAACACCACCCGTCGCGTGGGCGTCACGCAGGACTCTGCCGACCGACCGCGGCTCAAGGGCCACATCCGGCCGCAGCCTCCTTCTGCACATGCGGCCTCACTGGCACACGGTCTCATCTCTCACTCCCTGCTGGGCGCCTCCGGGCAGAGGTTCCATCAGAGCCCGTGTGGCCTGCGGAGCCCAAGGTACACACTGTCCACCCCACGGAGGAAACGCTCGCCTCCTCTGTGAGGCGCCGAGCACCCTGAAGCCCCAGAGGAGCTTTTGCTGGAGCTGCTGGTCTCCAAAGACAGGATCTCCTGTCCAGGGACCCACTGCCCAGCCCCAGGGCAAGGCCTTCAGAAGAGCTTTACTCTGTGGCGTCGTCTCGGCATTCCTTCATTTTTTGCCTCGTTGTGAATAACAGTAACAACGGTGACAAACTATTTTACACCCGGTTTTTCGAGAAGAGAGGACGGCCTTGCACTTTGCAGGGAGGACGGCTCCTCAGAGCTGACCAGATGCCTGGGGGCGGCCGCGCCGTGACCAGCCTCTCCGTGTTCCCGAACGCGCCAGCACTGACCCATCCAGAACATTCTCAGAGTCCAGCTGGCGTCCTTCCTCGACACTGAGCAGCATGTGGAGGGGTCTGGGCGCAGCCTTCGCCAGCCAGTGGCTGAGCTTCCGTCCTGCCAACGTGACCCACAGGCGGGCTGGCCATCTGGATGCTCAGGATGAGGGTGAGTGAGGAGCTTCACGCGTGTCAGCACCAAACAGGCGGTAGCTCCAAGCCCGGGCTCAGAGGAGCCACGTGGGGGCCCAGACCCTGCACGACGGAGCCCGAGGTGCCTGCCGCTTGGTTCAGAGTCACAGAGGCTGCACGGGGTTTAGCGACAGACTCGGCATCCAGGCTCCCCCCGCAGCAAGATGCCCGTGTGGGGTCACGACTGACAAACACCGCTTGGTGCCACGCACACTTTCCGTCACGGAGCTCCGTCCGCCGTCTCCTGCGTCCGGTTCACGTGGGTCCTCTCGGGCAGGGTGGTCCCCCCTCCACTGACCGCGGTTTCCCAAAAGCTCCGCTCCCACCCGCTCCCACCGCAGCGACGCCAAGGCCGGCAGAAGCTGTTCCTCGGCGAGGGTATAGCACGCGGGCCCGCCAGCATCCTGTGACCTGGGTGACTGCAAAGACAGCCACACAAAGTCAACACACGGTTCTTACTGCTTCTCATTTTTGCTTTGTCTGAATGTATAAGCCATCTGATTTTATAGCCTTTGCAGCCACTGTTTTTCTTTTTGGCTGCTGAACACCTATTCTATTATCTAGATGCTGCGGCCTGTGTTTGCTGCACTTGCTATACTTCTGGTGACACCACGTAGTACATTTTAAATTGCTGTGGTCGAGTTTTGATTATTCAATGTGCCAATTTTCCAGCTCGGCTGTGCAGCCCGTTGCTTCTCCCCACCTGTCCTGCCAGCATGCTGCTGGTTCCCCATCCGAACGCTGCAGTGGTCGCAGGGCAAAGCGGAGCCACTCAAAGTGGTCAGTTCCTAATTGCTGGAAATCTGCGGATTCCACTTCCCTGACGTCAAACTGTCCCTCCGAGATAATTACCGTCATCACGGGTAAGTGCGCAAAAGCTCTGATTGCAGAGTCCTAATTACAAGGACTGAGTCCTCGCAAGCTGCGGGCGCTCTCAGGCGCTGCCCGCCTGCCCTGTCGTGGGGTGATCACCATGGGAGGGGTCTACGGAGGACGCCCCACAATCGTCCAGGCAGAGCAGCCGCAACTGGCCAGAAGGTGTGTTCTGACAGGTGCCGGAGCCTCCCCCAGAGTCCACCCGCCGGGGGTCCCCCTGGGGGTCCCCCTGGGCCCTTTCCTTGATGGAGAACGAGTCCTGGGGGAGCAGTGCCATGAGCCCTGGGGGCTGGGAAACGGGGAGGGGGCACTGATGGGGCTGGGGAAGTGCCAGAGCCCAGGACCTTCAGCGTCCCCCCAGGGCTCATTGAGGGCCGGTGAGAGCCGTCTCGGGAAAATGACCCTAAGAGGTCCTGACCTCCGTGGACCGCGACCTCCTGGCGCCTCCACTGGAATGGAGCCCCCGGGGTGTCTGTCCAACCTCTTCAAACCCCCACCCAGGCGCCCGGGGGATGGGGCGCAGGCTCAGAAAACCTGTGGTGGGGTGAAGGGTGCCGAGCCTGGCCAGGCGCCTTCTTAAGCCACGTGCGCGCGTTACTTTCGGGAATGTGGGGAACGAGAAGGGGGTTCGCCACTAACGTGTGAAGAGACCTTCCTGACAAAGCGGAGCCATGCCCTGCTGAGTGAGCCGGCGGCCTTAGCCAACCAGGAGGCAGCGCCCACGTCACACGTGGGGCGTCCAGACGCCCTGGAACCGGAACCGGGCCAGCAGGCAGAGAGCGCAGTGGGTCGGGTCGCGTGTGAGCTTCGCCTTCGCGGCTCATCCGGGCGTGAGTATCTGAAATGCTCAGAGAAGCGGGAGCAATGGCCCCCGGGGCAGTGGGGGCGGCGGCGGGGGCTGCGGCCCGGGCAGCGGAGGGCTCCGCTGCTGGGCGCAGGCCTGTCCCCTCTGGGTCCCGCGAGATTCGCTGGCTCCGGTCCTCACGCACGTGGAGCCCTGCAGCCAGCGTGACCCCTGTCCAGGCAGAGGCCTGTTCTGGGATGCTCTGAAGGCAGGTTGGCAGGTCTCAGAGTCCCCAGGGTTGGGGGGGGCAGGGCCGCGGGCCTGGGCAGTGGAGTCTGCCACCCTGCCGGGCACCTCCCGTGGGTGGCCAGCCACCATGAGGCCTGGGGATCATCGTCCAGTAACTGCCAACAGACGCCTCAGAGTTCACGGCCTCTCCTGACCTGAGGCTCCGTCTGCAGGGCGTGTGCGGTGACCACCTGGCTGGGGCTGATGCGCTGACCGTGGACTGGGGGGGACTGGATCCCTGGGCCCACGCTGGGGCCCACGCACTGCAGCTGCACTGCTCCGGTCACCACGATGCTGACAGTGGTGGGGAAATGGTCCCCTCGGGGCCGTGGGAGCCTGGAAGTCTCTGTCCTGAGCCTCTCAGGACTCTGCACCTGGACGACAGAGGGTGGGGACCGGATTCTGCTCCATCTGAGCAGAACTGGAGCTCAGGAGTCGGACAAGCTTCTGACACCCTGAGGGCTGAAGCAGGCCCTGCAGGGCGACGCCTGCCCCAGGAAGCCCACTGCGTCGCAGGTGAACATGAGGGGGATGGGTGGGGGGCCTCCGCGTGGCCCCTGCCCTGACGCCCCCGCCAGGCTGAAAACCTGCTCACTGTTCAGGGTCAGCTGGCTTCACTCCGCCTACAGGAAGTGGCACCAGTGCACCTCCGTCCTGCACACCAGGAAGACGATAACCCCGGCTCCGCGGGCACACGCACGAGTGTGGACAGTGTCCCTCTGCTCACCCAGGGACCCGTGGGGCGCAGGGTTATTCCTCCCTCAGAACCCCAGGCCCGTTTCTCAGTGTGGACGGGACCAGAAAACCCACGGCCGACTTGCAAGGCAAGCAAGGCCCTTCCTCAGAGCGGCCCCTCAGCAGAGAAGGCGCGTCCCCGTGGAGGTGCAGGCCGCCGCCCCTTCCCCAGCGAGGCTGCCTACGCCGCCCTCCCTCTGCTGCTCCGGGGGGGGAGGGGGGGGCTCTCCAAGCCGAGCCTGCTCGCTCCCCCTCTCGAGACGGTCCCCCGCCCGCCTCGGCTCACGCTGCTCCTCGGGTGCAAGGCGCTGGCCGCGCTCAGCACGGGGATGCTGCAGATTTGGCGTGTCCGAGCGCCACACGTGCCCAGACCCCCGCTGTCCCAGGAGAAGGAACGCGAGAGCTGGGACGCGCAGAGAAGCGCTGCAGGCTCTTCTCCTGCCGGCTGCCCTTTGAAACACTCGACCTTTCCTCAGACTGTAAACGAGAGCCCTGGCCAGGGGCTGAGCCTCTGCGGGGCAGGGGTCTGGCTCTCAGCCACCTTCTGGAAGCTTCCGTCTTACTTTCCTAAGGAAAATTTCTGTATTTTCCCCAGTGCAGGTGTCCTAACCCCACAGCCTGTCTCTCTCCACCCTTGACCACTGATGTCCGAGGGACCGCGGCCGCGATGGCTTGGACTCTTCAGGCTCACGGCCCTCGGAGTCACGTCTGAGCCCGTCTTCCAAACTCAACTCCGCCACCAACCGTGCCTCCACCGTGGGACCCCGGGCACAGCCTCCTGGCTCGTTTGCCCCCAGCGGCCCCGCCCTCAGTCCTTGACACGCCTTCCTCCGGAGGATGCCGGGGAGTGGGGTCCAGAGGCTCCAGCACGAGGCGAGGACGGCTTTGCCGCCTCCACCCGGGTCCACTGGGAGACCTGCCCCCCGGGAGACCCACCCCCTGGGAAGCTCCCCCCCGGGAAGCTGGGCAGGTGTAGCTCCTGCTTATCCTGAGGCCACGGCGCCTGGAGGAGCCGGAGAGCCGAGCGGAGGGGCCGCCCAGAGACAGGGCCGCAGCCCCCTCGCCCGTTTCAGCCTCCCCTGCCCCCCCGCCCAGCGCTGCACACGAGTAAAGGAGACCCTTGGCCCTGGAACCAGGCGTCTTTGGACCACCCAGGCCATGCCCACCACTCGTCGCTAAGGAAACGAGCATCTGCAGGGGAGACCCCCACAGGTGTCCGTGCTGAGTCCGCAGAGCCGCGAGGGGGCAGGAAGTGGTTGTCTGGAACCGCTAAGTCTCGGGTGGGTTCGGAGCCCTCTGAACCCCGACCCGCTCGTGCCCCTCGCGTCTCTCATCCTTTCCACGCCTCCGCCTGCAAGGCCCTCTCAGCTGAGCCGGCCACGACCCCTAACTGCCGCCCAGCCTCTCCCACTTTCCTCCAAGCCAAACGGCAGCTATCGTCAATACTGACACCCAAGCTGTGTCAATAGCAACTTTTTCTTTTTTTTTTTTTTTTACTAAAAGATGTGATGTGATGAAGAATCCGAAGGAAAGAATCCAGACGCAGTTGAATGGACCAGAGAAGGGGTGAGCCCAGGGCTCCCTGTCTCTGGGGACCCCAGCGGGCTGCAGGACGTGGGGCGGGGAGCAGACCGAGCCTGGGAGAGACCGGTGCCTATGCTGCCGCCCGAGGGCTCGGCGGGACGAGCCGTGCCCTAGGGTGTAGACACGGTTCTGGCGCTGCCGTGGGGCTCAGCTCTTCCTCGGTCCCGAATGATTCTGAGCTGAACGAGAAGCTATTAACTGAGCTGAACGAGAACATCATGACGGCACGAGGCTCATCAGAACACGAAAGAAAATACTAGATGTGCTGGGACTGGGGGCCGAGAGCTCGAGGCGATGCTGCTGGACAGACAGTGCTGCCTCCCGCCGGGGGGACAAGGCGTCGCCTGCTGGGTCACAGGCAGTTCAAAGGTCAACAAGCAAGTCTCATTTTTATGCTCGCAATGACCCTATTTTTGGCGTGCTTGGGCTACGAACTCGACATGGTGACGAATGTTCTGCATGTAAACAAGTACATTCGCACAGCTCACAGGCCCACGAGCGTGGGGGGGGGGAGGGCACAACTGCTTAGCTTCAGGCTTCTGTCCTCCCACTACATCCCGTCGGCCATAACAGCGTCCGAGGGTCTGCCCCACACCAAGGGCACAGGGACGGTGAGAGGAGAAATGACGGGACGTGAGCACGTCCCCTTTGGCTCAGATGAAGATGCGAGGGTGGCTCAGCATGAATCCTGTCGGCAGCGTGTTCCAGACTCTTCAGGTGCATCATGTGAAGAACGGCTTAAAATACGGTGCATATATTAATCCATAAAATCACGAGATAAGCAGGTAACAGGAAGCCTAACTGAAGGCCATTTAAGTAAAATAATTAACCCAAACTGAAACAGCCTGTTTCTTGGTGCTGCTACGAAGGTGTAAACAAGGCTAGGTACGGTTTTAGATCAGGGACTCTGGCGACCCCCAGACTCTGCTCGGACGACGGGCGTCCACACAGCAGAGGCAGGGAGGCGCGAATCCAACCAGAGAGGGGCTGCAGCATGTTCCCGCGTGGGCTGCCGCCTGAAACATCTGACGACTCCTCGCACAGTAAACATGACAAAGAAATAAAAACAAACTCTATCAAGCACAGCCCTGTGCATACCACCAGTCACTGCAAAGTAATTCTTCTATTTTTCTCGGAGTTGTTGTTTTTTTAAAATGGAACAAATCACTGTGACAGAAGGAAAAATGATCTGAATTTAGCACGCATTGCTCAGGTACCCCTCCCTCTGCCATCAAAAATAAGCCACCACTCAGACCCTCCACACACGCGACCCACAGCAATAGTTCCGCGGGCATTTCCAGAATAAACTGAAGGCGGGAAAGGGAGCGACAGGCGTCTTCCTGGAGAAAGCGAGTACACCAGGAAATCGGTGTGGACCGGGAGCGCGTCGCAGCGTGCCGAGGGGCCCCCGGTTTTCCTGTCATCACATCCATTCCGTCAAACTGTGAGCGACGTGGCCAAGAACAGAACTTCTGGTGAGGCCAGAACCCGGGTGGCCGGCTTGCCCTTGCGGTGGAGACTTGCGCCAGCCCAGAGCCACGGCCCCGCAGGAGCAGAAAAGGACCAGGCAGGTGTTTCCATGGGATGGTTCAACGTGGCCCAAGCCAAGCGAGAATGGCAAGAGGACAGCCTGCTCGGAGCAAACACCAATCGTAATAATACGGTGTTTCGAACGCCACGAAGTGCCTCTTACCGACACAAAGAGACACTTAGCACTCCGTGTTTGCTGGAAATAAATAGTCATCTGGGAAAGACAGGGTGAAAGGCAAAAACTCATAAACATCTCTTCTCTGGAGTCCGTGACCACGAAGCAGTGAAGGGAACCTAAAACTCCGGCTTTGCGTAACGGCGACAGCAAACAGCTATCCCAGTGCAGGACCCTGGGTTATGTCTTTGAATTCTAAAACACGCTTCAGGGATTAAAGATCCTTTTTCCGCAAGGTAAGGAAAACCTTGCCTCCCGCGCCACAGTGGAAGCGGCCCAGGGCAGCGTTTAGGGTGCGGTCCCCCCAGGCCGGCCGGCGCTTAGAACCGGGTGGCCACTGACTCGTCCCTGGCCGGCGACAGCAGCTAACACCAGTCAGCACGACCCCAGGACACCCTGAAACCAATTTCGCGCTGTTGGCAATGAGAGTTGAGAATGTACATTTTCATATGCGCATTTCCTTTAATCCAGTTGAGAATTATTATGTTGACTGTCCAAGCTGAACTGTGTAAACTGTTACAGGTGTGACCAGCCATAAAGTGTGTGTTGCAAAAGTCATGCCTGGGAGCTCCCTGGCTCAGTGGGTTAAGGATCCTGTGTTGTCACTGCTGTGGCTCAGGCTGGAACTTCCACATGCTGCGGGCGTGGCCAAAAGATAAAATAAAATACAGTAAATAAAATGACTCTTGACTATCTGGGGCAACTCACAAGAAAGTCTGGCTTGCTGAGGTGCCTGTAGACGGGAGGGGAACCACGTAGGCGTGGGTGCACACCTGTGTGTAAAGAAGATGGGAACTTGGACCATCTCACCTGACAGGTGAGGACCATGCAGGTGAGCCGGAGGACCGCCCAGCCCATCACAGGTCGGAGAAGGATACTGCTCTGTGTGCCGAGGGCAGAGCCTTCTGCTCCATGAAGCCCTTCCCGAGAGCTTCCTGAAAAGGAGATTTTGCTAATAATCCAGTTCTCTTCTGCAAGCCTTTTATTTCCCCGTGAAGAACCTGTGTGCGCCATTTTCAGCATCTTGGCCCCAATGGCACATGGTCTGCGCACCTGCAAAAGCAGCAGGCAGGATGAAACCTCCCACTTATATCTGGGGATGCCCGGGTCCCAAGTGTGCTGCAAGTCCCTGGAGTAAATGACTTCCTGCTGGTGGGGTGCCCTGTGGCACGGCTATCAGTTGACTTGTTTCAAAAAACGGTACGTACCTCTCTGCCTTTCTCCTCTTTCTGCCACACTCAACTTCCCATTAAGGGGACTGCCAGTCATGTTTATTTTATGAAGTAATTGTAAAGTCAATATGGTGCTTGTTCTCATCTCATTCTCCTGCCCCTAAATTCTTGTGCCCTGAAGGCAGGTGCTTAGGCTGGTGAAGAATGGGCTGGCAGCCAGGGGAGGAAGCAGCGTCCTGACACACTGGCCAGGCATGCAGCTTAAACAGAGGCACTGAAAGTCGGGGATCCAGGGGCTGCGTGAGCTGTAGAGGACTATGTGATGCCAGCCGTCCCCGCCCAGGAAAAGATGGCACGGCTCCCACGCGGGGAACGTTACCCCTGCTTACTGGACGAGTAGGGCAGCCTGCGCAGGGGGATCTGAGCAGCCTAAGTCCCCCCCCCCCCGCCCCCGCGCTGCCCTGTGGCTGTGGTGGAATCCCCTGATGCCCCTGGCAGATTCCACCTGAGGTCTGTTCTGCGCTATTGGACTTTAGACCCTTGGCCACCAGGGGGCAGTGACTGCCATGTCCAGCCAGGTGCCGTGAGCGCGGGGACCCGTGGAGTTTATCTCAGAAGCCAGGCTGCTGCGGATCAAGCCCACTGGCTCACTGGTTATGATGTACGTGCGTTAAAGCAGTCGTTCACACGCGGCCCCCCTGCAGAGCCCTCGGAGGCGAAGGGAACCCAGCGCGGGGGCTGTGGTGCCCAGCGGCAGGCCGGGCCGGGCCGGGACGGCGGGGCAGCGGTTCTCTCCCCGTCCCCCTTACAGGCCTCGACGCGACCCTCCGCCTGAGCCTGACCGGAAGGGAAGCGGCCGCCTCCGGGGTCCGGGAAGCACCTCCTGTCACCTCCTGTCACCTCCTGTCACGCTGCGGGGAGAAAGGACAGCTTACTCTACTTTGTTCAAATCTCCCTCCTTTCAACAGCCTTTGGCGTCTGCCTCTGGGGCCCGCTTTACCAGGCTCTGCCCACAGCGCTGTGCTTGCTTACAGTCTGAAGCCGTAATGACATCCCGGAGTCTTTGCTGCAGAAGTTAGGCCGTGGGGGTCCAAAGCCCGAACTGTCTGGGCCGGGGCCGAGGGCGGCTCCTTTCCGCATGTGCCGTCCGGCGTGATTTACTTGTCCTTCCCGCGCCCCAGCTTCCTCATCCGTGACAGGAGGACACACCTCTGACGCTCTTGGCAGGCGTTCTGAAGGTTCGGTGGTGCATGAACACTCACGCGGTGCCCGGAACGGTGCCTGGGATGCAGGAACGCTCAGAGCACGGGAGCCGTTGTGCTCGGGGAGGCTCTGTGTGTGTGCCGGGCATCGTGCAAACTGGAGGGATAGCGAAGTAAGTCTGGGGGTTCCCCTTGTGCCTCAGCGGCAATGAACCCGACTAGCATCCTTGAGGACGTGGGGTCGATCCCTGGCCTCATTTAGAAGGTCTAGGATGCAGTGTTGCCGTGAACTGTGGTGTAGGGCACAAACGTGGATCGGCTCCTGTGTGGCTGTGGCTGTGGGGTAGGCTGGCAGCTGCAGCTCTGATTCGACCCCTCGCCCGGGAACCTCCATGTGCCACGAGTGTAGCCCTAAAAAGACAAAAATTCTGTGCTTCGCAAAGGAATGCCCATGCAGGGTCTAAGTCCTTAGAGCCCCAATGGCCTAAACAAAATCGAGTTATTGGAGTTCCCATCGTGGCGCAGTGGTTAACGAATCCGACTAGGAACCATGAGGTTGCGGGTTCGGTCCCTGCCCTTGCTCAGTGGGTTAAGGATCTGGCGTTGCCGTGAGCTGTAGTGTAGGTTGCAGACGCGGCTCGGATCCCGCGTTGCTGTGGCTCTGGCGTAGGCCGGCGGCTACAGCTCCGATTCGACCCCTAGCCTGGGAACCTCCATATGCCGCGGGAGCGGCCCAAGAAATAGCAAAAAAACAAAAAAAACAAAAAAAAACAAAAAACAAAATTGAGTATTTACCCCAAATGCAAATCACCTGCCCACGGGCCGCTGTACAACCCTGGACGTGGACAGAGCTCACTCGTGCGGGAGCCCAAGAGCTGTCTGCCCTGTTCCTTGCCCAAGAGGGCTCTGGGCTTGCACACAGCTCTGTGCCCGTGTCCCCATCAGCCAGGATTCAGACTCTGACAGATGGGCTCCTGGACTTTTAGGCAGAAGTGTGGGCTGGGAGAGACAGCGGTGGTGAGAGAGCGAGGGAGAGAGAGACAGAGATGGAGAGAGAGGGAGGAGAGAGGGAGGGAGAGAAGGGGAGGGGGGAGGAGAGACTGGGAGGGGGAGGGAGGAGGAGGGAGAGAGAGGGGGAGAGGGAGGGGGAGGGAGGGAGAAGGGGGGGAGAAAGACAGAGAGGGGGAGGGAGAGAGAGATAAGAGAGGGAGAGGGAAGGGGGGAGGGGAGAGAAGGAGGGAGAGAGAGCACCCAGCCCACAGCCTGCTGGGAGTGCAAGGCAGCGGACTAGTGATGTTGAAGCCACCAAGTGTTGGGGACTAGTGCCAGCAGCTGTGGGGGCTTAGGCAGGGCCCCTCCCGAGCCTCCGCGAGCCTCTGAGGGCTGGGAGGCACCTGACTGGCCCTTTGATCTCTGTTTGCTGCTGCTGGAGCTTCTCCAGCCTGAAGGGTGGGGGGTGTGGAAGGCTTGTCTGCACATGGTGTGGAAGCACAAACCGGCCCGTCGGGAGAGCCGGGAGATGTTACGCTAGGAGCAGCACTTCCTCCTTACATTTGCCGAACGTTTTAGGGTTGCAGCAGGCTTCCTGCGGAGTCTCAGAGCTTCGCCACCAACGAGGAGGCGCGGATGACAGCCCCCTTCGGAAAGGCAGGTAGGGACAGGTGACTTTCCCGACACGCGGCGGCCCCAGGGCTGCAGAGAAGGCTTTTGATGTTGCTCAGAGGTTCCGTGACGTTCAATGTCCAGCTGGCCTGGGGTGGGGGGTGTGCCGCTGAGAAGCCCCCACAGCTCACAGGGTTCAGGTCCCGCTGGCCTTGGTTGCATCTGCCACCACTGCGTTCACGTTGTGCAAGTACAGAAACTGGCCGGCCCGCCTCTTGCCCAGAGTGGGTTAGCTGAGCAGCCAGGGACGCAGAGGGGTCCAAGGAGCCCCCACGGCCTCGCACTTGGTCCTGCTTCCCTGCCCTCCACACGCGCCGGGACAGTCAGTGACGCCACCCCCAGGATCCTGTCCCCGCCCCCTCGGCCGTCCTCCGCAAAGGTCCCCCCAGCCCCCGGAGCTCCTCCGCTGCACCTGCCACACCGGCGTTCCAGGTGCTGCCCGCCTCCGAGACCCACTTCTCGCCCGGCTCACAGCCTTCAGCAATGCCGCCCTCGCTGGGCTTAGAGAGAAGAACGGCGGCGGTTTTAGGTGCAACTGGGTGACCTGCCCCTCCCTTAGATGCCCAGGGGCACTTCTCTTGAAGCTCGAGTCCCACCCCTGCTACCCAAGGCTGCCTGGCTCCTCTCCGCCGTCTCAGCTGAGGTCCTCTCAACACGTGGACCAAAGCAGCACTGCACATGGTGCTGCCCTGCAGCAAAGCCCGAGCAGCCCCCCGCTTCTCACGGTGGGCACCATGCCAGGATCGCGCAGTCCTCACACAGCCCCGCTGCACAGAAGCCACAGCGTGCACCTTTGATTTAAGCCCTGCCCACAGCACGTAAAAGTTCCCCAGCCAGGAATTGAACCTGCGCCACAGCAGCAACCTGAGCCATAGCAGCGACAACGCCAGATCCTTAACCCGCTGAGCCACCAGGCAACTCCGTAACTTACACTTCTGTACAAAATTTAAAGTCACCCATAACCTCGCTGAGTAAGCAACTATGATGCTTTCAAAATAAAAGCAATCTGTGAAAGACCCCGAGTTTGACAGGCTCCTCAGACCACAGGATGGAGAATGCAAGACCCCATCACCTCCCAAGTTCTCTCCTCAGAGAAAATCAACCAATGATTTCTTCCGATCCTCATTATTTTGATAGATGGATGGTTGACTGCTTTTCTAGGGCTGCACGCAGGGCACGGGGAGCTTCCCAGGCCAGGGGTCAGATTGTAGCTGCAGCTGCCGGCCTGCACCACTGCCACAGCAACGCCAGATCTGAGCCACATCTGTGACCTACACCACAGCTCACGGCAGTGCCAGGTCCTTAACCCTCTGAGCCAGGCCAGGGATCGAACCTACACCCTCATGGATGCTAGTCGGTTCGTTTCCACTGAGCCACAACAGGAACTTTCTGATTCTTTTTATTAAAAAACAATCATACGTCCAGCACAAATGAACATCTCCTCAGAAAAGAAAATCATGGACTTGGAGAAGAGACTTGTGGCTGCCTGATGGGAGGGGGAGGGAGTGGGAGGCATCGGGAGCTTGGGCTTATCAGACACAACTTAGAGTAGATTTACAAGGAGATCCTGCTGAATAGCATTGAGAACTTTGTCTAGATACTCATGTTGCAACAGAAGAAAGGCTGGGGGAAAAATGTAATTGTAATGTATACATGTAAGGATAACCTGACCCCTTTGCTGTACAGTGGGAAAACAAACAAACAAACAAACAATCATACGTATGATTATTTGACTTAACTCTATGCCCCCGACTGAGCCACAGGCTCCACAGCACAGGTGCTGTGTGTGCTTTGCTCACCGGGGCCTCTGTGCGTAAGGTGTGCTCAGCACAAAACACTTCTGGCTGCACGGACACTGAGACACGAACGTGTGTGCTCTTCAGTCTATGAAGACAGCACAGGAACACCTAAGCCTGACCAAAGAAGAAGACCAGGGAGTAAAGAGCAAGACCACGAAATGTTGTCATTTCCGAGAGAAACGATTCCGAGTGCTTATAAAACACGTCCTTTTCTAGGACCCGTTTGCGTTGTAGCCAAAGGAGAAAGCCAGAGGGAAGCGCCGAGAGCCAGGGTCCTCAAGATGATTAATGCCGTAAATAAAGCCAGGTGACCTCCGACCCCACGAAGCAAGCGCAGAGCAGAACCTGACTGTGTCCATCGGCTTGCCGGGCATCCACAGAGAGGCGTCCACTCGAGCAACAAGGCCGCAGATGAAGACATTTTCACGAGGAGTGTGCGTCTGAGCCCAACCTGGTCAAGATTATTTTATCCGTTGCTGGAATTCGTTCACTGATTTTGGGGGGCCCTGCCCATGGCATGTGGAAGTTTCCAGTCCAGGAATCGAACCCATGCCACCGCAGCCATTTAAATAAAATTGGCCACGTCAGTGATTACACCAGGCTGGATCCCTAACCTACTGAGCCACTAGGAATCTCCCGGCGTGCAGCACGCGTGGTTCTCATCCAGACCCCAGGGAGCTCAGTGAGCACCGCCGCTCGTGTCGTAGAGGATGCATTTTGATGCCTTTGCACTACCCTTGCTCTGAGGGAAGGACCCATGATTCCAGCTGCGAAGGACGCTTCAGTGCCTGGAAGAGGTGCTCTTTGAAGTGGTCTCTGGCTTCCCCCACATGCCCGGTCAGGGGTACAGAGGAAGGAGCGGGCCCTGATTGGACGGTTCGTCAGCAGAGGCTCCCCCTCTGCTCCCGGAATCGGTGGGGATGGCCGGGTCTGAGAAGTCAGCAGAGATGCTACTCTGATCAGAGGGATTCAGAATAGGAAGTGGACTCATAATCTAATCCCAGCCAATGAGAAACAGAGACAAGTTTGCTGCAGATTTTCTCACTCTGATGAGGTTCTTTCCAGAAACGACCTTCCCTTTACTGGACATTGTCAGGCAAGGGCTGGACCTGTTGCTGTTAGTGTGTCCAAAGCGACATCTTAATTTACGTATAATGCCACTACGTGTTTTGTGTAGTGGCTTTTCTTAGGGCGCGGAGCACCCACACGAGTGTTGTCATGGCTGCTGAATTTCCTTTCCGAGAAGGTATAATCCACGTGTGCCGCCATCTCCCTACCGTGCATCGAACACGTGCCCGTGCACTTTAGCCCAGCAGCATCTCTTCATGATGGGACTTGCCAGCATTCTCTGCCCCACGGAACTCCTAGGGTTGTGCATTTCTTTTCTCTCTTTTTTGTTTTGTTTTGTTTTTTTGCTTTTTTTAGGGCTGAACCCTTGGCATATGGAGGTTCCCAGGCTAGGGGTCAAATCAGAGCTACAGCTGCCGACCTACACCACAGCCACACCCATGCAGGATCCAAGCCGTGTCTGTGACCTACACCACAGCTCACAGCAACACCGGATCCCTAACCCACGGGAGAGAGGCCAGGGGTCGAACCCGCATCCTCACGGATACTAGTCAGGTTCATTAACCACTAAGTCCCAAAGGGAACTCCTTGGTTTGTGCATCTCTAAAGAGCTAAGCTGCACGTAACATTAACCAAATGAGTAAACTCTGCCTGAAGTTCTGTACATATTTTACCACCAGACTTTGGCGCACACACATGCGCACACGTACACATGCACGCACAGAAAACCTCTTTCACAACTAGTCCAAGGACCCTCGTGGAAGGCAATGCTTTTCATTTAAATACAGAGCAAATACGGTTTTAAAGCTGCTTTGCCACAGAGTAAACTGGGTAACATGTTCTAATGCTACGTTTACAGCTCCACGGAGCTTTCCGTATGTAGGGACCCACACTATCACCACGTCAATCTGGAGAACGTCCAACCAAAGAGCACACAACACCGTCAGTGTTCCAGAATGTTCCGTCCTGCTCCTTCTGGGAAGCAGCCCCTCCAGCTGGTTTTTTTCACGGGGCTTCCGTGACACCTGTTAGTCTTTCTGTTTCTGAACTTTATAGAAAGAAAAACACGCGTGTTTCTGAGTCCTGTGTCCTTCTTGCGGCATAACCTCTTGGAGACTGAGCCACGCTATTCAAAGACCGGCCGTCCGTGTGTGTTCTTGCGTGGGGGTCCACTGGGCGAACACGCCCCTGAGCCGGGAGTGATGGGAGCAGGCGTGACATGTCTGTGAGTATGTCTGGGGTCAGAAGGTCAGGATCACAGTTCCTCTTTCCTGCATCCCCGTGCCACCCGCATTAGTGATGTGATGGGAAGATTTGGGGTTTCCGAGTCAGAGAACAGAGTTTGAACTCAGTTTGCCATTTACAAGTTTCATGAAACTCAGTGACCCACTAGTCCTGTCTGAGGCTTTTCAAAATAACAATGCTACTGAAAAGATTTACTGTGGTAATTAGATCAAATGATTCATTAATATATAAAATTATTTTCAACTGAAAAGTATCATAAAAGTGCTAGCTATTTAAAAAAAAAAAAACTATCCTTTCTGGATGTTTAGAAGACAATAACAGACACCAGAAAAATCACCAGGTCTGGGGTTTGATCCCAGTTCTCTAGTTGTGACATTTCAAAAAAAAATCTCTTTGCTTCTAAACTTTTAACCTCAAAATGGGAAAAATATTTTCACCCCCAGTGCCCATTGTATGGGTTCTTTTGAGACTCAAGGCAGATGTGGCCCATAACTACGGGATCTGTAGTCAGTGGCAATGAGGGTTATTCTGTGTAGAAACATGGTCGGACACCTCTCAACTGCATATGTCCATTTAAACATTCATTTAAATAAAAGTATCGACATCCGTTATTATACCAAAAACTTAAAAATATATGAATGGGTGATGGTAAAGCAACAGGTAGAATTCTATAGGGGGTTTTATGGGGTTCCTCCATGGCCCAGTGGGTTAAGAATCCAACTGCAGTGGTTCAGGTCACTGGTGAAGTAAGAGTTCGAGCCTGGGCCCGGGGTGGTGGGTTAAAGGATACAGCGGTGCCCCAGCTGTGCTGTAGGTGCAGCTGTGGCTCAGAGTCAATCCCTGGCCCAAGAACTTCCATATGCCACAGGTGTGGCCATAAAAAATTCTGTAGCAATTTCCCGTGTAAAACATACACGAATGGCTAGCAAAACACAATAGCATAGGTCAAACTCAGCGCTAAAATACCAACAGCAGTGAATTAAGATCAGGAAAAAGTTGTATCACCACCATGTCTAGTCAACATTATGTAGGAGGCTCTGGTCAACACATGAGTTAATTGCCCACAGTGTGTGCGTAAATATTAAAAGAGAGGATATGCTTATTCACAGATGAGAGGGCTTCATACCAAGGAAACTGGAGAAATTTTCTAAGCAGTATTAAAATTAGCAAGAACTCAATGAGGTGGTCAGATCTTAGAAAATACAACAGTTTTCCATTTTACGAGCAGTCACCATGCTGACGTTTAAACTGGAGGCAGATGTAAAGAAACAGAAACAGAGTAGGTCCTGAAGGCAGGGGACCAAGGTGCTGCCAGAGGAGATGAGGTGATTGGAAAACCGCTAAATCCACAAGTGCAACTTCAAAGAACGAGGCAAAGATCTCACCTGCTGATACTGAAACACACGACAGAGCTCATGCTATCAAATCAGCATGGCACCGGCACAGAAGTGGAAGAAAAACCCAGATCATCCAAAGGAGTAAAGAGCCTAGAAACAGCTTCAAATACGTGTGGCGAAGAGTCAGTGACAAAGTGGCCTTGCCTGTCAGTAAGCAAGGTGGCGTCGCTCGGCAAGGCCACCCACCCAGTCAGCATCCATGTGAGAGTAAACACGGACAGACAGACACTGCAATGGACACAACTCGAGTTCCACACTGAATACAGATCTGCATGTCAAAAGAGATGTAAACGCACTGGAAAAGCTTCGTGTGACTATTAGTTTAAAAAGAGGTAGAACTTCTTAAATAACATAGAAGAAAATAAACAGGCCACAAAATCAACAGATTTGGCTACACAAAAATGTAACATTTCGCTATGGAAAAAGGCACCATAAGCAGACTGAGGGGTCCGATGGTAGATTCAGAGAAAATACTCACAACATAGGACAGGAACAGAACTGCTATTCCCCTCAGTGAAAGGAGAGTTGAAATTTGCAAGAAAAAGACAACCAGGTAGAAGAGGGTCAAGGGCAGTGGTGGCAAGTCACACCCGTGGAACCACAAGCACATGAAGGACACGGAGGCTGACGTGCGTCACATAAACGTGCGTTAAATACGCAGCAGTGACATCGGCCAGGGGTTGAAAGACTGATGACGCCTGCGGCTGCTGGTGGAAGAGGAGATCCCTACGACGTGCTTTGGAGAAACCCGACGTTGTGGATTCGATTCTGCGTGATGTTCCCACCAACCCAGCAGCTCTCTGGCTGGGGACCCTTCCTGCCAAGCGAGAGCCCCGGGGTCCAGGCCACGTGCACAGAGACGCCCGCCTGCCGTGTGCCCCCTGGAACAGCGAAGCCCCAGGGTCAGGCGGAAGGCTACTGGCAGAGGAGAGACAGCATAAACTCAGGGTAAACCGCCCCTTGGGATGTTCTGGTACTAGTGTAAGAAGAGATGGCCTGTGATATTTTGATCAGACTGCTGTCCCGATGCACAACTCAGTAAGAAAGGGAAGTTGCAGAGACCTCTTTTTATAATAATACTGTTGTTCCCAAGAAAAAGCTTTTCTATCCATGTAGATACACTTACGAGTGGACACAATTAAACTTGAACTTCTGGACAGAATGAGGAGAATAATGTTAGCTTGGTCTTCATATGTTTTGTTTGCTTGGTTTATTATCACTTGAAAATTCAAAAACTGAATCAGATAAGAAAAAATCAGTAACGTTTCTGCATCCAATCAGCAGTTTCAACATCGCAAGTGCTAAGAAGACTCTGTCATATTCAAAGGGAAGACTGCACCACCTCGCAGCAGTCTTTAAAGTCAAAGCTTAGTGAGGCGCGGTTTGTGCTGCAACAGCCTTAAACGAGCAGAGACAGATGTCTTTAACCGGAACACCCTACTAGGGGGCCCAGCTATTCTGAGTCCTCCTCGTGCTAACTGGGAGAAGCCCTGGGGCTGGACGTCCCCCACCCAGCGTCCACGGCACGTCACCTGTGGCCGGGGGACAGCTGGGGAGAGGCGAAGCCTTTGGTGTGACGTGCACTCTGGTTAGCAGACTTCGCACAGATGCACGAACATCAACAGCCTGTGTGACCTAACAGTCAGGGCAAAATCAGGCTCGCAGCTACTAGCTTACAAAAAGCCAACTCAAGCATATTCATAATTTTCATGCAGATGTCACCTTATCTTTTTAAAATTGCTTTTTTATGAAAGATGACATTTTATTGGTGAAGGAGTGCACAGAGGGTTTATTTCCTAGCTGATTGGATTCAGAAGTGGGATCCTGCCGTGAGCCCTGGGGAATGTGCACGCAGAGGTGGCAAAGCCTGCAGCTGGGCTAACACGGGAAAGCAGCCTGTGTGGCGGGGGATGGACGGGGCAGCCGCCAGCCGGACTTCCACGAGCACGACTCTCAGCATTAGCTGTGAGACCGTGGGGCTCTGACCGAGCCGAGAGACCAAGCGTCTGCCCAGACTTGCAGGGTCCTGTACGAGGACTGGGATTTTAGACACCTCATCCTCTGCAGAAAGCGCGGGGCCCCTGATTCTGGAGTATGACTCTGAAGGCTTGTCATTTTTTAGCAGAGCCCCAGGGTCCCTCAGGAGGCAAACTCGAGACGTCAAGGGACTAAGTCTGCAGAAATACGCAAAGTAGAAGCTTGAGGTCCCTGCAAAGCACCTACTGTCACACAAGTGCTCCCTGTGGCTGGATACTCAGTGGCTTCCTCGGTCACTTGGCTTAAAGGCAGGTCTCCGGCCCCTCTTCTTGGCCACAGTGGTGTTTCTTCATGTTTGCTGACAGTGCTATTTTTTTTTTTTTCTGCTTTAAAATAAAAATTTTTTTAAGGGCCACACCCACAGCATATGGAGGTTCCCAGGCTAGGGGGTCCAATCGGGAACCACAGCGGCCGGCCTCCACCACAGCTGCAGCAACACGGGATCCAGGGCGTGTCTTTGATCTACACCACAGCCCACAGCAACGGCGGAGCCTTAACCCTAAGCGAGGCCAGGGATGGAACCCTCATCCTCATGGATTAGTCAGGTTCATTCCTGCTGAGCCTTAACGGGAACTCCAACAGTGGCTCATTTATGAGAAAAGTCCTACCAGGAAGAGAAGGGCCCTCTCGTCCCGAGAGTGTCGTCTCACTGGGAGACGGAGCGCAGACCTTGGGAGACGAGCTTTCTGAACGCAGAGGATGAGAGCGCTAATCATTCCCAGGCTGTGCTTCTCTCCAGACGCCGTGCGGGTTTCGGAAGATCACAGTCCGTGGTGTAAAGAGATGCCCTGAGTGGGCTCATTACAGCGTGAAGCCAGAGCCTCCTCCACCCAATTAATGTTTTTCAGGCCCAGCTTCACTCAACAGGCTCAAATTAGGAAAAACTGTGCAATGAGGTACACGACAAAGTCGGGAATTGCACACAGAAAAAGGAAAAATGCCATGGAAACAGTCACTTCCCTCGTAGTGTTCACACGTGCTTATCTTTTAATTCGTGGCTAAATCCCAAGGAAATGAATCGCCTCGAACTGACCCGATGTAACCCAAAGCACACAGACACACAAAGCCCCACACGCCTTTTCGGGGTGAGTCCCCTCACTCACAGCCTAATCCATGAGAGGTTTCACTGTAGAAGGGCACAAAGAGCCGAGTGGACCATCACCACACACCTCGCGTCTGCTGTTTCGAACTGGAGCTGGTGTGACTCAGGCAGAGAAGCAGGGACGTGCCGTGTCCAGGAGGGGCCCCGACCACCAGCCCCGGAGGGCCAGGCACCCCCTCTCCTCCCGACCCTCTGCTGCGCGCAGGGGCTCAAGACCACACCCAGCGCTCCGCAGGCCCAAACATGCTCTAAGAGGTGAAAAATTAACTTCCTTAGATGTCGCATCTCGGTATTCCTCCATCTGTAGGAAACATTTCAGTGTTGGGGAACACTGCCTGTGGCTCCATCTAGACCCTCAGTCCAAGAGCCCAAGGCCTCCTGTTACTCACGCCCCGACAAGAGTCAGCCTTTCCCAAACTAAACTTGCCGCCTTTTCCTAAGAACTGGCTTCCCCTCCCTCCTCCTCAGTTCAGGGCGTCACCATCCCCGCAGGGGCTGGACCTGGACACCTACCCAGCCTCTCTCCCCACTTCCTGTGGGAAGGCTCCCCAGCCTTTATACACCTGCCACCAGAGGGCGCCTCGTCCTCCGTGTCCCACCTCTCCCCTCCGGGGAGGCCCCCTGTGGGTCTTGCCCAAGCGGCTGCAAGTCTCCCAGAGCCCTTCCACCTCCAGCCTGAGCCCTGCATCCCCCTCCCCGTCAGCTGGTAGAACCCTGTCCGTCCTTACAGAACGAAAACCAGCCGTGACTTCCCTCGTCCTCGGCTGCCAGCCCCTTCCCGTGGATCCCCTGGAGCGCCTGGCTCTCCATCCCCGTCACAGCCACTGTCTGGTCAGGGTGAGCCCTCCTCCTTCTTCAAAGGTGCCGTCAGCTCTCTTGCTCAAGGCTTCACCCTCAGTTCTTGCTTCCTCTGCTCCTGAACAATTCCTGGGATGCTCTGATCCACTAGACAGAGTCGGTTTCCCTCTACCCCTTCCCTTTCAGGGCCCTGCTCTCTCCCTGACACAGCATTGGTGAATTTATTCTAGTTGTTTAGCAAGTCTGTGTAATCTACTAATGTGTTAACTGGGCAGGGGCAAGGAAATTCCCCCCGTTTCCCTGTTTTGTTTACCATTCTATCCCAAATAGGACACAAGTCCTAAAATACGTTTGTTGACTGAATATAGGAATGAATGAATAGATGGATGGATGAATGAATCAGTCCACAAGGGAAAAGAAGGACGGGTGGATGGAGGGATGGGTGGGTGGATGGAGGGATGGGTGGGGGGATGGAGGGGTGGGTGGAGGGGTGGGTGGAGGGATGGGTGGATGGTTTGTGGGTGGATGGATGCATAGGTAGGAATGAAGGCTCTTTTACTCTATGGAGAAAACTTTCCTCATATAATGCCGTGGTGACAGCATACAATCAGTAAATTACAAAGGGACTAGAAAGAAAGAGATAAGGTGGCCAGAACAGGCAGCCAGAATTCTCTTCTACTCCACTGTCACCAGCGGTATGCACCCAGCAGGCCTAGGTCTCTCCAGGCTCCTTGCTAGGGGGAATTTTTGAGCCCTCCAATCTGTGACTCGTGGGGAAAAAAAGGTGACTACTGAGCCTGGGAGAGGAAACTGTTTGCCTCAAAAAGCAAATTCCCTGCTTCATGTCTCTAAGCAATCATTTCAGAAGCTGGGTTCAGACAGCCCTGTGGTTTGAACGAGTTAATGTGTTACGAAGGAGTGAAGAATCTAGATTCTTCCGCTTTCCACCAACAAGATCGGGTCTGATATCCAGGAAACTGTTAAATTCTTCAAACCCAGGCTGAGAATCTTCTTGACAGGCAAATGCATCTCTCGGCTCTGAGGAGCAGTTGCCGAGAGACGCAGGTGGGGGGCTGGCTCCTCCCTGCGAGGGCCCCGGGAGTCAGTCACGGGAGAGCCCCGTCTGTCAGCATCACCGACTCCTTTGTTGGCTTAAAATCAATATGTGCTCTTTCTCTATTCATGTTTGGTCATGAAACCTTCAATTTTATTAAATCTGTGTAATTTTTACTGTTTAGGTTTTCCACTGTATCCAAAGAAATCACTAATACATCACACGTTACCCATGAAGCTGGTTAGAAGTCAGAACTGCTTCCCAAAGCCTCCTGCCGTTTTTCTGCCTGGGCCACAATGACACACGGTCTGGGCCTGTGAGCAGCACATGCAAAATCCTGGGCTCCTCTTACAGAGGATTCTAGTGAGAGGTAATTACAGCCCAAGTGTCAGGGTGCAGCCCAGGGAGGAGACTCCCATCTGCCCCAGGAGGCAGGGAGGTCTGGGAGGACTTTTGCAGCGGAGGGGGCTACAGGGTGTCTGCTCTTCTACGTGTCCAGGCCCCAGACAGCCACTGGCTGGAAGGGGACATGTGGGTTCTGGAGTCTTATGCAGCCTTCACATTTCACTGTCACTCGAACGGGAGCCCAGACGGATACCAGTGAGGAACAGGCATGGTGTGCAGAGGACCGAGTGTAGAGAACCTCGACGGCGGCTTCGAGGAGCCGTCCTCACACGAGAGAGACACGTCCTTAATGCTAAAGCTGAAGACCGAGCAGAACAGAACAATCCCAGAGCACAACTCATCCTTTCATCATCGCGGCAAACACTCCTCTCCTTCTGAGAAAAAAACACTGTCTGATTAAAGCCACTTGTATTCACGAGAAGAAAAATGTGTGTGAATCACTGCAGGTTTGTTGGTTTATTTGGGTTTTGTTTGTTCTGTTTTTAAGTGTAACATTCCAGATCAGGGAACCTGGATCACTCCAAATGTTTGCATCACATGATACAAATTGTAAAGTACAATGTAAAGTGTCATATACAATATCACGGCGGGGAAGGGATCTCTCCCACAGCAATAATGTATCTTGCTTGTTTCTTCCAATATTTAATCAACCGCTATAACACGTTGTATCTGGAGATTGGAATTCTTACTTTAAGAGAATACTGTAAGGCCTTTGGAACAAGAAAGTTTTGTTGTTCATGGATGACACTGCTAAGTGTAAAATCATGTCTAACTTGGATTAAACAAAATGGCTGAAAAGAATGTGTCCTCAGACACTTGAAAATTTAATCCAGATTAAAAATCAGGAACTCATGGCACTGTGGTCAGAAAGATGCTCGATATGATTTCAATTTTCTTAAATTTACCGAGGCTTGCTTTGTGGCACAACATGTGATCTATGCTGCAGGTGGGAATGTAAATTCATGCAGCCACTATGGAGACCAGCACAGAGGTTCCTTAAAAAACTAGAAACCGAATTACTCTATAATCCTGCAATTCCACTCCTGGGCATGCATCTGGAGAAAACTATAATTTGAAAAGATACATGCATCCCAAAGTTCACTGCAGCACTATTTACAGTAGCCAAGACATGGAAGCTACCTGAATGCCCACTGACAGAGGAGTGGATAAAGAAGAAGTGGTACATATATACAATGGAATATTACTCAGCCATAAAAAAGAATGAAATAATGCCATTTGCAGCAACATGGATGGACCTAGAGATGACCATCTTTAGTGAAGTAAGTCAGATAAAGACAAATATCATATGATATCACTTATATGTGGAGTCTAAAAAAAATGATACAAATGAACTTACATACAAAACAGAAATAGACCCACATAAAAACCAAATTTATGGTTACCAAAGGATAAAGGGGTGGGGGAGGGACAAGTTAGGAGTTTGGGGTTAACAAGTATGTACTATATACGAAAGAGATGAACAAGGACCTACTGTACAACTATACCCAATATTTGGTGATAACCTATAATGGAAAAGAATCTGATAAAGGACATTACACACAGATATAAAACTGAATCACTCTGCCACACCTGAAGTTAAGACGATACGGTAAATAAACTATACTTTAAAAAAAGTCAGGAACCGATAAAGGATTTTTGAAAGGCAAATTTCTGTAACTGCGGAAAGGCTGAACTAGGCATGTGCACTTACTCTGTCTTCCGTGGGCATCTGCTGCTCTTGCTTAGTTCAAGCCGAGACACTGAGTGAACCCATGTTGTTGAGTTATCATTTTTGAATGTCCAGAATCAGGCAACTATCGATTATCAAATACACTTTAAAAACTAAGCAAATGTATGTACGTATGTATTTGTCTTTTTTGCCTCTTCTAGGGCCGCCCCTGCAGCATATGGAGGTTCCCAGGCTCAGGGTTGCATTGGAGCTGCAGCCACCGGCCTACGCCAGAGCCACGGCAACGCAGGATCTGTGGGAAAGCGTGTTCGTGGGTAAGCGGCTCACACACAGACGCTCTCTATAACTTGCCCTACGTGCGGGTATTTTTTCATGTCGGAAAGGGAAACGTATTTTACCCTTTAATGTCTGCTCTGCGGCTGCTGTGGCTGCAACATTCGTAAACGCCCCACCTTTTTGAAGCAGTCGGGAGAGTCACCTGCCCGTCTCACACTGACGGGTTTTCTAGAAGCCCTGTGGGACGCTTTCCGGAAGTCCTGCTTCTGGGCCGCGCTCTTCCGGGTGGCTGACGGCAGCCCACGCTGCCCCCCGGGAGGGGCACACCCCCTGACCCTCCAACACCAGGAGAAGAGGCAGCTACCGAGAAGATTTTAAAAATGCCCCAGGGCTCATCATAGCCTTCCGAATGCCACGAATCCTCCTATTTGAGGATTTCTGCATCTCATTTGATTTTCGCAAATAACCGTTCAGTCACACAGGCCAAGGCAGTCGCGCAGGTTGAGAGTTAGAACCAAGTGCCAGGCTTTTCAGTCAAGTGCTGGAAAGGGCCCAGGAACCACCCCAGACTCCCTTTTATTTAAGTTGGACACACCCCTGCACACATCGCTCACTCGGCAGAAGCTTGAGCGGTGGTCACAGGGAGAACCACCCCGGTCTTCATTCAGAGAAGGTGGCAGAGGTGAATCAGGGCTTAGGGTATACCGGGGAGGGAGCCCAGCGCCACCTGTGCCCAGGTGTTCATGCCCCATTGTGAGCAAACTCTTACGGAAAACCTACATGCACCGGAGAGCTGGGGACCCCGTTCCCACTGCTCTGCAAGCTCATGTACACCCAGGAGCAGCCCCGAATCTCGTCGCTTTTAGACAACGTGTGGATTCCAAAGATGGAGCCCACCCGTTGCTGGGAAGGGATTCCACAGGACTTGCCGGGGGGTGAGCGGCCCCTTACAGGGTCTGCCTCTGTCTCACGTGACTTCACCGACCGAGGAGCCCCCGGACAGGACGGACCCTGCAGAGGGTCTCGGGCCCTCTCTCAGCGCTCAGCCTTGCTCTCCCTTGGGTTGAGAGACTGCTTCCTGCAATGCCTGCACGGGTCGCTGAGGATGCGGGCGTCTGAGAGTGCGAAGGGCTGGGAGGTGGGAGCAGGAGCGCGGCCCGCGGGGGCGGTGGGCAGCGAACAGGCCCCCTCCTTGGAAATTCTTGGGGTGGGGGGGCTGCAGCTTGGCCAGTGTTTGTGGGTGAGGATGCGGGACGGCTCCCTGCTGCCCTCGTCCCTCCTTCAGCCCCCGCCCCCCGTGAGGAGTGGCTTCCTCAGCTCCCTCTGGCCCCCCCCCAAGCCCACCACCAGGAGGAAGGAGAAGGCGCCGGTCAAACGTACCCCTCAGCCCTCTGTCCGTCTGTCTGGACAGATTCAGGGCCCTGCATCAGAGGGCACTGCGTGCTGTGCAGCACTAAGGAAGTAACAATTTACTGTCCACTGCACAGTAGAAGCCGTCGTCGGTGATTACTGAAAGAACCACGAGTGAACAGCAAGATCAGAGGCTAAAATCATCGCGCTGCCTCTCCAGTGCTCGGGGAGTAAAGGGGACAGGAAGGCTCTGGGCAGTCTCCACCGATCCCCTGGGGGCCTCTGGACGCTGCCCTTGCAGCAGACTCAAAGCACAACCTGCTTGGAGGTTGGAGATGACCTTTCGTGCACCTGCAGGCCCCGGAGTAACTGCTCAGGCCAGAGGAGGCGCTTTCGCATTTAGATTTTTCATTGACTTTCCCAGGTGAGCCAGTGCCGCGATGCTGCACCCACAGGTGCAGAATGAATATTCACAGCGTAATGACACGGGCTCCTCCCGCTCTGCAAACGCTGCAGATGGTCATGGCTCACGCCTTCCATCAGGGAATCACGCCTCTAAATCTCCTCCCCGCAAAATAAAGTCTCCTGGCTAAAAAACAGGATAATCCTACGGGCGTAATATCTCTGGTCAGAGTCACCTTAATATTTCCCGTCTTACAAAAGGACACACACACACACACACACAACCTACAGGGAAAGAACCTGCACGGGACCTCAGGGCTGCGGCTGAGACAGGCCCTGGAGAGGTGTGTGGCTACTGCTGGTAACCCTCTAGCTGTGGTCACACTGGACTCTCAGCTTGTGCATGGCCTGGACAGGGGGCCTTCGGGAGATTATCACATAAAAATAAAACTGAACACCCAGAGCGCCCCGGGATTGCAGAAGTGGATCTGAGACAGGAGGCGAATCCTGCAGCCCTCGGGCCTCCCAGCCCCTTTGTAGGTGAAACAGAAACCTAAGCAGCGGGACAGATGAAAGCGAATCACAAAAATAGTCCGTCTTCCCGGCTTCCGTCCTGTTGCTTCTGAACCTGCCGCCCTGCGGCATCTGGGACGATGAGCAGGGTCTCCGTGGGGCCAGATTTAAATGGGAAAGGTAGACAGGCCGCAGCACAGTCTTCAGATGAAAGGGTAGAGGATGATACAGAAAGAAAAGAAAGAAACCTTGTCTCGCAATTAGAAAAAAGAGTGTATGTGCTGCCAGAAAGGCAGACCTGAATTGGGGTTTGGGCAAACTTAAAAAAGTACTTAAATATATACATATTATTCATTGTAATATAAATATAATAATATGTAAATATGCATATCTTCGTATATAAAATATTTAGAATAAACATAAATACATATTATAAGTGTATAAAACTGAATATGACATTTTGATAAATTTGCATTCATTGCATAAATAAATTTGGCTTAAAATGGAAAGCAATTTATTAGTGTTGAAATGAGGCACAGAATGCTTATGCCAGGATTTTGTAAAATGGTCATTTCAAAACATGCATCATTTCTGTTTGGAAAATAAGGAAACCTAAATATTTGTCCAATCCCACCACAGACAGTGACAACCGGGACGTCACAGGCTTATCTTCTCATGTGGACAAAAATGTTACCGGCCCTGCGAGGTGGGGCTTGGCGGCCGGGGCTGCAGCTGGACTGCGGCCTGAGTCACAGAGAAGCCGTCCTACCTAGCGAAGCACATTCAGGGAGGGGGTTGTATTTTTTTCAAGTAATTTTTACCAAGTATTATTCAATTTGGCTTGGAAATTAGTGCACCTTTTCCCTTTAGACATCAGGGAGACGGGTAAGACGGACGTGTTGGCGTCAGAATGAAGCGGCCGCCTTGTCGCGCAGGCCGTCCACACGCCAAGGTCGGGGGGCACGGCCAGTGACATCAGGCAACAGAAGCCACGGCTGGCGTGGTCAGCAGCCCACCCCCCTCGGGGGACGCGCTCCGGGGGGCATCGCCTGACCTGCTGGGCCCAGCGCCCCCCGGATCCCCGGAGGCACACGAGACGGAGAAGCTGGATGACTGAAGAGGTGCATCTGTCAGCGCCCTGGCCTCCCCATCGAAACCAGCCTCCGCCTGCCCGGCAGCTGTCACCGGGGTTCAGGAACGAAAACAGTGCCAACAGGCACTCGCCAACAGTAAGCCTTTCCCACGGTTTCCACGCTTTCTCTTAATTTTCCTCCTGCCTTCGCCCTAGATTAATCAGTGAGCTGCCACCCACTTGAACAGCGACCACGCCGTCCACACGATCCCATTACAAGGGTCTCCTCTGGTGCGTCTGCAACGGAACTCCAGACACTGCCCTGAGTGTGAGACGTGCGACCAGACGCGCGACCTTGAGCGTGTGACCCTGAGCATCCTCCACGGCCCCGGAGGGCAGACGAGGCTTCTGGTCCCTGTGGTGCTCAGGGCAGGAAGGACAGGGTCTGGGGCACTTGCTACTTCCCGCCGGAAACCATCTCGCCGAGGGACGGCTCCAGGATGGCATTTCTCAGCAATAGGACGCGGTGACAACTGGGTACTGCAGTTATTAGCATTCAAAACCCATCCGAAGCTGCAGCTGAACCCCAGCTGCCGGCAGGCTTGCAGAGACCCAGCGCCCTGCACGCCTCTCAGACAGAGGCCTTCTGCAGAAGAGCATGCCGTGGCCAAACCACGCTCCGACGTAAACTCTCCCTCCGAGGACAGTGGATAACACAGTCGCACAGCCATCACATCCGGAAGCTTTCAACTCTGCACCCGCGTCAGAGTCAGCTGAAAGCCTGGGAGGACTCAGGCCGCGGCCCCGAGTCATGCACAGCGGCGTGCAAGCTGCTGCCAGCCCCGGGCAGGGTGGTTCTGGAGGGTTGGGGAGGATGGGGAGGTAACCCCCGTCGCCAGCCACCCCAGCCGTGCCTGGGGCGGGCTCTGTCCTTGCCAACGTGAAAGGGGAGTGATCCTGTGACCCGCAGCTGGCTCTGTGCAGGTTCAAGTCCCTCCTGTGCGGGGTGGAAGATTCAGCCTGTGGTCGTACAGGGACTCCAAAGGCGCCGGTCAGGGGGCAGCCCCGCAGCTCCGAGGTTGACAGCAAGCAGACGGGCCTCTGACCTCTTCGGAGAGCCGATGCGGTGGCCCTGGACGAGGCCCTGGGGCACAGGGCAGGTCACTCTGGCCACTCGGGAGCCCCGCCCCAGACAGCACGTCACTGTCACTGTCACCTACAGACACAGGTCCCTCTGCAGCCCCACCTCCTGGCTAGCCTTTTCCGTTTTGAATTTGCACACCCCTCCCCCTTCACGCTCCCCTCAAGAAAGAAGCACAGATATAGGGGACCTCAGACTCCAGCTGGGTCTGTGGTTCTAGGAACCAGACAGAGATTCGGTCAGAGGCACTTGCAAGGGGCCACCCGAGCGGCCAGCACACTCGTGGTTCCAGAGGCCCCCGGGTCGCCCGCCCCCGCCAGGGCTCACCAGTCCCAGGGCACCCGGGGCCTGAACGAACCACACGCAACATCAGAGAGAGTGGCAGAAGTGCCTGCTAATGATTTCTCCACTAAAGGCACCAAGAAAAGGCGTGAGTAAAATGGAGCCTCCCCAGTTTCGCCTGAAACCACCCAGAGAAGCCCGGGGGGTGGGGGGCGGCGGGGCGGAGGAGGGCTCGGGTTGGAGCCCCTCCAACCCCATCCGTCCTCTGCAGCCCCTGGGCACTCCCAGAGACGCTGAGACAGAGGCTGGGACCCAGGGTGCGGCTGCGGCGCAGGAAAGCGCTCTCTCCACTGCGGGACCTCTCAGTCCTACCCTGACATCACCCCAGGGCGCGTCTCCAAGGGTGACAACTGCCTGCGGAGTGTCCAGACTGCCCCAGGCTTCCTGGTGGCGCATGCGTCATTCACGCGGTAACATCCTGCACCCCCACCTTGGTCCGGTCAGTTCCATCGGCTAGAGCAAGCCTCGCTCCCCTCAATGATTTGATGGCTTCTGGTGGCCTCGTAACCAGAGGGACGCAAGCCCACGCCTCTCTCCCTGGGCTTTGTGCTCTGTATCTCCCGCCCTCCTTCCCCCCTCCTTCCTCCCTGCCTTCCCTCCCTCCCCTCCCTTCCCCTTGCCTCTTCCCCTCCCCCGGTTTCCTAATTACATCCTTGGTGGAGCAAACGGAGAAGGCACACAGCATTACCCCGAGATGCTGCTCAGGCTAAGTGAGTGTGAGGAAAGTGTCTCTGCAAACAGCAGGGGCGGAGTGGTCCTGCCGCCCCCACCCAGATCACAGGCAGCCAGGTGAGGAGGTCACCACTGACGCCTTGCGTCCTCTCTGTGCCAGGCACACTGTGCAGACTGCCGACCATCCAGGGAGGCCCACGGGGACACAGCGAAGGGATGCACGCGCCCAAAGGCCCAGGAGCCCAAGTGGGTTGCTGTGACTGAGCTCCGAGCCCACATCTGTGGCCCCGCAGAGCTCCACGCACAGCTCGGTCTAACAGCTGCCCATCCCCGTACAGACCCGTCAGACCTCACGGGGGAGGATGGATACTGCTCTGCAGGGCACTCTGCCCTCCAGGTCCTGCAGGACAGGTGCCCAACCCCACCGATGGGAAGCCCAGGGCTGGGGGGCACACGCTTGGTCTCCGGCAGACACTGAGCCATTTGCAAAGAGGCTGAGATTGGAGCCCAGGGAACTGCAGAGCCGGTGTCCCCGCCCCAGAACTCACTGCACTGACGTCTCTAAGTCCCCACCTGGCTCCAGAGAGTCACCGTCTCACATCTAGGCCCCGCCTCCCTGCCCAACCACCCCCTGCCCTTAACTCCACCTCTGCATCGTCCAAGTCCAGATGGCACAACGTTCACACCCGCCATCCGCCCAGCATGTGCTTCTGCTCCCTGACCCCATCCTCCCCTCTCTCGGGGGGGGGGGCGCAGATGGGGGGGCGCTGCAGTCTGGGTGCTAATTTATCTTGGGGAGGATGGGAGGCTGGTGTTGTAAGGAGCCTGGAAGGAACCTGGCTCCAGGAAGCAGAGAAAACATTCAGGTAACAGAGAAGCCAACCCTTCACACAGCTGATAATGGATGTTTCATATAAGTTAATGTGAACATATTTTAAAATTAGGCAAAAAGAGTCATCCCTAATGCTGGTAAGAAAATTCGATCCGGATTTTAGGTGTCCATCAACTGCAGTAAGTTATGCGGTTTGGAAGAAGAAGCTAATGTTTTGAGAACATTCTCTCCGGGGTGTGACCGGCAGGAAGGGAGCAGGGGAGGGACGTGTTTGGACCCGGCCTCGGAAGGGCGTGAGGACCCGCTGAGGGAAGGATGCTAACTGGGGTGGGGGCGCCGGGCACGTTCGTGATGCTGCTGTGTGGCTGGAGGATGCTGACGCCCGGAACCAGAGGGACGCAGGAGGGCGAGGCTGCGGAGAAGCAGGGCCACCCTCAGGTGTGGTTGGAGGCAACATCAAAGCCAAGGCGGTCTTCCAAAAACAGCAGGGGAAGGCTTATGAGTTCTCAGCAGGGGTGGTACCTCAGCCGGCAGTGCTGGAGGATGAAGGGAGCCCTCGGGGCTGGGGCGCTGCAAGGCCGAGGAAGTGATGCGGCAAACGCGGGGCTGTGGGTGCCACGGCGTTGGCGAGAGAAGAGAGGCGGCATGAGCAGAAGAGGAGAGGGGCCGGGGCGGCTGTGGGAGAGGGACGCAGCCCGCAAGAGCCTGGGGCGCTCTCCGCCGGCCGTGCTCCACCCGCAAAACGTGCGGGGGAGGCCCCGAGACGGTCAGACGCCCAGGTGAGGACCAGGCTGCGCCGTCCGTCCGCGTCCACGCTCACGCTGGACGGGCTGGGGCTCCCCTCGACTTCAGAGGAAGCGGACGCCTTCCAAAGCGGTTTCCCAGCCCCAGGGTGTGAAACCCACTGGCCACCTGCTGGGCGAGCCACTCTGCCTAAACAATACTTAGATTAAGTAAGATTTATTAACTCGATAGCTAGGAAAATTAAAAATAACCCGTTTGGGCACTTGAAATTAATGAGGCACTGACCGATCATCTAAAGGATGAAGCAGACGCTGCAGTCAGACTCGTGGCTCTCCGTCTGGGACGGCTGCCCCCGAGCACTGAGCTCGCTTTGGTCACAGGTAAATTTTTAAAGAAAATTTCGTGCGCATGTCGGAAGTGCCTGAGGAAGGTCACTTCCCTCCTGGAAGTGGCTTCGAGTCACTGTTGACACTGGAAGCGCTTGAAAACGTGAATGGACTGCTGGCCACGAGACGGCAGCCTCTGACAGTCAGATCCCTTAGGCACAATCAAACTTCCTTCTAAAATTGGATTTTCTTTTCTTTTTTGTCTTTTTAGGGCCACACTCGTGGCACATGGAGGTTCCCAGGCTAGGGGTTGAACTGGAGCTGCAGGCAGGCCTACAGCCACACCTCACGGCAATGCCAGATCCTTAACCCACTGAGCGAGGCCAGGGATCGAACCCGGGTCCTCACAGATACTAGTTGGGTTCATTACTGCGAAGACACAACGGGAACTCCAGAATTTTGGTTTTTAAGATAAGCGATGCAAGATGAGAATAGCTTTCTCCCTACTGACACCTCCCATGCAGACTCTGTCGGGAAGGTGGTGTGTTGTCTCACGTGCCCTCAGGTCACCCCACGTGACCAAGGGGTCTGTCCCGGATCAGGATTTGGACCCAGATCTGCCTGACTCCAAAGCCCTTGATCTTCCCAGAGCGCCCCAGCCGCCCGGTCCTCAGCACCAGTAATAACACACCATCTACTGTGTGCTGGCTGCCGCCCGCAGGCATCTCGGCCGTCTCGCTCCTGGTGCCCGTGGAGCGTCCCGAGCCACTGGCTCGTCCCTCTGGGCTCCCAACTGCTCCACTTTCCAGCTCTGGTATCAACCTCATACAATCTTATTTTCTGTCGATGTCATTTGTCACTTCTGTCGTTGACGCTGGTGTCAGGCAGCTGGCTGTTCAAGCCCCTGCTCGATTACTCCCTACCCGTGAGACTTCATCTCTCCGAGCCTCACGTTTAGACAGAAAAGGGAGATGAGCCTGGCTGTGGACTCTTACTAGCAATCAAATGGGAATAGACATCAGCTCACTTAGCAGGTGAGTGGAGCAGAGAAGACAAATACACTTAAAATGTTGTTTCAAATGTGCTGTCCTTAGTACAAAGTGGATTCTAAGCCACATGTTAAAACCTGCGCATGCGATGTGAACGACCTGGAATAACCAGGCTGGAAAGCGTTCTCGGGAGAGCGTTTGGAAGTGTAGCCCCTGGACTGCGGACACCATCTGGTCGTGCGGCCTGTGTGTTTTCTCCTCCGACCTGGAGGCAGGTGTGCTGGGCACCTGTGCTCTCGGGAGCCCTGACTGTGTCACAGAAAACTGTAGCCTCGGCTGCAGCGAACAGGGGGCTGGAAACAAGTTATCAGTGTCAAGGTCGGGTGGCCACCACCCAGATCCTCAAGGGCCAGCACGAGGGGTACTGCATCCCCAGACAGAGATCTGGTTCCTGACATGCAGTCTTCTGCTTGTCCAGGACACCCCAGGAAAGGGCTCGTGTCCTGACCCCAGAAAGAGGAGCCTGTCCCCAAGTGTCCACAGGCACGTGCAAAGAGATGGGGAGTTACAGCCCAATTCAGACTATTCGATTCTCGGGAGAAAGTGTGAAAAAAGTCTAATTTAGAAATTAAATGTAGATTATAGGTTTACGGCAGCTTTAATTTGACTCGTCAGAGCCATTAGCGTTTCAACCCTTCTCAAGGATCCTTTCCCCTTTTCATGCGTGTCCTTCACTCAGCAGAGGTGGGAAGGGGGAGGTGCCTGCGGTGTCCGAGGTGGTTTCCGGGCCACCGAGAGCCTGACGTGCTAAGAGGGACCCGGTGTGGGGCAGAGAGGCCCATCAGGCTGTACCGAGTGCTGTGGCGGGGAAGGTCTGGCTGAGATGCAGGAGGGGACCCTGGGGCAGGGGAGGGGAGCAAGCATCTTCTAGCGGAACTCGGCCAAGGTTCTAGTGAGAACGGCTGTTTTCCTTTGCCTTGCGTGTCTCTATCTCTTTGGCTCTACCCGTTTTGGCAGAAACCCCACTTCATTCAAGGACACGAGAGAATTTATTATTTATTTTATTATTATAATTATTTCACAGCCACGTCTGCAGCACATGGAAGTCCCCGAGCCGAGCTCAGGGTTGAATTGGAGCCGCCACTGCAGGCTACACCACAGCCAAGGCAATTCTGGATCTGAGGTGAATCTGTGACCTACACTGCAGCTTATGGCAATGCTGGATCCTGAGCCCACTAGGCAAAGTCAGGGATTAAACCAGGATCTTCACAGAGACAACGGTGGGTCCTTAACTGGCTGAGTCATAATTAGAACTCCCACAGACATGACAGAATTTTGATCATGGCAAAACATGTGTCCCACTGAAAAGCTGGTGAAGTTAACTGCTCCATTGATATACCACGGCTTCTTATTCATTTAGAAAGGTGGAATTTGGAGACATTTTTATAAAATAAAAAAATGCAAATGAGTTAAGACACTTCTAAAATTGTCAGAATAATTATTAGCTTTGTTTTTAGGGTTTTTTTTTCAGCCCTTACAACTTTATAACTGAATTCTGTAGAGTATGTGAAAGCACTTGAAACAGGAAAAGTGCTTTATATAGATACAAAACATTATTATTATTCATAACTTGTTTCCTTAGTTTAAAAAGAACATATCAGGTCACTCGTAATTTTACCAAGTGACTAAGCAAACTTAATATACCCATGGACCAGACTCCCTTAAAACAACCATTTAATAACATTATCTTATTGTTCTAAAGAGTTTCCTGTCACTTTCAAGGGAAACGGCAGGGGATGGGAGAGGGAGAAGCTGTAGTTAATACTGGTTTATGATTACTGCTTCTATTTTACTACAATTTTCATAAAGGACACTTTTTCTATCTTTTTTTAGTGACAAAGTCAGAGACCCATGAGACGTTCAGATGACAAATGCGTGGGACATATGAGAAAAGGCGCTAGATGAAAGTTGAGAAAGCAATACAGGACTCATGAATATTCCAAGAGAGCAAAAATGCCACTATTTCCCTTCTTATAAGTTCATCTGTTTTCCTTATAGGACAGAGATGCTTTGCTTTGCTTTTGCTTAATTTAGAAGACACACCTGTTGCTATAGAAACGTGTTTTCATGCTGATCGATCTCATCCTCTCCAGGCTCTGAGATTTTATAAGCGGTCGTCAGGACCTCTGAGGACTAGACTGGGTTCCATTTCCTGGACTTCTAGCCAGAGCAGGCAAAGGAGCCGCGGTGCCTTGCTTCTCCAAAACCATTAAGGCCTCAGATTTGAGTCACACCACAGACCCTGAGTCGTTCTTCACACCAGGATCCTTATTCTGGGTCCCTGGCCCTGTCCCCTCTGTTCTTCCTGGTGATCTCGCAGGTGCTACCTGACAGATGGGCTGGCAGCGCTGTGGCTGCGTTTGGGGGTTCTGGTCCCTGAAGCTCACTTCCCCTGCATCACATCTGTCCTGTGGGCCACACCGTGCACAGCATGCCCAGATCACACACGGCATCCCTGCCAGCGGGTTCTGGAGTGCTGTCAGTGAGAGGAATCTCAAATACACCTCGGTTCTTGCCAGGCAGATTTTTTTAAAAGCTTCTGATTTCCTGCCTACGTTTCCTGGAAGAAAACCTGCATGGAGAGCCTTGGCAGAGTCGTAGGGAGCTGTGGAAAGCACCCCTGGCTTGGAGTTACCTCACCAAGAATTTGCATGTTGCAGGCTGCCATCCTGGGGCTGCTCCCACAAACCTGCCGGGCCTGTGAAGTTGTGGCCAGAGTCCTGCTCCTCCCCACAGCCTGGGGCAGAGGTCCTCCAGCAGGCTCAGTCGCCCTGCTGACTCAGGCAGGTGCTCCCTGGGGCTTCTGCTCCAGCCGATCCGCTAAGGGGGAAGGGAGAAGGCCTCTCTGTAAACCTGGAGCAATACTGGGTCCAGGCGGTGTGCATCGCTGCCTGGAGAGGTTGGGGTGGCCTTCTCAGAGGTGGATCAGCTGACTCCGGGGGGCCTCGGGCCAGCTGGAACCCTGCGGATGGGACAACAGGCCTCACAGGCTTCCTCTCACTGTGATGAAACAGGAGGACACAAGTCACCTGGTAACCTCACGATGCCTATAATCCAAGCAGCGTGTGTGCGTGTGTAGGAAGTAGAGTCAGAGCATCGCGTCGTGTGACACCACAGGGCTGGAAGCAGCAAAGTCCGACGGTGGACCATCTACAGGCCTAGGGACCCAGCTTGGCCACAGGCGGCTTACGAGAGGCTGGGGAAGGTGTTGGGGGGAGCCCCTGGTGGGTCACCAGAGGGGCTCCAGCCATGGCAGCAAGATGCCCTGTGGACACTGTTTGGATTCTGATTCAAGAAAACTATGACAATAAATTTGTGAGACAACCTCAGCATCCTGCATTATGCCTGGATACGTGATGATAATTAGGGTTTTCTTCTAGAGATTTGACAGGTGTTATGCTTTTACAAAAAAGAATCTTGGTATTTTAGAAATTCACACTGAAGTATTTCTAGATAAAACTACCCACTACTCACGAACCTGAATTTGGTCAGAGCAATCCACATTTGGGGAAGCAAGACAGACGAGGCTGTGGATGAAGCAAGCGTGGCCACACTTTTTTGTTTGCTTGTTTTTAATGGCTGTACCTGCAGCAAATAAAGTTCCTGGGCCAGGGATTAAATCAGAGCCACAGCTATGACCTGCGCCAGGCCAGCAATGAAGGTCAGACATCCACATACGTGATTCTAAGGCAGGTGGTCCTGGAGCTACTCTGAAAAACTCGAGTTTAGGGTGGCGGCCCCGGCCAGTCGTTTCAGAAACAGCCCCTCTTAGGGGGTGGACTCATAGGACAAACTTGTATCAGCCAAGTTCCAAGTTCACAGACAGTGTTTAAGGAGAGCATCTGTCTGAGGGCGTCTGAGATAACAGGAAAGACGCTCAGACGCCAGTCTGCGTCCCCCCATGGGCAGGTCTGTGGGGCTGTCTGGTACCAGATGGTTGTGGGGCTAGAGCAGAGGCGGGTGAGGGAAACAGGTGGAACGCGCATTTTGTCCAGGTCGCTGCAGGTCTGCCCTGGGTGGAGGTGGGGTCACAGGCCTGGCTTCCCCACCCCCACTGAGGATTCTGCACTTGTACTCGCCAGCTTCCCCTAGGCAGGGCTGGGATCTGGAAGCTCATTTCCAGGTAATGGACAGTTTAACCCGGCCCCAAACGTCCTGTGCTTCTCAAGGCCCCTGCGCTTTCTGCAAGACCCCAAATTCCAGATGGCAGAGCCACAGAAGGAAGGGGCTGCCCAACAGCTTCAGGGCCAGGATGCGAACAGGAAATCAACTTTGTCAGGTTATGCTTCCCAAGTTGATTTCTGAGTTCACCTGTTAAATAGTTCAGAATAAACTGGAGATGTTCTATTACTCAGGCGGTGTCACGTTATCCCTGCTTTGACAGGTGCTTGGGGTGATTTGAGGGTGGTTGCCTTTCCCAGCTCTTGAAGGCGGGAGGCCTCCTGGCCACTGTCCCTGCTAAGGATGCTGACCATCCTGCCACCTGCCCAAGTGACATTTATTTGTTTGTTTTCTTTTTTCTTTTTATGGCAGCACTTGCAGCATATGGAAGTTCCCTGGCTAGGGGTCGAATCCGAGCTTCAGCCGCCGGCCTACAGCACAGCCACAGCAACACCAGCTCCAACCACATCTGCAACCTACGCTGCAGCTCACGGCAACACCAGATCCCTAACCCACCGAGCGAGGCCAGGGATTGAACCCACATCCTCAGAGAGACAACGTGGGGTCCTTAAGCCACTGAGCACAAGGGGAACTCCTATGTGTATTTTCTGTAGGAGCAAATCATTCGTTGAAAATGTCTGACAAGGCATTTTAAAGCTTTATAACTGAAATAGGATGTATAGAGTTTGCCTGTAGTGTGAGAAGTACAGCACCAAACACACACAACGACTCTGCCATCCCAGGCTACCAACCTTTGGCTCAACCTGCCAAGGGATCCACAGGTGAGCCTAACAAAGAAGAACGTGTGACCAGGTACTAATGTTACAGTACCTACGAAAGAGGCAACATTGCTGCTTAACTTGTTCATTGAGGGACATAAATATATAAATATCTTTTCCCTTATGGATTTTCTGAGGTGGGCCAACATTTACGGTGGTAGGTATAAGCTCAGTGCTGTGTCTATGGCAGTTATTTAATTTTATAATTTAAGATGTGCACATATTTTATTAACTATAATTTTCTTAAGGATGCAGAGAAAACCACGACTCGCAAAGACACATGTCCTCCGATGTTCATTGCAGCACTCTTTTTTCAATGGCCAAGACATGGAAACAACCTCAATGTCCATCGACAGAGGAGTGGATCAGGAAGATGTGGTCCATATACACAATGGAATACGACTCAGCCATTATAAAGAACAAAATACCGGCATTTTTAGCAACATGGATGGACCTAGAAACTATCACGCTAAGTGAAGTCAGCCGTACAATGAGACACCAACATCCAATGCTTTCACTGACATGTGGAATCCGAGAAAAGGACAGACGGAACTTCTTTGCAGAACAGATGCTGACTCACAGACACTGAAAAACGTACGGTCTCCGGAGGAGACAGTTTGGGGGGTGGGGGGATGTGCTTGGGCGGTGGGGTGGAAATCCTGTGAAATCAGATTGTTATGATCATTATTTTTTAAAAAAAAAAGGATACCAGACAGAGAATCGCGAACACAACCGAGCCCTTCGTGGCGACTGGAGATCTGCTTCCCTTTCCTGTGAGGACGCAACACGGCCACTGAGGGCTGGAGGCCATGCAGGTAAACGGCCGGGTTGCTTTGCTTCCTACAGAATTAGGCTCATATTTTTATTTTCTCTGCCTCCTCCCATGCCTTCCTTCCTCCCTTCCTGTGGTTTGCCGTTTAGACCCTCTGAATAAACCCCTCTCCAGGCGATCTTTTCCCAGGGACATTCCTGCCACGTCCACATCCATCCGGCCTCAGGGGCTCGCCCCCTGCCCCCCCGTGGGACAAAGCATGCGGGGTGGCGGCCCCCGCGTGGGCCCAGCACGCCCTGCGCTCCCGGCCACTCTGTTGTCCTCTGCGCACTGGAGGCTCCACACTCGGCCCGGGCGGGAGGTGTCCCGCGGTTAAAGAGCCCTTGCTCTCTGCGTGGGGACGAGGGAAAGCAGGCCACGAAGCGTTTTAAAGATTTAAAACCAGGACTCCGCCAGCCCTGGCTGCCACCTTTGGCGCAACCTGTCATGGGATCCGCAGAAATGTGGCATTCTGCTTAGTGATCCAGAGCCTGTGAAGGAAGGGACAAGCCCTCTACAGACGATGGAGGGAGCTGTCAGGAGGGCACACAGTCTCTCACAAGGAGGCAGGCCCGGTACCGGGGGCCTTTGCACCTGCACTCCTGCGGCCACGCAAAATCGTGCTGAATGTGCCGGAGTAAAGCTGGCACAAAGCGAGTAAACGCAGCGTCAGCGGTGGAAGGAGCCTTGGACTCCAGGTTCCTCTGCAGCTCGTTCCGGGGGCCTGGCTTTGGGGGAGTCTCTCCGCGTGCAGGGACCACCTGTCCTCCGTGACTCCAGGGTGGAAGCTCTGGGCTGGGGGCAGGGCTCAGAAAGCTGCACAGGAGACAGCTTGTCTTTTTGCCTAAAGAGGGACGGGGGTGTCGAGTCCTACACTCGACCTGAACGCCTGACATATTTAGGGGCGTGACATTCATGTTTTCATCTTATTATAGTTGGTTTGCAAGGAGTGCCATTTTCTGCCGCACAACAAAGTGACCCAGTCATGTCACATCCATGTATACACACCTTCCTTTTCGTACATTCTCTTCCACCCTGGTCTGTCCCAAGAGACCGGGCAGGGTTCCCTGTGCTGGACAGCGGGACCGCTTTGCCCATCCGCTCTCAAGGCCAGAGTGGGCGTCGACTAACCTCAAACCCCCTGTCCCTCCCACTCCCTCCTCCTCCCCCTCGACAACCACAGGTCTGTTCTCCACGTCTGTGAGTTTGCTTCTGTTCTGCACATTTAAAACAAGTGTTTAAGAAATGAATGCTTAAGGAAAATGGATGCAGTAAGGCTGCCTTGTGTCTTGATGGGCCATATACACACCGCCTAGTATTAGTGAGCATATGAACATGAATCTCCCCCCTTCTCTCTCTCTCTCTCTCTCTCACACACACACACACACACACACACACACACACACACACGAGGCGCACACAGGCGCTCACATGCTCTTCTAAACCTTTGGAAAGTAGGTTGTAGGCGTCATAGCTACTCACACCTAAACTCTTCAACCTTTATCTCCTAAGGGAGAAAAAAATTCTCTGTATAACCTAGGAGTAATTTTAACCACAAAGGAAGCTGCTATTGTTGCAATTGCATCAGAAAGCATACGGTCCCTAGTTGCACCTCCATTTCTCCATACTAAGTTCTCTGTAGCTCTTCTGCTGCATAAAAAACATAACTAAGATATAAAACCCTTTCCCTTTTATACTCTAAAGAACTTCTAAACTGTAAGACTGTGGCTATTCTTCCAACTTTTTGTCACTGCATCGATATATCATGGATGTTACTTTAGAAAACACATTTAGAAAGCATTTGGAGAAGCTGATCTTACAATTATAACTCTATTACTGAATACGTGGACAAGCAATGATTCTTGTTTCATATTTTTGTAAAGCAAACTTTAAAGTAGAGGATTTTAGAAAGAAGAGCACGCATGCCAGGTAAGGTGTGCAGGAAACACCACCGCTATTCAGAGGTGGCTGTGCTGGGTGGGCGCGGTCCATGCCCAGGGGGGCCTGCATGGCCTCCCCTCTTCCTTGGCCTCCTCCCTCCTGTGCCGCCCTTCCTGGGGGCCTTGGGGTGCCTCCCGCTCCTCCTCCACCCCCCACCTCCTCCTGGCCTTCGTCCCTTCCTCTGTCTTTCTCTCCATCCGTCTCTCCTTCCCTTCTTTCCTTCCTTATGTTGGCATGGTTCAACAATAAATAAAAAGTTAAAAGCGAATGAATAAAACCAACGAGAACTCCCCGAACCCTGACTGCTCTGAACAGTGATGACACACAGAGGCGCTTCTATTAGCTTCTCACCCACCCGTCCAGAAGTGTTTATGCAAATATAAGCAAGTATCTGTGTGGTTCATGCCTCTGCTTCTCTTTTGCGTCTTGCTTTTTTTAAACAAAATGTCCTTGAAATCTTTCTGCATCAGTTCAGAGAGCGCGGCTTCCTTTGTTGCACAGCTGTGCGGTAAGTGAAGGCACTTTGACTGGAGCAGCAGAAAGCAGAACACAGATGGAAATCGGGTTACCTCTGCCTCATCTTTCACGGCGGAGCCAGTGTGTCTCGGTTCTTTATGAATAATAATCACGATAACTACACTTTGAAGTGTTCGAGCTGGGCACGACCCCCTAAGCTCCGTGTGTGACATGCCTTGTTTTAAACTGTCCTCACCAGCCCTACGAGGCTGAAACCATCCTGCCCATTTTGCAGATGAAACCACTGAGAGGCTGAGGGCTGGAGTGCCTCGCTCATTCCCGCTTTCAAGTCCCGGCTGCCGCAGGCTTTCCAGCCGCTCCTCTCAACAGCTGTGTCTCCGCTCGACTTGCACACCGTCCTCCAGGCCTCGCGGGCCACCCCTCTCCCCTTCCTCATCCCAGGCAGCCCTCCTACCAGGACCTCCGCCCACTTCCCGCACCTGACAGACAGACGGGCAGGCTTTGTTGGGGGGTCAGCTCTGTCCCCCGGCTTTGAACGCGCCCGTTTCCTCGCCGCCCACAGAATGCACCCTGAACCCACTGCGCCCCATGTCCCCCGCGCTGGCCCTCAGGCCTCTGGTCCTTCCGGGTGCTCTGCGATGTCTGTCTGAGAGGCACGCAGCCCCACCCCCCCGCCCCCAGAGAACAGCCTAGGTGCTACTTCTCCAGGACTCCACTCTATTCTCCGGACCCGGAGCTTCTCCCACTTTAAGGGGACCACACCGAATCACTCCATGCGTGGACCACTTCGGAGCTCTTCCCGCAGCACGTGGAGGGGCTTGGGGCTATCAGCGCCCTCTCCCCATTAAATGGTCCAATGTGAGCAGGCTTGTGGCAGAATCCCAAATTCCGCTTTCCGTATCTATAACGCCTGGCACATGGCAACGGAGTCCAACGAGAGCTACAGAAATCCACACAGTTATAAGCAGGTGTATGGATGACGCGTGCAACAATTTATCCAACAAGTTGTCTTACTGAAAAAATAGGGATTCGTTGCCTTTATACACAGGTTCAACACCCTCCCTTCGCTCACGCCTGTAAGAAGCACAGACTCAGAAACACTCGAGAAGACAGACGGCCTCCAACCCACTGGCGTCTGCAGGTTCTGATATCACGGTCCACTCTGCGGGAGGAGCTGGGGCCAAGCGAAGAAAAATAAGGACGGATGTTCTGGAAGGTTCCACATAAGCGCGTGTTTGATGGGAAAGGGCAGACATGGTGTGTGGGGGTGAGCGTGTCACCCTGCATTTAACACAGAAACACATGCACACCCACAAAATCAAGTGGACAATAATGGCATAAAGTGAAAAGTGAATGTTCCTCTCCTTTGACCCTCGGTAAAAATATACACACATTTGTTACACAAACGGCAGGACACACACACAAAAGCTCTGGGCCCCTCCCCTGATGCTCAGGCACATTCACTAGAGGTCAGCTCCTCTGCCCCAACTGTACACGACGGAGCCAGCCTTCGCGCAGGGCAGTGACTCCACTGACGAGGCCACGTCACCCGGGGCCCGTGCCCGCAGCGCGAGCTGAGCTAACAACCGGGACTGCAGGTAAGACACCACCTCTGTGGTTGGGAGCCCCTCACATCTCCAGACACCCAGGTGACACGGAGAAGCTTTGAGTAAAAGATGCTGGACAGCGAGGAGGCCCTGAGCAGGGCATGCTTCCAATCCCAATGTCAGGCCTCTGCCGAGCAGCTCCTGTCCCTTTGGCAAGGGCTTCTTCTTCCCTGAAATCGGGGAGCCCAGACCCACCCTAGTTCATTCTGGCGCTCCCTCCAGGCCCAGGAACGGGCATCTGGCTGGCAGTGCAGGGACTCATGCAGCTGCAAGGGAAGGGAACTGGGCATGGCCCTCTGATTTTTTTCTTACTAGAGTTGACTTATGGAGTTGTGCCAATTTCTGCCGCACAGCAAAGCGACCTCAGTCATAAATACACATAAATACACATTCTTTTCCTCACACCACCTTCCGTCATGTTCTGTCCCAAGAGACTGAAGGTAGTTCCTTCCCTGTGCTGTACAGGGGGACCTCGTGGCTTACCCGTTTTTGTTTGTTTGTTTGTTGTTGTTGTCTTTTTATGGCCGTGCCTGCGACACATGGAGAACTCCAGACTAGGGGTCGAGTGGAAGCTGCAGCTGCCAGTCTACACCACAGCCACAGCAACGTGGGATCCAAGCCGTGCCTGCAATCTACACTACAGCTCACAGCAACACCAGATCCTTAACCTACCGAGCGAGGCCAGGGACGGAATCCACATCCTCATGGGTACTAGTCGGGTTTGCGACCGCTGAGCCAGGACGGAAATTCCCTACATTCCAAGTGTCACAGTTTTTGCATCAACTGACCCCAGCGCCCACCCATCGCACTCCCTCTCTCTCCCTCTCGGCAGGCTGGTGAAGTCTGTTCTCCGGGTCTGTGAGTCTGTCTGTGTTCCGTAGGTAGGTTCATCTCTGCCGTATTTCAGATTCTACCTCTGATCTTTAAAGGCAGCCCACTGTCCTTCGCGAAACCAGCACTGCTGACCAAAATGCTAAGCTGTCTTCTGCATTTCCGGGGCTGAATCTGGTGCCCTACATGCTTCATATCTCCTTTAATCCTTCCGACACTTCCGTTAAGAAGATGTTACTATACCCCTTTCACTGAAAGGAGACCGAGGCTCAGACTCCTGGAGCGAAACAACGTCTCCAAAGTTACACAGATCTTGCGGCAGACTTAAGATCACACCTCCCACTTTTTACCCAAACTTCAGCCTGACATCAGCCCCCGCGGCTTTCCTTCTCGACGGCCAGGGTGCTGTCTGGCGCGGGTCTGTAGATCCAGTTTCCACAGCTCGCTTTCTCCGCTTCTGATCTGGTCTGAACTAATGTCTTAACTGAGGTCAAAGTGCTGCTTTAAAGATACACAAATTCTAGCAAATGATTTTTGTGGAAAATATCAGTGAATGTTCTGGGTTTTAAGGAAGTGATTTATGCTACTAATTCACATCCCAAGTAAGATGAAACGTTTAAGACATTCATAAAACAGCCTTTTAGAAAATAATCTACAGCGTCATTATTTTCCAAGATTAACCCTTTTGTCAAGCTTCTGATACATGATCTATTGCAATTCAAAATCATTCTTTTGTTTTAAGTGTTCTATTCCCTACCTTCCATCCATACAACCCCCCCCCCCCATACATACACACACACACACACAGATAGGTAGGGAGATTGATTGATTGATTGATTTGAAGTTACAGAGTATTTGGACCAACAGACGAAATGGGTCACCTTGCATGAAACTGTGTGGTACTGTCCCCACCGTGACCCACCCCCACACCTCGGTGCTGGTCACCCACGGGGACAGTTCTCTCTTGGCGCCGAGGCTTGACGCCCACAGCTGCCTGTGTGTGCAGGTAGGACGATGCCTCCAGGGACTGGTTTAATTTGATCTCATGCCCACGCCGTTTGCAGGGTGATGTGAGCACATTTCTTGGGGGGCAGGGTGAGAAACGCGCGTCATTAGGAAATTTCTCCTCTTTGAGCCTCTGGGGTTCGTGGGGCTGCCTGTCCTCCGCAGGTGTCACAGCTGTTCTTTCCCCTCTGCAGCCTCTGTGCAGGCTTCATCCTCACCTCCCAGCTCACGCGGCAGCCAAGTGCTTGTCTGCAGGGTAATTTCCTTGCAGACACCAAGAGCTGGCTCTGCTGGGTGAGTTTGCAAGTAATAAAACTAGAGACAGTAAGAGCGATATTCCATTTTCCAAAAATGACTGGGGCCGCTTAGGAACTCTTAATTTAGATATTCACCACAGGTTGGCAAATCCTGCGTAAGATCCACTTGCTGCCGACCTTTTGAATCAAGTTTTATGGGAACGCAGCCCTGGGCCTGGTTCACACGGGGTCCTGGCTCCTCTCCTGCAGCCACGGTGGCAACCAGCGGTGGCTTAGAGGCCACAGGGCCCACAGAGCCCAAGCTGTTTACTACCTGGCCCTTTGTAAAAAAAAAAAAAAAGCTGCCCACCCTGACCCAAGCCATCGGATGCTTGACACATTTTCCTTTCACGGACAGTCTCGTGAAGATCCAGCCTTTGTCCCAGGAGCTGCGGTGCTAACACATGAGCATCCCCACTTTAAAATGCTCATCTGTGTATTTCAATCCACTGTTTTCTTTCCTCGCCCAGGGACGAATGTGTTTGTGGCGTGTTTACAGCAAGGAGGCCTGTCCTGATTACCCCGAGGGCCCAGCACTCGTCTTCAGAGGATGAGCGACTGGGGGAAATACCCACAAACCGGAGTCTAAGTGTGGGCACTGCCTGCTCTCGGCGCCGATGTCCCACACGGACCTTCCGAGTCCTGTCCCCTGAGCGAGGGGCAATGGGGGGTGGTGAGGACGTGGGGAGATGACACGAGGGTGCTGCTCGTGTCCCGCCGTCAGCACTATCACCCTGCTGGGCTGGAGGACCTGCAAGCTCACCTTACACCCGGAGGCCGCCGCCACCTCCAGGGCCTGTGACGGACACTCGCGTGGAGGGCAGGCAGGCTGGGTGCGAGCAGGACTGGGGCTTGCCCACCCTTTTGGGACAGGTCCCTCCATCCACCTTGGAAATGCAGCCCTCTCAAAATCACACACTCCGCCTCCACTGAGAAGCTTACTCAAGGCCAAGGATGAAGGGTAAACATGGGTTTCCCTATGAAGCCTAGTTTGCGTGTTTATTTTTGTTTAATGCCCGGTGAGCCTTGTCTTTGAATGCTGTGTCACACGCCACGTTGGTCACTGTCATTTAAATGTGGACCATTTAATCCATACCAGAACGCCAATTCAGACCCATATAAAATATTCCATTCAGCATTCTGTAATTTATGATGAAAACTCAATGAGATTAGACAGAGCAAGAGAGCCAACATGTAAGAAACAATTACAGCTCAGAAACTTTAACTGACTTGAAAGTCGGCTGTTAGTTTAACATTCAATGTGCATAGTTGGGTTTTTTTTTTTTTTTTAACTCCAGGGAAATGACGATTAAACATAATGCCTTTCCCAAACCAAACCAGTGAGTGGGTTTCTTTGAGGGAAAGCGAATGAGATACAGACGAGACAATAATTAGAGCAACTGTGACCTATTATCCCAGTTCACAAAGCTCTTAAAGCTCACGGCGCCCACAAGTCTGCAGCATATGGAAGTCAATCCCAGCCCTCGTTTCCTCCGAGCAGGGAGTAGCTCTATTAGCAGACAGGCACGGGGGGGTAGTCGGCAGACAAATAAATTACTACCACACCGTGAACGGCGCAGGCACGCCCGAGTTCTCCCCGCACGGCGTCCGAAGACGTTACCAGTGTACAGAATCTTCCTCTTTTTCTCTAGCAGACGACGTGCCCCAAGTGGGCATGAAGACGATGCTACTGGTGCTTCTGAAGTCAGTGTCCTGCACATTTTGAGACCCTGAGCTTTGCAGAGATGGAAATTACTCACCTGCAGCCATCAGATGCCAGCCTATGACATTCCCTAAAAAACGTGCTGGCGCCAACCCTCACCTCCAACTCTTCAAGCCACAGTTAGTAAACTTACTAACCAGTTACTTCTGCAGCAAATGTAGATTTGGGGGCAATGGTTCAAAAGTGGACACCCTTCCACTGAGTGTCCCAGTACCACGCACTCCACACTTGCGACCCAAGGACACCTCCAAGCGCCCAGAAGGATGCGGGCATCTTTCCCACCCTACATAGCTTTGCAGCAAGAACAATATACGCATCATCGAATTTAACTGCAAATGGCTCTTTTTAGCATAAATTGTCTGTTTGCAGAGGATGCACTGCAGGATTTTAACTGCCTCCCAGAAGAGGGGAAGCACTGAGAAGCTGAGATGGGAGCAGTGGCTCACAACAAATGGGGGGTGCAGGGTGCGGAGACCCCTAGAGAGGGCGGCAGGTACCTGAACTCAGTCGCCCCCCAGGCGTGTTTCTGTTCGGATCGGATCCTGCTCCCTCTGTTGGTCAGGATTCAGAGGCGCTCACGGGACGTCGAGACGTCACCAATTCTCCTTCAGGCTCATCTTCTAAAGGACCAGACAGCAAACAACAGTGTAAGTGACCACGGAGGGAGGTCGGCAAGAACCCACTTCTGTGCTCTGACACGCCCGACAGGACGTGGTTTATGAATGGGCGCCTGCGCACTGAGAGGTGTCACGGACTTTACTCAGAAACACGGACGGGAATGGCCAGGGCGGATAAGCAGCAAGTGCTTTTAAGTCTTGAGGTGATTTGTTTTGAAATCAAAGATACTTAATTTCATTTCATTGTTTTTCTTTTTACAGCTGCACCTGCAGCGTATCGAAGTTCCCAGGCCAGGGGTAGATTCGGAGCTGCGGCAGCTGCAGGCCTACGCCACAGCCACAGCCACAGCCACAACCCTGCATCCAAGCCGCATCTGCAAACTGTGCTGCAGCTTGTGGCAACGCTGGACCATTAACACACTGAGCCAGGCCAGGGATGGAAACCGCATCCTCACGGAGGCAATGTCGGGCCCCTAAGCTGCTGAGCTACAATGGGAACTCTGGGAACTACCAAAGAATTTTAAATACATGTGTCTAGGTTTGAAGGTAAAACTCAGGGCACTTAATATTTAAATGGACCAATTACCACCAATTTGTAAGACTGTTGCCTTCTTTAACACTTTGATGCAATTAAGAAACAACTTAATAAGTGAGAAATACTTCTGCTATGTAACAATTTCTTGGAAATCATGTGCTTTCATTCATAATAAAATACAATCTGTTGATGACAAGTGTGTTTCTAAATGTCAGCTCAAGTTTATTCTAGTGGAATCACAACAAAAGACATTCTTAATGAACAGAATTTTAGAATTTATCAACTTTCTATCAAGGTTTTCTGCAATATTATCTCAGTGTTAGGATCTATTGATTGTTCTAGTTGGAGAAGAAAATACCAAGATTATTTCAAAATGAGCCTTACTGTCAAGGAGAGAATGCATTTTGTTTAAAAAAGAAAAACAGAAGAAGCTGAACCAGAATATCGGAAAGTGAAGAGAGCTGGGGGGGGGGTCTCAGTTGTGGAAGCTATTGTTTCTGGAAACCTCCAAATTCAGAGATGCTCATGGGGTCTACGGCAGAAACAGCCGAAATGCTAACGGGCAGCAGCGAAGTGTGTCAGGCAAATGAAGAGACCCCGAGGGGCTCCTGCCTGCCCAGCAGCCGCATCCCACAGTGTTACCATAAATCCTCTAAAAGATGCTGTCCTCCGCTTCCTGCAAGTTACCCTGAAGGAGAGCGAGGACTCAGAGTGCTCCGGAAGTGGGACTTAACGTAGGATAGCACACGGCTTCCCGGGAAGCACACAGGCAGATGTGATTATTTCCCCTCGTAGGCATTTACCCCAGCAAACCCATAACGAAGAGAACAATTCAAATACAGGCACATGGAGCTAGAACGGCTTTAAAATTACCCTGAAAAAACAAGTTTGCAAAGAAGCATGAGAACTAGAATGTCTGTATGGAAGTCTAGACTCATTCATGTGGAGTTACCTTGTAATATTGTGAAAGACACTTTTAATACAAATTGTGATCTGTGGTTGTGTTTCCAGCAGCCTGCAGCCAACGAAGCTGAAGAATCTTTGAGAACAGCGTGTTCTGTGGCTGTTTTTTGTTTACCACCGCTCAACACACGCGCACATACATGCACACGTGTCGACACACACGACGGCGGATATCCACACCCGTGCCCACGTCATGCGCAGACCGGTCCACACACACGCCCGCCGCCCCGCACATAACGCACACGCGTGGACACCCACGCACCGACGTCCTCCCGTATGTGCACACCCATGTGCACACACGCGCCGGAAGCCTCCGTGTCACCGCCAGCCTCCGGCGCGCAGGCGGCGCGGGAAACCTAACTCCCGCGCCCCCCGGGCGGGCCCGCCCGCAGCGGACCTGGGCCGGGAGGGCTCCGCGCCCGCCGCTCCGAGACGCCGGCGCTGGGGACGCGGAGCGGGGCCGGCGCGCGCCTCGGCCCGACCCGAGCGGGACGCGGGGCGTTCGCCGCGCCCGGCCGCGGCGGTCCGACCTCCTCCGCGGGCGGCGCCCACGGCGGCGGCACCGGGCGGGGCGCGTTCGGACGCCGTCCCAGAACGGCCAAGGGGAGCCCCGCGGCACACGGCGGGGGGACGGCGAGGCCGACCTTCCGCGGGGGGCGTGTGGGGTCGCGGCCCCGGAGGCCCGGGCTCCCCGACAGCGGGAGCGCTGTGCTCCGGCCCCGAAACGCCCCAAGGGCCGGAGGCCCCGGGCGCTCGGCTCCGCTCGCCCTGTGCTCCTGCCGCGGGGGCGCGCTCACACGCAGACCGTCGCCGAGGCGACCCCAGGAGCGGCGCTGCCCGCGCCCTTCGGCCCCGGGGCCGCCCGCAGCGAGCGCGACCCGCCGCGGCAGCAGCGCGTTCGTGGGCTCCACGCGCGGCCCGGGCGCGGCCGGCAGGGTCGGCGCGGCGTGACGGGCACCTGCCCCCCGCTTCCCTGAGGTTCCCCCTCCACGGGCCTTTCTGGGGGAGCGCTGCTCCGGGGCCGCAGGCGCGGGCCTTCCTGGGCGCCCGCTGTGGGGTCACCTTCCAGCGGGAAGGTCTCCCGCCTTTCTGGCTCTCGCTACAGTTCTGGGAGGTGGGCTCAAAGATGAGGGGCATGTTTTGACAGGGCCTCTTCCTCAGACGCACCACACGGAGCGCTGCGCGCAGACAGCCCTCGGCAGCGCGGCGAGGGGCGAATCCTCGAAGCCTCGCGGGAGCGGACGGGAACTGCGGCGGAGACGAGGGAGGGAGGCGGGGGGCGCGCAGGCCCCGCCCCGCCGCTGCTGCCCCGGCCCCGCCCGCTTCCCCCGCCCTGCCCCTGTCCTGCCCCCGCCCACTGCCTCCCCGCCCCTGTCATGGCCCCGCCCGCTGCCCTGGCCCCGCCCCCGCTCTGGCTCCGCGCCTGCCCTGGCCCCGCCCCCCGCCCGCTTCCAGTCCCCGGAGTGTCTGCCTGCCGAGCGCACGGCCGGCCGGCCGCGTGAGGGTCGGACGAGGACAGACAGTGCGTCTCAGCCCCGCGTCCCCGGAGCCCCAGCGCCCCCAGGGCTCTGCACACGCGCGTTGTCTGAAACTGCCGGCAGAGGCCACGTCCCGTGGCTCAGCCACCGGGCGGAGAGGAACGCGTCTCGGTCACCCACTCCTGCCTCCTTCCCTCTGGGCCAAACTAAAGATAGCTCAGTAAACAGCCTTGGTTCTAGAATGTGCTTAGGAGCCCAAAACTCAGCCCCCGGTCGCCCAGGAGATTTGAGAACATGTCTACTTCTGGTTTTTCAAAGGAAAGAATAAGGGTCGTTTTCAGAAGACGGAGATGAAAGAGTGATGAAACCTCAAGAAGAAATGACAAGAAGTCAGAAGGATGGATGCAGATTTTGAAATTATCCCTTTCTTCATTTTCTTCCCCTTGTTAGGACTGCACCTGCGGCATATGGAAGTTCTCTGGCCCGGGGTCGAATTGGGGTTACATGGGAGGCCTGGGCCACAGCAACAGGGGATCCTTAACACACTGAGTGAGGCCAGGGATCAAAGCCAAATCCTCACAGACACTGCCTCAGGTTGTCAACCTGATGAGCCACAGGGGAACTCCCCTCTCTTCATTTTTAAGTATGTACTTTTTTGTGTGTTCTGAATCTATCCCATCACACATTTGCCCAGTGGCTTCCATTGCTTAGAGGCAGAGATGTAGTTTTGTGGGTTTTTTTTTTTTTGTCTTTTTGTAAATTTTAGGGCCATACCCGCGGCATATGGAGGTTCTCAGGCCAGGGGTCCAATCGGAGCTGTAGCCGACGGCCTACGCCGCAGCCACAGCAACTCAGGATCTGAGCCGTGTCTGAGACCTACACCACAGCCCGCAGCAAGGCCGTATCCTCAACCCACTGAGGCAGGCCAGGGATTGAACCCTCCACCTCACAGTTCCTAGTTGGACTGGTTATCCACTGAGCCACGACGGGAACTCCTAGTTTTGACAGTTAAGAAGGTCAGCTCTCCCTCCCAGACCTGGGCTTTCCAGCTCAGCATCTCAGAACCTGTGCAGTATAGCTCCTCAGAATTCCAGCTCTGCCGAAACCTCTCAGCAGGGGCTTTGATTCCAGCCTGTCCTCTAACAGCATAAGAGGATTTCAGCTAATGCAATTTGCAGTCTGGATCCTCGACAGAGAAAAAACATCACGGGCACAATCAAGCTGCAGCTACCCTCTGATCACTAGGTGTTCCTGAGCTTGGACCAGTATCACAGCAAGTGTTTCACTGGTTCTCTACACTGAAAAGGAAATGCACGTTTCCCACCGTGGGCTTTTAGGGGTTTGCAGGACCCTGACCCAGAGGAGAGGAGCTGGAGGCCACAGAGGGAGTGGGGGATGGCCGGGCTCTGTAAGGCTTGTCAAGACCTGGGCAGTGTGGTGACACGTCAAAACACGCATGCCCGGCCTCCCGCCTCCAGCTGGGGCCCCACATGGGCCTCAGTCTCAAGGATGCCCAGATGCAGTTCATGCCGTGTCGTGTAAAACCAAAAATGAAAACCTGTCCGTAGTGGACCAGTCAGATTAGCAGCTTAACCCAGAACTGGCCTGTCTCTTGACGGGGCCTCGTCGACAAGAGGCAGAGCAAAGTGGCAGGAATAGTCACCCTGTATACATACAACGAGGCAGCTCGAAGACAAGATACTGCACGTTTCCATGTGTATGCCCAGAAAGGGGGAAGGTGTTTAGAATGGGCGCAGACCCAACGGCTAAATGCAAAAAGGGGTGGGGTTTTAAGGACTAAGAATTCCTTCATTTTTCTCTTCAACAAGTATAATTGCTTCATATTTTATTGCCAAAGCAAATCGATGTCACATTTTATATAATAAAAAACTGAAAAATATGATCATTTCCTAGATCTATGACTATTTTCAGCAGTTACCTATCAGGAGCCCCTGCTGTGGCTCAGGGGCTTATGAACCTGACTAGTATCCACGAGAATGTGGGTTCGATCCCTGGTCTCGCTCCGGGAGTTAAGGATTCAGTGTTGCCATGAGCTGTGGTGTAGGTCGCAGATGTGGTTTGGATCCTGCATTGCTGTGGCTGTGATGTAGGCTGGTAGCTACAGCTCCAATTGGACCCCTAGCCTGGGAACTTCCATATGTCGTGGGCATGGCCCTACAAAGCAAAAAACAAAACAAAATAAAACAAAAACAGTTACCTATTAATTTCTGTGAAGAATGGTTAACAAATTTAAGTTGCAAATTAAGCTTTCAAAGCAACATATTAATTACAAGCAACCCGAACTCTCAAAAAAACCCAACTGTCCATTGCTTCACAGCATATTTATAACTGGTTCTGGGATCTGCTGACTGTTTACACACCAATAAACAATGCTACAAGGAAATCACATTTAGGCCCAATTAGATCATTCTAGCTCATTAAAAAAAATCTTCCAGATGAAGCAAAATAATATAGAAAAGCAATTAAACATGGGAGCAGTTAAAACTAAGGCCATCAGGGCTGGTCAGAGAGGAGGGGGCTGCTGTGACCCGGGCAGCTGAGCCAGCAGGACGGCCCGCAGCAGTGGGAACAGGGAGCGGGGGCGTCCAGCATGACAGGTCAGCTGTGAGCCTGTGGCCCCTCATGGAGGCCAAGGCTTTATTTCCAAAGGCACAACCCAGTGACAGACACAGCAAGGAAGAACAGCTCTTGGTCTCACTAGACACAGAGCTGGACGTAGCCTTGACAGTGACGCAGCCCCCCCTTTCAGATGTCCATGCTGAAATCTGGAAGCTGAACCACCCGCCCAGTCTTTCAAGGGGAGGGGCAGCATCCAGCCCCAGGTGGACGGCTCGGTGCAGTTCCCCAGCCACGTGAAGACTGCCTCGGAGAATCCTTCTGTTAATCTGATCATCAAAAAAGCCAAGCTTTCGTCTTCAGGTACCTGGACCAACCGCTCGTGCGGCGGGACAGAGTGGGGCAGCCCCAGCCTGGGAGCCTCCTCCTCGGTTCTGAGGGTCACTTGCCAGGGGCCCTCGGGGTGAACTTGGGACGCCAGAACCGGCCTCACATGCTCACCCCTGCAGGCCGTGGTAGGATTCGACCCCGGAACTGGTTGCATCCACCCCTGAGGCTTTCAGGCTCGAACCCCTTGCCTGCGGAAACGGGAGGTTTGTTCTGAAATCAAAGCTTCCCAAGAGGCAGTCCCCAAGGGCATCCCAGTGGCAGCTGCTGCCTTGGTTCCTGGGCTCAGAGCCCCTTGGTCCAGGTCCCAGTGACGCCCTAGCTGAGTTCAGGTCGCCTTGCCCTCCTGCCCCCAGCCCTGCCCCCTCCCCCCCGACGTGCAGAGAAGGTGACACCACTGCCTCTGCGCAGTCACTGCTGCCGAGGAATAAATCCAGCCAGTGACAGCCGCAACTCTCATGAGAACCTTGGATTCAAAGTTGAAATAAGGTTTCACACACAAACGTGTGCTTTATGGCCATTTTACAGGTGAGAAAAGTAGAGTCCAGAGAGCACAGCGTCCCTTAGCAAGAGCTGGAGCCATGTGTACCAGAGGCCTCCACCTGGCAGCCCAGGCCAACAAGCTCTGCCACAAACATCTCAGGCCTTCAGTCTCACGCCTGCTCCAGGCGACCTTCAGCTTAAGACGTGCCGTGTTCTCCCTGTCCCTCCAGGACAGAAGGTACTTTCTTGCTTTGGTCAGCATCACTTTCCCTCTCTGTAAACACCAAGGTTTTCCAGGTTCCCATCAAAAGCCACTGTTTGTCTGTTCAGACTCCCTGGGTCCCTCCGGTCCTCGGCAAGAGGTCGTCACCCTCCGGGGACTCGGCCACCCTCCAGCCAATCGTCACAGGCCACGTGGGCCAGAAGGGTGGATGGTGTTGACGTATTATCCGACATTGCTGGTGGACACTGCCTGGGTTTCTTGCTTCTGCTGCTGCTGCAGCTGTTTTTATTATAAAAGATGCTAAATTTCTGGAAGGCAGGGCCGTGCTCATCTTTGTATCTCAGGTGACTGTGGAGAGGGTGTGCGCAAGGGTGAACTTGAGTAACAGCAGCCGAAAGTGGACCGAGTTCCCTGGCCACCCAGAAGTCGGCTTCTGTTCTGGGATTTCCTCCTCATGTTGTCCAGAAGGAGCTTAGCACGTAGTATGTGCTCCTAAAATTCCCTCATCAATTGCGAAAATACAAGCCACTTGTCTTAGTCTGTTTGAGGCGCGTTAAGAAAATACCGCAGACTGGGTGCTTACAACCAATGGAGATGCCTTCCTCACTGTCCTGGAGCCCAGAAACCGAGCCCAGGGTCCCAGCACCGCTGAGTGAGGGCCCCTCTGGGTTGGCAGACGCTTCCTGTGTCCCCACGTGGTGGAAGGGCCAGGGACGTCTTTGCAAGGGTGCGGGTCCCGCTGAAGAGGCCCCTCCCTCACAGTGTATTCAAGACCCCTTCCGGCTCCCACCCTGGGGTTGGGAGCTCACCCCGAGAATTTGAGGAACACAGACGTTCAGACCACAGTGCCACCTTTCAAAACAGACCCGAGGGCGCGAAGGAGCAGAGACCCACGGAGCGGCCTCGGCCTCAGGAGTGGGCATGGGGCGGGGGCTGCCCTGGTGTCTGTATGCGTCCTTCCCGCGTCCTTCTCACTCTTGTTTCCGAGGCGCAGCAACTCCAGGGTCTGAATCGTGCTAGCAGTTGCTCAAGGATGCCAGAGCATATGCAGGGGATTCTGGCAGGAACTGGGATTGCAAAAAGCCCCCCACCAAAGGTTTACGGCTTCTTGTCTGTCACCGGCTGATTGTAAAGCTGAACTTAGATATGTCATTCGTCCAACGCAAACTTTCCAGCTGCAAACTCTAACTGTGAGCGTCAGGGCCCTTGGAGCTCCCTCCTCGTAGACAGAGGAGAGGCTCTGATCCCCGAGGACTGGGAGGGGCTCCCGGGCTCCTGGTCCCCCGGTCCCGGGGCTCACAGCCATCCAGTGGGGCAGGAGGGTGCAGGCCCAGAGAGGAGAGCCCTGGTGTAAGTCCATCCTGTCCTCCAGCCCGCGGCTTCCCAGGGGCAGAAGGCCTTCCAGGGACACCCTCCCTCGGATCCCCAACACGATCCTGAGAAGAGGGCGAAGGCGATATTACGAGCTCCATTTTCAGAGGGAAACTCATTTTCAGAATTGCAACTCGCTGGAGGCCACAGAGCCAGCCGTGGGCTCCAGGGTCCCGCCTGGAGTTAAGAGAACCCCAGGCTTCGACTCCCCTCCAAGACTATGTGTGTCGCCCCTGGAGGGGCGCTTACTGCACCCCAATGCCATGCACGCACTCAGGAGCTGGACCAGCCAGAGGGGAAACCGGCTCCCTGTGTTCGGGGGAGAGGACGTAGGTGCGATGGGGTTTGCAGAGCTGATCCAGGTCTTACCCTGGCCCCCCTGGCCCCGGAATTCCCTTCATTTGAGCATTATTTAAAGAATTTCTATTTATAAAGAGCACATAATCCGGAGATATGTGATACTTTATGTCACTATTGATTCAAAAACCATTTGTTTTTCACACAGTGGGGAGGGTGGCAGGGTTGGTATGGGTCCGCCTTCTCTCTCTGTCACACACACGTGCGCGCGCACACACACGTGCATGCGTGCACACCGGGTTTCAGGCTTTCTCTTCCCGCAGGGAGAGAACACCAGAGCATGGAGATTACAAGGGTTTGGACACAGGATTTAGGGAGAGTTACAGACGTAAGAGCATGTTTTTATCCAGATTTACTGAAGCGCAGCATCTCGGCACAGTGACTACCTCGCGGCTCCGGGGGGTGCGCTCTGCCCTCCACGTGGCCGGCTGAGGCTGCTGCAGGAGGCCCCCTTGGATGGCAGGACAGAGGGGTGGCCTGGGAGCCCCTGGCCCTTGACAAAAGCACCAGGGAGAGCAGCCCAAGACGAGCTCGGCTCAGCCCAGGGTGGCAGGAATCAGGACAGACAAGGAGATAAGGAGACGAGGCGCCATGAGATGCAAACACATCGCGGTGTCCCCATGGGAGGAGATGGGTACGGGTGTCAGGTCACCAATTAGGAGCCAACTCTGCGGTGGGGGCAGGAGGCTGTCAGGAGGACGCACGGCTGAGCTTTCGTGGTTCTTGGGGTCCCAAGATTACCAACCAGAGGAGCTTCCTGGGGGAGGAAACAGTAGGGACGAGAGGGTGGAGGGAAGAGAGGAGGGCAGGTCCCCAGGGTCCTGAGGATGCAGGAAGCCTCCCCCGCCCTCCATGGGCCAGAGGGTCAGGCTCGGGCCTTAGACCAGCGGCCCCAAGAACAGAGTGCAGGGGGAGGGGTCGTGACACAGGGTGGGGGGTCACAGAGGAGAGGAGCCCAGCCCTCCACCCCCTGACCTGGGGGTGCCCCGCGGGCAGAGTCGCCGCCCACCACACCAGGACCAAGGCATTTCCAGTCGTAAGCTTGCTAGGTTTTCGGGGCTCTAGCAGCATATGAATGAAAAGTCCCTCTCGTTCACAAAGCTCAAAAGTGAGGGATCTTTTGGTTTTTGAAACTACACTGTCTTTGATGGCCCTGTGATGTTATGTGTAGCTGCAGCTGGTGGTAAAGGTTATCAGCATAGGCACTTTACTACTCCCGGTGCACGTTCTTGCAGAATACGTGCTAGAAAAATTAGTTTGGAAACACCCAAAATCTATAGAAAAGTGCAAACGTAAAAATTCCTTCTGATAAATTTTAATTTTAATGTGTCCATGGATGTTGTATCTTTGCCAAATAATTCTACTTCCTGGGGTAAGAAGAAAGACAAAAAGAAGGGAACAAGGCAGGTGAGAAGGAGACGCGAGGGAGGGAGGGCTGGAAATGCTCGGAGCAGACCCAGAGCAGGCGAGGTCGCTGGCGTTTTGAAGGCTTGGGAAACACTGTGACTGCCTATGGGAGAGATCCTGGCAACCGTGTTTTGATATTATCCAGTCTGTAGTGACTAATAACGGTAAACAAGGAGACAGAGATATCTTCAGTGTTGATGCACGCACGTGTTCAAAAGGAACACTTTTGACAAGGTAGAACAAAACCAGGGCCGCCTGCGCCAGAAGATGAAACGGACGTGTGCAGTGTTGCCAGGGACGCGGGGCAGAAGGAAATACAGCAAGAAAGATTCAGTTGTGCAAAGACACACTTGATTGATTGATTGATTGATTGATTGACTGATTGAAGTTTCAGGTTTTTAGGGCCACACCTGTGACATCTGGAAGTTCCCAGGCCAGGGGTTGAATGGGAGCTGCAGCTGCCAGCCTACACCACAGCCACCGGAACGCGGGATCCGAGCAGCATCTGCCACCTGCGCTGCAGCTTGAGACAATGCTGGGTCCTTAACACACTGAGCGAGGCCAGGGATTGAACCTGCATCCTCGTGGATACTAGTCAGCTTCGTTGCCACTGAGCCACAACAGGAATGCCCCCAAAGGCATATTTTAAACATATACATTTTAAAATGAAGAGTTTGGAGTTCCCACTGTGGCACAGAGGATTAAGGATCCAGCATTGTCTCTGTGGTGGCACAGGTTCAATCCCAGGCCCGGGAAATTCTATCGGAAAAAAATAAATAAAATAAAATGAAGCGTTTAAGTAGCAAAGCAGTATTTTTTAAACTTAAAAAAAAATGAAATTGTTCCATAAGATAATTTTATAAAAAATTTGCCCAGCCCTCTGTGTCTAGACCCAGGCACATGTCTGGGCAGTGGGACACAGGGCTCCCACCTGCACCCCCACCTCGGTTCTGCAGGGTGAGCGGGTTCTCCTTCTGTGATGATGCAGCACCCCGACCCCCACTGTAATTGCAGGTGGCCTGACTCAGGACAACTCCTCACTGTACGTTTGCACTTTTCTATAGATATTGGGTGTTTCCAAACTAATTTTTCTAGCACATATTCTGCAGCGTGAGGCTCTGGAGATGGATGTGATGGGGTCACAGCCTGCCTGTCATGACCTGGGGACACTGTGTGAAGTGGGGACAGTCACTGTATCCAGCTGAGAAGGGCCAGCAGAAGGACTAGTGGGGATGGCACAGCTGGAACCTTGGGGACTCCCCACATGTCTGCTCCCCAACAGCAATTAAGCACAGCCTCCGATGCATCCAGTGACCCCTTTCTTCCCTTCTTCTGTCTCAGGCAGCTCAGGCTGCTGCAACAAGCACACCCCAGTGGGCTACGTCCTGCCCGCCCGGTGCACCTGCATTGCAGGCAGGGCGGAGGGGGGCAAGCGGACTCTGGAGTCTTTTATCAGGTCGCTAATCCCTCCACAAGGGCCCCACCCTCGCGACCCAGTCACCTTGGGGGTTGGGGCTTCAGTAGATGAGTTTAGGGGACACAAGCTTTCAGGCCACAACAGTGCCTGATGAGCCTTTCACCCTGACATGGTTCCTTGTGGAAGGTGTGAGCTTTAAAAAACAGTTAAGAGCAAAGCGATTGTCGCTAAGGAGGGATTAGGGCATTTTTAACGGGGATTATGCAATCCTGATGTATTATTTAAGTGAAATACACCAGTCACTCTGTACTTTATGCCTTCTTTCTATGTCCTTGTGTTTTAAAAGCTCTATAAAAAGCGAATGACTCAGCATTAATTGCATTGTGTGCAAACAAATACATCCCTCTGCCTGGTGCCCAGACGCGGGAGGGTGAACCCAGGCTGTCCTGATTCCCACGTTCCTTCGTGGTGAGGTTTCATCACCCTCCAAAGCCAAAGCACTGAACACAAGGAAGTGGGGATCTCGATGGACAGAAACGGGGGCAAATCCCATAAGCTTACGTCCCATCGCACTCCACATGGGTGCGCAGGGCACGCGGCCAGCCTCCAACAGCAACGGCCTGGACCCACCCGTCACCTGCCCGGGCCTAAACTTCACCCTAGTCTGTGGGGGCTTCAGGCCACTCCTGGTTTCCAATCCTGTCTGCATTTCACATGGTGTTTGTGTAAACATCACAGGATCAGAACCACCCTAAACAGGTCACTATGCAACTCTACAGCAAACAATGAAACTCTAGGAGCCTGCAAAATCGGAGTCAGAAGGTGGCGTCAGTGCCTATAAACTGGTCTCCAGCTCGCTCTTCATTTGCTGCTAAAAAGACCTATAATTTCAATGAAGAAAGCCGGCCAAGAGGGGTGATCTCTCCCTCAAAACCACTTAGCGAAGACAGCCATTCTGTTCACACTTGAACGTTTCGGTGGTTTAGGGAAGAAGAGGCAGGTGCTAGGAGAGGGATATGCCTCATTTGCTGTCAACCGACAGGTCCACTCAACCGCGCAAGCGTACCCAAGCTCAGTGACTGCCACGTGAAACAAAAGGGCAGCCGCCTCTGGAGGAGCGGGTTCCCTGGGTGCACAGGAAGCGTGTAAAGCAGAACCAGGTCTGAGACCATCCTTCTTCAGGAAGGAGAGTGAGCAGGTCAGGATTCTGTAAGCGGACACCTGGGCACCTGCTCGAGTGCCCCTGAGCTGCACGGGGGTGGTGGGGGCAGGTGGGGCAAGGGGCCTTGTTACACATCCTCCTAGTTGCTTCCAGATTAACTGCCCCTGAGCAGGGGTCTTGGTGGACCTGCCTTGACCCTTTTCTACACGTCGCTGCCTGTGCCATGGGCTGCCCCCAGCTGCAGGTGTGGACGTAGGAGGGAAGTACCATCAGACTGTGGTCTCATGTGTTAGCCTTTCATTGACACGTCTGTCTCGAAAATTCTTGTCTTACATGCCATGCAACCAGAAAAGAGTCCATTTGTATGATAAAACCCAATGAAAAATGCAGACATTTTGAACAAATTTGTATAAAAATGAAAAGCATTCAAGACCAGACAACCAGTTTGCTTTAACGTAGCTTAAAATTTCTTTCTGTGATGAGAAAAATTCAAAGCGAGGACAGGTACGTGACCCACCCAAGGCCACACCGGGGTCTGAGCCAGGTCTCAGGATGTAAGGTCCCTGTCACCATCTGCTCAGCGCGTCCACCGTGATGGGTGGACAGCAAAAGTGAGCCATCCCTCAGGAGGTGGGGCTGACCGTCCCTGTGCCCGCGGACGGCAGCCGTGATGGGACGCTGGTCCAGCCGCTGTGACGCGGGTCCAGGAAGGCTCTACATCGCAGCTGCAGACGACTGGCTACGCGGCATGAGGGTGCAGGTGATGCGGGAGACCCGGCATCCGAAGGCGTGGTCCCGATTCTGGCCCTGCTCCTTGGGAGCTTCACGGCCTCGGACGGACGGCCCGCACTGCGGGCAGCTCTGGTCACGCTTAGATCTTCACGGCCCGGCCCGGCCCGGCCCGGCCCGGCCTCAGTCGCACAGGCTCTGAAGGAAAACGTCCTCTTGGACAGCACGTTCTAACGGACATGACGGCGCTTGGCCAAGATAATTCAACATCGTGCACAGATGTTAAGCAACGCACTTCCTGGACAAAATGAAGCGGGGCCTCTCCTGACTGGAACTCCCTTCTATGTATGTATTTGGCTTTGCTTCCAATCTCTCTCGTGAAAAGCAGAGCAGAAAGAATTTTTGAAAAGGTGTTCCTCAGGCTTGACGTAACGAGCCGAAAGAGCAGAATCCCAGGTGCCAAAGCGCCAAACCGGTCTCTTCCCCGACGGCAGACAGAGGGCCCAACGGGTTGCAGGCACGGGTCCCTCGCGTGCCAGTGAATGTCGGAGGAAGGCACTGGTGTTTGGTGGCGGCTCCCACGTTCTCACGGGCATTTCCTAAACCCACGTCTGATGAGCCCGCCCCGCTCTCCACCCCGCCAGCCCCTCTGGAGCCACCCGGAGGGCGTGGCATGGAAATGTCATCCGCCAGCACTGCAATTACTGGCACCGCAGCAATCATGGGCACAAGGCAGAACGGGTCGAATTCAGGTGAGAGCGAGAACGGCAATCAAGCCTGGGGACGGAGAACAAAGCCGTTTTCTTCCATATGCCGTCAACACAACCATCAGGCCTTAATTACAAGGCGAGTGTGGGGCTGGCTGCTGAAAGGCTGATCATTATCCAGCTCAGCCCCCAATCAGCTCTGTATTGATGGGCTGCAAAGGGAGGAAGCCAGCTTGGCCCCATGAAAAGGAGCAGGCAGAGGAGACATGCCCTGGGGAATAAAAATAACTCCGCCGACGACGGGAGGGAGAGCACCTGAGAGCCAGCCGAGAACAGGTCCCCGAGAGCCGGGCGGCGGCCTGCCGCGCCGTGGCTCGGGTCACCCCGAGGGCGCCTGCTCCAGCCTGTTACTCAGCCTCATCGTGCTCATCTTTGTCCTCCTGAGGCCCCCCTTTTCCAGCAACAGCCCCCAGAGTTCCCCCCGAGCTCAAATACACTGAGTCCATTCCTTTTCTCTATTCCAAATTTTTTGTAATCATCCTGAGAGCATTCTAAACAAGTTCCCAACTTAGCCCTCTCTCTGTCATATATATTTAATATGTCTATTTTATTAAATATGTATTTGCTTTTGTCTACATTAAAATATCAAAAGTTCAGTTCAAAATATCCTCTGCAGAATGGGATCTTGACATTTAATTGCAAGCCTAATTATCTTATCTTATCCTAACCATCCCTGAATAAAGCCTGTGCATTAAAAATAAATGTACTGTTTACTGGTAAGAATTGAACACACATAAACTTCCTATATCAAAACACTTATCTATGTACGAAATAAATACAAGCTGCATTTTCCTCAGTATTAGGAAATTTCATTGTCATACTGTGAGACTGAACAGACTTCTATCAAAGGAAGCCTTGGTTACTCCATTTTGCTCCTGCTGGTCTGAGACACCCTCCTCCATCCCCTGCTTCCCTCTTCTCCCAGGAACAATTTGTTTCAAATTAGCCAGCCGAGAAGAATGTGCGCCCTGACCTGACCCATGGGAAGGGGACAGGGATACCACCTGCGCTGGGGGTGAATGGGAGGGGTCTTCCCTCCCTGGCGCGCTTGTGGGCACCCGCGCCCTTCTGCAGAAGCAAAGAGCCCTGTTGAGATCTCCTGTGTTCATGTGTCTCGCTTCCCACACTGAGCATCAGAGCCAGGGTCACTTTTCCCAACAATACTGACAGCGCCCCCCCCCGCCCCCCGCCCCGCCAAGGAGCCTGGTGTTTAAAGCTCGAAAAGGATCCACTCTTTGGCAGTGTGGTCACTTGGACAACAGCTGGGGGCTAGTTCTGGCAGGGTGGGGGACCCACACGTCCAGTGCTGCAGCCTAGTGACGGAGCTTGATGCCAAAGGATTCGCCTGGAGCAGGGCGCTGGGGGTGGGGGTGGGGGGGCGTGGTGCCATCGCCATTCCTGACCTGTTTAAATGGCTGAGAGAATCAGCCCCCGCCCCCCTCGTGCCGGGACTGGGCCCAACTCGGCAGGAAATCCCAGTTCCTTGCAAGCCCACCCGTTCTTTTTGTCCAGACTTTCACTCTCCCTGGGTCTGTGGTCGCCAGATCCTCATTCCTCCTAGTTTGTTGCTTGGGGGTGGGGGGCAGTGGGGGTTTAATCAAACTAGAGGAAAGAAGCTTTCTTGCTCGTGAGCTGGCCACGTGCAGGAGGGTCAGACTCCTGAGCGATGCCGTTTTCACAATCCATTTCCAAGGTAAAGTGAAAATACAAAAGCTTTGTTCTGCCACGACAGGCATGGAATTTCCCTGGCGCCCTCGGTTACTGAAGACCTAGGATGTGCCCTCTCTTCTCAGATTCTTCAACACACACCCAAAAGCAAATGTGTTTACTGCTGGAAACTGCAGTGAGACACATTTAAGCCACCATCCCCCGCCCACCGCATGGTCAAGGGACGAGGGACAGACCCCCCCTCGCTGCCCTCCAAGTGCACCCCTTCCTCCTCCAACCCGGCCTCCACCCCTCTCTGCAAGTGAACCTGGACCTGCGTCTCTCCACGAGGCATCTTCAGCGATTTCCTGGTGCATCACAGGCTTAAAACCTGCACTCTCATCCTGCCTACAAGAATCCTGAGAATGGACCCGTCTTAGTTCTCTCAGGGCACCTTCAAAGGCCCACGGCAGCTGTGCTCAACGTGGGGTTCAAGGAGCCCCAGAGGGTTCTTTAGGCCCCTTGCAAGGAGTTATTATCTGCATTATCTGGGAGCCTAGATCATCTTCCTGTGCTTCAGTCAAAACAATTCGATGCCGTGTGTTGACTGCAGACAGAGGGCAGGTCAGATGCTCCTAAAGGGATTTGCTGAACGTGAAACACTGACAGTTTTTCTTTGTTGTGGAAAACCAGGTTATTTTGCACAAAACGACATCACTTACATGAACATGCAATGGGTTTTCAAATTGTAATTTAAAAATAAACACATGCATTTTAAGAAGTCTCAGCTCTTGTTTTCATGTGATAAGTATACCTCTCATAAATGACATCTACTGTGCGGCCTCGGAACATGAAGCACATAAAAGGGCCTTGGCTCCAAAATCCTCGAGAACCACTGATCTGAAGCGTTGATTCTGCAGGCTGGTGCGCTCCCAGGCAGTAAACTCTTTGTGCCTTTGGGCCTTTGCACGAGCTGTTTCCCCTGCGAGGGACATCCATTCCACACCTAAGTGGTACCCCCTCTGGCAAAGGGCTTATGCCTCCTTCTCTGCGTCAGCCCTGCAATCTCTCCTCACTCAGGACCTCAGTCTTTAATGTTCTTGGTTGATTATTTCTTCGTTCTCTTCTCTTAGGGGAAGAAAGTTCGCCGAAGTTTCGTCGAACTTGCTCCCTGCTGTCTCCACGGTGCCCGGCACATGGGAGGCGCGCAGAGAAGAGGTGAAAAGTGAGTGTATGGCTGAAAGAACGAGACACCTGCGAACAGACTCTGCTACAACACTGTTTGAGAGCGCCTTTGTACTTACTCAAGCGTACGGCAGACGCTCTGTCTAATGTGTTAAGTGAGGTCTGCCCTGGTGACTGGAGGCTATGATGTGCCAGGCATGCCACTAGAAACCCCGGGAGTTGATGGAAGGTTCAGGCTAGACGGAGGATGAACGTGAGGGTGCAGGTGGTAGAGTAGAAGGAAGTGGGCCCGAGAAAAGGATAAAACTAGCGGGTCAGATCTGAGTCTGTCAAGCAGACACCATCAGCCTTTCCTTGGGAATGAGGACCCTGAGAAAATGGCAGAACCCTTACTTAGAAGACGTGAGGTCACTCTGCGACATACTTTGTAATCTAACTACAAAGGGGGTGCCAACCCAGGTGCCCGCACTTACGGCATCGAGCAGGTGCCTCAACGTTCTGCAGAAAGAGGGTGACTCCTGCCTACTGGGACAGAAAGTGCCGCCCCGGGGGCGGGGGCTGGGTGAGCGGTGCCCTCTCGCTTCCCCGTGGGGGTTTGGGTCAGCACCCACCTCAGCGAGCACCTGCAAAGCCAGCTGTGTGTCAACAAACGGCAGAAGAATCAGGACCCCCTGACGAGGCAGATACGGACGCACAGAGCCTTCCTCGAGCGTACACTCATCATTGCCCCTAAAGTCCGTCCTCTATCTCTCACCCTTCCCAGAAGAAGACCGGGAAGGAGGTCCAGGATGTAGACCAGCCCCAGTTTGGTGCAGTCAGTCCTTCAGTATCCACCCAAGAAGCGGGAGTGTCACAGGACAAGCTCAAGAAGTGACCGTTACTCCACCTCCTGAACACGAGCCGAAGGCCTTTGTCCAGACACCGTGCTTGTTCCTACAGACGAGGTGACAGACAGGAGGAGACAGTGTCCCTGCCCGGAGGAAAATCAGAGCCAATTAGCCCCATTCGCACATGGTGAAAATCAGACTCTTCTAGAGAGTTCTGTTTGGTGGGTGCCCCCTGCTCCTGGAGCTGAGGAGCTTCTTCAGACACCACTCCCCTAGGACTCGGCCATGATTTTCCAGGAGACGTCCCATTTCTAAAATAGAAGGGCCACACTGAATTGTCTTCTATCCTGCTACTAATATATGTCAGAGGAAACTAATTCAATGCAGAGAGACTTGGGCTAGCAGAGGAGCCTAATGCAGAATTCAACTTCCCACTCTATGCTTTGTAGAGCGGGTGTGAGGACCGTGGACGGTCTCCAGGAGAGGGACTCAGAATTCTCGCTATGGCCTTGCCTCATTTCTCTTCACCCTTCACCCAGTGTTATTTCTTAGCCAGGCCAACTGGGTGCTGGCAGCAGGGCGGTGTCTGTTGAGTAAACCACCGGGTGTGTTTTAGTTTTGATGCAGCGGCTACCTCTGTTTTTAGGCGTTCTTCTCAAAGGTCGAATTGCTTCTCTCTCTGGTATGTGTCACCTGAGTTCAAACTGATTCTAGAAGAGAGCAAAGTCTTGACCAAGAGGCTCTACTGCGAAGGAAGAGCTACACTTTGGTGGGAGCCCTGAGTGGGGTGGGGAGGCGTCTGCTGCAGCCCAGGATTAGGGCAGGTGGGGGGGGGTGTCCACAGGGGGTCCTGCCCTTGGGGAGCCCAGTGCAGGTGACCTGGGATCCACACGCCAAGGTTCAGGACCTGTGAACACTGATGAGCTTGGGATCCCGCCGTGGTCAGGTGAGAACTCCCGAGGCCACCCCAAGAAACTCAAACTCCCATTCTCTGCAAGAGCTCAAGTCCGAGTCTGGATTAGAAACTCTCTTTGTCTTTCTGGACTTTGAGAATGAAAGCAATACCTTTACCAAAAAGACTGGATAATTAAGAACCATGAAAATGCTTACAAGTCTGAAAACGCAATGAGATAATAATGTGCCCTGGATGCCAGCCTCCCGGTCCTGCTGCACATGGTCCCTCTTAACGCACACGCTCTGGCCTTTTAATGTGGTGAAATGAGGCGACCCACAGAGTGCGCTCCCCCAGTGCTATCTGTGAAGCCGTGGACGGCCTTATCAGCCCATCGTGGGTTCGATACAATACAACCACACGGTGGGTAGTCTAAGCGTGGGCACTCTCTTTACAGCCGACGAGTTCTACAAGAAGACAAAGCAGTAAGAATTTAAATAAACTAGCGGGCTGTTGGTGCCACACCACGCAATCCTGGGATCCCATGAAATGTGGCAGTTGAAGCGGGTTGAACAGACAGCACCTAGACCAGACAGCAATGACCCCCAGGTTGTGGGATGTGGCGTAGAGACTGCGAGTGACTCTGCTCCCCCCGGACTGTGTTTGAGGCCGGGGCTCTCTCGGGATTGAAGACCAAGAGTCAGACGTTACGGTCATGACTTCAGGTAAACGATCTGAGTGCCATCCAAGTAGGAGATTATTTGTAATAAAAACGTTCTTTGGTTCTCGGAACCATTATACTGATTTTAGTTGCTTTTTGCTGTTTTATTTATTCATATGTTTTCTCCAAGGATCTGTAAGATCAATCGCTTAATGACGTCTTTGCTATTATTATTTATGTTTTGTTTTTCTTTTTCTTTTATTTTTTTTGTCTTTTTGCCATCTCTTGGGCCGCTCCCGCGGCACATGGAGGTTCCCAGGCTAGGGGTCGAATCGGAGCTGGAGCCACCGGCCTACGCCAGAGCCACAGCAACGCGGGATCCCAGCCGCGTCTGCAACCTACACCACAGCTCACGGCAACACTGGATCGTTAACCCACTGAGCAAGGGCAGGGACTGAACTCGCAACCTCATGGTTCCTAGTCGGATTCGTTAACCACTGCGCCACGACGGGAACTCCTGTAGTTGTATTTCTTTATAATGTTATACACAGGGGGGAGAAGATAAACAGCTACCCAGGGATCCTTCTGCTGGAACAACCTTGCAGCTTCTGCTGCAACACCATCAGGCTGTGGCGACAGCGACTGACAATTGGTCCCTGCCTGCCCACCTGGTCAGGAGGCGGAGGGAGGAGTGCACCTGGGCTCTTGGAGGCTGGCACCTGCCTGACAGCCGCACAGGTGTCCTCGCCGGCTGCAAAGGGTCTCCCAGTCTCATCAGACCTTCTCATTCATTCTGCACCAACAACTGTAAGAACCATGTCAGTTTTAAAAGGGATAGATGCACATGGCAACAGAAAGCATTATGAGCGTCACCTTCCTTATGAGAGACCCACTTCCACGCAGAATGCTGGCCTATTAATGCTAGAAAGGACGTTGGAACCACCTGTCCCAGTGGATGGTCTTCAGATCCCACAGAAGCACTCAGATGGATGAAGAGAGAGGGTTCCGATTTTGGAAATGGTACGAAGCCTTGTTTCAGAGTCATTCCCTGGTGGACAACCATTGGAAAGACTGGGCTCTATTTACACCATCTGTTTGGAGGCACCTGACTGGCACAGCCAAGACTCTGGGCTGAAGGAGGCCAGAGAGACGGGCCCTGGATTCCGCACCGTCTGTCCTGCCCGAGATGCCCACCAGCATCCACGTAACTCGCGAGGGTCTGAGGACCAAAGGAGGCTGGACAACACGCGTGACGGGGGGTCTGGGACTCGCGTTCACGGCCCACTGAGGGAGGCTCCCCAGCACGGGCCACAGACTTTCGGTTCAGATCCCTTCAGGTTCCCTCCCAGGAGTCAAGGTGAAATGGAAACAGCTCCGTTCTCCTGGGCATTGGAGACCAGCTCTGAACCGTCTCAACTCCTAATTTTACGGAAGTGATTTTCCCTACTCTAGATGCCCGAAGGAAGCAGAAGCAAATAATTTCTGAAGTAAGATAACCTTACATCCAGCCTTAACATAGAACTACAGTTTTCATCTACACTGTCTGTAATGCAAACAAAATAAAACAGGGCACAGAAAAGGGAGATCTGACCATAATGCAGGAAACAATCACAAACACTAGAAACAGATACACGGGAATTGTCTGACGAGAATTTAAACTAGTTTTGACGAAGAGGCCTAAGGGGAAATTAACACATGCTGGATGTCGGGAAACAAATGAAAATTATTATGGAAATTTTAGCATTAAAAACTATAAAAATTGAAGTGAGGGACTCGATTGATGGTTTTGGCAGAATATGCCTGGATGAAGAGAAAATCAGTGAAATGAAAAGAGCATCATAAGACAACATCGCAGTTGATGTACACAGAGAGAAACGAACATGAAAGTAATAAAACGCTCTTTTAAAATTTAAGACGAAGACTATTCCGCAGTGATGAAAGACATCAACCCACAAATTGTGGGAAAACACATAAACTAGGTGAATGTACAGCATTCCTGGGGTCCCCGAGTTTTTGGAAAGTGGTTAAACTGTAACTGGCAGCTGTTTTTAATAGGTCAGGAATACATACCGAAATTTCCGAGCAACTAGTAAAGAGCAGGAAGAGAAAGTGTAGCGAAAAGGCGATAGAGGTTAAAAGGAAAAGCATAAAATACTAAACCTAAATCCATATGAGAAGAACAGCACGAAGCAGTGGGGAAACGTGGCAAAGAAGAGCAACTTGGAGGATGACACACCCTGAGGCGTGAAAGTACTAAGCGGTATTCACACCCCAGGTCGTCAGACTCGGGCCAAACACAAACCCCGGCTGCACCGGCTTTCCAGAGCCCGCCTTCCTTTCACAGGCTCGGGGTGGCTGGAAGCAGAGCCATGAGGAAACGTACCCACTGAGAATGCCCACAAACACAGACTCCTACAGGTTTTTTCAAACGTGCGGACGCCCAGGGCCGACTGCAGCTGTGCTGGTTTCCGGAACCTTGGCTGTGGCTGCGCATCTGTGTTATCAAAACCGTGGATGTTGAGTCTGACCGTCCGGCCGAGACACCTGGTCATCTTACTGATGGGGAGACGGAGGCCAGCAGGCCAAACGACTCCTCGAAACCCTCGCAAGCAGGGTCTATTCAGTATTTTACGGACTGCTGCTACGAGGGAAATGATGGACAATGTTTCCTAAATTCATAATCTATAAAGTTAGGTGTGTGTGTAGAAACAACTACCCAACCAGACAGAAAAGGAAGGGGCCTTAGGAAAGGGACGAGGTCGAACGCCACCGGCGGAGGAGGAAAGGTGGGCGTGGAAGCGGGTTGGGGTCTTCAGAGGAGACGAGAAGAGTGGACTTGAGACGGCGAGAGGCGGGCGGAGCTGCAACCGCGAGGTCTTGGCGAACCGCCCTCAACAAGGAAGTAAACTGTGGGTCGGCGTCTCAGAAAATGCTCATCCTTTGCCTTGAGGAGCAAATACACTTCTTCCTCTGAGATACTCTGAAATGCCACCTTCTCCTGGTAGCTGACTTTTCAGAAAAACTCCGCCTGAAAGCAGTTTGCAGGGCTGAGACCCGCCCCCCCCCCCAACGCCATTCCCTCCTGCTTCGCAGCCCAGGACCTGGGGGTGGCTGGGCGAGGCCGAGGGATGGATGCGGGAGACGGACGAGCCGCACAGCCAGCCGTTTCGGAGCATCTCCCGAGCACCATCCCTGCCACCTGCCCCACCCGCCGGCTCAGCGGAGGATGGTGGAGCATGAGACAGAGGAGGGCAGGACCCAGAAGGACAGTGCAGGGCGGAACCCCCTCCCCAGCCAGTGACTCATAGGACTCGCTTGAGAAATACACTTGAGGGTGTCAAGCGGCTGGTGCTGCAAGCTGCACGCTCGGCAGTCAGCCTCCTGTTATTAGAGTTGCCTCCCCTCCTGCCTTGGTTGCATTTATTCAGCTCTATTCTCTGACCCACCTGCCCTCCTATCTCTAAAGCACGGTTTCCTTCCTCCCCTGGGAGCTGCCCGGTAAAGTATGTCACCCACATGTCAAGCCTTCAGCTGCACAAGGAGCCGGAAAGTCACACACGCTGTCAGCTACGCGACCCCCCTCCAAGGGGCAGGCAGCACGAAGCTTTCAGCAGCAACTGCTAAAAATAAAACGAAGCTCGCGTGGTTCCCATTTGCATCCACAGTGTCGACATGCAGCTCTCTGATTTCCCCGAGGAAACGCAGCCAAGATGCTCTTCTCCCCAGGGCCTGCCTTCACGCGGGCAGTGTCCTCGAATTCCGGTTGCGCCTTACGGTTCACCGAGTGCTTCTCTAGAAAATGTCACTTACAGCCACCGTGGTGCCCCGAGGAAGGGTACAGAGTTGTCAGCACCAGCTTATGAGGTGGTGCACACCGGCCACGGAGCCCACCCCTTGCCAGGGTATCAGTGTTCTCCTGCTGTTGTAACAAATTAGCACGATTCCGGGGCTCAAAACAGAACAGTTTCTTCTCTCACCTTATCATCGTAGAGTTCTAGAGCCAAGAGTCCTAAAAATCAAGGCCTGAAAGTGGGGCTGCCCTCCTTCTCAAGTCTCCGGGCTCCACCCGCTTATTCCTTTCCAGCCTCCTTGGCGCTGGCCCCTCCCTCACAGCACTCCCGCCTCCGCTTCCGTCACCCCGTCTCCTTCCGCCTCCCTCTTCCAGGAAGCCCTGTGATCGCACTGGGTCCCTCCAATACGCCAGGGTCATCTCCCACCTCAGAGTCTTCCGCTGACTCCGACGTGCAAAGGCCCTTTGGTCGCAAACGGTGCTGGGTCAGGACGCGGGCGCCTCCGTGGCTATTACGTGTGTACATACATATTTATGAAGGGCAGCGTCTGAGCCTCCTGAGGCCGGCTCTTCCCGCTCTCAGCAGGTGCTCCTTCTGAAGAGAGACTCCCACAAACACCAGTGACAACCTAGGAGAGGGAGGTGTCCCTGTGCCTGTCGGCCGAGCGCAGGCGCCCTCCTGCGCTGAGCCCCACGGGAAAGGCCGCCTGTGCCGGAATCAGAGGTTCTGTGTGTTCCTTGGTCCTCAGCTCCTGCCTGTGCCGGCTTGAGCCCCACTTGGCGTGATCACCCCAAACCAGTGTGCTTCGGAGAAGTAAACAGAATCAGTAGGATTCCGCGGGTGGAGTCCTACGCCAAACACCCCGACCCTCTGTGAGTGCCCGAAGGTAAGCTGGCGATACTGTCATTCCAGCTACGGAAGCAGAAAAAATAGAAATTCTGAAAAGACCCAAGTTTGAAACAAAGAAGGTGTGTGGGTGAAGTACGCGGTGTCCCAGCCCCCTGGGACAACTCAGCACAAACGCAGCTGCTGGAGGCTCCTCATGGGGTCCTGTGTCACCACGCGGCCAACTGCTCAAGGTCAGGCTGAGGTTAAATCTGCAGTCCTGATGTCCAGCTCATTTTCCCAACTCAAATATGAGCTAAACTATTATTTAACAATCTTCTATTTTTGCCATTAATGGTTAGGTTTTTTTAAACTTTCAGCAGGTTTAACCTTTTTAGGTGGTGAGTTGAGCTAACGTCGTTTTTCTGTAGTTTACCACTAATGACAAATTCACTTTTAGGTTTTGAAAATACTGAAACCCTCCAAAAGCATTCCTTGCATCCCTATATTTAATGGCATGTAGTCATTACTTCAAAAGCAAGAAATAGAGCTTTTTATTGGAAGCTAATGCTAAGAGTAAACAAGCGAATAAGCGAAAATGCCGAAGAGTTGCTACACGTCATAGTTGTTCTTCTTGTTTTAAAACCGTGTTTTATTCATTTCTTGTGTAAAAAGTAGGCAAATCTTAACCTATGTTTTTTTTGAATCAAGTAAAATGCAGTTTATTAATGGTCCCTAAATTCTGTCATGTCTGTTTTTCACTCAAAAAGGGGAGAAAGACTGTGACTGATGCATTTGCTAAAGCACAGGACACATGGAAGGCAGAATCCAAACCAAACGACACTCATTTTCGGATTTCTGGATTGTTTGCTCCAGGCGTTCGCTATGCTAGAAGCCTCCCTCCCTGCCGCTGCATCCTTCGCTCAGGTGTTGGCGTGCCCCAGCGGACCAGGCAGGTGCAGGCTGTTGCAGCGCAGACCGCCAGCCCTGTTGGCAGCCAGGGCTCTCTCTCTGCGCTGCCACTGGGCTTTCTTCCTAAAGCACACCCCTAGTCAGGCCCCTCCATCCTGCTTCTCTTCACCTAATGGTCAACGTCCGCAGTCCCTGGACGCTCAGCCAAGCCCTCTGGTTCGGACCAATGCTTCCGGCACCAACACCTCCTTCCACCTGTGTTTCACACTGTGGCAACGCCAACAGCCCTGTGATTCCCAGGAGACCCAGCTGGGCCCTGTCGTCACATATGTGAGCATCTGTCTTCTCCATGCACTTAAAAAAATTTTTAAAAAATTTCCTTCTTAGGGCCACACCTGTGGCATATGGAAGTGCCTGAGCTAGGGGCTGACTCAGAGCTGCAGCTCTCAGCCTACACCACAGCCACAGTAACGTAGGATCCAAGATGCATCTGGAACCTACACCCCAGCTCACGGCAATGCCAGATCCTTAACCCACTGAGCGAGGCTGGGGTCGAACCCATGTCCTCATGGACACTAGTCGGGTTCTTAACCTGCCGAGCCACAATGGGAACTCCTCCACTTAACTTTTAATTTTCGTGGTTTTTTTTCCCCTAAAGAAGTTGCAGCCATCTTCGAAATCCAGCCCCTTTTGAAGTTCTTTTGGTGAGACCTGTACGATATTAGAGAGGAGGTGTGAGTGTGGCTCCATCCACACTTCAGGCCGCCTTCCCTGCACGGAATTTGTTTACTGCCTGTCACCCTGCCGGGTTTGAGAAGCTAAGGAGCAGGGCTTGTGTCTCTCAGGTCTTTCTGTCTCATCACCAAATACAGTGTCTGGAATGTTGCAGAGCCTCAAACTAGATTACAACGAGGCAACACCGTAAGCAAAAGCATAGGAAAGTGCTTGATTCACCCTTTAGTACAGCAGACACGCAGCGTCGCCACTCTGAAATGCACCCCCACAGAGCTGCTGGAATGAGTACACAGTTGGTGCTCAACACTGTGACTCTGTATCTTTGAGTCTGCCTACTTGCTAAAGTTTACTGGTAGCCTCAAGTTCAATACTCATTGTGCTCTGTAAGTCATGGGCGTGAACAGAGCAGTGAAAAATTTGAGTCACTTGAAGTTCACGGTCCCAGCTGGGGTCAACGAAGGCAAAACTCTGCCATCTTGTTCCAGCTTTTGTGCTGCACATCAATGTCCTTTTTTTTGTGGTCTACTTACTTTCCACATTATTGTGTTCTTTGATGATGCTTCTCTGTCTAAAAGGGCCCCATACACAGGCTGCAGTGCTGTCTGGTGTCCTGAGTATAAGGAGGCTGAGATGTGTCTTAGGGAGCCAGAGAAACTGCATTCAGAATGGAGTTACATGCCTGGCTGTGAGTTCAGTGTCAATGAATCAAGTGTATGCGGGAAATAAGGGGTCTTTAAACAGAAACACACACTCACACAAAACAAGCTAATGCACCGATGGATGGATGAAAATGTGACCAGAGGCTGGCAGGAACCTAACCGCACCTCACCCTCAGGCACTGTGGCTCAGGATTTGCTGAGGAGGCTCTTGTGACTTTATAAACATAACTAGCTCTGTTAGCCGAGTGCTGTTCTCCAGGACGGAGTAGAGCATGGCTGTGCCTGCTTGGTTTGCCACTGAGCCTAGAGCAGTCAAAAGTCGACTCTATAAAGGGTCGCTGACAATGACAGGGGTCCCCGAGGAGGCCATTTTCGGAGCTGGACTCTCTCAGGGTCCGGTGAAGGCCGTGGGTCTCTGCACCTGAAGTGTGCAGATGCACATAACTCCACACATTTTCTGAAGGACCGTAAGTGGCCTGAAGCACATCCACTGTCCTCAGAAAATACCCGAGTCCCAGACAAAGAACCTCAGTGACCGAGAAGAAGGTGGGGGCATCGAGTCCCCACCCAGCCCCGCCGCGGTCCTCCGGCTTCGCTCCCCTGGCCCCGCCCAACCAGCCCACACACGCTTCATTGGGGTTTTGCAGTTTCATTGTCCACGTGCACATGTGACCGCAGGTGTCATATCTGAAGGGCAGGTACAGACATGGCACCAACCCAGACTAATTGTCCTCCATCTGCCTGCTCCCGGGAACCCGCCACCACCTCGGAGGAGGGGCGCGTGGGTCTGGGGCAGCCAGCGACCTGGGGTCTGAAGGACCTCAAGCTCCTGCTCTAGTGGGGAGCCCAGCCTTCTCTCTCTCTCTGTTAATTGTCGCTGATTTACAGTGCTGTGCCAGTTTCTGCTGTGCGGCCTAGTGACCCACCGCTCACACACACACAGCCCCTTTCTCGTGTTATCTTCCGACTTTCTCTCCTAAAGAGTCAATGCTCCTGATGAAACGCGGTCATGACACTTGGTCTTCAGACCTGCGGTGAGGATGTGTGAGGCAGCAGGCGTGGACAGGGCCCCTCACAGTCTGGGCATCGCCAGCCGGGCCCGAAGGCCTTTCCCCTCAGTGCCCTCCGCACGGCAGTCGGTGCTGTGTCACGACATCCTGCCTGGAGCAGCCCGTCTAAACTTCATGGATCAGGCATCCTTCCAGAAGAAGAAGTTTCAAAAAGTGAATGATCCTCCATCACACACACACACACACACACCACAAAATTATATCCTGCTGTTGTATAAAAACAGTAGCGGAGCAATCACAATAAAAAAATAAAAAAGAAATTTAAAACGCTTGGAGTTCCTATTGTGGTTCTATGGGTTCAAACCTGACTAGTATCCATGAGGATGCAGGTTGGATCCCTGGCCTTGCTCAGTGGGTTAAGGATGTGGAGTTGCCGTGAGCTGCTGTGAGCTGCGTTGCTGTGACTGTGGTGCATAGGCCAGCAGCTGCAGCTCCGATTTGACCCCTGGGAACTACCATATGCCACAGGTGCAGCCACAAAAAGAAAAAGACAATAAATAAATAAAATGCTTACTATATCTGTAAACCGTACATTTTTTTCTGAATTTTTTTAAGTGTGAGAAATATCTTTAAATATGACATTATTTTTAAAAATCTTGCCTATTTTTTAGTTCAGTTTGGATACTTGCCTTTGGCACCTGTCATAATGGAGAAGGTACACCACGAGGAAAGCACTCCTTTAAAACGGAAGGAGAGTAACTTCTCTATCGGCTGCTGTAACTACGTCATGATGCTTATTCTTCAATTATTTCTACAGGTCATTCCGAAATTTTTTATTAAACTTCAACTCGTTAATTTCCATTGATCCCAAATGCCATAAGTTGCTCTTGCAAACCAATCAGAAGGTGTTAAATATGTATACATATTTAAATGAGTGGATTCAAAACCCGCTGAGAGGATTTATTTTGACGGTTTTCAAAAATTCCTTAACAATTTTGGTTTGCAAATTTTTAAAGTGGGTAAATCGGAGAATTTTTAATAAACGTCACATTTTTAGAGCAAACATGTTAAACTCGCCTAAGAGTGACAACAGTCCTAGGCATCCATTTTCAAATGCTCTCTCCACAGTACAAGTTCAAAGAGATTCTCACTAATCATTAAAACAACATCTTTATTCTCAAGCAAGGTTAAGTGTATTGTTCCAAAAATGTCTGCTAGGACCATACTAGCCACTGTCGTCACGCATACGTAACAAATTTGGAGCATGTGTCCTTTGATAGCACAGCAGGTTAGCTCACCTTCAAGGCTGACGCTCAGAACCTGGCTATAAAATGAGCCGACATCTTTGTGGTACAGGCAGTCTTCACACTGGAGTTGCCCTTCACAACAAAGCACTCTGAGATACCGCGACATCGCGTACAAGTACATTTAGCGAGACCTCATCCACTGCACGAGGGAGCAAAGTGCCAAAAGCCCACGGAAGCCTGAGGTTCCCAGGTTGAAGCCCGCGTCTCATGCTCCTGAGTTCTCTGCAGAACCTCATGCCTGATGCGCTGACCCCTGGTGACGCCGTGACACCTGATGTCTGCAAAAACGAAGGGTCTGTGCCCCGCCCCCCGGGATGTGATGGAGTTATTACTTTTGTTTGGTTTTAAGGCCACACATGCAGCACATGGAGGTTCCCAGGCTAGGGGTCGAATTGAAGCTACAGCCGCTGGCCTGCACCACAGCCACAGCAATGCAGGATCTGAGCCATGTCTGCCACCTACACCACAGCTCCAGGCAATGCCAGATCCTTAACCCGCTGAGCGAGGCCAGGGATCGAACCTACATCCATCCTCACGGATACTGGTCAGATTTGTTTCCGCTGAACCACAATGGGAACTCCCCTCAGATGTCTTTCTTACACCCCAATACCTGTGAATCCTCTGAAATCAGGCATTCTGTTTTGAACACCGAATCTTAGTTTCCCACGCTGGTGTTCGAACTCCCCCAAGATGACTTACTCTGTAAGCAAGGAGGAGCTTATCATTCGGGAAGCTTGGCTGGTGCCTAGGTGGGACCCACTGTTTCCTAACTATAGACAAAGAGCATGGTGGATAAACTAACACATTTTATTTATATATATGTAATATCATACATACAACAACAACACACATATATTTTCTTTATAAAATTTAGTACGCACATGTACACTTTAATTTTAATTTTCATAATTGCTCTGTTGCTTGGCAAGTATTTAGGTTGCATGGATGGGATTTGTATTAATTAGTAATATCGTTTTTGGATAAATCAGGTATTGACCTTTGCCCTCCTCACTTTTCATTTCCCCATCATCTATAATTAGTCTCCACAGCTCCAGTTTCTCTAGAATCCCGCCCGTATTGTCTAGTTTCGGTCATTGCCACACACACGTCAACAAACCCTGAAACTCAAAGGTCCTGACATTTTCCAGCGAAGGGCTGACGTCTCTCTCTTTCCCCGAGGCTCCTCTTCCCCATCCTCTGATCTAGTCCTTGGTGGAGGTACCTGCTCTGCTGGAGGCCCGGGCTGGAGGGCCTGGGGAAGCAGAGGTCCGGCCTAGGGTCTCCTGTCTGACCCCAGCTGAGGGCCAAGTTGGCTGACCATCTCCCTCTCGGGAAGGGAGTAGAGGGAAACACACAAAGGAGAGCAGGGACCAGGAGAGTGGGCCGCACCCTTCATCTCCCGGAGACTCGGGACAGAAGAGCAGAAACATGGGTTAAGAAAAGGGGAACTCTTGTTCCCTGAACTTACCGTCTCCCCAGAAGCTACCGAGAACAAAGTGGACTGGACAGATCGCACGGAACCGTGGTTCTCAGGACACCAGACAGAAGGCAAAGGGAACAAGAGGCACAGCCGTCTGCCTGGAGAGACTTTCCAGGGCGGGTTGCAGGAGGGACCCGGGAGAGCCCAGCGGGGGAGACAGAGCTGTGCATCCAGGGACACCAGGAAAGTCAGAGCTGTCGGGACAGAGCACTGGAGAGATGCGGGCTCCACGGAGGGGACCCTGGAGGTGGGCAGAGGGTCCGCGAAGCATGTTCCCTAGGGTGACGCCAGGGGCAAGTCTGAGGGACTCCTTGGCCAGGGGACAAACTACTCGAAAATATTTGCGCAGCAGGGGGCAGCATCCCTCAGGGAAGGAATAACACCCGCCCACCAGCCAGGGTGTCAGACTTCATAACCCACAAGCACGGGGCGAGTGTCCAGAAAAATGCGGATGCGACAGCAAGGAATAACTGGTTATGGACTGGATATTGCTTAGATGCTGCCTGGCAGATTTGAAGAGCTAGACTGCGATGGATCAAATAGTAGCTTAACTGCTTCCAAGAGCAAAGCTCGAAAATATTTCTAGGAATGAAAATGTATCCAGTGCTCAATAAAGCAAAATTCACAGTATCTAGGATTCTGTTAAAAATTGCCAAGCATGGAAAGAAGTAGGAAAGGGGGAAAAAAATCAGTCAAGCCAAACTATTGCAGAACCGACACAGATGTTAGAATTACCAGACAAGCTCAATAAACGATAATGGCAATTGTGTTCCATAGATTCAAAAAGTTAAGTGGAGACAGAGGATTAAAATTCTCTTCTGCAAATGAAAGCTGTCAGAGATGGAAAAAGCACAGGATGGGGTAAATGATGGACTAGACCTTGAAGAATTAAAGATTAGTGAATGCGAAGAAGTAGCAATGGAAACGAGCCAAAGTGAAGCCCGCAGAGAAGAAAGAATTTAAAGACGTGGACGAAACACCTCTAGGGGCCTAAGATACGTGTAACTGGAATAACTAAAGCTAAGGGGGCAAAGGACCAAAAGATATGAAGTCAATGGCTTAATATTGTCCCAATTTGATGACACGTTCAAACCCACAGATCCAGAATAACTCAACAAAACCTGAGCACAAGAAGCATGAAGAGAATTAGATACAGCAAGTCATAATCCAACTGCTCAAAACCAGTGATAAACAGGAAATGTGAGAAGCAGACAAAGAGGAAAAAAAAAAAGCCATGCTACATACAAAGAGGATAAGGAAGGTCACATTTAGCATCAGAAAAATGCAAGCAAGAAGCCGGGAGAATATCGTCTCTGAGTTCTTAACGGAAACGTAAATTTGTTAACCTAGAGCTAATTACCAGGGAAGAGATCCCTCAAACATGAAGATAAAGGCTTCTTCAGACATATAAAGGCTAGAATAATACATACCAGCAATGCACTGGACCAGCAGGGAACATTAAAGAAATTCTTCAAGAAGAAGGAATCTAATATTGGGCATGGATCTCCAAAAAGTGACAAAGAACACCAGAAACCATACCATCTATCTATTTATCTATCTATCCATCCATCATCTATCATCTGTCTATCGTCTGTCTTTCTATCCATCATCTATCATAATTTTCTCATTATTTAAATCTCCTTAAAAATAAATGACAGTGGCAGACTTGGGCTGCCACCGGCCATTCTCAAAGCAGCGTCTGCTGGCAGCTGGTAGGTGCAACCTTATAGGTTCAAGGTATCCTCTTGTAACTATTCCATTTTTAGACAATGAAATTGCTTTAGATCAGATATTAACAGAAAAGGAGATATAGGAATAGCCAGTAGCTCTTGTTATGCATATGGTAATGCTACAACAGAAGTGCAAACCTACTGAGGTCAAATTAGACAACTGGCGGCAGCACGTCTCCCCAGAGAGCCAGTTCCGGTCAGGGCTTCTGGCTAACTCACCTACAACTCTCAGGGAACCAGATCTATTTTGTCACAGTTCCTGTGGACACTCCTCCTACTTCTAACTGGGTCTGCTGCACCAAAACGGCTTCCAAGGGACTGACATCTTTTATATATAAACTGTTTTTAATTTTTTTTCATTACAGCTGGTTTACAGTGTTCTGTCAATTTTCTGCTGTATAGCAAGGTGACCCAGCTCCACATACATGCGTACATTCTTTTTTCTCCCGTTATCATGTTCCATCATAAGTGACTGGACATACTTCCCAGTGCTACACAGCAGGATCTCACTGCTTATCCAGTCCAAAGGCAAACCACTTCTCAGGGATTGAGATCTTACTCATAGAGACGCCGGGACTAATCATCCAGGATCTGGAACTCAGGAAGGTTTCTAATTTGGTGTCTGTCCCCCCAGTGGCGGCAGGAAGTAGCCAACACAGTCATTGCCCCCTTCCCTAAAAGCCTCATGAAAAGATAAAACAGAAGTGGAGATTTAAAACCAGTACCCCTAAAACTGAGTTCCTCTGCCGAGTTTATGATTAATGTCTCAATTCAAAATGATTATTCCCTTTCTTGCCCAACACCTGCTCTCCCCAAGATGGAGGAGTATCAACAAAAAGAGGGAAGGAAACCCAGCAGGACCCTTGGGCTCCTGGGCACAAGGAAACCCAGCAGGACCCTTGGGCTCCTGGGCACAAGCCTTTCTGTGTCCCACATTACTTCTTTTTAGGGAATGGGCTTCAGCCTCCACGACCTTCCCTGAGCCCCAAAGGGCAGGTTCTAACAGTTGCTAATCAGGGAAGGGAGGGGAGGCAGGGACCAGGGAGGAGCCGTCAAGAGACAATGGTGTAGCCTTGGTTCTTCCTCAAGGAATATACGTACCAGTGTCTTTGAGTCCTTCTGCAGAACTAAACCCTCGGCAAATGAAAACCAGACAGGAGGACCCCCAGAACCAGTTCTGAGGCCGCTAAACACCAACTCTGAAGAATAACGCAGGCTCGCATCTACCCTGATCCTTGTCTAGGGCCCTATTTTCCATCCCAAACTATAAAACCACCTCCTCTTCTCTCCCAAAGGAGGGCACAGTCTTTAGGGCATTAGCCTGCTGCGGCTTCCTTTGCCTGGTAAAGCAATAAAAATATTTTTTTCTCCTTCACACACCCCCCTCAAAAAATAAATAAAATAAAAAATAAGTGACAGTTGAAACAAAAATAATAATGTTGTGAGTAATTTATAAAATATGCAAAACTAAAATTTGTTATAATAGCATGAGGTCATAGGGGAAAAATGCAAGTGCATATCTTACTCATGGATTCCATGTGAAGTAGTATAGCAGGATGTGATGGTAAATGGCAAAAAGATACAATGTATTTAACAAACTCGAAGTCACCTAATATAACAGCTATGACAAAATATTTACAGTTAGAAAGCCAAAAGAAGGAAATGAAACAGAATAATAGCTAAGTACGCAATCCAAACAAGGCAAAAATTAGGACAAAGGGAACAAAGAACAGATGGAATAAAGAGAAACCATACAGCAAGACGATGTGGACTTAGACACAACTCTATGAATAATCACTTTACACCTTAACAGACTGAAGACTAGAATGCAAGAGCAGAATTGCTGAAGCAGACTAACAACGTAAGACCCAAATACATGCTATCTCCAGAAACATGCTTTATATATAAAGACAAAAACCGGGTACAATGAAGGGATGGAGATGGTCTACCATGTCGATGCTGGTGAGAAAAAAGCAGAGTGACTACACTCGTAACAAAGTAGCTTTGAATCGAGGAATGTTACCGGGAGGGATCACAGCAGTGTGGCAATAAAGAGACAACAATTTTAAACACATAAGCACCTAATAACCAAGCATTGCGATACATGAAGCAAAAACTAAAAGAACTGCAACGGTAAGTAGACAAATCCACAATTCCTTCAGTACTCTTTTCTCGATGGTAAAACAAGCAGACAGAAAACTAGTAAGGACACAGTTTTGAACAGCACCGTCAACCAACTGGACATAACTAACTTCTACTGCACAACCCATCCAGCAGGAGAATACTTTTTTTTTTTTTTCCCAAACATACACTGAACATTTACAAGGTAAACAAATTCTGGGGCATAAAACAACCCAGAGAGTCAACGGATGCTAAAAGATTCGAGTTATGCCAAGTACATTCTCTGACCACAAGCAGAAGGCAATAACAGAAAGTTATTTGTGAAATCCACAAATTTTGGAAATTAAATAACCAAGGGGTCAAAGAAGAAATAAAAAGGGAAATTTGAAAATACTTTGAACTGGATGAAAAAGGAAAAAATGTCCCACACAACATCGGTTTGGGGGTTGTCACTAAAGCGGTGCTTGAGAGGAGTTAGTGGCACTAAACGCATGTGTCAGAAAAGAGTACAGATTATTAACCAGCTTCCCCCAAGCAACGAGGAAAAGAAGAGCAAATGAAACTCGAAGTCAGTGGAAGAAAGGAAATGATAAAGAGTGGAGTAGAAATCAAGGGAACAGAGAAGAGGATATCAACAGAGAAACGAATGAAATCAAAGCCTATTCTTTGCGGGATTAATAAAATCGACGAATCTTCAATTCGGCTTAGAGAGAGAGAGCTACGAGAGAGAGCTGAGAGAGAGAGAGAGAGAGATGAAAGAGAGAGTGGGGCGGGGAGGTAATTACGAATTTGCGTAGGGAGAAGATCCAAACAAGTACACACAGACCAAAATATAGCAAAGGAATTTCACGGACAATCCTAGCCAATACATTCAACGACTTGGATGAATTGGAAAAATTTCCCTGAAAGACACAAATACGAAGTCCGTTCAATAAGAAATAGCTTGAATAGCCCCACAGACACAGAAATTTACGTACAAATGAAATTTAAATAGTTAAAAAACCCTTCCTAGTCATTTTCATGCAGAAGTGGAGTCACTCCAGATGTTTCCCGGACTGAGGGCTGCGCCATGCCCCCCACAGGGAGGGCGGCCTCTCATAGGCTGGGTTCGCAAATCCCTCAGGCTTTCTGGATGGCAAATTATTAGTCTGAGCTGCTGACTTTCTCTAGCTGAGTTATCATAAGGACTGGCACCAGAAATCTGATTTGGGTGGAGAGAGAAAGTCTGTGCAGATCTCGTAATGGGCACAGAAGGCATATGAGGTTCCTGGCTGGGGACTGGCCTGTCCCACAGCCGTCGTGCGCAGCCACAGCCTGGGAGAAAAGTAACAGGATTGGAAGCAAAGTCCTACTGCTGAATAAGGAGAGAGAGGAAGGGAGCGAGACGGGTGGTGGGGAGAGCGGATGCCTGGCCCGACACCTTCCCTTGTCCTGAGACAGGAGCTCCGCCTCTGCAAGTTATAGCCTGGAGCCGCTCTCCTTCTTCAGCAAAACTCTAGTAAGGTCGGGTCTGATCCAGCAAGCCCGAGGACCCAGCAGAATGCCCACAGAGAAGTGAGCGACGGAGGAAGCGCGGGGCTTCCAATATCATCTAAAGTCAGCCAGTTACCTGTGTGTGCTGGCTTCTCTCAGGTTACCTTGTCACTTGCACATGATTTTTCCTAAACGTGCACAGATAGAACCTTGTTTTCTTCCCACGGCCACTGAACTTTGGGGCTGAGAAAGACGCGTATATGCTTACGTATATAATATGTGCTTTTATATAATATCTTAAATTTAAAATGTTATATTTATTTTCATATAATACTTTATATAACATATAGGATAGATAAGATTATAATACATTCTAGTGTATCAAAACTCAGTGAGTGGGACGGACTGGGAGTTTGGGGTTAACAGATGCAAACCACTACATTTAGAACAGACAGTGAGGTCCTGCTGCACAGCACAAGGAGCTCTAACCAATCGCCTGGGACGGGCACAAGAGAAAATAATGTAAAAAAGAGAATGGACATGTAAGTATGACTGCGTCACTTTGCTGTACAGCGGAAATTGACACAACACTGTAAATCAACTATACTTTAATAAAAAAACTCAATGAGAAAGAGTTTAGTATCTCTTTGGAAATATTTTCTATATCCTATTTTTCTCAGTTTATGGATTGAAAACACCTGCAGGAGTTAAGGATTTATGCAGAAGTTGGTAGAGAGTAGAGGAGAAGGCTGACGGTCTTTTCTCGGCTCGCGAAGATCACCTTAGACCAGACGGGGACTCGCTCAGCTTCCGTTCACCTTCTCCCACCTCACTTCGAGGAAGGATCTTACATTCCAGGCTACCTACTTACACCTTTAAATAAAACGAAGCCTGTCATGCAAGGTCCTCAAGGGATGCAATGGCAAGAGAATGTACAAAGTCAGACTTTTCCACAAAATGACACTGGAAATTATCATTATAGAACAGGCAGATTTAAAAGACAGAGTACCATACTGAGATGCAAAGCGCAGAGCAGTACCTTGCTGGGGCGGGGTGGGGGGGTGCCCGCAGAGTGTGGGCCAACCTCCTGTCTTCTGTAAGCCTAAGCAGGCCCCTCTACCTGCCCTGCAAGCAAGGGGATGCACAAAGTGGGTGTGGCCCTGTCACCTGCCTTTGAAGACCACCTGCCTTTGGCTGGACCACCTCTGAAAACCTGAGTGGAGTCAACACCTTTCCTGATTAAGACAAGCAGACCCAGCAATGGATGGACGTGCCAAGCACCAGCCTCCACACCCTCTCTTCCTAACAAAGGCCCCCGCAGGATGTTTGCAGGAAAAGCCCTCCTGTTAAAGACGTTTGAAAAAAACAATTTAAATGCGCTCGTTTATTCCAGAGTTGAAAGGGGCACAAATGCAGTCAGATTCATAAACTCCTACAGACCTTCTACAGCTTTCTGTGGTTTTTAAAAACTAAAATCTAATTCTCGATGGTTCCACAGTGACATGTGGCATTAGCCATTTCTAAAAACAGCTGATTGTGAGATTGCAAGAAAATTTTAATTTTTAAATTATTTCCTCCACATGTTCAACCATTTGCTTTCATGTATTTTTGTAAGACTTCATAGGCCAATTTTTGTCTTTTACAAGATTAGACGAGATATATGGATAACTGGCTTATCAATAACTACAAGTTCAAGGTCCAAAAGCCTATGTCGCCCTTGGCTTTCAGATGGGAAAGATGCCCACCCAGCACATTTTGTGTCTTTTTAAAAACAATTATTAAAGCGTAGTTGATTCATATTTTGTTTATTTTCATTTTGGAATGTTTTCAGGTTTTTTTCTAAAAGTAAAAAAAGAGGGGGGAGGTGTTTAAGCAACAGCCGTGTGAACACAGGAGGGCTCCATGTGCAAACGAGCTCACAGTGGAAACTACTCCACCGCCAGCTGCTCCAAGAGGGTCAATGAAGGAAGACACAGAATGTGACTCAGACTCATTGACAAGGTCAAGGACGCTGCGACCTTAGCAGACGTGTTGCTTGGAGGTGAGAGGTGAAGTGTGTGAAGTGGCTTTGGAAACGGCCCATCTCACCACGCTCTCGGGAAGGAAAGGTAACGAAGGGAGACAAGTCGTTTAAGGAGAACAAGCGGTGTGAGGCCGTGGATGGAGGACCAACGAACTGGATCTTCTGCCTTCATTACAAGGAAACAATCCACGGAGAGGGTCTCCCTCCTCGTCTCTCTGAGCGCCTGCTGTGCTCGCCCTCACTTAACAATAGACGGCACTGTAGCAACCGATGGTGGCCCAGAAAGGCGTGCAGCTGAGATCTTCCAACAGACAGCGGAGGGTGAAGGTGGACGGCTCAGCATCGGCCGTGCACAATTAGCATCCCTGAGAGATGGCGAGGAAATTAGGTGGCAGCACCCTGCTCTTTGCTAATCGGAAATGTTTGCAGGCGGGATGGGAACGGGAGCAGCTTCAGTCTATTTTTCCACTAGGAAAATAAATAAATAAGGACACGTTTAAAACCCTCAAGGAAGGTCCGAGATCACGCTGGGTCACGGCGTGCCACCCGGGCAGCCAGAAGGGCTCTGCTGTTGCCGTCTTGGAATTTTTAATAATGTTAGAACAAGAGGCCCTGCAGCTTCATTTTGCCTGGAGCCCGCGTTTCACGCAGCTGCTCCTGGCTCAGGGGCTCGCCTTTGGAGAGACGCCTTTTTGGTATAGTTACAAGGTGACTCCTTGTCTCCTCGCTTCAAATCCGATCTGCCCTCCCTCTGGCCCTTGAGCCCGCTCCACCTGCGTCTGTCCTTGCTGTCGCCTTCCCTGGCCCCTTCATGCCTCACCTGTAACTCAGAGCTGTCAGCCCGGGAGGGGGCAGAATTTCCTCCCTGCGAGAGTCGGAGTCCCAGGGGGGTGCTCCCACCCTCCTCCCGACTCCCAGCTCCAACCCCACCAACAGCCCCCGGGACTCCGCCCTCGCCTCGGCCAGGGTCCGTCTAAGAACCTGGAAACTCCTGCTTTACTTCCATCAATTCACTTTCCAGAATGCGAGCGGAGATGTTACGAAAATGCCACCGTCACCCCGTGCTGCCCCTTCTCTGAGGGCAGGAGGACACGGCCCCCAGCCTTCTCGTCTCAGGGAAGAGCCAGCTCGCCCCCAGGAAGGGGCGCTCCTGGGGGTGGGCACCTGGAGCCAGCCTGGACCGTGGTCATCGTGCTCAAGTGCAGAGGCCAGAGGTCAGTAACTGAGCTGGCACTGTCACCCCACCCCTGTCCCTCTTGCCACCACCACACACGTGCACACACATGCACAAATACGTTCACAAACACATGCACACAGGTGTGCCCATGCACGCACGCACAGGTACGTACACGTGCACACACAGGTGACACACAGGTACCTACACGTGCACACGTGGATGCACAGATGTGCACACACAGGTGCACGCAGTGCACACACACATGTGCACACACAAGGTACACACATTGTGTGCGCACACACAGGTACACACAGAGGTGTACGCAGGTACACACCCGTGCACACACAGTGTACACACCCATTCCCACCCCACAGCAGACTTTGTGCCCCACACTGTCGGCACAAAGGCATCCATCCCCACGGACCAGCTTTGGCTCAGAGGGTGTCTGTGCAGGTCTGAGAGAAAGAATTCTGGAGACAAGAAAGGAAGGTGGTGCTGGTGGGACCCGGACCCGAGGAGCCTGGGCTCCAGCAGGACACCAGGCTGGCAAAGAGGAGGGTGGCCCTGGCCAGCGTTCTCTGCACCAGTGCTGCCCTGCGTGGAGGCAGAGCCGTTGCACGGAGTGAGTGTGTCGCACTAAGGGGCCATGGAGGCTCCGGTGAGGAGGACACCAGCCGCACCGGGATCTGCTGGGTCCCAGCCTTGGAAGGAGGACCCGCTGTGTTCCTTGGCAGCTCACCGGGTGCAGGAGAGGAGCACCTCGGTCCTTGGGTGCCTGGGTCTCTGGTTCCCAGCTTCATGCAGCGCAGACACCCAGTGGGAGTACTAAAGGAAGCCTCTCCAAGGTCAAAGCAGAACAGGGGTCAGGAGAGGCTGCCTCGCTAGGTGCCAGGCAGCCCTGCAAACGGGCTGATGGGAAGTGTGGGCCAGGACCGGGACCGAAGCTGGCCACGGGGGCAGGAGGGAGCACAGGGCACCAGCCCCCCGCACCCCTGCATTTAATTTAGATAAAACGGTACGTGGTTCGGGTGGCACCTGACCACCTTCCCAGCCAGCTGTGTAGCTCAAACGGACCTTGGCGATCACTTTCCAATCGGCTGCTTCGTGCTTCCTCTGCAGGAGCACCTGGCGCCACTGAAACCTCAGGCTCATTTCCTCCCAATCAGTGGGAAAAGCGAGCCGGGGGGGATGGAGGGAGGAGGCTGGTGGGTGGGACATGAGGGAAAGACTGACCCTAGTTTAACAGTCGCCCGCAGCCCTCCGTGAGCCCAGCGAGGGTCCCTGTGGCATGTGGGGGTGCTAATGGGTCACACGTATTCTGAGCATCTGCGCTCCGGCCGGCACCCCACCACATCTTCCTCTGCTGATTTTAGTGCACAGGCGCCTCGTCTTCACACTGAACCTCCTCCTCTAGGGCTCAGCGGCTCCCAAGACAGGAGACTTGTTTTTCAGGTTAATATCCGCCACGGAGGCAGAGTCTGGTGTGGGTGCTGCAGCAGTAGGTGCTAACCAGGAATGTGAATTTAAAAATACACAGTATCATGGGAAGCTGAAGAGGGAAAATAGCCCCAAAGGGCAACATGAGGAGGCTGGGTCTCTGGAAGTGGAGGGGAGGCTCGCGTGTGTTTCTGCAGCCTCCCATGGGGCTTGCTCTGCCCTGGTCCTCATGAGGACCTGTGAGGTCAGCCACGCTGCATCCTACCCGTGGGAGAGCGGGTGCCCCGTCGGAGATGTGAGGTCGGCCACGCTGCATCCTACCCGTGGGAGAGCGGGTGCCCCGTCGGAGATGTGAGGTCGGCCACGCTGCATCCTACCCGTGGGAGAGCGGGTGCCCCGTCGGAGAGGAAGGGGTGGAATGGGATGCGAACGTGGGCTGGTCTGGCTCCAGAGACAAAGTTTGTAACCTCTGTGCACTAAGATGAGGTGAAAGTGGTGGGGATGGGCCATGTGTCCACCTCTGGTGTTTTCTGCATCTCGGCTTTTACGGGCACAACCGTGAGCCAGGACCAGGGAGAGCCCCAGGCAGAGGCTGGAATCCACCATATGATTCATTTAACTCCAATCTCCCAGTAACAACTGTGAGGACATTTGCCTGGTTGTCAGTGTGTTGGTTTGTTCATCGCACGTGAAAATCAGGACTAGCTGGGGGCACAGTCTCCAGTGCCTGTTAAGCATCATCAATAATGAGTAATATGATCTATTAATTATGAATAAAACTTAAAGGGATACTAACGAAAGATAACCTACCTACAACAAAATGCACCCATTTACAGGGTCCCCCTCCAGAGTTTTCAGAGTAGGCACAGAGCTTTGTCCATCGCCTCCGGGCATTTCCAGCTGCGGGCCGTTCTTGTTCTCCCAAAGGCAGTGTGTGTGGTGTGCCCAGCCTGCTTGTGGCCTTTCTGCCATCCGTGCCCCCCAGGCTCCCATGGCGTGGCGTCCACCTATAGCCAATTGCATCTCCTGCTCTGTGCCCAATGTGACTGCCCAGGTCCAGCACAGAGCCCCACTCAGCACGCTGCACGCACATGCCCCCCTCCCACCATCTCTGTTTTTGTCCAGTTGGGTCCCTTTTCCTGGAAGGGCCCCCCTGACACTCTGCAGACAGAGGCCAACTTCCAGGTCCTCCTGTCACTCCTGTGTCTCCCGGGAAGCGCCAAGGGGAGACTCTCCCATGTACCCTTTCCGCATCGACGAAAACTGGCAGGTATTCTTTGTTCTTCTGTTCAGAGGCTGCTTTGTCTGAGAATTATTCTCAATGGCGGGCCCCTTGCCCCGCGCCTGCTCACCTGTTACCCACATCTGACTCAGGGCATCGCTCATGCCTCCTGGCAACACCCTTCCCTCCCCCAGGGCCCAGCACCCCCGTCCACCGCCGTCCGCCTAGAAGTTGGTCTTCCCGGGTTTTGTGCTGGGTGCTCCCTTCTGCCCTGACTGCGGGGTGTCAGGGCTCGGAGCACAGACCTCTCCCTTCTCCACTCCTCCTCTGCTGATCTCATCTGGTCCCAGGGCGGGAAGGCGTCTCTCGCCCACGACGTCCAGAAGCACCATTCCGGACGGAATCCTGCCCCCTGACTTCAGACCACCCTCTGGGCACCCCCACTCAGCACGTAACTGGCTTCTCAAACTCCACTGTCCACTCTGCAATGCCTCCTTTTTCCCCACAAACGTCTGCCTCCTGGGCCAGCTCCCAGGACAGGAAGTTTGACCGAGGAGCCTGTCAAGGGTCCAGTGCGGAAGGACGTCAGCCAGCCGGGGCCTCCAGCAGGAGCCCCCTCTCCCCTGAACCCCACCTCTCCCTGGCCCGGCCCCTCTGGACCCTGCCTGCCAGGGCATCCCCCACGCGTGCCAGGATGCAGACCTATTTGGAAAGCCGGCTAGGAAGCTCCTGGGCCGCTGCTCCTTGTCTGTTTGCTTGTTTGAGCTAAGAAAAAGACACTTTCTTTTTGAGGAGAGAGTTTCAATGATATTCCATATCACTGTTGGTTTAAAACTGGTTGACATAATCTACCAATATGATGCTACCCAGGAAGTTAAAGTTCAGGCATCATGCACTTTTCTAAAAGAACATGGTTCACTCAACTATCGAAAACAATCTTAACATTTTGCACTAATTTACACCATTCAGGAGAAAACACTTGGAAAGGGGACCAACGCGTGCTGAGCACCTGCCACTTGCCAGGCACTGTGCTCTGACTCACGTTGCTCACTGGACCCTCTGGGGCTTCTGAGAGCACGTACCATTAACCCCACCTCGTAACTGAGAAAACGGGCCTCAGAGCCGTCAAAGTCCCCAGGGTCACATCCCTGGTCACGACCGGTAAACACTCAGGATGGGACCAGGGTTGTCCGTGCTCACACCTGGTACGACCCTGCCCGAGGTTGGGAGACAATCCAATCGCCTGAATGTCAAAGGCAGGGCAGGGGGCGAGTCTCGAACAGGTGCCACATTTCGTAGCTATTTTAGCCTCATGACGAGCCTGGGAGTCCAGCTACGCAGACGCCTATCGTAAGACTTCCAAATCATCAAAGGTGATGGATAGATTTAGAATCTGTGCAACAGGCTTAAATATTGACTTGACTAGGGTTACAGTTAAGTCACCACTGAGCCACATTTTAAACACAGTCAAATGGAAAAGAAACTTGGAACCGCCCAATGAATGGGTGTCTTGTCTAAATGATAGCAAACATTTTTGATACTGGTATTCATTAGCATAGGATTTCTTGTCCAAATCACAGATAGAGAGAATTTTAGAATTGGAAAGGAGCTTAGAGACTTTTTTTTTGGTTAAATCTTCCTATTTTACAGATATGGTATTTATCTTCATATAAATGCTTTTTTGAGTTGAAAAAATTTAAATCCTTTTTAGCTAAGAATATACATTACAGTCTAGAAATACACTCCCTTCATAAAACATTAAAATAGGTCCCACTTATATAATTTACTTCAGCACAAAAAAGGTTTCAATCTTACTATTACATGGAGAGTTGTAAATACATCAGATCATCTGCTGATATCTTAAAATTCACAAAATATTATTTCCTCTTAGTCTTTGCTTTTGAAGGTAGCAGGTAAGGATTGCCCCTCCCCGGCCAATACAAGGGAGTTATGCTGGAGCTCTGGGCACACTAATTACACTAGTACGCTACAGGAAAGTCGTGCTAATCTTTGCGCATATTCACTACATAGTTTAAGAAAACTGCAGGCCAAGTGCAAGCTAATAACAAGACCTAGATGGAGGCGTAGAGTGAAACGCACACCAAGGTCTCAAGGGGCAGCTGGTCTCCTCGCTCCCATCTTTCTGCAGCAAACAGCTCGCCGGGGACACAGCCAGCGCTGTTCGGCACCTTCACAAACACAGCTGTACACGCACGTGAGTACATACATGGACACTTGCGTAGGTCTGCGGCAGAAACTTTCACATGTCTAAGCATGCACACGTTTAACATGGCTGTCTTTTCATACCAGTGGTCTCAGACTTCAACACGGTTGAAGTGAGTTCTTTATATGGGTGTGTACATATGTACGTTCACACGCAATCTTTACTAGCCGTTCAGATCTGCTTCATTTTTCAAATGCACTGCATCCCTCTCTCTATCGAGACTGATATTCGGTCATCTGTTCCCCTCCAGGTGACCGTGCAGTGGTTTCCATGGTTATCAGCACACAGGTGGCACAGGGGACATCCTCAGCCACACGACTTTGGGTATCGCGGAGGAGTTTCAACAGGATACATTTTCGTCAACGGAACAATGAAATCGCCAGGTCAAAGGATATGCACATGTAATGTTTGGTTGACTCTGCCAAATTTATTACCAAAAGGCTCCCCCGACTGGCACCCCTCAAGCAGGAACCTGACACCCAAACCCTTAGTGCTCTGCAAAGGATGGATAATGGTGCAAGGGGCCTCCATGGGATCAGGGTGTGGTCACTACAGATAAGGAGCTGTGTTAAGGGTTTTATTTACGTAAATAAATAAACCTCCAAACTCCACACCCCAACCAGGCATGTGCACACCCGGACCCATTTTCAGCTCACCCAGGAGCCAAGTTACTTAACGTTGCCCAGCTGGGGGGTGCAGAGCCAGCATCGGGCCCCTGGCTCACCTGCCTCCACGGCCCCTGTCTTTTCACAACCGGGTGATACCTTGTCTACATTAAGGCAGGAGGACCAGGCTTACAAGCCTATGAGTTAAAAATTCCTTTGGAGAAAAGTTTGTCTTTAAGTCCATGATGCCACTTGGCATGGAATTGTACTGGAACTCTGTTTATTTTCACTTTTAACTGTTTTTGTTTTGTTTTGTTTGCCTGACACAGCTTTGACCCCAAAGCAATGCCCCTTTGTCATCTAAATTCTGTCCTCTCAGCCATAAAAAAGATAAAAATAATACCATTTGCAGCAACATGGATGGAACTAGAGACTCATACTAAGTGAAATAAGTTAGAAAGAGAAAGACAAATACCATATCACTTATATCTGGAGTCTAATATACGACACAGATGAACCTTTCCACAGAAAAGAAACTCATGGACTTGGAGAAGAGACTTGTGGCTGCCCAAGGGGAGGGGGAGGCGGGGGAGGGACTGGGCGTCTGGGGTTAATAGATGCAGACTTTTGCCTTTGGAGTAGATAAGCCATGAGATCCTGCTGTGTAGCCCTGGGAACTCTATCTAGCCACTTATGAGGGAGCAGGACAAGGTGAGAAAAAAGAACGTATACATGGATGTGGGACGGGGTCACCATGCTGTACAGTAGAAAACTGACGGAACACTGCAGACCAGCCATGACGGAAAAAATAAAAAGCATCTAAAAAAATAAAAACTAAATTCCGTCCTGAGTTCCGTGCTGACCTGTCACAGATGGAGTCTATGACGCCTCTGACAATGCTTTGTGTGCTGAATGGCGACGTCTCAACACGGCAGATCAGGCCGCTGACTTTGGTTGACAACTGAGTGCCACAGTTGCAGAAACGCTAAGGAAAACCAGACGGCTGTCTGGGTCTGGGATAAAGGGACAAGCAGCTTACAGCCTGCTGGCTGGACTCAGCTGTCAGCACCCTGGGCTTCTGAGACGCGGTCCTGTTGTGCGTGGCGGGGACTGGACTTCCAGGCCTGGCCTCTGAAGGCAATGCCTTCACCTGTCAGCTAAGCGCCCTCCGTCTCCCTCTCCCTGTGGCTGAGCTGACAAGCTGCCTGCAGAACCCTGAATCTCTGCTGGATGTGGGACACGCACGTCGCTTATGTGACTCTTCATGGGTCTTGCTAACTGCTTGTGATGGAGACACTGGAAACGTCCCTGAGCTGCGTCCATCTCCAGCCGCCAGCCCGGGGCTTGCCGGGTGACCTGGGACCGTGGGCCCGGCTCCCGGCCCAGATGCCCAGCTGCTGCGGAAACTCCCCCCCCAGCAGCGGTGCTGGGGCGCGGCGGGCGGGCTCCAGGCGGGCGGCTGCCAGCCTGACGTCGCCTGTGGCTCTGACACGCAGGGAGGCTGCTCGCTGCGCTGAAGGATCCACTTGAAGCCATTTTCCTCTGACTTGCGTTTGATCCTCGGCTTTTGCATGTTATTAGGAGTCAGGCACAGAAGGAAGCAGCCGCGGAAAGCCCTCCTGAGAGCTGTCTGCACCTCCTTACGGTGGAACAACCAGATGCCCAGTCCCGAGGGCGCCACGTTTCAGGAGCTTCGCTGTGAAGGAGCCTTTCACCCACCCATCACGTCCAAGGGCCGTGCCCCCCGGTCTGTGGAGGGAACTACCAAAGTCAGCCCAGCCGCAAGGACACAGCAAGGGCACGTCTCAAGGGCACCAAGAAGGGACGTGAGGTGACGGCCGCCCTCCAGCTGGGAGCGCGGCTTCGCCCCTGCTTCTACGGCAGGGCTTCCCAGGTTAGCGAGTGGGACTGGGAGAAAAATACGAATAGTTAGAGTTAAAACGCAAGCAGGAGAAAAACGCCTCCATGCTGTGGAAGCGGTGGGGTGTTTTCCTTTGTCCGAACCTTCGCCACATGTCACCTGCCATCTGCCCGCCCCGTCCTCCTTCCCAGCCCCTGCCCTGTCTCTAGGTCTTTCTCTCTGTCACCTCCCTATTTCTATCTGTCCCCATCTCTCTCTCCCTGTACTTATCACGTCTCTCTTCCACTGACGAACCCGAAGAACGTTTACGGTTTGATGGCGTCATAATCGGAGATGCTCAGGCTCGTGGAGGAAACGCAATAAAGATCCAGCGAAAACAAAGCAGTGACAACCAACTTGAGCTCCGTATGATCGTATCTCTATTTGCCTCTTCTGACCCCCACTGAGTCTCACAGTCAGTCTTTGGTTTTGTTTTGTCCTTTGCATTGCGCTTCGGTTTGCTCTTGAAGCAACTGGAACAAGTAACTGGTTCTGGCGGCTCTTTTCAGAGGTGGGCAAAAGTCTCTCCCGAACCTGGAACACCTGAAAATGGACTCCGCGGATCCTCTTAACAATAGGGGCGTTCTCATTGCACAATTACGGCAGAGGCTTACTCTGCAAACGTCCCTAGGAAAGAGAAGGGGGTACACACCCTAGATCGCTTCACAAAGAGCGAGGGAAGGGGCGTGCTCGGTGCAGATGAGCCGGGCGGTGAAGGGGAGCTGGGAGCGGAAGGGAGCCAGGTGTCCGAGAACGGAAGAGGCACTGGTGACAGACCTTCTCTGTTGGGGGCAGCCCCGCCCTCAACGCAGGTGAGCTCTGGTCCCACCTGGCGTCGAGATGGCAAACTTGAGAAGGTCAGTGTTCACGGTGTCGTGCAGACAGGCACTGCTGGGCTCTACTGTGCAGCCAAGGTCCCTGGCTCCCAGGAGCCCTGGGCTTCTACCTCCCTCGTCAACTTCTCTTGGTCCAAGTAGGTGCATCTGTAAAATGGGCATAACTCCTACCTCCTTGGGTGGCTCCGAGGGCTTTTGGAACTAGGAGGCCTGCAGGGGGCACAGGCTCAAGTGCCGGGAGCAGCTTCACCGTGTCCGTAAGAAGAAGGAAAAAAATACTCATTTCTTCATTCGCTCCCTGGACAAAGTGACTTCCTGGGAGATATGACCAGCTTTGGGGATGGTCAGCTCCTTTTCTCAGGAAGATAACATATGCCTGAAACAGGGAGGCGGCTCTGTGTGATGAGGGAGAGACGCCCACTGGCAGCAGATGTGGACGTGGGGTCTCCCACTTCTGCTTGCTATCTGTGACCTGGCTGGGGAAGGTTCTCCAGGGATGTTTTCTCCTTGTCTCTCTCTGCACAGCGTCTTGACCCATATTTCCTCCCAGGCTATATCTTCTATGCCTTTGGCCCTTCAGTGCGCCTCTGTGAACCAGCAGAGCAGTAGCACTTAGCTTGCAGAATCACGAGGCTGATTGGGTTGGATGGTGCTTATGCAGAACTTGGCTTAGTGCCTGGCACTCGTTCAGCATGACTAAATAGACTTATTCATGCCCCAAATGTACTAGGTGCTCAATAAGCATTTTTTGAATGAATGAACGAGTGGATAATAGTCATTGAAAAGTCTCACATTTCACGTCGTGGGGGATCTTGGAGAAACGATTTTACAGAGTGGAGCTTCCTCAAGGTCATCTAATCAGTGGGTGACAGTGTTAGGACTAGACTTGGATTCCAACTCCTGGTTCAGTGTGCTTTTCACTGGAATATTTTGGGTTTATGTTTGCTTAATTGAACTGAAGCTAACATTCAAAGTCATGGCCAAGGCAGAGTCAGGCATTGACGAGGGGGTGCACGAATGTCTCCTTTGCTCGGATCGCTGAAGAATTGAAATTTGCCTGGCAGATCCCGCTGGGCATAATCCTAACAAGGCACACGCCAGCGGGGGTCCCAGGAGGAGGCAGACAAAGAAAAAGGCCCGAGTCCCAGAACAGCAATGCGGAAACCCCGTCCCGCCTCGCCCTTGGGGGTTGTGAGGACGGCAGCTGCTGCTGTGAGAACCTCACGACGCCCACGGAGTTGTCACCTTAGTAGGCACTGCACTGTGGTGCTGCCATGGGCGTTCCCTCCAGCTCTGAGGCTCCTGGGGGCATCCACACCTTTAGTGCAGCCTGGCCTTGAGCCAGGTGACCACTGGCCTCTGAGGCCACTGGTGTGGGTGTGTGTGGCATGGAAGAAGAGACAAAGCGGCAGCCCTTGGCACACAGAGTCAAGAGAACACAGCAGAGTCTCAGCTCCTATTTGCCTCACATGAACCCCAGAGACGGAGCCCTCGTGTTGCCTGGTTAGACATTCATTTCAGTGATGTGCCAACGAGCAGGAAGAAATCCATGGCGGGCTGCAGAGGGAGTCCAGGTTCTCCTAGTGTTCTAGCATGTCAATAATTTGGCATTTTGTGGTTTTACATGACAGCCAGAAAAACAGGAGTAAACACCATTGTTCATAAATATTTTTTGTTATGGAAGAGTTTTTTCTTGTGCATGAGGCTGAGATAAGATTGTGTATATACACAGGCCCCAAGCTTATAACCAGGCTTCTAAACCTCACATAGGTCCATGCTTATTTTATACAATAAAACATGAAATCGATCTGCCAAGGAAACCTATTCTGTACGTGTCAAATGGCAGCTTGCTTATATTTATCGGGTCAAGAAGCTGGATTTGTGAAATTCAAGGGCCTATCTGTCACTTTAATGCGCTCCCATCTTTCTACTCATTACAAACTGGAATTAACCACAGAGGAAGGAATGAGAATGCAACTCATACACATGGCTGTTTTCTAGATTGTTTCAATTAAAAATAATAGCGTCAGATGAGCTTACAATTTCATACGCATCTTGGCATTCCTGCTCTGAAGTTCATCAATCAGGGAAGGGCCCCGATTGCAGGTGCAGATGCACAGGGCAGCATGTGGGCCACGGAGCTCGGCACGCTGCCGTCCTGCTGGGGCCTCAGGCAGCACCTCCTCAAGGCAGTGAATCCTGAACCGTCTTCGAGACGGTCTTTGGATTCAGGGAACAGGCTGAGATGAACGGACTGGCCATCGTGAGAAAGCCAGTTTGCCATGGAGCTTCAGCGCTGGAGCTGGTGATGCTGCTTTGCTCTAAGTGCAGAGTGTCCGGCACCTCCCTGCCCAAGCGTCTGCTTCACCCCAAACCCAGGGCTTGCCCTCCATGGAGTCTAAGAAGCAACGACTTTAAAAGAGTTAAGGAACATCCTGGCTTGAGGCTGGACTTGCAGCAGGGAACACGAAGCTGGGCTCACTCAGCGACGGGTCCTGGAGTTTGGAGGACTCTGGTGAATAGTCTAGAAGGTTCTCTATGCAGGTTTTGTTTGTTTTCTGTCTGCACGTGCACATAAGAGGAAGGCTGAGGACTCACTCCCTTCCCTCTGATCCCTCTGCCTTTATTCATCTTTCTGACCGCCCCCCCAACAACCATGTCAGTGTTTCCTCCCTCCTCTGCCTCTGCCTTTGTCTTGTCTGCCCACAAAGCATTGTCGGAACCCATCAATTCTCCGTCCTTTCAAGCTGGGTTTGTCACAGCAAACTGCGGTTTTCCCCCAGAGGTGCATCTTAGCTGCTGGAGGTCGCTCTCGTCCTGGCCGCTCGCTCCCGGTCCTGATACCTGCATCCTGAGCAGCATCTCTGCAGAAGCTGCGTCTCCTGTATCTCTTGTTCCTCAGACCCTTTGGGGGGCGGTCTCCTCGCTGTGCTGCATTCTGATTGGCTCCGGGCAGCAGCGGCTCTCGGTACAGCCCCCCCCTCCCCAGGTCCTATTCCCCATCCCCACCCCCGCTGAAATCCATCACAGCCTGGCCAACGCCCGAAACCGCCCACAGCCGGCTCGTTTCCACGAAGCTGCGAATCCACGTTGCTGAACGTGTGTCCCCCGCCCCTCCCCCGCAGCCCCCGAGTGCCCCTCCCTCCAACACACCCTTACCCTAAACAACATGTCACTCTGAGGCCAGGGAAGCCTGGCCCCAAAAGGACTTTTCTGCTCACAGGAAAGAGGCAGGCACACCCTTCTGTAGAGAAAGACCAGACACTCAGTTCTCCTTGCCCTTGACTTTGTGAGGCCAACAGTCCAGTGCACAGTTACCCTTCACCACCCCCCTTGGGGAACCTGGATCCTCAGATGACCTTCAGCCCCTGTCATTGCTGCCTCAAGTACAGACTTGTCCTGTAGTCCCCCAGCTGCCGAGGACCCACTGGCTCTGTGTCTGCAATGACGGGTGCTTGTAGGAGCAGGTGCCAGCACGTTCTCATCCCGAACTTCCCTTTATGAATCCTGCCCCCCTTGCGCCCCCACCCCAACCCCTTCCCTGTTTTGTTCCCCCTCCCCCCAGCCCCGTTGTAGCCTCCCCCCACCACGCAAGCCCTCCTGGAGCTTTGGAAGAACCACACCTAAACCGGCGCTGTTACCACCACCCATTGGAACCACACAGAACCCGCTGGGTGGGAAGCTGTCTGTCCCAGAGGCTCCATCACAGCTAAGCTGACGTGAGACAATGCCCCTTCTCTCACAGGAAGTACCAGAAAGTGTTCTTACAGCGCAGGGCAGGGGTTTGGACAGAGAGGAGTACGGGGTGCAGACCTGCCACCCCAAGCCCTCCAATGAGGCTTTCTTTCCTAACATAAAGTGGTTTGGGGAAGTGCCTTAAACTGTGACTGTGCCTGCCCTACTTTCTGCAGAAGGTCAGGGAGAATAGGGGTCCCTTCAGAAGGTTAGACACGCCTGTGACATGCTGTGTCCCGCGGCAATGACAGAAGTCGCCCTCAGCCCAGCCCTCAGTGTCCCAGGCCCTTCAAAGCCCCTGACAGACAGAAGGGAGGGCGGCAGGCAGGAGCCGAAGCCACTTCTCAGAGCTGCACGGGTGGCGTCTGTGAGGGGCAGGGGTGACTTCTAGGTCCCACCCTACTTGGAACCCCGAAGTCCAGACAAAGCTCCGGCTGGTCACCCCACCTTGACAGCTGTGCGTTTAAAGGGTCAGGCATGGAGGTGAATATCCACAGCCTTTGTTTTTATGTTCGGGGTCCTTCTGAACAAGAGTGTGGCATTATTTCTCCATAAAAAAGACAGGGCATTGCCCCCTGAAGGCCATACCTTTCGTGGGTTCTTAGCTGGGCTATTCTTTACATCACTGGACCCCAGGTTTTTCTCTGGACCCTGGAGCCCAGGGAAAGTCTAATTTGCTGCACTATCTTAAAGGAACAATGGTTACTCAAGGCTAGAGCTGCTGGAGAAGCTGCCCCGGGTTCCTGCTCTTCAGCCTCCTCAACTGACAGGTGCAAGTCTTGGTCTTGGGGCAGATGTGACCCCCTGGCCAGGAAGAGTGGAGGTGGGGACCTAGTGAAGGTGCCGATTGACCTGTACCACGTATCAGGCTGCAGCAAATGCTTGCTTGCTGAGAAAGTGATTGAAGATGGCCAAGTGAAATCGCTGTGCTGGATCACGCCAGGGCAGGGGGCGGGGGGGAGGGAACAATCACATTTACTTGTGTCGGGGGTCCCCTCCCTCCTACCCACGGAGGTTCGGGGCTTAGCACCTCAGGGAAAAGCTCAACCTAGGACAGCAGCCATGCACAGCACATACCTGAAGGCTCTGGGCTTTGAATCACCGTGTCCAAGTACCACATAAAAGCAGTCTTGGAGATGGGCTTGGGACAGGATGGCCTTTTGCGAAGGCAGACATTGCACAGAGGGCTCTATGTGGACCTGATGGGACAGAGTGAACCCCTCCAGAGCCGCCTTGAGCCCCTTCCGCAGTGGTTCCAGAGCTGGGCTGGCTTTGGGATCACCTTGGTCTCTGTGATTTGGGGTATCAGGGGCCTGGGTGGAGGGCACTGCCAGCCTCTTCACCAGAGGGAAGGGCGGAAGGAAGAGTCAGGCATCTGTGCCCCCTCCGTGCCCGATTCCCGGGCTCTAACACAATGAGCCACTCCCACTGACCCGAGGGCCGGGGAAGAGTGGTGCTAATTCTAGAGCAGGACGTGAAGGCACGTTGTTATTTCTTGTTTGGAGCCAACACACTGGCTCTTCCCAGGAGCATCCCCAGTTCTGAGGGGACATGGGACACCCAGTGCAAACACACCGAATCCTTGCAGACACGTGCAGACTCGGGAAGATGGAGGTGAAGAGAAGGTACCTGAACACACACCCCTGCAGCTCCTCTGAATGCTTCCACAGGCTCATAATCCCACTTCCAGATGCTCCATCACTGCTGCAAGCACACACTCTGATTCCGCACGCGGAGAAGTTAGTGCACCAGTTGTGGGATGAAGGAACAGTGAGCGGGACACTGCGTGTTCCTGAGCAGTCAGGGCAAGAAGGAAACTCCCACTACTGCAGATGAGAGTGGGCAGGTGCAAGACAGGCTCCCCATCGCGGGCTGTCAACAGAGGCTCGGGCTCCATGGCGCCATCGTATCTGTTCTGAAATTTGCTCTGTTCACGGCTGTCATGGACCCGGCGATATTTCCCTCTTCTCCCAGCCTCTGACCCAAGCTCTGACCAAATGCCTAAAAATGAACAACATCAAGGAAGAGACCGTCGGGTGGTCAGCTAATTAGCCGCTCGAGGGTGGAAAGGTGAGTTCTTCCAGCCACAGCAGGGGTGCTGGTCTGCGCTCCACCCTCACCGCCACCCCTTGCTCTCAGCCTCCTCCTTCGCTCAGGTTTTATTCCTTTCCGCCATTGTTCCTCCATCCTTTTCCCACCTTTCCCTCCATTTTCCCTATCTCCTCCTCCACTAACTCATCACCTCATTAAAGAAAATATAAACTTAACCACGACAAATGTCTTGAGTGAAATATTTCACTCCTGCTCTAAACTGAGTGAGTCTTCATTTTTTTAAACGTCTATGTATGGAGAAAAGATGGGACAGATCCATTTAAAAGTGGCAACAGTGGTTATTTCTGGAAGGAGAGATTTGGGGTGATTTTTCTTTTTTATTGTTACTTATAATGAAATAGATTGTTTCACACCAAATAAAATATATGTATGTAACTCTGAAAGTCTTTAAAAAAAATAGAAAAAAAATGATTATATCTTTACTTCCCTGTGGCCTTGAACCATGTTATTTGAAAGTGAGGTTTGGGATCCCTGGATGTATGTTTCTCCTACAGGTCTTGTAGTTTTTCTCCCACAGATGCAGCATCTGGAGGTCAGGGATGGCACGATCCCCCCTGCCAGCTCCCAGGTGGATCTCTGCAGGCAGCAGCCACTCAGTCAATGACTGAGAGCGAATTTCTTTTCTGATCATTGTCATGGAGTTAGAGAAAGATCTCCAATTTTAACCACTTAGACATGTAGGTCAAAAGCCGCACTGTCAGGAACCAGGACCAGAGTAACGTCCCAACAGCCTGTTCCTAGACGTTACCTGCTCTCAGGGTTTGACTTGCAAGCCCTACACTCATCACTACCACACAATTCTGGGAAAGATACAGGGCAAAGAAGAAAGACAAAAAAAAAACGATTGTAAAGGCAATGTGTGAACACTTTTTATTTCTTCTTGGTGTTTGTGGCTGGACTATTGCCAAGGATATTTTTTTTTTTTGGAATTAAGAATTTTACACATCAGCGACTGCATTCCTACAAGGACAAGTTCGTGGATGCCGTAAGGACACATTTCTGTACAAACCACAATTGAACTTGGTCCTTCTATCCTGCCTCAGCCGAGGGACGGGAAAGCGTGGTCTTAAAGGGACTTTTACATACCCTTTGGTTCTGTACATCTTTGAATAGCACAGAAATCATCAGAAGAGAGAGAGGAATGGGGACGCCCATGATGTCCCGTGCAGCGGCCACCGGCCTTGTCCCCCAGGCAGCACGTCCCCCCAGGTGTGGCGTCAGGGCTCCTGCGGGACTCAGGTCCTTTAAGCCACCAGCTCACACCCTCCCCTCTGGGCCAGAAACGAACTTCCATCTGTCTTTGTACCACATCTTCACTGTGTTTTGTGGAATGTTCCACGTGCACTGACGGGTGGATTGGAAGAAAGAGGACAGGAAAAAAGGAGGAAGAACCTTCCCAAGAAGGAACCTTCCCTTAAGGAAGTGGAAGCTCAGAGTTAGTTATTAGATAAGCTTCAGGTGGACAAAACCCTCCCACAAAGAAAGGCACGAGCTCAGAGCCCAGCCCTGCTTCTTCGGGCCTGTAATCCCGCCAAGCTCAAGGCCCGAGGAGCAGAGACCCCGCAAACGTCTAGGAGACGGACAGAGGAGCACAGCTCATGTGTTTTGTGGCCCAATACTGTTACCGTCGTTTCATTGCGAATGGAATGAGCGACACGTGACGCCGTTCAAGCGCCTCCGGGCCTCTTCCGAAGGGCAAATTACACGTTTCCACCACCTACCAGGGGAGACACTCAGGGCTCCAGCTGGAAGAAAACGTCCCATTCTAAGTCTGTACCTCCAGCTATGTTTTCTTAGAATTTGGCTTCCTGGAGACACCATCCAGAGTGGTGGCTGCCCCACAGTAGGAGCCCCACGGACGGATGACAAGGATAAACATGCTCCTGCTTTCATCACTTAGGGAGCACTGGTCACTCTGGGACAGTGGCGGGCACTCCAGAAAGGAAGCCGACAGGACCTCTGCTCCCCAAGACCCTCGGCGCAGAATAAACCAGGTCACACGAGGGGGGCCCGTTTCAAACGGCACCAGGGCCTCCGAGGTTTTGCTCGATGGCTGGGCTTGAACTTCAATCACCATGAAATGAAGCAAGCGCAGTGAGCGGGTCTGTGGCCGCCGATTCTGAGGCTCCGAGAAGGGCTGGGCTGAGGCAATGGCCAGGGGCCAGGGGAGCGCAGGCGTGTCTGGTGACTGAGAAGTCCCCCAAGGTTTCAGCAGAGAATAAAGGAGAGGCCGGAGGGAGAGAGAGTGAGCATCACCCCCAGAGGGGGCGTGAGGGGGTCCTGGCGGTCCACTGGCAAACAAGAGAGCGGAGGCGAAGATGCCGACCAGCAGGAACAAAATCGCCTGACATAGAAATACACGTGGTCACCGTTTCCTGCGCAAGCGCGTTAAAACCAAGCTTTGGGCAGGCTAATCGGATTTTAAAAGCCCTGAGAGAGTTTACTATTCTAAGACGTTTTTGCTGAACTCCTTTGAATAGAATAATTCTTTTGTAAAATAAATAATATGCCACACAAACTTATCTTTTGCTTCAATCAGACCACAGCCTCGCCTGGCCTGTTCCATAATCAGCACAGCTGGATTTAGGGCCAGAGACAAGAGACAGACTCAGACACAGAGATCAAGACACACACACGAGACAGCTTTTCCAGAATAATGTCTTTAAAGCTGGCTGTGGACAAGCTCAGAGAAACTCACACCATCCTGGTGGCCAGTGGCAAACGCTGCAGCACAGGACAAACCTCTGAACCCGCCTGTGGCATGTGGCTTCACAGAACCACTGGCCTGCACACAGTCCATTCTGGTTTGGGTTGGTTTGGTTGGTTGGTTGGTTTTGTTGGCATTAATGCCACACCTGCAGCATATGGAAGTTCCTGGGCCAGAGACTGAATCCAAGCTTCACCGGGACCAACGCCACAGTTAAGGCAACACCAGATACCTTAATCCACTGTGCCAGGACACTGAACCCTCTGCACCATAAGGGGCATTCCATTTTCTAGCTTGTTTTTGATCACAGGACGCATCAGACTTAAGAGGGGGAATACGCAAGAAACCGATCTGCATATTTCTCGTGGGATTGACTATTCTTATTTTTTGTAAGGAGACTAAGTGGAATTAAGTTGGTTTTGAGCGTTCAGGCGGGAGCTGTAAGCATAGCAACGTGTGAAATAACTCTGACTCTCAAGTCTGTTTCATGTGAAGAAAATGCTCACATCACAGAAAGACGGTCACCCTAATTGGCAACCTTTCAGAGGAAGGCTACACGCAAGAGCGACGCACCTCCTGCCAGACCTCGGGCCTGCCCCAAAGCGATTAAATACACTCTCGGTAATAAAACAGCGTCGCCAAGACTGCCATTCCAGATACGGTTCTATGGATGACACTGCGTGTTCAGTCCGTAAGAAAACAGTCAAGCTCATTCAAAAATGTTTATGTATCAAACCAGACACACACACACAGACACACACACACACACACACACACACACACTGTGGAAACACAAACCGGGAAAAGGCTGCCGTCTCTTGCGGGGAGGGTCTTTCCCAAAGACCAATCCAGGTTCTTCAGGGTTTGGTTTGTTTCCATTCGCAAAACTAAGCAGTGAACATTTGCAAGACTCTCCGCTGCAGGGCATATGTAAGAAGGAATCGCAAAGCCCTCAGAAACCAACAGGACGGCAGCCTGCTTCCCACGGGGCTTTATGGGAAAAGTCACCCCACTTTATTCTGACATTTGCCCACTGGGCAGGACAGAGCACACACCCACATTCTGGATGAGGAAGCTGAGTCTCAAGGGCAAGTGTTCCTGGGATGAGGCTGGAGGGGTTGGCGGAGGACAGCTGGCACAGCTCCACGTGCGAAGCTGGTGGCAGATGGGGGGGCTCCTTCTGCTTCTCCGCCTGTGCCTCCAGCAACATGGTCAGTTCAGGGGGCAGGTGTGGCAAAGAGGAAAAACCGTGACAGAAACGCAGAGCGACCTTGATGAACGCAGTCTAGGGCAGAAACAGGGCTCTCACCTGGCGGCTGTGCGGGCGTCACCCTGTCACCTCCGGCAGCCGGCCAGGTTCTCCCTGCAAAGCCTAGGAATGCCCCCAGTCCTCTGGGAGAGCGGGTCGTCTGGGAGCGTGGCCTCCACCGCGCAACGTCGTGTCCTGTTACCACCCAGGCACGCCCAGCGCCCTCAGCAGACAGGGCTTGTGGGTCCATCCCCTAAGCTGTCCCATGGACGGAGACTCAGCACGGCCGGCTGATGTGGGGGGCGCAGAGGGGACTGTCCCCCGCAGGGCAGGGTCTTGTCCTGCAGGGATTTAAAGCGCGTGGGCACAGGAGACGGGGAAGGAAGTAAGGAAGCGGACCTGGGCTCTGGGGGTGGAGAGAGCCCTGCTGTCAGGAGGCCACGCAGCTGATGCCCAGCGCACCGGGATGCAGCCCGGAGTCCCCTCCACTGGGCCTGCTCCTGAGCCGCGGGTCCAGGAGGAGGCGCCCACTGGACAGTCAGACCCGCGCTGCTGACCCCTGCGACGTCGTGCTCACGCCCTGAGCTTTGCAAGGGTTGGAGCTCTGCGCTTCTGCTTCAGGAGGAGAGGAGGAGCTGGGGCTTGATGCGGGAGCTCGGCCTCGGTGAGACTCGGAGCCGCTCCATCGCTGGTTCCCAGAGAGATCCGGGCTTTCCCACGAGATCGCGGAAAGAAGGCTGAACTCTTAACTCAAGGCCACACGAAGCTTCCCGGCCTCGGGATGCTGGCCGGTGTGCCCCAGTTTCCCATGTGGCACAGGGGTTCCTGAATCTTGTGCAAACTGCAAATTCCTTTTTTTTTTTCTTTTTCTTAGGGCTGCACCGGTGGTACATGGAGGTTCCCAGGCTAGGGGTCGAATCGGAGCTACAGCTACTGACCTACACCACAGCCACAGCAACGCCAGATCCGAGCAGCATCTGTGACCTACACCACAGCTCACGGCAACGCCGGATCCTTAACCTGCTCAGCAAGGCCAGGGATGGAATCCGCAACCTCATGGTTCCTAGTCGGATTCGGTTCCACTGCACCACGATGGGAACTCCCCGCAGACTCTTAGATAGTGTTTACCCGAATTTTAAAGCCACCAGAAAGGAACATGACAGAAAGGAGAGCATCAAAACCCCATACATGTTAACACATGTTAACAGCTGTTCTCTAAAGTGAAACTGGAGGTGGGTTTTGTTTTTCTAAGTTTTCCTTATTTTCTATAATTTGCTTACATGGAGCACATATGCCTGTTATCTTCAAAGATAAAGGAAATATTTTAAATGCACTAAAAATAGAATTACACCCCCCCAAGAGATGCCTATGTCACTGGGTATGGGGGCCCACCCCACACCTGCAACCACAAAAGAAGCCTGCTCTGGTGGTGCGCCCCCCCCCCCGCCCCCGCCAGACGCCCTCTGTTTCTTCTTAGGAAGTCCCATCATCGTCACTATTACTATTATTTTGCTTTTTAGCACCGCACCCACGACATATGGAAATTCCCCAGGCTGGGGGCTGAATTGGACCTACAGCTGCTAACCTACACCACAGCCACAGCCACGCAGGATCCCAGCCACGTCTTCAACCTACACCACAGCTCATGGCAACGCCGGATCCTTAACCCACTGAGGGAGGCCAGAGATGGAAAGCGCGTCCACATGGGTACTTGTCAGGTTCATTTCCAATGAGCCACGACAGGAACTTCTGTAAGTCCCGTTATCGCAGGAGATTCCCCGACTTCTTGGGAGAAACCCAGACTCTGAAGGAGAGACACGCATCAGCCACCCAAGACGCCGGCGTCTCCATGAACACCGATAAACACACCTGTAACTGCGCCACCCCAAGCCACCAGCAAACAACTGATCCAACAGTGAAAGACGGATCGCTGGCATCCGAGAGCGGTTTCAGGAATGCCTTACCATCACGGCAGACTTAGCCACAACTAATTCCAGAGCTTCCTTTGAGCATCCGGTACACCAGGCTCAGTACGGGGACAGAAAGAAAGAGGTCCACGGAGCAGGCCGTGAGCACGGCAGGCTCTACACGAGCCCAAAATATGAAAAGAGATGTGTCTAGACTTGCCCGGGCTCAATCAGGGGCAGGATTTAAACTAAAATCCAGGCTTTCCTGTTGTCAGTAGTTTATTGCTGAGTCAAGGGGCTGGGAGGCAGACGGACCCCTGCCCCCCTGCGGGGTTCTGGCCCTCTTGCCACTGTGCGCAAGCGGTCTGACAGGTGACCTGGTCCTGTCCCGCCTCCCACCGCCTCCCGTTTGTCTAGGCAGCCTGGTCTCTGAGCCCACGGTGCTGATGCCCGCTCAGGGCTCACCCCTTCCAGGGCCTCTCTGCAAACCCACATGACTCTGCGTCCATCTAGCCTCCCGGTCCTTGTCCGCTGGTCCACACCATCCAGCAAGGATGCACATGCAACCTCTCAATTCTGCAAACTGGCCTCAACGTTGCACCTCATGCAGGGGATTCTTTTGACTGTAAAACTGGTTTCTAAGGTCTTAAAGCAAGAACATGCATTACAGGGCAGTGTTTGCAGGGAGACTGGGTGGGAGATGGAAAGAGGAAAGATGGGAACTGGAGGGGGGGTGGTCCTGGCTCCACCCCAGCACAGCAACATCAGGTCCTCCGGACAAAGAAGGGTCCTTCCTTCCTCCTTCTGTTTGTCCCCTACCCCAAGGGGATTTTGGGGTGTGCTCTGGGGGTGTCTTAGCTTCCAAAATTTCTTCCCTCTCTTTTCTTTCTGAATCTTTCTAGAACATTCTGCTGCTGAAAAAAATACATATAGCAGATCATTCCCTACTTCAGGCTAAAATTCTTAATGCTCATATCCTAGATCCTATTTATATGTACAAAGAAATGTCTTGAAAGGCTTTAAAAGAAAAAATTAAACCAACTTCCCATGTCTTACTTTAAAAGGTGAATTTTTCTGCAAAATTTTAGTCAATCAAAGAATTTATAAAAATAACCTGGCTTGTGCTATTACAAAGCAGGAAGGAAGAAAGGGAAAGAAAAGAAAGAAGAGAGAGAAAGAGAAAGAAAGAGGGAAAGAAAGAAAGAGGGAAAGAAAGAAAGAAAGAGCGAGCAAGAGAGAGAGAGAAAGAAAAAAGAAAGCAAGCCAACAGGGAGGAGCCATCACTTCCAAAACAGCCCCCTGCCACTGGACTCCCGCCTGAGCTGGTGCATTTGGCTTTTTCACCAGACTCTTTGCCTTTCTGAGAAGGAACACCACCTTGTGTGTTAATTGACAGGGAAAATATGCTGGCTTTTCATGTAACCAGTTTCCTGTGAACATGCTAAGGACAGTGTCAAAGTACTTTCTTAATTCTTTGACTTTGGACTGAGTCGGCACATGACATTTCTGGATAATCCTCCAGACTGAGTGCCCCACGGTGGGGGATCTTTGGATAATGGCATTACCTGGCATCACCCATTGATCACACTGTTACATCTCGGGCTCCATAGGGAAAGAGGGATGCAGTGAAAAGGGAGGACCAGAGACGTGTTTGTGACAAGTCGTGCCCAGAGTGTACAGGCAGAGCCTCTTGGGGAGCAGAAGAGAAGTGGACCAGCGAGGCCAGCACCGAGAGCAGGAAGGGGTGGGTGTCCCATGAAGGACGTGGGACGGCGGCAGCCATGGCTCGAGGCAAACGCCTTCCCATCACAGCCTCCGCTTCATTCACCCCCGGCTGGGAGCTGCCTCATCTAAGTTTTTTCAAAACAGTGTTTCAGATAAAAAGATGGCACGGTCTAGGGCAAAATTCCAAAATGTGAGAACACAACACACACACACACACACACACACACACACACACACACACACCAGGACTGAGCCCATGGCTACTTCATGGATGGTGTGTCGTGTGTATTTCACATTGCGTGCAGTAACTTTGCCCACGAGCAGATCCACATGTACAGTACACTTATATTCGCCCAAACGCCCAAACCCCCAAACCAAGCAGATGATGTGGTTCTGTCTGACTCCGGAAGTGGATTCCCTTGAGACCTCACTCAAGAGCGAGGTCCAAATCGGGTGCTTCGGTGCGATGCTGGGGGAGGGAGCTGCCCCTCTGGGAGGCTGTGTGTGGCTGTCCCCTGGTGCTGCTCGTGGAAGCCATGGTGATGGAGGCAGGGCTGGAGGTGACGCTGGGTGTTGACTCTGGACCCACCTCCCTGCCCAGGACCCACCCAACCCCAGGGTCCTGGGTGCTTGCAGTCACCCACGGAGCTCGGGGAGGGTGAAATGAACTCACCCTCGGACACTTCCAAGAGCCCTTCCTAGCGCTTAGATCAGTACAGCTCAGCCCTCATTACTATTATTATCTGGTTATTTTGGACTAAACTTCCACAGGCGTGTTGGAGACACAGAATTACAAAATAATATTCTAGGGTGGGAAAGCCTCGTGTTTTCTGGTGAAAAAACTTCCTGACATCTCCTGCTCCAGTTTTACTCAGTCAAGTGTGGTCATCACAGCTTCCTCCTTCTGCCTTGGGAAAGGGCCTTTGCCCGCCTCACTCAGCATCTCCCCTCCTCCTCCTGGTCCTGACCTGCTGCCCTAAGGAAATGGGCCATGCCTTTGCCTTCCAACTTCTTTAGGCTACACATGCACACACTTCCCTACTTCCATATTTCCAGCTCAAATTTCTTTTTATCATTAATTTTAACTTTTTCCATTAATTTGGGAAAGATTCAAGACAACCTAACATAAAAGATGTGAACAATTCATCATTAATAAAATATCAAAGGGAAACATCTGGGGTGAGAGATAATTTGACAGAGAAACAATGTTGATGGGATTTAAACATTTTATGCTCCTAAACACAGGATGCTCCCCTTCTCCCTACCGACCCTCATTTACAGCACACCCTACGTCTCCTCCCTGAAGTCTTCCTGGACAGCCCTACCACCTGGATTCCCAGCCCTCATCCTTTGCCAGTGAGCCCACTGAATGCAACTTATCAAGAGGATGTATGGGGAATTAGTTAATTTCAAGGACAAGTTCCCTCTTTCTGTTCCACCAGAAGGCTCCTGGAGGAGGGTGGCTGCTGCCCACAGGACGCCTGGGCAGCTGTCCACCCACCTAGGCCGGAGCAAGGAAGGAGCCAGACAAGAAAGAGAACCCTACTACTGCCCCTGGAAATTCAAATTGCTTTGGAAACAGCAATGAAACCAGTCCCCCATTAGTTATTAAACAGATTTTAATTAAGAATGTTATATTTTCCCAAATATGCATCTTTTGAGCATGAAAGATTTGCAGAACCAAGGCTGGGTCAGTTTTCCAATTTTTAGTTTTCTGTAACACATATACGTGTAGCTTCCCACCAGGACATGTTCAGAAACCATTTCACCCGCGTAACACCTGTTATCTAGCTACAGTGGCCACTGTCAATTGAGGAAGCCCAAGACGGCTGTTCCCAGGCTGCTGTGGATTTGCCCACTGTGGGGATTGTTCATCTGAAGTATAAGCAGTAAAGCCCTGTACGTAGAAAAGAGGCCAAGTGAATTAATCTACAACGAAACACAACTTTGCTCCCAATGCTTTTATGCAGCAAGGGAGATTCAAAACCTAAGGAGGCAAATCAGGGCAAAATGTAGGGTTTGTTTTTCTAAGAGAACGTCCTCCAGGTGTCTCTGAATTCCAAGTTTATTGCTGACCATGTCTTCAATCCTCTCTAACCCCGTCAGGCCAAGGGAAAACACAGGGGTAGATGGGCCGGTTTCTGAAAGTAGCTGTGTTCAGAGGGTCCTAAACGCCAAAGGACCTGCCTGGGAGATGTGACCAGCAAGGAGGGGGAGGCCAAGCTGGCCTGCAGGCCTAGGCCACAGTAACCACCTCAAAGGACCACGCCTGAAAAGTAAAATGGTTGGACCCAATAGGCAGATGGAGGTTTCTTAGAAGAGTGAGTGGAAGGTTTCTATTGGGGGTTGGCTAACCATGGCCACAGGTCAAATTGGTGCTATGTGGTTTTGCACATAAACGATTTTTCAGAACACAGCCATGCCTACCATTTACATATGTTCTATGGTGCTTGGCACTATAATAGAGCTGAGGAGCTGTGGCAGGAAACACACAGCACCACAATTGAAAAAAGGTATTATCTGATTCTTTATAGACATAGTTTGTCCACTCCCATTATTGGTCATTCCTTGACCAACAGAAAATCAAAGAGAGGCTACAGCCTTGAGAACACAGAAAAAAAACTACAAAAGAGACTGAGACCAGACAATACATGATGATTCGTGATTTGCATGAGAGTGAAAAAAAAATCATTTAAAGAAGTAAGAGAGAAATAAATGCATTGTATAGTGAGATAATGTTGAGCAGCCAAAGCTGTACTAAGAAGCAGAGGCATAGCACTCTCTGTGTCAGCAGTGACGAATGGACTGAGGGACACACAGACACCTTCTGTTAGTGAGGGCTCCTGTGTGTGCACATGCACGCCTGTGCACCTTGCTGCCTGCCCAGCATTACTGAGAGCTGTGATTTTCAAACTTCACCTGGAGAGATTAAAATGCAGATTACCAGGTCCCCCAGAGTTTCTGAGTCTGTATTTTTGGGGCAGGGCCGAGAAGATGCTTTTCTAACAGGTCCCCAGGTGCTGCTGCTGCTGCTGCTGATTTGGGCACCCCACTGAGAACATTTCTTAAAAGAACGGTCTCCATTACTAAATTAATAAATCCTCCTGATGCTTCCTACAGAGCAGAAATTAATTCAGGTGAAATGCAGTCCCTGTGATTTGTGGTCATGACTTCGATTTGGGGGTTCATATTTAAAACAACTCCTATTCAGTTTCTCTCCATGACTAAAAATGGGAAGGTTGGTCTTAAGGCACTTATGATCCTTTCCAGGTCCGATTCTATGTCCATGCCATGCCTGTGACTCAATCTCGATTTTCATGGACACCCTGCGAGGGACACATGGGGAAAAGTCCACTCTGTTGTACCTAGCACATATATACAAAGACTCTAAAACCATGCTTTACATGTAACAGGTTATAGGATAACAAATCCAGGATTTTTAGGAAAGCTTTAAAAAACGTAAACCCATTGAACTAAAATTTCTTTCCACTTTGTACTCATAACTTATTTCTACTGCTTTACATAATTTTTTGTCTTAAGAAAACTAACTTCTCTGTTTGGATGCATTTACAAAGTATGTGGCACAAAGATCAAGCTTTTTGAAGCTGGTATGAATGAAAGCGTTACTGATTAATCTAAGGAGGAAAAGCAACACCTTTCTCTGACTCTCTGCTCCTGCTGGGATGAAACCCTCGTGTCCTTTGATGTTTATTTCTCCTTCAATTAATGCCAGGGCACCCATCAAATTGGAAGTCAGATCTGAAGTCATGTTTGTTGACTGACTCTTGATTTGCAGCCCACAGGGATAATAAGGACATGGTTGCAAAATCAAACGGTTTGAGTCAGTAAGAAATCGCAAGTCTTTACCAAAGACTGCATCAGGTGGTCTTCACCGAAATTGAAACACTTTATGGTTTTGGATTTCTTTTGCAGACTCAAGGCCCAGTGAAATGTCTGCAAAGAGGTGTTCCCTTCAGAAATGCAGAACTGATCTTTCTCAGTGAACACCACGGCATCCCACAAGAACTGTGGATCAGGAAGCCAGTCTGCTGAGAGGAACCCCCTCCCGCACAGAACGACCTTTCTGGTTATGCTGCACGAGAACTTGCAGGCGTCTGTGAGCCTCTTGGGTCGGGAAGACCCAGCCAGTCCTGTCCCGTCTCTTCCCTTCTATTCTATTCGAAGTTGGTGTGAATGAAAGCGTTACTGATTAATCCAAGGAGGAAAAGCCACGCCTTTCCTGAGCAGAGCAGGGAAAAAAACTACAGCCAAAAAGAAGGACTAACTTCCAGAAAGAAGTATCAAATGTCAGAAGTCATTTCATTCTTGGGCTGAATATTCGAGGAGTCATATAATCTCATCACTGGATATTCACGCTAAAGTGTTCGATGCAAAAGAATACGAACGAATTAGGTCTGTAACCCCAAAGTGGGAAATGACGTCTTTTGAAAAAAATCTGTAAACCTTTAGACTCAAACAACATTCCACCTGCTGACTGACCACTGGCCGTGTAGCAAGTGCGTCTGGTATGGATCACCTCGATGAAGTGCTAACTGCGCGGGAGGCACAGTGTGGAGGCTTCAAAGCTGGGGTAGCTGGGGGGCTTCTGCCTGTCTGCTCCTGTCATCGCTGGGGGCACTAGGCCAAGGTCATTAAGCTTTTTGAGCTCCAGCTTCTTTCATCCACAATAAGATGCTATTAACACCATCTAGGGGCATGTGGAAGGTAACACGAGCTAACCTATGAAGGACATGTCTGGCAAGAGTCACGGGCCAGCATGTGACGTCTGCTCCCACCCCCTGCTCCCTGCAGATGGCGCCAAACGCAGAGCGGGGAGGTCCCTCCCCCTGAGGCTGCGTGTCACCTCACCGGGTCCTTCTCAGTGAGTGACTGTACCTACTCGTTTCCCGGACATTCTCAGATCTACCGCCGTAGCAGGAGCGTGTATTTGGGAAGGAGACCGTGTGCAGTGAGCGGGCTCAGGTCCACACCTGGCTCCTTCTTAGCAGACGTGGGCTCTGAGCACTCTGCCCCAGTGACCTCACCAACAAAGCGGGCATGTGAGTTGAAACCCTGCACACAAGTTCCCTGAGGATTGAACTAGACTCACCGAAATGTTGAAGGCATAAGACGCCACCATGTAATGACTCTAAGAACTACCGCATCACAGATAAAAATGATAGGTATTAGCCAACAGTCATAACTTCTAACCAGAGGTTGAAGGCTAAGATTGTGACTTGTTACTGTGAAGCTTCCCGTCACTTGTGCTTCTAACTTTGAGTAATTGAAACAGAATCATCACAACTCCAGCCTGAGTCCTCTGCATCCGGCTAGAAGTACTAGGGAATTTCCTTTTATAAAAAATTTAATTACGGAGTTCCCATCGTGGCGCAGTGGTTAACGAATCCGACTAGGAACCATGAGGTTGCGGGTTCGGTCCCTGCCCTTGCTCAGTGGGTTAACGATCTGGCGTTGCTGTGAGCTGTGGTGTAGGTTGCAGATGCGGCTCGGATCCTGCGTTGCTGTGGCTCTGGCGTAGGCTGGTGGCTGCAGCTCCGATTGGACCCCTAGCCTGGGAACCTCCATATGCCGCGGGAGCGGACCAAAGAAATAGCAAAAAGACAAAAAAAATTAATTACTGTCTATAATGCCCTCTTTTAAAAATATTTATTTATTTATTTATTTATTTATTTATTTATTTATTTATTTGTCTTTTTAGGGCTGCACTCACGGCATATGGAGGTTCCCAGGCCAGGGGTTGAATCCAAGCTATAGCTGCTGGCCTACACCACAACCACAGCAATGCAGGATCCGAGCCGTGTCTGCGACCTATACCACCAGTTCACGGCAACACCGGATCCTTAACCCACTGATCAAGGCCAGGGATTGAACCTGCGTCCTCATGGATACTAGTCGGGTTTATTCACTGCTGAGCCATGATGGGAACTCCCTAGGAATTTCTTTATTTCTGTCTATCTTGCCTTTTTTTTGCCACCTTACAGAAGCTTAATCTGTAAGCAGAATTTTTGTTCACTATATTCCGTCCCGACCCTGCTCCGTTTAATTTTCCTAAAGAAAGAGCTTCAGGGTCCCTTTCTTTTCCCAGTTCCACATTTGCAAGGAAAACATGGTTTCACGTGTGTAGGGTGCCACCCGCGAGTGTCTTCAGAACCAGAGGGAGATGGCCACTGGGTCACCTGTTTGATCCAGCAAAGGACAGTTCTTCTTGTGTCGTTTTAACACCCTCGGGGACTATGCTTCTGTTGCTTCTCCCGGGAAATCCTGCCAAATTCTGAAACACGCTGCTCTCAGGAGCCTTTCCTTGATCTCATGTAACCACCTCTTTTCTAAAGCTGGAGTCCAGGTTCCTCTAGGAACTCGTCTTGCCTCCCCGGCCGCCTGTCCTTAGGCAACTCAGGCAAGCGGGGCCCGGCTCTGTCCTCGCGGGAAACCCCGGCTACCGAGCGTGCGCCTGCTTCCAGGGTCCTTCCGCATGGCACTGCCCTTCCTCCCAAACGCCTTTGTTGGCCTCTTTGTTTGTTTCTTGGTCTTTCCCAAACACGTCTTGCACGGGTCTCCAGCTGTTTTTGTTTAAGTTTTTCATTTTTGTTTTCGTTTCTTGAACATGGCTCTTTGCGACGTCTTCCCATTTCATTGCTCTTGTAAACTATCAAATCAAAACAGAAAACTGCACTTCTAATGCATGATACACATCTTTTGATATTTTTTGCCCATTTTCATTATAAATCTGATTACAGTCTTTGAGACAGATCAGAAATGATGCCGGAATCTCATGAGCTAGAACTACAACTCTCCTAATGTGAAAGAGACTCCGATGTTAAAGAGACACAAGACCAGGAGAGGGTAAGTAACACGTGCCTGCCGGAGAGCCGGGGCCACAGAGTCACTGCCGAGTCCTCGGAACCTTCACCAGTGGGGCGCTGGCCGGGCAGGAACTTCAGACTTGACCCATTGGGCAGAAGGAAGAATGCAGGACAGAGCACACTTAGGGGAGAGGCAAGCGAAAAATAAATAAACAAGAGAGTTGTGCAGAGAGCAGCCCAATTTCTACAATTAAAAACCTAACCGAGTTATGGCGATCGTTAAAACCATTAAAGTTTTAAGGAGTGGCTGGATTATGGAGCCCTTCTGGTAAGATGAGACTGAAATAAAACCTGCTTCGGGAAATTTATGCTGGACATTATCATAACCTTTTCTGGAGCCAGAAGGAATATGCACTGAGAACAGCCTCCATTCCTCAAAAGAATACAAATAAAATCAAAAAAAATTCACAGGGAAACAAAAAGGAATGAGATAAAATTCAAGTCCACTGACTCGGACATAGCCTCTATAAAATACCCTCGCCCATACGAGTTTTCCTTAAAGGGTGGATCTGAGTAACGATATCATGTGATAAAATGGGGCCACCTAGAGCGAGGTAGTGGCAATTCTGTGATCCCCTGACAGACGGGGCCACCCCTCCGCCTCGGCTCAGGAGGCGGAAGGGCTACTTTTTTCTTTCTGTTTCCACTATTGAATTCCAACACCTAGAGCAAACGGTGTCTGGCACGTAGTAGGCACTTAATAAATTTTTGGTGAAAGGAAGGAAGGCGGGAAGCAGGGAGGGAGGAAGGAGGAGAGGGTGAAATTTGGGGTAAAATAGTGAATAAATGACACCAGTGATTCATATATTTCCCACTTTAACTTTCTGAAAGTCTTTATAAACTTTCCAATTTGCTTTAATATCTTGTCAAATAAAACATTTTCATTCATAATGGTAACTGCAACTATAGCGTCTGATCTGATTATCTTCGCTATTGATTTGAATTTTCTAGCAAATTAAATGACCAAATCATTTCTGCCCAAATCCAAATAGAGACATTTTTTTTTCCTTCACAGTTTATGCTATGAGTAGAGGCTGCTTTTCTTTTCAGTGAATTGGAAAGGACTTCGAGGTCCTGCCTGCATGGCGCCAGCACACACGTCATAGGCAATCAATAATCCATGTCTTCAACTGAGGAGAGCATAAAGTACTCAAAAAAATTACTGTTTTCTCCAAAGGCAGGGTGAAAAAGCACAAATGAGTTTTGAAAATAAAAAGTGCATTAAGCTCATACCTTGTAAATGAGGGCCAGCACTGCCCTTCGAGAGGGTGGGCACAGCCATCCTTTCTGTGCTGGTTGACCGACGGTCCTGGGACAGACCTTCTTTCAGTATCCGAGAAGACGGTCTGTTTACACGCATCTTGAAAACGGAGGAGACACGTGATCTTACTGGCTCGAGGCTCCAGCCCAGATGCTCCTCATTCCCAGTTCCAGCCCCGCATGGCCCTCGACTCAGCTCCCGGAAAGGGGCCGACACACACCTGCAAAGCGCCCGGGATGGTGCTTCAGGGCGACGGGCACCTCCTCATGTGAGATGATGAGTGCCGGACCGTGTGGGGCATGTGGACTTTGCAAGTGGCGGGAACCGTATTTCTGCAGAGGCTCCGTGGGCACGGAGATTGGCAGGTCCCTGAGTCAGTCCAGCGCAGCCAGGAGCAGAGTCTCCTTACATGCAGCCCCAAGAGTCACCCATCCCAGAATCCTGGAAGGGTCACAGAGGAGACGTTCCACGCTTTAACTTGATCCTGACTCTGACTTAGTCTTGCGTTGCTGACAGACCATCCCGATTTCTTGAAGGCTCCCACTTCCCAGGAAGCCACAGCTCAGCGAGGATGCCATCTGAACGTGCTCCCGATTTGCCAGGCGTTAGGCTGTGCCTCCTGTGTGTGCCGTGTAGTTTAGGCCTTGCAACAGCTGTATGACATGAGTCTTATATCCTCGTTTCTTACTTGAAAAAAAAAATGGCTCAGCCAGGTCAACGTGGTTGACCAAGGACCCCTGGCTAGCAGGCAGGAGGGCCAGACCTTGAACCCAGAACTGATGGACCCAGAAGCCCAAGGCCATCCAGCACGGCCCCTGCATTTACCCCCGGACTCCAGCATTTGTGCTGTGTTTCTGGATTTTGGACTCAACTCAAGCCGACTGGCAAAGACTGTGCCTCCCTTTAGGTACCTTGGGGGTGGATGCCCCGTGTCTATGCTACCCACGATTCCCCACGATTCCCCACGATTCCCCACGATCCCCGACGCCGAGTCTGAATGCACAGAGCCTGACGCTGTTTTCTTTGTTCATATCTGTACAACACCTGGGACATCCACAGAGATATGGTGCCTGATCCCTCCCTGCCCACCTCCCCGCAAATTGACAGGCATCAGCCTTCGTGTGTCACCTTATGGAGAGACGAGAGCTGGACTTGAGCGCCCCAGCCCACTATAACCTGATCATGTCAGTCAGCTGAGTCCCTTCTGCTGTGACCAATCCGGATGGACTCCATTCCAGATGCCTTATGACACTGGCCTGCACCATGCGGGGGCAGCGGGGGGAGGGGGGGGAGTGTTGATCATTTCCTTGAATGGACCAGGCACCCTGCAAGAGAGTGCTGCATGGATGACGTGGTAAACCCAGCCTTGAATGTCACCGAGAGGGCAGTGCTGAGACGCGGTTCAGGTGGTTGTGAACCACAGAACACCTGGAGAAGCTCAGTGCCCTCTGATGAAGGCGACGACAACTATGCAAGCCAAACCCGGTGGACTCAAATGGATTCTGCAATTTTTTTTTTAGGGCCGTTTTCCTGTGCAAGAAACCAGATCAAATGCTAAAGGGGTCACGAAGATCAGAAAAAAAATGATAAGTAAAATCATGAAATTTGTAGGCAGTCAGGAGTTCCCGTTGTGGCTCAGGGGTAACAAACCCGACTAGCATCCATGAGGATGTGGGTTCAATTCCTAGCCTTGCTCAGTGGATTAAGGATCCAGCATTGCTGTGAACTGTGGTGTAAGTCACAGACGTGGCCAGGATCCCACATTGCTGTGGCCGGCGGCTACAGCTCTGATTTGACCCCTAGCCTGAGAACCTCTATATGCCGCAGGCACAGCCCTAAAAAAGAAAAAAAAAATGCAGGCAGTCAGATGTGGGTCCAAATTCCTGCCTTATCATGTAATGACTATAAAATCTTGGACAACTAGAATTCAGCTTGTTTATTTGAAAATGAGACTAATGACATCTAGCTCTTAAAGTTGTCATTGGAGTTAAATGGTATTATGTAAGTGACAGCACATTGTCTGGCATTAAGGAAATTCAATATATGAGAGCTCGTACTACCTTAGTCATAGAGTCCCTAGGAAGCAAAGAGACACATCTAAGAGCATTCAAAGCAGAACGCAGTTAAGAGTATGGAGCGGGCACAGGGTATACAGTAGCCTAGAGTATGAGCTGTGGGGAGTCAGATGAACTTACACCACTGAGTCCAGCTGGGAGTTCTAGGGGACTTTGTTTGTTTATTTATTTATTTACTGCCTTTTTCCAGGGATGCACCCACGGTATATGGGGGTTCCTAGGCTAGGGGTAGAATCAGAGCTGTAGCTGCCAGCCTATACCACAGCCACAGCAACATGGGGTCCAAGCTGTGTCTGCAACTTACACCACAGCTCATGGCAATGCTGGATCCTTAACCCACTGATAGAGGCCAGGGATTGAACCTGCAACCCCATGTTTCCTAGCCAGTTTCGTTAACCACTGAGCCACGACGGGAACTCCAGGAGTTTTCTGAAGAGCAGGGCAGGCAGCATCTCCTTTCATCTTCTGGGCAGTGTCCGGGCAGCCCTGCAAGGCAGGTTCTGGTTTTAAGCCCAATGTGTGGATGGATAGAGTGATTCTAAGGGAAGAATGGGAGCTCAGCAGAGCTCACCGAGTTGACAGGTGACTGAGCAAGGCTTGGAACCCAGACCTATCCAACTTCAATGTCCATGCCTTCCCTAAGACACAACACTGCTCCAGGGGCAAGATCCACCCCAGGCCCAACGGGAAGCCAATGGAACCTCCACCAGGAGTGCCGGGGGCTTCACACAGTGAGACCTCAGTAAGTACGCCAACCGTGTCACAAGGATGAGCAAGCCCAGGACCCCAGTGGGCTGGAAGCCCCAGAGGTGCTGTGGCAAAGGCACTGACCCAAGGGCTGGCCGGCGGCACATTCCCGTGAGTGGGCCGGTACCAAGGCTGAGACGCAGGATCGGGGCTGGGATTGGGAGCACAGTGGGGGAGAAGAAGGTGACCACGGAGAGTGCCTGGAGGACAAGTGACGCTTTGTCCTGCCTCCAGGTAAGGAAGAACAGCCCGGCAGGGGGGCTGGGAACCAAGAGAGGCCAGTGGAAGGGGTGCAGAGACGCCAGGAGAGCAGTGACCGCAGTACAGCTGATGCCGGGGGGCGGGGGGGGGCGGGGGGGGCTGTGAAAGGTGGTGTCGGGAAAAGAACGTCCGAGGAGGGGCCACACTCACGGTGGAAACTCTGTCAGCCGCCACTCCCTTGCATCAGCTGCCCCTCACCAAGTGGCACCTGCACCCCAACCTCAGTCATCGTCACGGGAAACCCGAACGTCCTGCACTATTTCCACCCGCTCTGAGTTTAAGGCGGAAACTCAGAGGGGAGGGGATTCCCAAGGCCTCTGAACAGGTGGAGGACAGACTGGGCTTGAACCCCCCCACCGCCCCCCCCACCACCCCCCACGCCCGTCTGCCCCGTGGTCGTCCGTCCAAAGCACTTGCTCTGCATTGTTTTGGAAGGAGAACTGGAAGCCGCCTAAGAAGCAAATGCAGCACCAATCATGTTGTGAGAAACAAACACGCAAGCCAAGGATGAAACCTCCCCAGACGGAGGGAGCAGGACTTTAAAAGTGGCTGTGCCGTTAGGAAAGGGTCCGGGCAAGCAACCAGCCCCCGTGCTCCGGAGGAGAAAGACGCAGTCCGACAGGTGCGAGGTCAGCCAAAGGAGAGGTGGGGTGGGGAGGGCCTGGGTGCGGTTGGGACGGTGCAGCTCAAGGCACCCCGGGGCAGCGAAGTGGGACTATCCTGCCGTGGGCCAAGTATGCCCGCATTCCACGCAGACCGGGCTGACGTTCAGCAGCAGAGACGAGAGTGAAGACGGCAGAATGGGCCCCTCCCGCAAAGCAGGCGTGAGAGCAGAGGAGACCAAGCCCCCACCCCACTCAGCTGCCTGCGTTTATGAACCCAGCACTCGCTCAGAACGTCCCACTTGAAAATTCACTTATGAGTCCGTCTTGAAATTAATATTAACGAAGGGTGAGGGTCGGGGAGCAGGTGGGAGCCCCGGATGATGCCAGCTTTGTGTAGAGTTTAAAACGAGATCATTTCCCCATTTTCCAAAAGCCCATATACATGTTATTCAAGCATATGCCTACTGTGCATGGGAATATCTCATTTTCTGAACTGCAAATAATCAATTTCTCTGTCATCATTAACTGGGAATGAAGGTCATGATGAAAGTATGGGAAAAAACACAAGCCACCCCCAAAACACAGACATTTGCTTTATACCTTTTGCTTAAAGAACCAGGGAGGTGAGTGGAGTGCGCATTTTGTTAATTTGCACATAAAGGTGACCAATCGCCCACATGCAGGAGGAGCAACAAAGAGAGACAGAGAAGGAAAAACAGGACACACCTCTGGTGGAAACACAAGATGTATTATTTTAAAGCTCAAGTTTCTCCATTTAGACCAAGCCATAGCCTATGACAATTATTCATGATTAAAAAAAAAAAAAAACTTGAAAAACAGCCAGAGGTGTAACAAAAATTACCATCTGGTGTCAACACTAACCTCTTTGGGAAGGGATGGTGCATATTATAAACGGGCAAGTGGGAGCCAGTGGTGACCACACCCAACCGGGAAACCGTAGCGGAAAACCCTCAGGAGGAGGCGCCTTAGCCTCTAATTTCCAATTCCCAGCCCTCCTCCTTCCCGATACGCGATAAGCATCCAGCCCTGAGGACGTCCTGCCGTTTGGTCCTGGGCCGGCTTCCCTTTCCAACGGCTTTACAGCACCTCCACCTCAAAATCGGGCATTCCACATTTGGGGAGTTCACACTCATTTGATTATCGGCCTCGGTAAAATATGATTGTGAAGATAAGTCTACAGGGAAGGGAAAAAAATAAAAACAAGCGATCCACCCACAAAGCAAGCAGAAACGACACACGAACGCCTTCGTCCCTTCAGAACAGCCCCCTCCGCCCACCTCACGGCGCAGTGTGCTTACGATCCCGGAAGGAGGGGTGACGACGCCTAGCTGTGTGGTCTGTCACCAGTAAAGACCAAGAGTCCAGGTCTAGGGACCAGTCTCGGCCCCCCCACCTCTAGCAATGTCACCTCGCCCAAGAAATGCCACTCTGTGCTTCATAAACCATGTGTAGGTTGAAGCATCAGATTTTTAAACATTCTGTTTCAATTTATTTTGTAAAACACAATAAAAATGAATTTCTGGAAAAATGACCACACACTTGTGGGTCACAGCAGTGCCAAACGGCCCTGGGCATCTTGAAACTGGCACTGTCACTCCCTGCATGTGGCCCGCCCCGACCTCTCTCCATCCCCTCCCCTCCCTCGCCTACAAAGGAGAACAAACTTCTGTCTCCTAACAGCCCTTGGGAAGATGGGATGAGGTCATAGTGTGATCTTTTTTGTTGTTCTTTAAGGGCCGCACCTGTGCCATATGGAGGTTCCCAGACTAGGGGTTGAATCAGAGCTACAGCTGCTGGCCTACACCACAGCCACAGCAACTCGGGATCTAAGCTGCGTCTGACCCTCAGAGGTGACCCTCACAGCCAGAGCCCAGATCAGCTCACCACGGCCACTGCAAACAGGCAAGCCTGGGAACAGCCGAGCCAGAAGCACTTCACATGTTAGGACACGGATCAGGTGGGTGCTCTAACTTTATAAAGGCGTCTGTTAACGTAAGAAGTCCTTTCGCAACTACACAGAGGTGACTTTGCAAATCTGAGGATAAAAGCCTGGAGGATCAGCGGGTGTCCAGGAGACACGGATGACCTCAGGCTGTCTGCCAACAGCTACACCCATGGGTCACCTTCACAGCGTCCTGCCCCACATGCTTCTCAGGCTGGGTCTGCTTATGCAGTGATGACGGCGCAAGTGGCCCCAGAAGGGGGTTTGAGAAGGCCAAACATCGATTCCTGTCAGACTGAGTTGATTGAATCCCATCCCCTCCACACATGGACACAAAGTATGCCTTTTACGTTTCTCATCTGGCGTTTTATCTCTTCTTCTTGACTGTGTCTCTCGTCCACACTAGGGGCCAATGCCTGCGTGACCCACGCCCTTCCAGGCAGCCCTCCCAGCTGTGCCCGTCAGAAGGATCAGCCCTTCCCTTGAGCTGCCCCAGCCCTTGCACGTGGCCCCAAGCATCCATGGTGTCGGTGCACCTGCTAAACCCTGCCTCACTCTCTCTCTCCCCTTTTCATCCCTTCTCGCCTGGCGCAGCGGTTTGTGCAAGGCAGTGGCTCAGCGATAGACCTTGTGGAGTCACTGGTGTCATCGTCCACCAGCTGAAATGATGGCGGGACTCCCGGGTTGCAGGGCAGTCCCGAGGTGGGGAGGGAGAAGCAGACCACATGCGGAGAAAGGACAGTGAGAACGTCTCTGCCGACACACCATCCGCGGCTCTGAAACCTCTACTGCGTTTATCAGCAAAACGGTTCTTTAGAAAATACAATTGTCGATATTCCCATTATTTCTTTGAACAGCTATAGGTTAGGATTTAGATATCATGTATGAGGATCCGTGTACTGCAGTTGCCCTCTCAAAAGATAGGTAAAAACAGAGTATAAGTGGTGCTTCCAAGATTGCATTTGTAGAAAAAAATGTAGATATTTACTCTTTACATCAGAAAAAAAGAAATAAAAAGCAATTCAGTATCCAAGATATAGTCAGGATTGTAGCTAATCTACTAAACTCTCCTGCTTTGAAGGAAAAAAAGTCATATTTCCAGCAAGTTTTTAAATGCATTTTTATATCATTTCTTGAACTATTTCTCAAAATATGGAGTTCCCATCATGGCGCAGTGGTTAACGAATCTGACTAGGAACCATGAGGTTGCAGGTTCGATCCCTGCCCTTGCTCAGTGGGGGAAGGATCCGGCGTTGCCGTGAGCTGTGGTGTGGGTCACAGACACGGCTCGGATCCCGCGTTGCTGTGGCTCTGGTGTAGGCCGGCGGCTACAGCTCCAATTGGACCCCTAGCCTGGGAACCTCCATGTGCTACGGGAGTGGCCTAGAAAAGGCAATAAAATATATATATATATATTTAACATTACAAGTCACAGAAAAGTCCCCGCTCATTAAGTCAATTTGGCTTTTGATTTTCAAATAGAAAAGATAACTATTGATTTTAAAATGCTTTTCATCTATAAGACTAAGGGCTTTGTCTACACGGCAATGACCAATGTAAGAAGTTCCAAGTGGAAAATAAACACAAAAGTTGCATCTCTGTAAGAGTGACCACAGTGGCCACGTGGCGAGGCTCTGCCGTGTCCGAGGCACGCGTGGGCGGTTTACACGTAACCCAGGTGTGGCGGGTTCCACGTGACAACTCATGCCCTCCCCACACGACCCTATGAGGGTCCACGCCGCTAACACCCACAGTTTACAGGCGAGGAAACAGAGGCACCGAGAAAACAGACCCTCGACTTTCACGCTCGAAGTTGGATGGGTTCCGCTGGGCTCTCAGTACTAAGTGCGGCGACTTCCTGCTGGTCAGACGTTCTAACACGGAAACTGTGCACAGACACGAAAGTGGACCAGCGAGCACCGTAACCCACTCCCCCAGCAGTCGGCATTCATCCCACGCTGCCATCCGCGCCCACGGCGACACTATTCCAAAGAAAATTCCAGAAGCCACACAGTTGTGTCTAGAAATGTTACAGGGTGCATCTCTAAACTACAAAAACACAGCCACAATAGTATTTATATACTTGAAAAAATTAGCAATAATTCCTTAATGTTGTTGGTATTTTATTTTTTTTTTTACTTATTTATTTATTATTTATTTATGTTTTTTGGGCCGCACCCATGGCCTAGGGAGGTTCCCAAGCTAGGGATCAGATTGGAGCTGTAGCAGCCTACACCACAGCCATGGCAATGCCAGATCCTTAACTCACCAAGAGAGGCCAGAGATGGAACCTGCGTCCTCATGGATACTAGTCAGATTCGTTTCTGCTGAGCCACGATGGGAACTCGGCTGTTGCTATTTTCAATGGTATAAATAGATGATGCTTTGATTCTAAGGTATGAGGTCTCAGCCTTTGGTCAGATGGAATATGTTTTTTTCCGGCTGCATCTTAATACCTGTAGGGTAACTGTAAGGGACACGCATAGGTGGAGAGCTAGAAAGCCAGGCCCGGAGAAGGAAGGACCCCCACCCCCCAGGACCTCTCCCGGCCTCATTCCCGCCACCGCCGCCTCCTCCTCACACGTCTGCCTCACCTGCTCTCGCCCACCGTGACTCCCCCTCCTGGGGGGTGGGGGCTTGGCATGCAGTGTGCCAGCCACAGCCCAGGTTGCAGGAGCCCCCCACCCCGAACCCCCGCCTCACGGGGGCCTGGGTGTCAGCCCGGAACACGGCGCGGGATGATCTCAGCTGTTCTCTCTGACCGCAGCCACTCAAACACGGGCCCGAAGGTAAAAGAAGGCCCCTCCCAAGGGAACCTTCCTCCTCAGGCCTCGCCGGTCTGTGCCCGCTTCCCAGGAGCCTGAGGGTTGTGACCCCAGGGGGCCCTCCGGGGTTCCTGTGTGGGCACAGGTGACACAGCTCCTTGGGTCTGCGGTTTGGGGTGTTACAGGGCCAATGGTACTGACTCCCCCCGCCCCAGGGCTACTCCTGAGCGTGGGGCCATAGTCTAAGGTCAGGAGGAAGGCAGTGCCAGGTGTCAACACGCCTACGCGTGGTCACAGACGAGGCTCCAGGAGTGGGAGAGGGAGAGGCGGGGGGAGCCCAGGAGGACGGGGGGAAACGTCCCTGGGTCCCCCCGGCACCAGCCTGGCCGCCTGCTCTTCCCAGGGGTCCACGCCTCCTGGCTGGTCCGCGGGTTAGTTCTGAGCCGAGAGTGGGCACACATCATATCATCTCTCTCTTCCGCGCCTCTAATGAGAGACTTTAACTCATGCTGTCAGACGGCCGACCCTGGACTATCCTTCCCTCCCTTCTACTCCGGAGCTGCTGTCCCGAGGCCGCGGGCGAGTCATTTACTTATTGAAGAAGCAGAGACACGCCTTCACCTAAATTCAAGGCTGGGGTAAGAGGTGAATGAACCAAAAGCTTGGATGCGGTGCAATCATGCAGAATTTGGAAGAGATGAGATATGGGAAGTAGTAAAACTAAGTATCACAGAGGGGAAAGATGAAAAATAATCAGTCAGAAAAGCTAAAAAGTAATAAAACATTCAGGAACAACTAAACACGTTCATAGACTGAAATACAAAGGATGACTTTTCTAAGGTTCTCTTCACATAAAGAAGATTCTAAGCATATAAAAATGAGAGCATCCAGTGTCCAATTTGGTGATTTTCATGAAGCCACCTTAAAGGCATGGATTAAACACCGTTTACACACACGGACTACAGGGCTCACGCACTCGCGTTGTTCTCACATCCCCACGCATCGGAGTGCCTGGCGTGCAGGTGTGTATCTCCAGGACAGCCATACGGCAGGGGACCTCCTCGGAGGCCAGTCCCCGGACCCTGCGGTGTGGGGGGCAGGGGCCGGGGGGCGGGGGGCACCTTCCGTCACCTCCCTCCAGCGTTCTCCTCTTTGAAACGGGACGATTTTACTTCCTACCATGGAGAGCTGTCAGCCCTGCAGGACACGGTCACACAGGACGTGTCTGTGATGGTGCCACAGTCAGGTGGCCTGTGTGAGGAATCTTCCAGAAAACAGACCCACAGCCTGAGGGGCATCGGACCAGAGGTTCCAAGGTCCTCCGTTGTGTGGTGACGTGCTGACCCCCGTTCCATTTCAGGTCTGTCTTTGCAGCAAATGTACACGTCACAGCCAGTTACCGATAGTTTCAGGCAAGTAAATTTTTTCCTCTCTAACAAAACCTTCGGTCACCTGTATGGAGGCGGGGTGTGGCTTTCCTCATGGTCAAGAGGGGGACCCTTCAACTAGCCCATGCGTGCGGTCAAGAATTGAGATCAATGTCTACTACTTGACAGAAATTCAGCAGACTTGGTATAGTGACCTTTCAACTTCACCTTGAACAGGGTAAACTGTATATTCAGGAAAATACGGTAACTGTCATCGAATATTTGAAATATACTCTCATGTGAAATAGAAATTAGTCCTTGGCAGCTACTACACTTCCTGACCATAGCAGATTCTTCCGCTACATCCCTTGAATCGGACTGAACTGGACTGACTTATTCTGTATCTCTCCAAAGGCTAAACCTAGGAACAAAAGGAACATAATAGAAAACAGTGATTTCTCATCACGAATATCATGAGTAATCGTCCAACCTCTACAGTCCAACAATGGAAGGGCCACCTTGCTAGGTGGTCGGTTACCTGCCGCTGGACACAGACAAGGAGCCACTGAAACGCTGCTTTGGGGGCGGGGGGCGGGGGCGGGGCATATTCAGGACGCTCTGCAGACGGTGCAAGGAGCAAGGGCCCCTCCTTCTCTAGCGGTTGTGGACCTTGGGATACTCAGGGAGAGACCTTAACAGTCATCTTGGCCCCTGTCTTGGAGGCTAGTCATGAGATTACACCTTTTAGAGCAAGTTTGCTATAGTTTTTCCATGCTCTGTATCAGCCACTCAGTCTGAGCATGGATTCTGCTGCTAAAGGGGAGTCATCAGGAGGGCTCTGCCCTGTCCATGTACAAATCAATGGTGACTCCCTATGTCTAACACACAGTAGGGCCTCCTGCACCGTCCCTGACACCTTACACACGGTAGGGCCTCCTGCACCGTCCCTGACACCTTACACACGGTAGGGCCTCCTGCACCGTCCCTGACACCTTACACACGGCAGGGCCTCCTGCACCGTCCCTGACACCTTACACACGGCAGGGGCCTCCTGCACCGTCCCTGACACCTTACACACAAGCAGGGGCCTCCTGCACCATCCCTGACACCTTACACACGGCAGGGGCCTCCTGCACCGTCCCTGACACCTTACACACGCAGGGGCCTCCTGCACCGTCCCTGACACCTTACACACGGCAGGGCCTCCTGCACCGTCCCTGACACCTTACACACGGCAGGGCCTCCTGCACCGTCCCTGACACCTTACACATGGCAGGGGCCTCTGTGCTGAACCAATCAAGGAGCAGGAGAAGAGAGGGTGGCGTCTGGAGCTGAGTTATTGCGCATTCAGGACACAGACAGACAGAAGACTTTAGCTTTCAGACACCACACTGTGAGATGACTTTGCCTTGAAGTCAAATCTCCGCGTTGGCGATGGACCGGCAGACCCGGCCAGCACCGATGTCAGCTGTGTGTACAATCAGAGGACATGCCGTCCCACGGCAAGACGTGGAAAGAAGGGGCATTTTGAGAGCATCTCCTTCTCAGGAGCCTTCAACTCTCCTCTGACCCAGCTGCTGGGCTATGAATTTATGTGAAGGAAATAATTAACGTGCAAGAGTTTCAGGTAAAGCACTGGCTATGAAGACTTTTTTGTAAAGCAGAATTTTAAAAAGCCAGCTGATAAAAATTACAACAATTAGGTATATTTCAGCACAGCTATGAAGTGGAATACTAGTAACCAAGAAAACGGATATTACCGAAATGTATTTACTGAAAGGGCAAGACATTCCATACATCCAGCAAAAACGGGCTAAAGAACAAAATGTACGGTGAGATCCATCTTAACGTAAAGTCAGTGCAAAGAGAACAATTGCAAAGGCTCCAAACCAAGACACCAATCGCAGTTATCACGGAATTCTGGTATTTCCAGTGTTTTAACTTTTTATCTACTGTATGTGCATTCTAACATCCTAATTTTTGTGCGGTGAGCGTACATGAATTAGGTAAGGAAAACTAAAGTGAAAACGTCTCTCTCTGGCAGTTGCATGTGCATGGGAATGACACCATTCAGAAAACATGACCCTGATGACTTTGACATGGAAAAGGGAGGGAGATGAAAGAGAGAATGCTTTGGGAAAATGTATAATCCTGAACAATTAAAAATGAGTTGTTTGGGAAATAAGCATACGAGTTAGTCTCTCATAGCCCTGACGTTATTTGTAAGAGCAGCGTTTCGCAACCCAGAAACCCAGCGTTTCGCAAGGCCCAGAAAAGTCACATGAGTGACTCCAGGTCGCCGGATAGGGCCGAGGTGGCCGACACCCCTTAATGGAATTGAGAATTAATGAAATTATGTCTCAAGACCGATTCCGAGAGGGGTACAAATGGCCTCCTGAGATGTCCCGGCCCGGGACGAGGACTCCGGGTGGACACAGGGTGGGTTCAGTGCAATCTGTGTGACGGGGCTGGTTGTCCGCCTCCCGCAGCCCCGGGTCCTCATGGCTACGGTGGGATGGCATTTCTTTTTTAAGGGCACAGCAAGAAGTGAAAAAGATAAGCCGAAAGTGCCCACCATGGCCCAGTACGACACGGGCTCAACAGCCTGATCAACATTTGCTTCTCCGTGTGCAAATCCACAGTAAAGGGGAATTTCACCAACGAACGACACTTGGAAAAATGTCCCCTTTCCCCCCAACTGTCCGCCCTGCTCCTCTGAAGGAGCGAGAGGTGCTGGGCCACGTGGGTTACAGGCACCGGCTCCTTCAGCGCACCCCGCAGGTTCCTCTGTAGGGTTATGAGGCCCCTTAAAGAGTCTCCGGGGAAGCAGCTTGGAATCGACAAGACACCATGGGAAGATGAGGAGTGACAAGTGGAGAAGCTAAAAACACTATTTAAAAACAGAAAGAGGCTTTTCGCTTGATGCCCTTGGCTTGGTTGGGCTTCTTGCTGAAATATCTGGATTGCCTGCGAGGCTCTTCTCGGTGCAAAGGGAGCAGAAGAAAGTTGGAGCTGATGTATCATTAACACATGCAGTTACTCAACCAGCCAAAAACAAATAAATAAAAGGAAAACCGAAGCATCTAAATATCAAAACCAACAAGAAACCTTCTCAGTCGGCTACTGTGGCATATCCAGCGTCACCGCGGCGTGAGCTCAGGTCATACCCTCTACAGGCCCATGCGAAGCACAGCCCCAGCTGTGTGAACGTACCACACCCTGCGAGTCCTCGAGCGTCTGCGTGGATCAGGCGGCGGCTGCGTGCACCTCGGGCCCGGCCTCTGCGTGAGCGTCTCTGCACCTAAGAGAGGACAGAGAGGGGTTAGCGGGCCGGAGGTGATGGCTTCCTGACGTGTAAGCTGTTCTCCGGGCAACGCAGGGGGTGTGCAGGTGCATGTGCACGTGGGAGCAGTCCTGGGGCCACACAACCCTACGTACGTCTACAAGAGGTAGCGCTTTGGAAATAGAAGTCTGTTCCTTAGTAAAAATCCAGGAGCAGGGCCAGTGTGTGCACCTTGAGTCAGTCCTCAGGCCACGGCCTCCCTGCAAAGACCACCCACAGAGGGAGGCGAGTCAGAGAGGAACTCAGAGGCCCAGGTCAGTGCCTGCGTGTCAGGGGGGAACCGGCCACCACGAGAAGGTTCTGGGCGGCAGGGTGTGCTCCCAGGCTTCAACACGGCAATGCGTTCCGCGTGAGTGAGGACCTCACAACCGGCTGGGTCACCTAAGGCCCCATCAGGATGAATTCTGCAGGGGAAATAATCTAGATTTTAAAAATAATAAAAGTAAATAAAGATGGGATGAGGAAGGCAGGAAGTTTCTGGTCTTTCCAGTGTTCCAGCTTCCCATGGAAAATGGGGTTTGAAGAAAAGGGAAAGAAGTCCTTTGGAACATTAATTCAGTTTTTCCTAACCACCAACCTTATTCATTCCAATTTTAGCAGTTCTGTGGGAGGAAATATGAAACATGAAATTCTACGCATTCAACTGTGCATATATTTTTACCTCTACCTGAAATGCCCTCCCTCTCTGGGTCTTCACAAGCCTGCCCAGGTCACACTCCCTGTTTTGTGTGATGATTGAGAAGAACGAGAATCTTCTTGTTAAGAAGAGCACAGACAGTCGCTCCTACAACAGAATACCCAACTAAGACGCCAGATGCTGAGCCAGCAATCCCACCCCTAAGCATCTCTCTGGAGAAAACTAATTCAAAAAGATACATGCACCCCTATGTTCACAGCAGCACTATTCACAACAGCCAAGACACGGAAGCAACCTAAATGTCCATCGATGGATCAATGGATACACACAATGGATAGATATACACAATGGAATATTACCCAGTCACAAAAAATGAAATAATGCTATTTATAGCAACATGGATGGACCTGGAGATTCTTCTACTAAGTGAAGTAAGCCGGACAGAGAAAGTCAAATATCATATGACATCAATTCTATGTGGACTCTAAAACATGACACAACTTAATTTATTTAGGGAACAGAAACAGATTCACAGACATAGAGGACAGACTGGTGCTTGCCAAGGAGGAGGGGAAAGGGATGGACTGGGAATTTGGGATGCAAACTATTACATACAGGGCGGATAAACCATAAGGCCCTACTGTGTAGCACCGAGAAGTATATTCAATGTTCTGTGATAAAGCATAATAAAAAAATATTTAAAAGAACTTATATACGTACAACCGAGTCACTTTTCTGTACAGCAGAAATTAACACAGCACTGTAAATTGACTACACTTCAATGAAATAAATTAAAACAGAAAAAGAGGCCAGATGCCGTGCGAGATGCTGAGGGCCCACTGCCTCCTCAAAGGGCCCGTTTACTCCACCAAGGTGGGAAATACTGGTATTGGCTCCAGATTTTAAGCTCACCGAGACTCACAGCTGGGACTCAAGACCAGCCCCAACCCTCGACTTCTTTCCACATCTCCAGGCTGCCCTCCAGTCTCTCAGCCCCTCCAATACATCCATCCTGAGTTCTTCATTCTTTGGAAAGAGAACATTTAGCAGCTGTGAACGTGCTCTGGCTCATAAGCAGAAACATTCCCTTTTGCAGCTCGAATAGATGACACTTCCAGGACATATCATAGTTCTTAAAATGCAGAGACCATTTCAGATCACTCAAAACAGGATGAAATACATGTCTACTTTTAAAGGAAGTAATGCAGCTATCACGTTTCTGATGATTTCTAATAAGTGGGACAAATAAAACCAAGAACCCATTAGAAGATACTCAGGAGGATTTCAGGCTTTGGGATCTTACTTTGTAACTGAAAATGCCAGCACATCCCGCTTCTACTTGCGTTAGAGAATGCGTGCCTACTGTGAGTCAGAAGTAAATGCGCTAATGGTTCTAAGCGGCCCCACTTGGTCTCCTGCCCTTGGGCAGAGCAGGGAGGCCGTGGTGGCGAGGGGGACACTGACGCAGCAGGTGCAGTGTGTGCTTACTGAACCTAAAATTGCCCTCATTTCGACTTGGTTTACGTCAATTCTTTCTCTTTTTTAAAAAAATTCGGTAGGTCTAAAGAAGTTCACGTGTTGGGTTTATCGGAACACAGTATTAGACTCTAAAACGTTGGGGAAATGGGCTAGACCGTATGTTTTTGGCCCATTATCTTTTCCAGTCTTTGTTAAACCCCGTAACCAGTATCCTGACTCCAGTGCAGAATACACTTGACGGGAGAGTTACACGGAGGCTCAAAACGAAGGCATCATAAACCAGCATGGGCCAGTCCCAATCTTTTTTTTTCTTTTTAAAATCTACCTAAAAATATGAATAATCTAATTACTGTGGAAGGAAAAGTGACAGGATTTCAAAAGCACAGGGTGAGTTTGTCACATGAGGATTGTGGACTGGATTATTTTTAAGATAAGTTCTCACCTCCACAAGCTTTCGTTATCACTAAATTAGGGAACTTAGTCTTTAAATTTATATAAATATTCTAATTGATTAATAATTATTTCACAGTGTTTAGGGCCACAGGCGCAGCACATAGAAGTTGCAGGCTAGGGGTCCAATCGGAGCTACAGCTGCCGGCCTACAACACCGTACAGCCACGTGGGATTCGAGCTACATCTGCAACCTACGCCTCAGCTCACGGCAATGCCAGATCCTTAACCCACTGAGCCGGGCCAGGGATCGAACCCGCAACCTCATGGATCCTAGTTGGGCTTGTCACTACCGAGCCACTATGGGAACTCCCCATCATCGTCTTTAAACACATAAAATCATCGTTATTTCTGCGCCAATATCACCACTTTTAAATGGAAGAGAGGAGATAAGGTATGTATGGAAATAGTAACAGCAGTGCAACTAAAACCTTAATAAAGAGGCTAGCTCTACACCTCAACTCGGAGCTTGACATACTGCAGAGTAAACGGATATAATCGCGTGAGGCTGGACTTGGAGAACTGACAGAAACACAGCTCGTACCCGACTATGAGCTTGTCCCAAACAGGTATCACTTAAAATGATGCATCAGTAGACACGTCTCTTGTCTCATTTTCTGACGTGCCATCGCTCATTTCTGGAGACAGGGAAGCACATTTATAAGGACCTAGAAGTAGACTTACTATGTGCTAAATAATGACCACGCACTGCTTCTTTAATCCTCCAAGCCAGGAGGTGCCTCCCGACACAGATTCTGCAGGAGACAGAAACGAGGCACAGAGATGCTAGACCACTGGCCCGAGAGCCTTTGTTTGTGAATAGCAGACCGGGATTTGAACTCTAGCAACTACGTCCTCAGCACGCGCTCTGAACACCACACTGTCCTCCCTGCAACTGGAGTTCTCTTTTTAAAAATAAAATAGTCACCTGCCTACACGGAGCAAAATCCCGGGGAGAATGGAACAAAGAGTTTCTCGTTATCTGGATCAGGAACAGCCGTGCCTTCCACTACGATGGACACCAGCCAAGGGGGCACAGGCACGCTGCCCCGAGGTCCCCTGAGGGGCAGACGAAGAGTAAATGTGAAACATGCCCCAGACCTCACGACGGTGCGAAAAACAGTAAACCATCTCATTAGTAGGCGTGTGGTGAGTACCTAGCGATGGGATATCACAAACTAGATACAGCATTAAAATTAACTCCATCTCTATTTTTATTCCGCTTAATACTTGCAGGAGAGGGTACTATTGCACACGTAATTTCATGGCTCATACAATGCTCCTATTGGACAGCGCTGAGCGAGCATCTCACTTACCAGGTTAATGTCATGCTGCCCTTGCCTTCTGCATTTCCATCAGAATAGAGCCAAATATAAACGTTCAGACTGGACACATTCTTGCTCGAGGTCAACCTAGCACATCCAGGCCAGTCCCAGAAATGTTAGGTTTCTATTCTTCTTAAAATTCATAGCTGTTAAGCCAACGTTAGCTGGTCACACAGGGTATTTTCTCTAGGATAAGGACACTTTGAAAAACTTTCTACATTTCGATATCCGCTGCAGGCTCATTCTCTGGCTTTTCTGCAGGCTTCTGTGGCTCTTGACGAGAGAGGCAGGTGGCCAGTCCTTGTCCTCTGAGGGCCCACGGTAGGTGCGTGGAGGGCTGTCTGGGCAGACAGAGTCCGCCCCCAAGAGCGTGGGGCTGCGCGCCATGAAGGGTGACTGCTTGTCCCTAACTCAGAAGAGCCTGACGGTGCCATCGCCCGGCTAATGAGGACGTGTTCCGCTGCGCACTGCCGGGTAGGCCGGGGCACTTCTGCCTCAGGCCTGCTTCTTTCTATCCTTCTGTTTATTTCTTCATGCCATGTTCAGGCTTATAGTATCTGTCCTCACACTTCAAGTAGGGTCGTAGTACCGTGGTTCATACTCTGAATTCTTAAAAATGCACTGTATGCTTCTTATTTTTTCAGGCCAGACTAGTGTCACTTAGTGAGCTAATTTCCACATATACCTTATAGAAAAGTTGGGCTCCAAGAAGCAAATACAAAACAGCTTCAGCAGACAAACATAAAGCACCAATAATAAAAACCCTAATGACCAGCTCACCGCTGTGTCAACTTCGACAGCCGTCTTTTTGCGGCACCGGAATGAGGAATCGTCTTGCGCCAGGCTTGACGCCCTGAGCTGGAAAGTTACCTTGTTGGTGCTGCCAGTGGAGTAAAAGCAAGCTCAATGGGACAGAACTGAAAAGCCTCTCTAAACGGGGGGGGGGGGGGGGGGGGGGGGGGAGCGCATGACTGGTATTTTAAAGTTTTTCATATCTGAGAAATTATGTGAATTTCATAGTATCATCTGAGGAGATTTAAAAAAAATGAGATTTAGTGTAGATCCAATTAATTGCCTCCAGAGCCACAATCCCCAAACCCCAGGCTCACCTGCGTCACTGCATAAACACAGCCCGGCTGTAACCCCGGCACCATCAGGGTCCCAGGAGGTGGCAGAAGGGAGAAGGCAGAGTGTGCAGAGAAAGGAAACCTGCTCCCTGGGGAGAACCTTCCCGGTCAGGCTCAGGGCCCGGTGGGAGGCAGGGTATTTATGCTCTTATGCTGGCTTGGCAACCCACCGTCTCATCGCACACAAGTGTCACCAAGTCAGCCACACAGTTGCGATTTACAATACACAAAACGAGAGAGAGAGCGAGCGAGGCAGCAGAGAGATAGTCCGGGCTTCTAGGCTTCAGTCCTGGCTCCGCTGCTCCCTCTGGAATCCCTTTGTCGGACTCACGTCCCTCAGTAGTAAAACAAGAACCAACAACTGTCTCTAAGCCTCGCTCTCTGGCTCTGAGCACCCCCAGGCCACATCGGGTCCCCGACGGGGGAGATCTTTGCCTGTGCCTGAGGCTGACAGGGGCAGAGTTGAGCTCGGGGTCTGGAGCCTGGGCTTCCTCTGTATCGGCTTTTTTCATTCCTTTAAAGTTCTTCATTAATGAGCTTGGAAGCCGCTGGACTAGATGCCATCTATGGTCTTTTCCTGCTCAAAGGCAAGAGTGTCACGTGCTTTATCACACCTGAGGTAAGGCAAGAATCCAGCATATGAATCCAGCCTCTGAGATTCAAGCGCTTACACTTTCAGGAAACACAGCATAGATGTGGCATAAAGATAACAATGACGAAAGGGAGCCATTCAAGCCTGGTTACTTACGATACGCAGTTGGGAGACAAAGGGACCCCGGGCTAACCCGTCAGAAATTCTCAGTTGTCCGTGTGCACACAAAGGACTGGATTTCTCCCAAGCCCGTCCTCTGACACGGAGGCCAGGGAACAGGGCAGTGGTCAGCCCCGCATGCATACTGGAATCACCTGAGGAGCTCTTCCAACACACGACATCCACCTGCACAGGCTGGGATTTAACTGGTGCGAGGTGAGGCCCCAGCATCCGAATTTTTTAAAAGCTCCCTAGACGAGCCTACTGAGTACCCAGGGCTGAGAACCACCGGCTCAAAGAAAAGGTGTAAAACCGTGGCGCTGAAGCATCTCGGGTTTGGATGAGGCCCTGCCCCTTCCTGGCAGCGTGCACGCCAGGCTCACCTGGCTCCTCTCTCAGGGAAATGAGACAAAGAGAAAATAACAACCCTGCCCCACCTGCCCTATGGGGCTGTTAGGAAATCAGTTTGGAAATCTGAGGAAAGGCCTCGGTAAAAATGCAGTCACGGGGTTTCTAGTTTTGCTCAGGGAAGACTCAGGGAGGTGAAGCTCGGCGCCACGGGCCAGGCACAGAAGCTGCAGGAAGCGAGGACGACCGACGACCCGAATAAAGGGTGGTGTCCTTGGGCTTTGGCGACACAGCTGTGGGATGGCTTGTCTACCTCTGACTATGAGGCCAGTGGTTTGTGAGTTGGGCTTAAATCCCTTGATGACCTAAGACGAGCGTGTCCCGGACTCGGGACGGTGAGCGACAGAAGCCGTGGTTTTACAGGTTGGAGCTGCAGATGGAAGTGATTACGTTTAATCTAGGACACACGTCCTCCCCGCCAAGAGCTGAAACAGGTGATGCTGGGCCACAGGCGTCTTGGTGCCTCGTCCTGAACAAGCTCACCTGGCAGACCCAAGGGTGACAACCTGGGGACAGTCACCCGCAGAGCAGGAACGAACCATCATAACAAGACCCAGGGTCTCTGAGGCTCAGGGCCCCGGCCTGAGCACAGTGACCACAGGCCAGGCAGGTGTGGCAGGTGCTCGCCCAGCCCCGCCCCGGGGTCACCCTCGGGCCAGATGACTCTATGTGCCAGGCCTGGGAAGGACCAGGACATCATTGTCACGTGGTGTATGAATAGTTTCCAATATCTCTGCGAGTGGTCTTCTAGCTTTTCTGGGGTAGCTCTTGAAATATAAGAAAACCTGATGCTCGGAAAGCCAGAAGAAACAGCGCACCAGGGTAAATGCGGGGGTGGGTGGGCTCTGCACAGGGCCTGGGCGGGCACTGGACACGGGCAGCTGGACGAGGACACAGCCTCGGTGCCACACGCAGCCCTGTGCTCGAGTTGCAGGAGGAGTGGCGTTTACACCCTTAGTTCAGAAGATCACGAAGTGGCCCTGTATTCCCAGACCCCAGGAACACTTGTACCAGAGCGGATGCACTGGTGTTATCAGGACTGAACAATGTCTGACAACTGTTCTCCCCACCTGGTTCTTCTTCCTTTAAGTCTGCAGGCAAAGCGATCAAGAGGAAGTTTGGGAGAAGGAGAGCAGATGAGGAGCAAAGGTGTGAAAATCAGGGAGGGAAGGAGGAACCAGTCACCTTCCTTCCACCGAAACACGCGCTACAAAAGGACATGTTTCTCTGTCTTGCATACTCCCGTGTCATTTGCAAGTCCTGCTCAGGAGGAATCCTCCACAGGAAGCCAGACCAAGGAAGCGGAGGTGATGGTCATGGCTGGGCGTGGTCCCAGAGGCGGTGGGGGCAGCTGTGGCAGGAGCCCTCATCACAGGAGGCGGGTGCCCAGGGGCTGTGCCTTGTATGCCATCCTGACCTGGAGCGGAGTGGGCCAGGGAGCCCAGGGTGGGAGAAAGGTACAGCCAACCCTGGCCTCCCGGCCACCTGCCGCAAGCTCTCAGGCACAAAGGAATGCTGGAGACGGCCCACACCGGCGCTGGGGCCCGAGACTCGGAAATGTGATTCCACTCCCCAGGAGCATCACTCAGCCGGAGCCGCGGGTTCAGAGGGCATGGAGAGTGGGCACGGACCCCACTCGTCCCCGAGGTGCCAGACCTGGACAACGGCACCAAGGTGAGGCTTAGGGGGATGAAGGCTTCTGGGGAGGAGACAGGGCAGCCCGTGAGGAAGTAAGAGAGTGTCCATCAGGAGGGGTGCGGAGGACAGCCTGGGAGGTGGCCAACCGCGGGCAGGAGGTGGACAAGCCCTTCTCCAGACCCGTTGGGGTCTGGATGGGTTTTCAGTTGCAGGAGCAAAGGGGAGGCTGTGAGGAGATTGTGGAGGAACTCAGGGTTCCTGGGCGGCTACTGAGCGCTCACTCATGGGGGGGGGCAGGCACAGGGGGCTCGGGGTCCACCAGGGGGCGTTAGGTGGGCTGAATGGAGAGGCAGGATGTGCGCCAAGAGGGGGCATGGCCACGTCCTCTTAGCCAGCTCCATTTTTCAGTGTGAAGTGTTAAATTAGCAAAAGCCTCGGGTCACAGGTGAGGACGGGACCAGGGCACAAGCATCCTTGGTCACAGATGACAGTGATGACTGGCTGGCCGTCTTCAGGCCACCTGACGGTGCGAGAAAGCGACCTGTCCCCAGGGGCTCGGAAGTAACGTGGGGCCCCGAGACGGTCTCCGGGTGCGGGAAGGCACCCGCAAATAACACCCAGTGGTCCTTCTGCATCCTGGGAACAGTTTCATCTTGGGAAGAATTCGGGAACAGAGCTGGCAAGGACCCAGATGGAGCTAATTTTGCCTTGAGCTCAGCAAACCATTTTCCAAAAGTCAGATCTGTCACCCACGCTGCGTACGGCGCAGCCGAGGCCGAGCGCCACGGCAGGGCTTTTCCTGTAAGATGTGAAGGATGACGGGGTGTGCGTTTCCGTCTGAGACGTAAGTGGAGGAACCCCTGCTTCAGCGCGTGAGACCAAAACACGCTTGTTTTTAAAGAGGCTTCCCTCGATATCTTCTCTATCTGTTAGGGCGGGGACGGGATCTAAATCACGTGTACATGTGACTAAACATGGGATCCATTTTTACTGAAGTGGAATCTGATGCTCATTTTACCACTTACTTTACAGAAGAAATCAACTATGAAGTATTGGTTGCAAACAATACCATACACACACAACACTCTGCTGGGCATTATGGGATGTGTAACTCTACGTCTTTTTATTTCTTAAAAACTTTGGCCAAGGTGTAAGTTCCCCAGGCCAGGTCAAACCTGCGATGTCGCAGTGAAAGCATCAGGTGCTGAACCTGCCATGCCCTCTGGAAACTCTCTCTATGTGTTCATATTCCAAGCCTTCATGATACCTGCGTCTGTACGCCCACCTCTGTACACGGTGCCGACCTCAAGCAGCCCAGCCCTCAGGCCCAGAAGCAACCGCTGTCTGTGAACTAGATCACTTACGTGCAGGTATAAAGGACGTGCTTCCTCTCTAGGCAGTGATCTCCCCGTGCTGGTGGGTATTCAAGCAGAGTCTGGATCGGCAGATGAGTGCACGACAGGGAGGTCTGAGGGAGAGCCCCTGAGGTAGAGGCCCACTGGATGCCATGAAATTGGGGTGCCCCTTTCTCTGCCTGAGACGCCATGAACTTAGAAGAGCTGAGGCCTTGGGGGTAGAAAAGTAGGAAACGGGAGGCTGGGCAGGAGTCAGGAGCACCGGTCTGAAGCCTGCGGCTCCTGGGGGGGTGAGAAGGACATTGCAGACAGAGGGGGCTGGAGTCACACAGCACGGGAGCCACGTGATGGCAACCCCGGAACACAAAGTGTCCCGAAAAGTGTGTCATCGGCTGTGCGTCGTCACTCGGCAAACTGGGTGCAGCGACACCACAAGCACAATGGTCTCTTCTGCCATCGGCCATCGGAGAGGCTTGCCCAGGGCACCCACGTCCCGCGTTACAAGCAAAGGGGCAGCAACCCAGAGGGAATGTTTCCAGAGACCCAGAGAGGGAGAGACACAGTCTCTCCCCACAAAGTCAGCTGAGTTCAAAAGAATGGCAATCCCACACACACGGGCAAGAAATTCCAGAGCAGAGGACAAATACAGAAAATGCAGACCATCTCATTCTGTTTTCCCAGGAGGTTCCTACAACCAAGCCGGAATCTGTCAAGAGGAATCTTGAGGGGTCAAGACCTTGAACGTAAAAGTCACCTGAAATGCAGGGAGAGGCATTGACCTGAAATGCGCTGATTAAGAGGCAAGAAAACAGCGCCTGTAAAGCCAGTGGAAACCAGCTCTTGGAGCGGACGGCAGTGAGGTCCTGCTGCAGCATCGGGGAGTACACACCTGATTCCTTGTGACGGAACAGACGGAGGACAAGTGAGAAAAAGAGCACAGATATACATGCAGGACTGGGTCACTTTGCTGCACAGCAGAGAGTGACAGAACATCGAAAATCAATCATAATAAAAATTCAAGAAAATAAAACAAGCAGAAGTAAAAGATCTATTCAGGAGCAGAAGCCAGTGCTCCGTAAAGACTGCTTGTCCTGTTCAGCAAGCTACTATTATTCCCACTTAGATGATTATTTTTAATGTTGAGATTAAATTTATGTGATTCATGACAAATATATCCTCTTTGAAGGTTTTACTCTGTGTTTCAGAAACTAAAAAAATGTAAAGCTTTGTGATTAATATTGAGATGCTCTTTTGATGGTACATGATTTTCTTGTCCATGTTGCTGTTTCGGCCAGCTTACAGTTTCTTTTCTCTGGAATTGCCGTCTCACTCGTGTCATTCGCTCCAGGAGAAAAGGAAGGGAAAGTGGGAGTGAGGAAGGCTGGTGGCCCGACAGTGTTACCGCAAGGAGGTCGGGACACCGTGCAACGCCAGACACCCCAGGCTGCCTCCCTGAGCCTGGGCGCAGCTCCGTGTTCCTCTGCGATGCAAGGAAGCCCACGCCTGCCTCCGTCCGAAGAAACCCACGAATCAGGGGCCCCAGGGATGAACAAGCTCTGCATGAACAAGCAGAGGTTGGGAAAGTCTAGAGTGCTGGCAGCCTCACCCAAGCCTCTCCAGATACCTCCAGCGGCCCTGAGTCAAAGGCAAACAGCCTCCTTGCCTGGCGGCCCTTCCTAGCGCTGCTCCCACCCCCCGTAGGACGGTCTAGAGATGTGTGGCATCACCAGCAGCACGGTTGCTGGCAGGGGGCAGTGACAGTGCCTAGATCAGGTCGCACTTCGAGGTGCTCCAAGGACAGAATGCACCACCGGAGTCAAGGCACATTAGTTCTATGGGTTCTTCACTGCATCTCTGCTTCCCACTGGCATCTCAGCCAAGCAGAAAAAGCCCCAGTGTCCTACAAATGCCTTCTGAGTCATTTTCCCACAAGGCTCAAGTCAGAGGCATCTTGAAATTTTTATTCCATTGGCCCTAACGATAGGGTAACATAACTGGGGCATCGTGTTTGGGACAAACGTTGACGGGGATGGGGCACCAAGACAACAGGTGTAAACCAGCACAGTCCTCATTTGGCTCCAGCCTAAATCCCTGGCACAGGGCAACCCCCCTCCACCTGCCATTATCAACAAACGAGGCTTCTCTGCATGTGGGTCTTGACGTTCCTATTCATCTTCCCCCAGAGACATGGTTTAAAATTCATAACACTCCTAGGCCCTCCACTCCCTCCCCACCCCCAGCCGCCACCCCCCAGCCACCACGGGCGCAGCTCTGTATGCCAAAGGCGTTCACCCAGGGAGGGTTCAGGGATTGCGCAAAGAAGAGCAACTGTGTCCTTTTACACAGAGCGAAACCCTGCTGTCCTCCTCCTCCCATGCTTTTCGTGAGGGAGGAAGGCGGGGTGAGCCAAGGAATGCCGTCGCGGGCCATCTAAGGTGAGACGTGGGCCCTGAATTCCAGCAAAGCAAAGCCAAGGCCAAGGCCACGAACCACTTCCCCTCCTTTCCTTCTGGGTACTTTACAATTTCAGGTCTTACACTGAAGTCTTGACACCATTTTGACCTGATTTTGTGTGCGGTTTAAGACACGGGCTCAGTTTTATTCCTTGGCGTAGAGATGTCCGGTTTCCCCCACACCGTCCACTGAAGGACTGTCATTTCCTCATGCATTTTCTTGTCGCCCTTGTTGAAAATCAGTTGGCAGGATATCTGTGGGAGGGTTTTCCTGGGCTTTATTCTGTGCCCCTGGCTGGGTAGATGACTGCAGCTTTGCAGTATCGTTTTGCATCAGGAAGGGTGGTGGTCTTTCTCAAGACTGTTTTGGCCATCTTGGGTGTTTTTTGGCACCGTATGAATTTTAGGGTTGTTTTTCTGTTTCTGTAAAAACCACCATTGGAATTTAAAAGTGATGGCATTGACTCTTCAGATGGCTTTGCGTGGGGTGGCCATTTTAACAACACCAAGCACCAAAAGCAGAAATAGACCAATGGGGCTGCATTCAAGCAGCGTGTGTGCCCAGCAAGGAGGTCGGCAGAGAGAAAGGGCTACCTGCTGAGCAGAGAAAGTGCTTGCAAACCATCAGGGGAGAAAGGATTAGTACCCAAAATACATAAGGAACTCCTATAACTCAAGAGCAAAAAAACCCCAAAGAACTCAATTTGAAAACGGGCAGATGAACAGACATTCCTCCAAAGAAGACCTGCAGGTACACGAACAGGGCTCAGCATCACACATCAACAGAGAAATGCCAACCAAACCCGCAACGAGCTCCCCTCCCATCTGTAAGAACGGCTGTCATTGAAAAGACAAGAAAGGACAAGTCTCGGTGAGGACATGCAGAAAAGGGAGCCCTTCCGCATGCTGGCGGGGACATCCATGGTGCAGCCTCTGTGGGAAACAGTGTGGAGGGGCCTTAAAAACAGCTACAACGAGGACCGCCATACAGTCCAGGGATTCCGTCTCTGAATATTGATCCAAAAGAATTACCATCACAGTCTCAACGAGGTATGTACACGCCTGTGTTCACTGCAGCTCTATCGCCAGAGCCACGGTAAGGAGACAGTCAAAATGTCCACAAGCAGATGGACAAATAAAGACAGTATGCCATGTACACACAAGGACCTCTCAGTGACAGCCTGAGAATGTGGAGCACATTATGCCAAGAGAAATACGCCAGACCCGGGAAAACACACCACACGATTCTGTTTCCAGGAAATATCCGCAAGAGTCAAAATGGGAAACAGCGAGTGGAACGCGGGCTGCTGTTCCTGAGCCTCACTGGCGCAGGACGGGCGCATCCTGGGACCTGCGGGACAGCGCTTGTCCCGCAGTCCCTCAGCCCTGTGACCGCCTTATGTGAAGTGTTTCACCCCAGTTAAAAGCCCCGGAAAGCCCGCCTTATCCCTCTCTCTGAAAAAAGACATCAAACATTTGCCACCCTTCAGTCTTCCTCCCATTCGCTTCAGTTTCAGTGTTCACACAACCTGCAGGTTCCGCGGGGGAGGGTCTGGGAAGCAGGTGGGGAAGTCTGGACTAACTCCAGAAGGAAACTAAGCCAGGCAAATACCCGTGAAGTATTTTTAATGTGCTTAGGCCCCCAAGCATCCTAGAAATCAGTGATTATGGCCTCTGAGGACACGACTGGTCTTTGATTAAGCTCAGGTTTCAATTCTGGCCTCCAAAAAAAAAGGGACAGACTCAACTCCAAACCAATCAGTGTACACACGTTTTTGGATAACTATACTATGTACCTCCTGATGGCCAAGTTCACTGGGAGATGCTGGGAGAATTTAGATCTTTTGCTCAAAGAGTGGATCTCTTTTTCAGGAGAGAGGATGGGATTATATTTAAAACAAACAAATAAACAAACAGTGAAATCCTATGCGTTGAACACTTAGACATGAAATCATTCAATGCAGCTAAAGGATAAGCATTCCTTCTGGGATGGAATTCGCCAGGAAAACCTTCGTGGAGGAGACGTGTTTTAATTTCAAGAATGTGCTTTTGCAGCAATAATTTTCTAGTTGCACTTGAGAAACAGACCTGGACAGCACACAGTGTGGGGACTTTCCTTCCATTTAAAGACTTTTCTTAAAAGGGGGGCGGCGCAGTTGTTAATGTAATAAACGCTCCTCTGTGCTTTGAAAACACATGCCTCAGATGCTGTTACCGATACTGAAGAGCCTCATCCTGGAAGAGGCGAAATGGGGCAATTCGTAGTCAGGGGCAAGGGCGCTTTCACGAGTTCTGGAACCTTGGCTCTGAGGTCCGCGGGTGTGGCTGCCCCTCCCTCTGCAGTTCACTGGCTCTGCCGCTAGCAGGACAAAGCTGGACAGGGTCTCCACCTGACCATGGGAACTCTGTTGTTTATTAAAAGGAGCAGGATTTGTGCCAGAAACCGAAACACCATGTTCGTCTCCAAGGACATGGCGCAGCACAGAGCAGAGCCGACTCGTGGACACGGTGGCTCACCAGCCAGGCCACAGATGCAGCCAGGACCTCCTGGAGATGGAAGTGCATCCCTGCTGGCCTGTCACCTTGTGGGGGAAGAGGAGACCCCAGTCCCTCCTTTGGGCTCACGGGCGAGGGCATGCCTGTGATGGGGAGCTCGGTATCCACCGAGGGGCTCAAGTGTCTCCGTGCCAGGGCCTCAGGGAGGGAGGGGGCAGCACTGCACCCCCACAGAAGGAAGGTTTGCTTTCCATTCAAGACTCGGCTTCAGGGAAACCGCTGGGCTGCAGCACTTGTTAAGTAAACAACGCACCACTGGATTTCTTTCTTTCAAATGAAAGCGTAATTATCAATGAAATTGGAAACTTCCAACATCTGAACAGTTAAGCACCTGCTTCCCCACAGCCCTCTTGATGCTGACTCACCCCTTTAAACACAGGGACCAGAGGACAAATTCATTCAAAAAGCTTTTCTCCAATCTCATCACAACCAAACCCACAGCATCACCATCAGATTTCTAAATCCCATCCTGGCTCCAATGATTTCCCACCAGCTTGCCGATGGACTGCATCCTTTAATTAAGTTTAAAGCGAAGGGGGAGACCAGTCAACATTGTTTGGAGGGATTCCCAAACCGTTTATCCTGTTCCGGAGTCAGTTTATTACTATAAAACACTGGAATGGTCACTATGGTTTTATATCAAGAAGCAATATAAAAGGGGATTAAATTCACTTAGAAATTAAATTCTTTTGTGGAAATGTTTCTTCCTTGTATATAATAATTGTTTACAAGTTATGGGGAGTAAAATTGATATTGTATGTTTCCAGTATTCAAAATACATAAAATAGAGCTAGACATTTATGTATGAGTAGACATTTAACTTCTTCTTTTTTTTTCGTCTTTTTAGGGCTGCACCTGCGGCATATGGAGGTTCCCAGGCTAAGGGTCGAGTTGGAGCTGTCGCCACCGGCCTACACCACAGCCACGGCAATGCAGGATTCTTAGCCCATTGAGTGAGGCCAGGGATTGAACCTGCATCCTCACAGATGCTAGTCAGATTCATTAACTGCTGAGCCATGACGGGAACTCCCTAGACATTCCACTTCCGATGGCCTCCAGACTTCCTATTTTTTTATTACAGAACATGTGACATGACCACGTCATCTGAATATCCCTAAGTCTGGGTTACCTGAGGACGTACTGATGCAGAGCAGCGGATGACTTTGAGTCTTCAACTCTCGGGCTTGTGTAGCCCGCGTTGGGAAACACGGGGCTCTGCACGAACCAGCCGAGCCGGAGTCTAGGGTCACCCGGCATCTGTGTGGGGTCAGTGCCCCCCCCCCCATTATCTACATCACGGCATCTCCCCATGCCAACAAGATACCATCAGTGAAGCACATCTCCAAGGAACGGGGAAGTATTCTGTTCTCAGGAAGGCAGAGAGTTAGCATCTTGTGGTGATACCTTCTGGTTGGAAGCGCTGGTGGTGTGGGGGTGGGGGGGGGGTGGACTGTCTCAAACACGGGCCATTTTCCTTAGGAAACCCAGAGTCGATGTGCTACGGGCTGCTTTTACTCCCAAGGAGCCCGGCCCTCGTACAGATCTCTGCAGTGTTAGTGCAAATTGGGCCGAGGACCAGCAGACCCACGTCAGGCCTTCGGCTCCAGGACTGATGGCCAAGCCAACTTCTGACGCCCCAGGATGCCTCCCCCTCCTCCTTCAGTCTCCCCATCGGGCCTCTTCCACTGCCGGTGCCCCACGTCTCTGCCGCCCCCCGTGCAGCTCTGTGTTTCATCTCACTCGACTCCCCTTTTCTCTCCATTTCTGAGGCTCTGCCCGCCCATGTCTCTGCCTTTTTTCTTTCCTCTTTGTCTCGTTTTCTCTCTATAGAAGGAAACTTTATTTGACACAGACATATTGAAGGTTCTTTTTGAACTCCAACAAGCCCCATCTCACACGTGTGAGTTCACACGTTTATTTTCTCATCACTGAACTCACCCTTTGGAGCCCTGTCTGTGCCAGGTTCTGCTCCCAAAACTCAGGTCCAGCAGAGACTAAAACAAGAACGGAAGGACTGGTGAATGTAGGTAGCCATTGTAAATGTTCTTTTTTAATTAAAAAGTTAAAAAAGGGAATATCATGTAGACGCCCCTTCCACAGTGTCCAAATTTTCAGCTCATGTGACCAAGATCAAAAAAAAAAAAATTAAATATGTATTATGTGTCAGGCACTGAGCTAGATGCTTTTGACACAGGAAAAAAGAAAAATGGTTTGCATGTTATCAAATTCGGGCTCACAAATGCCCCTCTGTCTGCTCCAAAACTTACATTCTGAACAGGTTAATTCTCCTTCCCTCAATTACCTTTAAAGACGTTGACATAAGCGCATTTCACTATTGCATAAAATGCACATACAGATGTAGCAAAAGTAAACTGATGTGTCAATATTTTCACAAATAGAAAACATTGAAAGAGAAACTAATTCTGCAAACAGGTACTCAGCCAGACCTGAGGTTGAGATTGTAGCAGACTGAATAAATGAGTGAATAATGAACTGATTAGTCAGTAAATGTTGTCTAAATATTCCGAATGTTTTGCACAAATTGGTAAAACAAATGCACAGAAACAGTCTCAGTTTGTTCCTTCAGGCAAGTCTGCTCATCTCTCTAAGGTGAGATCTGGAAACGTGGGACCACTTTTCCTTTGAGACAGTGAGAAGGTGGGGCTGCTGTACTTCTATTTTTGCCAGACTTCAAAGTCGACTGAGATGTCAACGAGCAGTCACCGTGCCTGCCGCTAAGTATATGCTGATATGTGCACAGGCGCAGGGCTGCTGTCTGCTTACAATGAGCAGTGAGTTCTTTCCATCTCTGGAAAGACAGACAGCTTCGTGTGCGCTAACGGCTGGGACTGAACAAAGAGTAGAAACCTGATCAAATTCTTGTAACTCCTAAAGAATTGAAATGGGCTCCTTTGTCTCATCGAAATCTTTGTGAACACCAAAATCACTCATTAGATGATAGACCCAGTAAGATGCCATCATTAGTTGACATGCGAACAAGGTCCCGGAGAGAGGGGCCAGTGACTGCTTTAAAGAACAGGACTTTGGTGCAAAATCCCTGACTTTGAGGCTATTGATGAATGTCCCCCAGTCAGAACCAGCATTGCGGCACTTTTGTGAAAGTGAGTGTCTCTGTTTCCATTCAATAAATGACTCATCTTACATTTACTTAGAATCTACTATGTGCCAGAGAGTAAGCATTCAGGCTCTATCCCCAATTCTAGGTGAAAAAATGATTTTTAAGAAAGAAGAAAGAACAGTCATCGCTGTGGTAACAGAGTTTGTGAAAACTCTTGCGCATTTCGCAAACATGATCTTATTCTCCTGGTAACCTTGACGGACACGATATCCGTATGGGATGCTCCATCTTATAGGTGGAAATAGAAAGTGTTTGGTCAGAAAAATGGACAAGCCGAAGCAGAACGGCTGTGGTCTGATTGCTTGGCTCGAACTTGGGGTAAAGGCTGTCATTCTGTGTTCTTCCGCTGGGGCGGAAATCCACGCCTGTCCTGACCCGTTCTTCTTCTGCGTCCTCAAAGCGTCTGGCACCGTCTTCAGTACAGACTCGGGCCCCAGTAAACACCTATCAACTGACTTTGGTTTTACCAGAAGGTATCAAACAGCAGCGTAGTCAGGACTGGAAAGTCGAATTCCTAGTTCTGAAGGAAGAGTCCCACCCTCTGGGGAGGCTTGGGCTGGGAGGCAGCTCACCCCTGCTAAGTGCAGGTCACGAGGCTCACGGATTTATTTCAGCTGAAGGAACAGCTGGGTGGTAGGTGCACCCTGTTAAGCAGTTCTCAACAGTTTACACTGGACAAGCACGTGCATCCGAGAAGATTCCACCTTGAGAGCAATTTATTTAGCCTGGAAGCCAGGAGGAGACTTTCAAAATCAAACCAAACCAAACCAAAGCGAAGCCAGCTTCTCAGAAAATGGCTACAGTTCATGGCTATGCAAACAATAAATGCCACCGTCAATGAAGGTGACATCTGCCACCTTCCTTCCCAGGAGATAAGATGGCCCCTCAAGCATCGCCCGCAGGGGAAACACGGCACGAGCCAGCGCACCAGGATCCCAACTCACACACTTGCTACAGGCCGTTATCAAGAGCCAGGCTAGCTTATGTTATCTTTCTGATCTGCAGTGTCTCTTGAAGACTCTTTGCCCAGGAAGCGAAATTTGAATTGGGATTATGCGGCAGCAGAAAGCAAAAGGACACCAGAAGGTAAAGGAAGGGTAAACCAAGACATTGTAGCCATCCTGGATTTAACAAAATGCAAACAAAGTTATGCGTATCCCCAGTCAGCCTCCTAACCAAGCTGGGATCTACAGAGCACGTTTCACATTTGGGAGGCCCCGGGAAATCTGCAAGGTGGAAATGGATACCCTTAAGGCCTGATGCACATCCTCAAGGAGACACTATGTAGCACCGGAAATGATATGTGTTATGGAAATGATACATGTGTTAATAAGTAGCCTGAGAAGTTAGGCCACCAGAAAGCTGGCAGGTGAGCAGTAGCGAGTGCTAGAAAAGGGGAGGGACGGGTCCTAAGGGAGGTGCAGGTCAGCACAGGAAGGCCATCCCCCGGCCTTGACCCTCACGCACCTGCACTCCACCCCAGCACCTGTCTGTGCCTCTGTACTAATGACCTTCCCGCGCTGCTCACTGACTTACTAAGCAGTGCTACCGCACTGGTTTTCCTATTTCTTCCTTAATCTTTTAATCCTTCTATCTCCCTTCTGTTGAAGAAGTTTCACAGAGCCAATTACTTAATGTACCTGTGTCACTGGTTGTCTATGAGGCTTGTCAGAGTTTGTTCTGTGACATCTGGAATCTAGGCTTGCTTTGGCGATGAGGTAAGCTTGATTATGAAGACTGCATGTCGACATCACAAAACCCTGTACAAGCCAGAAAACCATCACCTTTTATGTAGAGCCCAGCAGTAAATAGAAAGGGTACTGCAAATTCCAGTTAAATGTTGCAGGCAGAGGATGCAAACTACACGTCATCGTGCTCACTTCATGTAAAGCGGACACACTAATTCCACCCATCCCTCATTATGTGGCTTAAAACCCAAAGAAATGAAGTTCAATATCTAAATATCCATTTTCCCTGAGTAAGTTTAATTCCGCATAGCCATACTATTGAAATTGCCTGAATAAGTTCAGGTTTTGAAATTACCATGAAGCACAGAGGATTCTTCACTGCCTTTGGAGCTGACCCTCCACCGAGACCACTGCAGCGAAGGTCCCTACTGCAGACAGAACTGGCCAAGGCGTCCAGTGGCTGCCTATTTCTCCACCGTGACTTCCTTGGGCCCAGCACTGGTCTGTGCCGTTTAACCCCAATGCCCCCTCCTTCTCTAGGCTCAGAATGGGGATGCTTCTGAGCCTAGACAAGGATTCTTGCCTTGTAATGTCAAAGGCTTCTCTGCCTCGTGACGCTCTCTCTGGGGGGCTGTGCCTCAAACTCCTCCTCGCTGCATCCTAGTTCCTGCCCTGGTGGAAAGAAAAAATGAGGAAAAGGGAGAACTTTTCTTTGCAGGAGTTCAATTCAACTTCCCTCTCAGCACCCACATCGATTGCTGCAAACACGTGTTAGGAGTTGGGGCTCGTCAAGGGCCCTTCTCCTCCGCTTGAACTCAAGTGGCAGATATACGACTGTTTATTTTTTAAGTGGCATCGAAGGGTCTGCATGAGATAGACCCATGTGCTTATTGAACAGGTAGATGAAGGGAAATAAAGTGTGTAGAAGGCGAAGGTTTTCAAAGAGGAATCTGGCCACCTGGCTTATGAAATTTGTATTCTGGGAGTCTAGAGGCAACATCACTTTCCTAGGAAGTCTTGCGGTGATTCAGGGGGAAGTTGGGGTTCCTCCACTTTTCCAACTGTCCGTCCTGAGCACCCCGTGAACTGCCTCCCTGCAATGATGGCACGCGTGTCTCCAAAGGTCAAGGGACATAGCGCAGTAACAGAGACCCATGAGGGATCTGCACTCCTGGGATAGGTAAGTCCACACTGAACCAGGATGGAAAACCCGGGACTTGCAAGGTCCCCACAAAAGGTGGTGTACGGGTCACTCCAACAGCCACAAAGAGGGTGCCCTGGTCTGTCTCCCCTCCCCCACCGCCTCTCTTCAATCAGCAGAGTTACTGAACACCAACCACGTCCAGTGTTTGGGTGGGAACAGACAGACACACACACACACACACATACACACACACACACACACACACACACAGAGCAGCATTTCACAGCCCCATAGGGGAGGCTGTATGGTGACAAAAACAACTATAAAGGCAGAGAAGGTGACAGGACCACACAGACAAGTGCTGGGAAGGTTCAGGGCAGAGGCTGGATTTTTCCTCTGGGAGAGGCCAGAGGAACTCTGGGAAAGTGGCATGCAGACCAGCCTTAGAAGGGGGGACAGGCGGCGTCTGCATGGACGCCAGGGTGGGTGTGTGAACAGGGAGCGCCGTGTCCCGCACTGGCCCGAGGACTGCAAACTGAGTGGGAGGCTGCGTGGTGGGAGGCAGACTTGAGAAGGATGGACCCGTGCCTCCATCGGTGGGGTAGGCATGTGGGTTTAGCTCTGCAGGAACGAGGAAGACGTTGGTATTGCCTGAGCATGAAAATGCCAAAGCTGTTCTTTGGAATAACGAGTCTAACAAGTGGCTGCAGCCTCACTTCTCAGCATGTGTGTGAGCGGAGGGGGAGGGGAAGCAGCGTCCGAGTGACTCTAAGAGTCCAGGAGAAAGACAACCCAGTCTCCTCTAAAAAGGCAGTGGAAGGAGGGGAAGGGGAGAAACAGTTAGGAGAAGAGCTATTTTAGAGGCAGAATTGGCAGGAAGTAGCCACTGATTGGCTGCCAGATTAATTATCCCAAAGAATAGCTCTGGCCTTGCCACTCAACTACACAAAAACCTTCAGTCATTCCCCATGATCTGCAGAACAAAGTCATACTCTTATTGCACATGGACCTGTGAGCATGACAGGCAGGGCCCCATCCTGCCCAGCCTGGGCTTCAGGTCTGCCCTCTGCCCACCTGTGCTCCCGCCAAGAGACGGTGTCCGGGCTGCCCTGGAGGAGCCCGTGGACACTTTGCCAGGAGCTGTGTCCTCACCTTATTTCCCCGCCTGAATTTCTTCCCTCATCTGCGACTCTCTGTTGAAATTTACTTTCGCTTCAAGGACTGTCTCACAGGCCACCTTTCTCATGTTATCCTCGCACCAGCCCTGTTGACACAGCCCTTCCCTCCTTTGAAAAATCATAACGTGTAATTCATGGTTCCTTCCATTTGTATCAGATTTCAATTCATTCTAGAGTCATTTACAAATTCATATTTTCCTCGCTATTCATCTACAAAATGTCTGCGAACAGAGGCTAGTTCCGATTTATTTTCTTATAACCACAGCCTCTAAGATGACAAAGAGCTTGTTGAAGAAATGGATGAAAGAATACTCACACATGCACAACATTCAGACAGAAGGGAGCCCACAGCAAAATTCGACCTATGGCCACACACAAAAATAAACAATCTAAAAAACAGAAAACCAGAAACCTCCTTCTGAAGCCAGTCTGTGGACACAGAAGCCCGTCAGGTTAAATGCTGAAACTTGGTGTCTCATCCCCCAGCCCTACTAACAGCTCATGTCACTCAGACGTTGCTTTGTCTCCAGACCCCGATCTGAACGTGGCCATTGGAATCTGATTTTAATACTGCAGATGACAAGCGAGGAACTTCAGATTTGGATAAGCGAGATCACACAGGGATCAAAGGAGGCTGAGGCAAATCCCAGCCGACGGAGCATGAGCCTGAAGACGTTGCCGCTTCCTCGAGACCTTGTGTCCAACCTGAGTGTCTGTGCTGATGCATCTGGACAAGCTCAAGGCCAGCAGCCTGGATCCGGTAACTGCTCTGCCTCATCGAATCAGCACTTCCAGCTCTCCTTGTACCACACGAAGGGGAGGGCAGGAGGGAGCAGCACAGGAGGCTGTCCTGGTGGGTCTAAGGGGGAGCCCAGAACCCCTCCCCATGTCAAGGACATACCAGAGGACCTCAGCCAGAGGAGGAGAGGGCAGCCATGTCGCTCGACCATGAAAAGACGCTCTGGGGTTGTGTGTGTTTGGGAGAGGCCGGGCCCCCAGTGCCCCACTCCCTCAGGGTCTGGCTCCTGGACAGAGAGTAGGACCAGTGGGGAGTCATAACTAGCCTTCTGTCCCCACCCGCAATAAGCTCCGTCCAATCCAACACACGCCATGTGCCCACTTGGCTTCAGGCTTGAGATCTCCCTTCAGACATGCGTCAAAGGCTTTGAGAGCAGACAAACCTACCCCGAGAGCCTGAATCGCTGGCCTTGGATGACTTGACAGAGCCAGGCCAGCACAAACCCTGAGCACCAGTGACTCGGTGCCCAGAGCTTCCCCTGGTCCCTGGGATGGGCACAACTGTGCCTCCTCGCCACGCTTAGGTCATTGCGTGAGGTCAGGCCTTGGTGTCCAGATGGCTCAGTCACATGGACCGAGGACCTAGTTGTGTGTGTGACAATGCTGCCTGGGTGAAGCTCAGATTTATGGTCAGCAGTGCGAGGCTGTGCCTGCGGCCCCTGGGGAAGATGCAGCTTAGGCAGCCAGGCGCTGGGAAGGGTGGAGTCAAGGGCACTTAGAGCCGGAGGCAGGAGCTGAGACGCCCATCCGGAAGTCCCCTGGGCCCCCTCTTCTCTCACTCTGCTTCCACTTATGTCTGCGACCAGACTGCTCCCTCTTCCACTGCTCCCACCCGGCTGTCTCCTCTCCTTGACACCACGGAATAGAAGCACATTTCTTCCCCTCCACATCCACCAAAGAACGGGGCACTTCCGAAATTTCTGAGGTAGCTTCCCCGAAAGTCTCATCTCTCATCCGCTCTTCCTACTTCTAGATCCTGGAGAGATTTAGACAAAGCCTGTGTTCAGTTACGGGAGAATGGAAGGGTATGTGCTGACGGCACCAAGGACATTCCACTCAAACTCTGTTGGGGGGGGGGTCTGTCAGGACATGCAGGACCCTGGCAAGTGGAGTAGGAGAGGTTCTGGTCTGAAGTGGGCTGAGAGGAGGAGGAGGAGGAGGATGGGGAAGGAGAGGAGAGAAGAAGGCGTCTTTGCTACTTTGCTACCGAGCCGTGTGTTGGTTGAGGTGCCATTGCTTGAAAAGAACAAACAAAGCAAAGAACACAAATTGCGGGGAGTCTGGGCATTGAGAAGAAAAAAAAAAGGAATAGCAGTGAACTTAATACTTGAGAAATTCCTTATATTTTCCATTCTTTCCAGAACATACACATGCATGTATTAAGGATGCATGTTGACATCCAGTCTTCGCTGCAGCAATGAAGGAAAGGTGAAGCAAGTAGTATTTTGCTCTGCTTGTTGTTTTTCCCTGTCCCTGGCACAGTAATGGCATTTTTATTAAAAAAAAAAAAAAGAGGATAAAATTGAGCACGTTTTTTGAGAATCGCATTGAAACTTTGGAAAGAGAAGAGGATCAGTGGTTCACAGGCCCCTTAAAATGTGCCCTGTGCAACATTTGCCATCTTCACCGCTAGGGGTGCATGGCGGTCACTTCAGGAGGAAGGCTTGCAGCTCGGTGGAGGTAACACCTGCTTCATTTCAGCAGGATCTGAGAGCACATAATAAGTCTGACCTTCTGAATAAGGTTTTAGATAAGCATGATTCAGGTTTATAAATTGGTTTGAAATAACTATTTTTTGAAAAAGTTAGGAAGGGTGTAGGAAGGAGGAAGCCAGACTGTCTTTCCTCCAAGAGCCAGAGTAGGAGAAGAGCCTACCTGGGGTCTCCTGGATCTCAGAGGAGCCTCTGGAATAAGGGAAGATGGGTGCAGACACAGAAGAGTGTCAAAGGAGGTGGCTCCACAGCACAGTTTTGGTCCTTTTCCAAAGCATAATGAGTGAGAATAGTATTTATATTTTTACTCTTAGAGACGTTATCCGTTCTGTGAGTCATGTTTAAATTTGATCTCAACACAGAAGAGTAAGCTATTACTAATTTGAAAGCCATAACGAAGTCTGAATTGCATGGGTTATTTATCTTTATACATAATTTTATGAACATGTTTGGGGCACAGTACTTCCTCTGTTACAGAGCACATTACAAAGTTATCTCTGTAACAGACCTCTCTCTGTGGGAAAAAAAAAAAAAAACAACAACAACCCTAACTTGACTGTAGAAATTTCCAGAGCAAAGAAGAAATAACTATTTCCATTACTTTTTTAAGATGTCTTTTAACTCTTTTATGAAATACGTCATAGAATTACTTTAGAATACCCCAAGACTAAAGGCCTTCATTCTTTTGGTTAATCATTGAGTAGAAGCGGTAAACCTCTGCCTTGTCATGTATTTAGATCATAGAATGAAATGACATGTATTTTTGAAAACTCTTTAAAAAGCAAACTGTTCACAGTTTTCAAAAAGGAACTGCGAGCCACCTATCTGTGTGCAGAAGAGCCCAGAAGTTGTCAACACAGGAACAGAGACGTCATGGGCGAGCCCTGGACAGTCCAGTGGGATGAACAGATGACGTTTAATCCCACCAATTCCAACCACCACTCCAAGGTACCACACTCCCTGTCATCATGTTAATACGGATGCTTCTCTTCCCCACACGCCCGAATCACGCTCATTTTCAACATCTGCCCCAAATCCCACCTGTTTATGAACTTCCGGTGGCCACACTTGCCCCCCAGGCACAGTGTCCCCTTCTGTATCCTCCTCAAGGGCACCGAGCCCAGACCCAGTGGACGGCCCCAAAGAACAGGTGCTCTCCTCTGATGCCTGAGTCGTCCCTCAGAGTTCTCGTTTGTTCCTCTTCAACCTGTTGTATAGTCACAACCTGTGTCCTCAACCAGAGTTTCCGTTCTGAGGGCAAAGCTCCTAAGGGCTGCGTATGTAGCTCCGTGCCCACCCCCCAAGATACTCTGCCCATCAGTGTGCTGGGTCTACTTCGAAACACTGTCGTCGGGCCGCGACAAGTTCTAAATAGATACAGAGACAGAGACTCTCCAGCTATGCTCACAGGCAACACAAAGCTTTCATTTGGGGGTTGATTTTCTTAAACGTTATCTATGTTGAATAACCTGAGTTCTTTAGTGAGTATATTATCTTGCTACAATACAGAGATAATAATAGTACCGGTAATCCTACAGATGCGTGCAGGCTTCCCACTACAAAATCCATAAGTAAAGCATTCACTGCAGTGCCTGCGTTAATGAGCACGACCTACAGTTACTCTTGTCATCACGATGTTTTCCTGAGTCTCTTTTTATTAGTTTCGCATATAATACTGAACTTTGGATCTTCCCGAAGTTTGACTTTACTCGTCAGTCAATCTTGACCACATCCCACTTTAAATCAGAACTGGAAATAGCCCAAGTACGTGTCTCAGGCATCTCCTGTTTTCTGTGCGCCCCTCCCCGTCTCCAGCCCCCCTCAGCTCCCTTCCTTCCGCGCCCTCAGCCACACGCGTGCACAGCCACTTTTCTCCTGCTGCCCCTCTCCACCACCCGTGGTGTGAGAAGCATTTCCCAACACTTAGAGAAAAGTTCTGCATATGGCGTGTTGAGCCCTCGAAAGAGCGGGTTTTTTTATTAAATGAAACACATCTTCATTTAAAATTTCCCAAAGGAGCCTCCTTGGTAGCTGCGACCTGGGAAGCTTCTGTGACTCAAGCGAGAAGCCTGAATTTCAGGTGTGCACAGAGAACACTGCCTAACGTGGCCCGTGGGTGATTTCTCTGCCTCGCTCCCTTCCCCAGGACGGGCTTAATGTTCTTCCCGACGTCACTGGGGTGGTTTGAGACCAATATCCAGCCCCCTCTTCTAAACTGTGAGCACACCCCTGGCTCCATGGTAAAAATTTCATGTTTATTTGGACCCACAAGCCTTTTTCTGCCACTCTGGTGCTGCAGGCTACCAGAAGCAGGACGTGGATTGCATAAGAGATGTCAGCTGCTAAGCCGTGTCCCTATTCGCCTGGGCATACCTGGGATGTCGCTACTCTGTAAGTGCTGCTTCTGGAAAACAGGGCGAGGCAGAGAGCCGATGGGGTATGTCCTCAAGCACAGAGCCTGGGGTACTAACTGCAGACGCTTTATGAGCCAGCACCACGGCAGGCGGACAAGATCCACCACAACTGGATCAGGCAGAGAGAAACGCAGCAAGAAAGATGGAGCCAGCCCAGCCCATGCACGTGTGTGTGTGTGTATGAATTCCACTGGGACAACCACCACCCATAGCTGCCATGATGGAATGCTTGCAGAGAGCAGAGAAAAAAAAAAAAAGCATAATCACGAAGTGGATAAATCAAGAGAGAAAAGGACTTAGGAGGAAATTGGTTTTCAGCTACATGTTTGAGTTTTGCACACAGTCCATGATTTCTCCAGATGACCAAGAGGCCTCTGGCTGGATGAATTCCATGTCAATTCAGCCGACTTGAGCAATCCTAGATTAGACCCACCAATCAAAACCAGCACCTCTTCTCAGCAGTCCAGGCTATGGGCACCAGGCTGGCTTCCTGCTCTTGCCTACAAATGACCCCGAAGAAGAGGCAGGTGGTGCCCTCTGGCAGAAGTACTGCTGGCAGCCAGGACCCCGCCATCGCAGCATCAGCTCTGGAAAGGAGCTGAGAAGTTATGGAGTCGATCCCCTGCTTTAAGCCAGGATCCCGAGACATGGAGAGCAGAAATGCCTTTCAAAGTCACTCCAATCATAAGGAGAGCAGAACCAACACGAGACGCTTCCACGTGAGCTCTCAGTCATTGGCTAAGTGAGCTACGGATGGAAAATCTGAGAAAACTAAAAGAGCTTTTTTCAAAAAGGGAAAGATGATTAAGGACGACGAAAAGGTGTCACATTAGGTGAAAAGCCCCTCTGAGAAGAGACATTTCCCAGGGCCATCGGTCACTTTCACCACATTGGAGGACGGCTCAGAAACTTGTAGCACATGCGCAGTCTAGCTCACATGCCCAAATGAGGGGAGCATTTCTGATTCTGGGAAAGACCCAAGGATCCGTAAGGGGGCTTGTGAGCACCCCTCGGATGCTGCCCTGAGCCAAGTGAAATCAGGGGTGGGGAAGTCGACACACAGGCTTGGAGTCAGTGTGCATTTTCCCAGCATGGAACAGGGGGCGGGGCGGGCTGAGGAGAAGCGTGCAGGAGAGGGGGCTCTGAAGGTTGTTTTTTTTTTTTTTTAATAAGGCCTGTTTATCTAATACTGACTGTCCAATCAGCAGCCCTCATATTTCACTAATACCTCTGAAGCTAAAACAAATGACTCCATCTGCACAGGCTGCATTTTGAAGCTGCAGAGCTCCACGTATAAAATATCATTGGCCCTAAGTATTAAGCTGCACACACATTCTGCCTCTAACCCCCAGAATGCGGACAGCCCTGAATACTTATCACGGGCCCAGTGTATTTTCCAACTTATTCAAAATTTAACATACGGGAAACGTATTAAAAAGGAGAAGTCACATCCAACCCCACAGATTTCATTGTCCTTCCCATCAAACTGGCCCCTTGGATCAGACACCGTTTTTGATCATTAACTTTAAAACGAGGTGAACAGGTGGCCGAGCCCGTTCGTAAACAGGTGTGTCAGCGTGTCCCTGGAGCACAGACACGACACTCCTTGACTTGCACTGTGGGTGTGGGTCTCTTAGGGAAAAGGATTGTTTTTGAGCTAATGAAATCCCAGTAACAGCAAATTAGCTAAAAACATTTGACTCTATCTCCATTCTTGTTCTCGGGATGGTGAAAAGGCTCGCAAAAGATACTGGAAGATTCATAGAACAAAGTCCGTGGAAAATTCCAAGTGTCAATTCAATACTAATGTGTTATGTGACCCAAAGAACAAGTGACGGATTCGTCTAAAATTTATCCGCGCAAACTATAGAGATTTTCTCTCTGTTAACACAACTATATCTCACCCCGACCAGCAGGTCTCATTTTACAGACTCTGGGCCTTCCGTTTCTAAGCAGAGGCAGCAGCTTTTCCAGGTCTGCTGCTCTGAGAGAACAGAAAGGGTTAATCCTACTCTAACTTTGCTTTTACCAAACTTCACCGCAGGAAGTTCTCGGTTCTGACCAAACAGGTGTTATCAGTCAGCCCTGACTGGGTGGGAAGGTGGCTGAGGGTCCCCTGAATACGTGACCAGCTTCTAATTTGGATCCCAGCCTCCTCCTCTGGACGCTCTTCAGCCAGTGGGGAGCCAGTGGGTGACCAAGTGGCTGTCCTGCTTGGCAGCCTGCATCCCGGCCGACATCACAGACCCACGTCAGAAGGCCGGGAGCAGGACCGGGGAGCGCCCTGTTCCGGTGGCAGGCTGGCCTCGCGCGCCAGCTGGGCCGTCAACAGCTTTACAACGTTCCACACTGCAAGACAGACACCTGACACTTACCAACACCCTCTCCTCAAAATTGAAGTTGTTTACCGTTCCATGCGTTCCCAGGTAAGCAAAGACTGGTCTCACGTGTGAGCGCGCATCGGAAGGGACCACGAGCATCCATGTACACACACTCGGTGGGGGAGGAGAGCACTGCCTGGAACACTCACGCTCTTGGAGCTTTTAGCTCTAGATTTTCTAAGGAGGCGAGAAGCTCAAATCATACATTTAATTAAGTAGAGAAATATGATTCTGCTGTGCCATGCAATCGAGAGCTAATTTTCAGAAAGATCACCTGGGTCCCTGAAGTGTTAATCATCTGAGCAGAGGACGGACGCCAGCGGTTTTCCCGCTCCTCCTATTCAGTCCGAAAAACGGCTCATTCCAGAACGCAGTCAAGAAGAAGTGGACACAGAAGAATGGTGCTTATCCGTCTTCAGATGCACACACATTAAAAACTAAATATTTAGTCATCTATCATGTGCAAACACGTAACCTAGCATATGTCATATGTAATATAACTTTTAATTACCTGCATAAAGCAACATAAATAATAGCTATGGTATGTTTACTTTTTACATTTACAAAAATAAATAAATATATTTATTTTTCTATTTTCTATGAGTTATATTTATAAATATATGCTATATGTATATATTATAAATTCTTGAGTACTTACTTTATATCATACATACTGATTCATTGTGGGTTAGAAATTAGCTTAGCTCTGCTTCTTTTGGCACTGCACACCATAGGTGCTCAATACATGCAGGGGTATGAATTGCTCACCAATGTGCTTAGAAGGAAGGGAGGAGCTGAGTTAAGGGGCCCTGCCTTTGATTCTCAGCAGTGACTTTGTTGGTTTTTTTTCTCCCAGGAGAAGGTGGTGAGGGCGCCCCTGGGCTGCCAGTCCTTGTTACTGACTCCAGCCAGGCTGTTACTCAACTCTTTCGAGATGCAGAATCTAAACATAATCCATAAATTTGCAAGTTGGCTTTGAGGGGATGAGAACAAAAGGAAGCATCTCCAACCCAGCAGCTGGACTTTCCACGCAGGGAGACCACTCCCCTGGTCTTGAACCCTGCATTGGCATCTGTCCTGGACACAGTGGCCTGGGGGCTGCCCACCGCCCAAGCTCACAGGCATCTCTTCCTGCTTCTCCGGGCACTTGCAGGGGGTGGGGGGGCATGGAAAGGACAGGGTCACACTTCTCACATGGCACGCACCCTACACTGGCCACAGGAGCACGACAATTGGGGACAACATGATAAGATGCTCCATGCCCTAAACAGCCAGTGAAGAAAGAAATTTCTCTTAGAAAGAACAAAAAAAAAGGAAAAGAAAAAACAAAACCAGACCAGTTCCTCTGGAAGAGAAACAGCACAGGCACAGCACTGTTCTGGACACTGTGGCCATTCTCGCCAAACTGCAGGACATGAGGTCAGATTTTTGAAGCCAGAAAATGCAAATAATTATGACCTATCATCTTGGCTACTGAGAAATCAGCATCACGGGATCTCCCAAGGCCATGCCTCCATGGCTCCGGGCCTTCAAAGGGCAGAGCTCCCCATTTCCTGAAGGAAGCCAGCAAGTCTGTCTGCAGAGATGGCTGCAAGGCTGCAGCTAGAGCAGCTGCCAGGAGCACATACCCAGGACAGTTCCATTCTCGGCACCCCTTAGCCTCCCAACGATCCCCCCTCTTTCCCGCAACTGGTGATGAGCACGACCCAGACAACAAACAGCTGGATGAATGCCAAAGGACCATGCAGCCGTGGTCTACCGTGCCCTCTTTAATCAACTTCCTAATTAAAAAATGCCATGCTGGCATGAGGCATGAAGGGAGTGGGCTTGAGATATTTCACAAAATAGCATCCCTTCATCCTAGGGCTGTTGAAAATCTGTGTTCCTGCAGATGTTTATGAGTTTGCCTGGTGCAGAGATAGAATCAATTTGCTCGCGCCTGGCCCTCAAGACGTATTAAATTTATCCTGAAGGAAACTGGTTTCTGAAAAGCTCTTGCCCAGATGCATTAGGCAGGTGGGAGTTTCAGTGAACCAGAGGGTCCACTAGCAGATGCAGCATTGATTTCTGAACGTTCACAATCTAGCAGACAGCTCGACAGAGCAGACTCGATCTGATGGCTCTCCACGGGGTGCCCTGCAGCCTCCACCACTTCCACCACCAGTCTGGCCAGCATTGTTCACGGCGACCAAGCTCCGTGCTCTCAGCTTCTGTTCAGATGGGCACAGGCCAGTGTGACACGGGCACCAAGGGTGGGGGAGGGGAGGCTGGACCCGCCTGAAAGTCCGTCTCTAAGAACGGTCCACCTCTCCCAGGGTGAGCGATGCGGGAGCCCCCCCACCAGCGAGAGGTAATTTCAGACTTTTAAGAAGCCCTTCTGTTGAGTGCCGTTAAAACACACTGTGAGTCCGGGCTGAGATCACGGCTCAGTGTTTGAGCTAGATATCGCCTAGAAAAACCTTTGTCAATGTGCTAAAAAGAACCCCCACCCATGAGGCATTAATCCATGAGTTGTTTGATTCAGCCCCAAGTCACACAGAAAATATCTCAAGTGAAAATGTCCAATAATCTTGAGGTCATTTTCTTTAAAGCCATATGCATGCACCCTCCAAGCATCAGACTTGAGGAAAAAAAGCAGTCAGTATGTAACACCGAGTCATAAAGTTCCTTTCAACTCTGTGAATGAGGACCCAAACAGATCTAAAACAGGTTCACACGGCACCCATATTAACCCAGCGGCTCCAGTACTGTCAGCAGCCTGCACACGGCACTTCCACCCCGGCATTTGAAAAACACACATGTACGTGCACTCCAGACCCTTCGGAGACATTAACTGCAGTGCCCCCACCCCAGAGCGCAAAAACACATACCCCAGTGCAGGATTTGAAAGATACAAGGTCAAAATCCTTCTGACGGAAGAAACACAGACTGCCCCCACCTCCCGCCCCATCACCGAGACCCCGCTGCAGGAAGGCCAGGAGCAGCCCTGGCATAGTGAGCTCCTGGGACAGAAGCAAGCGACCCCTCTTCCCTGCCGAATGGAACAGTGCCTGACTTCAGACTAATATTTTGGCATCTCACTCAGCTTAAAAAAATTGCTACCAAAGGCTGCTTTTCTTTCCAAAGTTGGTCTGCCACCTTTGAGCTAAACGAAATATACAGGAAAATGCCCCTAGAAACCACGTTTTCAGTTAGGTACACCTGCCTGTCTTTCCAGCCTTGGGACCTTTCATTGTCTTTGAAGCAAGCCCTTCCCAACTCCACGTGCCCGAGAAGCAGTGTGACAGATAGTGGCATAAAGTAACTCTGTCGAGTGGAAACTAATATGACATAATTTTGGCCCTTAAAAAAAAAAGCTAGATTAAACCTCTGAAAGGCAGCCAGGCACAAAGAGAGCAATGTGGAGGGGGTAACGTTCAAATGGTCCCTTCTGGACGTACACGGGCCCATGAGGTTAAAAACTAAATGCTGATATTTTGCCCCAAGAAAGTTATAACCCATCACAAAACTGAAAGCAATTATTTTAACCATAGAAGGCTTGTCTCAACTCTAAAATGTAATACAGCAATGGAAAAACCATAGAAACATTCTTTTTCTCTACAGAAGAGTTCATGGATCTATTTTTAGAACAATTTGATATTTAATACTGCTTGGATTAAATTTTTAAAAATAAATTCTTTATTGTCTTCACATTCTAATTTACCAGTAAATTTAAAAATGAAAGGGAAAAAAGTTGACTATATATATCTATATGTAGTCAAATATAAATATATATACATGTGTATTTATTTATGTAAAAATGGATAATTTCCATTGTTATGCAAAAAAAGCTCAATGTGAGCTTCAGAAACTTCGAGTATGAAGGAGAAAATAATCAAAGCCAAGTGTCAGAAGCTTCATATAAAGGGTTAATATGTTTTCCAATATCTTGTGTTTGAGCTTTAGGCTTATTGAGGGTAGTTTTTTTCTTTTTTGGAAAGGCATAGTTTTTCTTTCTTTCTTTTTTTTTAAACGGAAGAGCTGACCCTCCACAAAGTTGTATTTTTTGTCAAACATTCACTGTCATTGTCTAAAGCAAACAGCTAAAGTAAAGCAACTCTGTATAAAAAAAATAAAAAGAAGCCTAAACATAAAAGCAAAATAAAATCCTTAAGTGATTTGAAATATTCAGGAAACTATAAAAAGACACCTAAAGGATAATAATTTCTACTTAAGTTCTACCTTAAGAGCAGACGAAATAATTAGGTCAGTTAAAATGAAAACCTTACCTTTTAAGGAAAGTAGGGATTATGAAAACAGGATAGAACTATTTATCAGTGAATTCCCTGAGATGAAAGTAGATTTAACTAAATATTGAAACACCCATGTTGCAGCACTACCATCACAGAATTATATAAGAAATGTGTCACTGACGACAATAGAAAATTAGGATTCCAGCTGGCTTTGCACTTATTTCTCAACTCAGAAGACTGACTTGTACAGTCTCCATTTTTCTGAAAAGGACCGAAAGTCTCAGAGCTTGTGCTCATTTTTCTCTCTCCTATCTGCAGATCCTACAGATCAATAGAAACTTCAGCTCGATGTGCAAAATCTCTTGTAAGTTGCTGGGTGAATTAGCTAAAATCTTCTTCCAGCTAGGAAAAATATATACCAGTCAAAACTAATTATGTCTGGGCTTTAATTGAAACAACATTTGCTAATTTTCCTGGTCTGGCTACACTGTTTCGGAAAATATTAATTAAACACATTGAATAATGGCTGCTGTAAATTTCTGAAAACGATAATCTCTAAACAGTTCATTTCCACTCCAGACATATGCACGGGAAGATGGATGAAGCAGATGCCCCAACCCGGCGGCAACCCGATCCTTTTGTTACTGACCATAAGGAGTTGAACTTTGCTCCACTTTGGGAAGCGGAGCCAACGCTCTGGAAACAACAAGGAGAACAGGACATCTTTACCTGGAGGGCACAGCGAAGGGAGACCTGGAGCTTGGCAAACGAAGGGGTCCGGGCGAGCCCTGCGCCCGCAGTCCGGCTCTCCGGCTAGGCCAGCCTCCGCCGAGCCGTCCTTCCCGCGGCAGCCACCCCTGCTTCCATTTTAGGGACTCACCCAGAAAATTCTCCAACCTGCTCCACGACTACAGAACTCTCCTGCTTCTGCACGCCCACCATTTGTTCTCCGCGCATCCAATCAACTTCCCAACGCGCCTCTTCTCTACCGGCGCTCAGACCCGGGGCCACTGCTCATCTGTATGCTAATTATTTTGCCACATGGACAAAAGTAATAATGCTTTCAGACAGGAAACTAACAGGCCTGAAGTCGAAGATGGAAATTAATAAGTTGACACCACTAAACGACGGGGCCGAGGCATGCGTGCAGCGAGCGCCCTGCCTGGCGGAGGACGGAAGCCTCCATTGACAGGAGCCGCAGACGCAGGGCTGGCAGCCCTGCCCGCGTGTGCATCACGCTCCCTGCGAGACCACGGAGCTGCGGCAGCCCGACAGCATCGCAGACTGCTGACTTACCCCGTCTCAGGCTGCATCCTTTAAGCTCTACAAAACATAGCCATTTCCCCCACTCCTAGCCTGGGGGGGACCTTCATCGCTGCGCTAGGTATTTTTCAAGTTAGAGCTGTGGATGAGACCGGTAGTTTCTAACCTTGCTGTTTATTAAGCTTGCAACACAGTCAGACAAGATTGGGGATGCATGCTGTATGCTTCTTACATTGTACCCACAGGCCCCTAAATCTCTAGAGCAGAATGTGTATCATGTGCAGTGCCGTATTTCATGTAATAGATGAGAACAGTGAATACCAGAGTCAGGCTGTTAACAGCCACCGGCTAGGCTGTATATCTAAAAATACCCCCCTCCCAACACTGATGTTATGGTAAATTCATGCTGAGGCCACAGAGACCTCAGAAAGTCAGCTGAACCCACAGTATTTTCCATGGTCCTAGCGCTGAGCACCAAAACAACATAGAGAGGGGTTCCGACCCCGCCCCCCACCCCCAGATGGGGAACAGTTACACAAGAGTTAACGCCAACTGACTCTTAAAATCTCTTTCGGGTTTTGCCAGCCGCACTATGCTCTGTTTCAGGATGAGCTTCTTTTATCGTGTCCTTTTCAAACAAAAGACATAGAACCGTTTCCCCAAGAAAGTTAAAATGTTATCAGCCTTCTAGCATTGCTTGAAGAAAACAAATAGCAGAAAAAGTTTTAGCTGAAAAGGCAAGACTAAATACGATTTCAAGAATACAAAAGGGAACATAGATCTATGACTTTCATTAGCATCCTTCCGGTAAAAAAAAAAAAAAAAAAGTGCTGATTTTATAAATGGCTTCTTGAGTCTAGCAACAAATGTCTTACTCCAGCGGTAACCATACCATTGCCCTCCCTGCAAACCTCTCTCGTGTAACACTGGCAACTATGAAAGGCCACATGAAATCATAAAGGCTACTTAGCACCTCCCACCCTCCCCCTGGACACTAGCCTTGAATACACAGACTCCTGTTTAATAACAACTCCAGGCAGCATGCACTGGGTGCCCACAGTGATATTATTCTGGGGAAGACGCTCTGGGCCCATTGTTGGCTCATCTGAACACTAACCAGGCAGTTGTGAGGACTGTTGCCATTTGTCATCAGAGGAGAGCTGGAGAGAGGCAGGCAAGGAAACAACTGTTTGTCAAAGTACTGAAGAGATCAGGTGAAATAATTCTGAAGAGCTGCTAGTGGTGGCGACCAGATCAATCCTATGCAAGCTTTAAATCCAAAGAAAGAGGTACCTTTTTGCAGGAGAGTTGCTGGCCATCCGGCACAAGCCTGTTCCGCAGCCTATTTGTCCACACGCGCAGGGCTGTTTCTGCCGCGGAGGAGCCATGGCACATGTTGATTGCACTTCCCTGTACACTCCATTGGCCCCTTTCCTCTGTCAGCTAACCGTGCACAGGAGTCCAGGGCAGAAACGCCTCTGTGATAAAGCTCTGCAGGTTTTCCCCAGCACACAAAGCTACGGAGGACGGCACAGAGGTCTGAAGTGGCCAAGAACACCTGACTCTAGCTTGCACAGGTGATTCCTCTAAATCCGAGCCTCTTGCCTGACGTCTTGAGACCAGACATACCGGTTCCTATAGAGGCTACAGTTCCCTCGCTCTCCAGCCCTGCTGGAAATCACTGCAGCCTGAGAGCAAGAAATGCTTTAAGAGAATATATCCTACACCACTCAGGCTTCTGCCGGCACAAAACCCCTTCCACTTGAACTAGAATATTTTCCTCCCCCTCCCAACTTTTCCAATAATCACCACGTGGGGAGTTGGGATTTTTTTTTAAAGAGATACATTTTAGGAAAAATTTCCTCACAGAACAGCCCAACACAGCAATGTTTCTCAGTATTTCCTCACCGAATAAATAAGCATCTATGAGTTCTTTCTGGCTTTACAACACCTGGCTTACATTTTCTCTGCCATCTCTGATTACTTCTGCAGATACCCTGAGGACTCATTATGATGTCAAAGCTTAAAACACGTTCATTGTGAAAACAGGCACAGAAAAATCATTGTGTGTGCTTGAACAATGCAGGTGTGAAAGAGACAGAGAGAAAAGAGGGAGACCAAAGGGACAACCAGGGACAGAGGTAAAGGCGGGGGGGGGAGCGGGGGGAGTGGGGCGGGGGCGGGGAAGGAGTGGAGAGAGGGACAGAGAGACAGGAGGACGCACATTGCACTCCAGCTGAAACCAGGTTACCCTGAAACAGCCGAAGGACGGGAAAATGTGTGCCTGCTCCCTTAAAATAATCAGATATCAGAAAAAGCCTACAGTAAACTGCCAGGAGAGTACTTAGCGTTATCCATTGTACAGGTTAAGGCCATTACATGCATTATTTCTGATTTGTGGGGTATGCCAATTTAAAATATATGTTTTCTACCAGCCACACATAATACATGGTTGGGATTAAGTCACTACAACTTCAAAATAAAAAAAAAAATCAACATGAATATTCTCTTCTTTAAGTCTGTGGTACATTTTCTCTTTATTGTAGTTTGGAATAACTACAGCTCATGTCAGATAAGTGTTGTGGTAAAAAGACACTATGATGAAACTTATTTAGTGAAAAACATGTTAATCATTTTCAAGTTTTTGTTCAAGTTTATCTTCTGTTACTCTTTTCTAAGGAAAGCCAGCCATTTTTTCAAAGAAAACAAAAAGAAGACATCCATGAACAGATTATATTTTAAAAAGCTTGAAAATAAAAAATGCATAATACTATTGCAGTCAAATTATGATATGAAGTCATCTGATTATGAGTTTAGCAAAACTGAAAATCTCTCTTTCTGAATCTGCCCTTCATTTGCTTCCTGGTGAGACTTTGCATCAGGTAGACTTCATGGCAAAGTAGTAGATGCCTTTAAAAAACTGGTTATTGATTGGAAATCATAGCCCTGGACTCCAGGGGCCGTCCAGCCAAGCCACACGTCAACATCAGGGCGGCGGGGTCATTGCAGAAGAGCGTCCCGCTAGTCCCTCTTACTTCAGTGAATGGGTTTCTTAAGATAAAATATTTAAGAGGAGATACAATTTTAAGTTGTTTGACGTTGACAATGTAGCCACCACATTGTTTAATAAGTATTTTAGATGATATAGTCTGCTTTTACAAATAATACTTTCTGTCAAGTTAGATGGTCTCACTGGTAGAGTTGGAATTCTAGTTTACACATGTGACTTTGAAAGCATTATTTAGGCAAAAAAAATATTAATTTTTCTCAATGAAGTGACTGGGTCTTTTACCACACCTGTGAAGTTTTTCTAAAAGCAAATCAGCGAATAATCAGATTATTAACTCTAAATTTTGAATTTTAAGTGTGGTTTTAAGAAATAGAAAAAAACTTTAAAAGGCTTTGAAGTTGCAAAATAACTTATTTTCCCCTAAGCTGTTGAAAGCTGGCATACATATAAAACAGACACAAAACATCAGAGAGTGAAATAATTTGGGTGTATTCAGCTATGAAATATAGACATTTTCAAGAGTGTAAAAATAAATAAGGTAGATGAAAAACGTGGCAGGAACAATGAAAGCAGTAAAGAGGCTCATTCTCTGAAACACTCACATTTTACTGAAATCATGCTCACACTGTTTTTATAATCCAAAAGTAAACTGTGTGCTTGTATTCCTTCAGGAATTTTTGTTCACCAAACATACATGGTCACAAATAATTGGGCCTTCAACCTTGATCTCAGCGGCTAGCACACATTTATGAAATTGGCCTAAGTTTTGCTGGAGGATGCAAGTTTTTAACTCTAGAGATGTTGAAATTTATGTTTTAGGTGTACTTATTGGTTCATCTTGGTAATTTTGGCTCATGGTTTCAAAAAAAGAAATTTCGTCCATAATCACAAAAATTTGTCTTATGTAAACATTTTCCATTTGCAAAGCATATCTACATTGAGTTTACAGGGTTTTTTTCAACACACAATTACATGTATGCAGTAATTTTAATAAAATCACGTTCAGAAATTTGAAAAGTAGGATAAAAATTTTACGTGCAAAATACAGATACAAGGATTGTCTATCTTTCCTGCCACAATCTTCAGAATATCCAATTGTGACCATGAAGCCGGCTGCTACTTCTGCCTCAACGGGTACCATCACTAAGGTGATGAAGCTGAGCCATTTTCACATTGCCAGTAAACTAGTAGGAAGTCCGTCACTGCTGAATGTAATTGCTATCAGCAGCGGACAGCTCCCGGTGCTGAAAGGGAAAGGGAGAGCAGCCTTGCTCACAATAGCTCACTCAACCAGCCTTTGAAAAATCACAGCAAAACTGAATGAGGTGGCAAGCACTCGGGCTGAATAGCACTGTCTACAGAACAATGGCAGCCAACTCCAAATCCTGCTATAATCACATTAATGAGATTAATCAGTGAATTAGCAGCAGTCAAATGTCAGGGAGGCAAGGAAGAATCCAACCAAGATTGGTAATTAACTTTTCTTGGGGGGGGGGAGGGAAAAAATCAACTGTGCTATCTCCTAGGTTTCTCAGAAGTTGACAATTTTGCTCCAAAAATCTGGGCTATATGTACTGATCAAAAGGCAACTGCATAATCCTTCACATCGTAATATAAATCCAGGTATATTACTAACGCTTTAACTACAGTCCTCTGAGAAAAGTGAGGTCACTTGAAATAACCTTCGTAAACTATCAGGCTTTTATTGTTCTAAAAATCTTTCAGTGTAAATTAATATTAAAAAGAAAGTGTTTCTTTAATACTCAAGCTAAAATATAAAAAAATATGGCTGATTAAAAAAGGAAGGATTATGTAACAGCTGCTATTGCCTATGAGAAGTCTATGATACTGCAGTGAGAGTTTTCAAAAGTGCCATCAAGTAGAGAACTATTATACAAACATATTGGCTCAGGTCGACTCTCATAAAGAATGTTTATTGCTACAGTACAATTTTAAGAAGAATTTTGACCAATTGGCCTATTGTACTTGAGGTGACAGAATCATACACTTTCCTCTAGGTCAATTAGAAAAAATAAATACCCCTTTTCCCCCCTAGAATGCATAAGTAAGTAGCATGGATAACATACAATCAACACTTTGGATTCAAAGTTCTTGAGAGGCGAAAAGTTATGGGCATACAGTGGTGCTGTTTTTCAAAAAGGACTATTGTAGAAAAACTCTTTTTATAATTTTAAAGATAAGCTCATTTTTATCTGTATGGAAGACATGTCTCTATCATCTAAGAAGCTACATGACTTTCATGAAGTTGAGCAATTAGAAAGAAAGCCTCCCTTATGGTTGTAAGGGTGGTCCTAGGATGCTTTTGTCTATGAAGTTGGTTTTATTCAGTAAAAAATACAAACACTTAAACCAAAAAGCTTTTATTATAACACAGATTTTTACTCTAATTAAATAACTTAAAATTTTATAGACTATGTTGTTTCGGTGGTGCAAGAAATTATCATGGCTAAATTAATACTAAATTCAAAATCAGAGCTCTATATTTTGAATCATATATAAATTTAGGTCTTATTCTGATCTATCTTGAAGATAAAAGTTTGCAGTTTGAACTTGCAAAGATGTTCAAGGCATCTTTCTGTTACAAATGAAACACGGTTTCATTTTTATGAACTTCAAACATTTCAGTTATAGTTAAAAATCTTTATTTGAGTTTCTTAATTTTAACAGTATAAGTCAACTTTCTTACCATTAGGCAAATATAACATTACATCAAGAATATCTCATGTTTTAACAGCCTTTGCAAAAAATGATATGCTTCATTTGCAATGTAAAGTAATCCAGCAAAGTCTCTGGGAAGTTTTTGTTTCACTATCCACATATCCAAGTACTGTCCATGCAGCGAGGTCTTTTTTTTTTTTTTTTTATAAACAACATCACCGTTAAGGCATGCAACCTAGTACCCATTTCAACTCTAAAGAGAGAGATTTCTGTGGATTACAAACTCCTATAGCCCAGGAACATTTCAGCTGCCAGCCATGCTATAAAAATAACTTTAAAAGGAGCAAACAATAGGCATTATAGCACAAGCCCTTGAGCTACGGTAAAACAGACCCTGTCCACTAAGCCCCCAGAATTAACCTAACAAAGATCACATACCTCACAACATGACCACAACAGCTCCCAAGTTAGACAAGCTCAATTTTGGTGACTGTGCTGGCTAGAAACACACAGAAAGCAAACCAGCCCTATTCCACCCCAAGCCTGAAAGGATGATGAGGAATATGCCTACCACCGAGATGCAGAAAAGGCTGCTTTTTGTCTTCAGTGAAGACTGATATCGTAACCCATAGTCCAGGGGATCAAAAATTAAAATACACCCACCAACAATGAGTACAAAAATCAGGGGGCTTCAGGAAGGCTGCAAGGAAAGCTCTCTCCCTGTTTAGTGTGCAGTAGCTTAGGGAAAAAAAATGTCGCCCGGGCAGGAATGACAAATGCAGTGTGATAGGCTCGCAGGCCTGAGGGATCTGTTTTACTTCCCCATACAGCCCCTAATGCACACACTCCCACTCATCCTCTCGATATGCTTTTTTTTTCCACGTTTTTTTTCATGAGCTCCAAATCCCCGGCATATGACCTTCTGTTAAGTAGATAAAAAAAAATGCTTATCAGTCATGCAAATGAGGCTGAATTCATTTTCCACAACAGATGGCCTCATAGATAATGATGATGGAAGAGAGAAAATTGAATGTCTCTCACACGGTGGCCATGGCAACCGAGAACAGAATCATATCAATAATAAGCTCACTGCATAATAAGGTTGTCAATCCAGCAAATCAGTTTCCAGCCAGATCAGGTACCACCCCAGCTAGTTACCAGGTAAATAAAAAGCAAAAAAATACATATGTGTATTGTGCATTTTACCGTGACCATAAAAAAGGCAGAATTGCGAGCCTCTCTGTGGAAGAGAGAGAGAGAGAGAGAGAGAGTGTGTGTGTGTGTGTGTGTGTGTGTGCGCGCGCACGAGCGTGTGTGTTGCGGGTAGTTGGATAATGAAATGACAGTGTGACATATTTTTTTCTTTTCTTTTTGTTCTATTATAGTTACTGTAAAGGATGTGGTTTCACGAAGGATTTTAAATAGCCATATTGAAATTTGGGATGTGGCATGTGGCAGTCTGTGCTCTTCCCCACCCCCACCCCGTCTGATGTGAGCTGCATCGATGCAATAGCCGCTCGCCCCAGGCTTCCACCTTGGCTCCCAGGGGGACATCCTGCAAAATGAATCAGCAGCCATCCTGAGCAGGCTGATTAAAATGAAAATGGCAAGGCACATGTCTGGGCGGAACTGGAGCTCAGCTTTGCTGCCTGTCTGGCAAGCATGCTCAATATAGCTCTTGCTAATAATGGCTTTCTGCTTTTCGGTTTTTAAAAAGGTATCACCCTTTTCTCCCTTGACCGGCTGGTGATGGAGAGTGTGTGTGTGTGTGTGTGTGTGTGTGTGTGTGTGCATGTGTGTGTGCACGCACGCGTGCGGGTGCCCTGGTATGTGTGTGCGCATGGTTGGGGGAGATGGAATGGAGTGTTCAATTCTAATTCTCTGTTGCTCGCGTGCAGACTGCCTGCCCACGCCCGGATTGTGAAACTGAGCTTACCTCCCGCTTTCTTCTGGGGAGGGGGGGCGCTCGATAAGTCCTGGGGTGAAAGGGCCAGTTATACACTCAAGCTGCCTAAAGACCGACTCAATGTTTTTATCCTAGATAGAATGATTTCTAACCAAATCCTGGGCAACGGACCTTGAGGGAACTCTAGCTCTGCTTCCTAGCCTCACAGTCGGATGCTCTGAAATGCAGCCTCCAAAGAACCTATTTCTGTTTCAAGCATTTGCAACCAGCCTGTTACTGTATCCTAGATATTATGCAACATGAAGCATCAAAAATAGAAAAACAAAAGGTGACTAACTGATGCAATAATCTAACAACATTTATTAAAAATGAATCTCTGACTTAAAAAATTCTTAAGTATACTTTTAAGATGACCCTCAAATAAACTGTATGCTTAAATATCAGTCAAATTCTTCAGGGTGTTTTTTTTAATATATATATATATATATAGGCGTTTTTTTAATATATATAGGCATTTTCATTATCATTGCTCATGAAAAATGCCTTAAAAATTAGAAGCAGCAAGGGTCTTTCTGAATTCATTTTTTCCTACTTTTCCTATGCATTTTGCTTGACATCATTAGCAATCTTTCAGTTTTGCTGTTTCAAGTTCCCCTTTTTTGATTCCTTTAGGTAAAAGTCGTGTAATTTTTATGTGAGACCCCCCCATATATATGGTTTCTCATTTTAAAAGTATACACACATGTATACACACTCATATACATATGAATACATGTATATACACATTTATTTTGCTTTAGGAGTCCCTGTCTCTGAGATGTGGTTTTTTCCCTGCACTCCAGCCCTGTTGCTGCTGCAGAGCGTGAATCAGAGATCAATAGAGCTGCCCCAACAGAGACTCCGGCTCTGCAGAGCAGTTGCAGTCTCCTCCCTCCCTCTCCCTCTCCCTCTTCCTCACACACACACACACACACACACACACACAGAACGAATGACGTCTGTGCAGCTTTTTCAGCCGATTGGGCGCCACATCGGATGTTCTATGGAGCAAAGAATAGGAATCGTTTCTAGTCGGTGGAACAAAATGGGAGCAGGCATTCTCTCTGTGTCTGAGACACTGATCCTGAGCTCCCTACACAACCAGTCGTGCTGATAAAGGACAATTCTTCAGGTTGTGTGGTCACAATGGGGTAAAGGAAGGCTCCAGACCCATCGTAGAACTGTACCTGCAGCACAATGGGAACCCTTCCGTTATAAAGGACAAAGCCTTCCTCTCAAGAAGCAAGCAGAATGAAATGTACAGAAAGAAATGAATGTTTAGGTCAAATAGTGAGCTCCAGTGCACAATTTAGGGGTCTGAACACTCCTTATTATTTCGGAATCCTTCCAGAGACACTTTTAAAAATAAAGGGCAAATGAAAAGTGCCTGTGTGTGCATATATACACAGACAAACACACACATGTATGGAGTTATTTCTTGAGTATTTCTCTGCCTTTTACATTTTTAAAGTTAAAATGTATCCCCAGATATCTTATCTTACGGTAAGGAAGAACTCTTTACATGATACTAAGCCGTGATGTTTTTTACCAGACTTCTTGATGTGGATTGTGTTTCTTACACACGTGAACATGTCTATGAAAATATGCTCTTAGATTCCATGCTCCTGCACACACGCAGAAATGTGCGCCTATACATGAACACACACACAGAGGCGTGCACATGCACATACATGATGCAGGCACAATAGTGCTTCACGAGCTCGTGGAAACTGGAGCTGCAGGTGGATTTCACTGAAATGACAGGCCACTGCATCAGGAGCATAGCACCTAGCATCTCCCCCTAAGGTAAGATATGTCTGGGCTCTGTAAGGACAAGGAAGACGGCCTCGCCCTGAGCACGCTGCTGGCACGTGGCGCTCCCCTCGTCTTACTGACCGCCACTGCCCCAGACGAGGTCTGGCTCCAGCGAAGCCCTACTACTCTTTCCAGCGCCCCCTCCTTCATGGCTTTAGAGCTTGAGACACCAGGGCTCAAATGGCCTAAGAGGAGGGACAATGAATGAATCATGAAGTCACAGAGCACACAGCAGAGCAGCAGTGCAGCCTGCATTTTGCAGTTATGATGTAGGTGCACTAAATAAATGATGATTTCTTAAAACACAAGATCCAGGGCTCTGCAGTATCTGCAGTAAGGAAAACCCTTCTGGACACATCAGGGATGGGAAGTACCCTGAAGGCTATTTAGATTAAAAATCTCTAGTTTGCTATTAAACCACACAATGGGACATTTTTGCTACCAAATATCTATCAGGCTCTTTCTTAAATTATTTCTAATGTACTTTATGCTGCCCTTAGAAGCTCATTGTATAGATTAAAGCCTTTCTGTATTACAAAATTTGCAGCTTATCTTAGTTAATTAATTAATTAGTAAGAGAATATAAATTGGAATATGCAACCCCTTCTAATGAATATGTCCTTCAGTTTAATACAAAAAAACTCAAGTACATTTGTGTCATGAATTGTAAAACACACAGGATATACACCAGGCTGTATTTCCAGCCATCAGATGCACGTTCTGATTGCCCCAACAACAGAAGCATCTCTCATAGTGTAGGAAGAACTGTCTCCTCCTTTCAGTTCTTTGACTTCCGGGCAGCCTCTGGTCTCCGGCATCCACCACGGGCTGTGTTCCAGGTCCTCAGATGCCATGTTTCACACCAAGGCAGAGGCTTTGGGGCTGGATCTCCACAGGAGGCAGGAGCATGACCTGAGTTTTGGTTCCGGAAACTCATGACATCCTAAAATATATTTTTTGCTTTCCTTCAGAAGTATATCTTCATCAGTGATGGGTATGTGATATAAAAAGAGTGTTGGATTCATCTAGGACAGCAGCACAGAGAATAACATCATTGCAGTGGGTAGAAAATGGTTAAAATCTGGAGTCCGGATATTACTGTATCACAATGTACAATCTGCAAAATTAGGCACTGACACCACCCTCCCCACTCCTCCAAAAACTAAACTTTCTGGGTTAGACATACAGGAGATAAAGGCCATTTCATTAGTATATTGAATAATGATAAAGACGGGAGACCCGTTTTCACTGTAGGGAATTAGCTTCTACTAATCAAAACGTCTGTAGAATGCTTCAGCAGCAAGTGGTTAAAGGGAATAAGGTTTAGCTGATTAACTGGAAAACAGGGTAATAAGAAAACCCGGGGGTCATATCACAAAGACGAGCTGGCACACCAAGGGCAGTTCTGGGCAGAAGGAAGTTGGCTGCATGATCTCTATGGACCTGCTGGGTCAGAAAGGACAGGCGGGGAACTCGCTCCTGTGCCTTTGCGTCTGTCTTCAACTGGCTATTCCACTGCCCATTAATCGACATTGGGGGAGTCTGTAGAAACAGGACTCTGAAGCATATGCATATTCAGAGTTTACAGAGAATCTACGCTTCCACAGAGCTGGCCTGGTTTTATAAAACTGGTCATTTGGGGGCAAACTATGTAGATATAAATGGTTTTAAATGTAACGCTGAGATCTAAAGACCACGGACAGTTTAAGATTTCAATGATTACAGACAGCAGACAAAGACAAGCTACAGAAGACGTTTATCTCATGCCCAAGTTCATAATTTTAAGAACAGGATCTACAGTTTCAACTCACCTTTGGTAGCTCAATAAATTCACAAATACCCAAGTCTTCCAATGCATCTTTCCAAATTACCTCCAGACACCTGACCTTCTCTCTGAATTATCGTGCATCCAGAATCTTTACATCACACACTCCCATCTCATGGCATCTGTTTAATATCTCTACAAGTGTTTAAGTTACTTGAAGAAAGAGATTTATGTGTCTTAGATTATGCGTGAATTGTAACAGCGTTGGGAGAAATCAGGTGATTATTCAAAGTATTTGGATGGACTTCCCAGTTCACTAAAGCAAAAAAATGTAAGTCCATATTTTAGACTTTTTCCTTGTTCAGAAGTGAATTTTCCTTCGTGGTACTGAGAACAGTATTCAGTATCACGCATATCTAGAATAGCTTTAGAACCAAAAGTCATTAGGAAAAGAAAATCTAGAAAAAACATGGATTCAGGGAAGGTACTAGAATAGGACAGGAGGAGAAGAGCACACCTCTTGTTCTTGGTCTAGTGAACTTTTCCATTCTCCTTGAGTTCCCAGCACCTGAACCTCCCCTCCTAAACCCAGAGGCTCCCCAAGACCTGAGTCACCTTAGAAAGATGAGGACTCACTACAGATACTACAACTGCTAGGTATTTATTTTTCCAACTTTCTCCCGGCAAAGGTGTGGGCATATGACCTACGAGTCACCCTGCCCATCCTAGATTTTGAATTGCAAGTTGGTTGCACAAAGAAGCATGGCCCTTGAAGATTGTTCTCTGGTGATAGTGGCAGTTGTAGTACAATTAATTTCCCAGAGAAACGACGGCTGGTCTCGTGCTTACGGTGCTAATAGCACCAGCCCAACTGGATCAACCATATTGCATGTTTTAGGGCTTGTTCTTAATGAGCTAGCCTGGAAACTTGGCTTTTCAGTCATCCTGGTTGTCCTGTCTTTTCTCTTAAAGCAGCCAGCGTACCTCCTTGAAACTAAGCACACGAAGTGATGCCCATACTTATCCTTGGGATGTAGCCGACACATCAAAACAGGAGAAACAGGAGAAAGTAAAGTTCATTATTTTCTTGCAAGTTAGGAATTTTCTGCTCCGTATTGGGGGGTGGGGGGGGCAGAGCAATTACACAATCAGCCATGGCTGTGTGTGATGACTTCCTGGATTGAAAAAGAAGCTTCTGTCTGATGTGTAGAAGTGAAGACATTTGACACCTGTGCAGAGGGTGGAATGTCAGCCCCACCATAAAGATTCCAGATTCTTTACCCAGTCCTGGCGATGAGGAGGCTCCTAGGTCTAGGGCACAAGAATGAAGGGGATCTTTGCAGAAAGACCTTGCCGAAACATCATGAAAGCACAGGACCTGTCTCCGACGGACCTGCAGCTGTCTGTCAGAGTAGTGATAGGCAGGGAAAGGAGGCATCCAGAACTAACAAGCATCAGGAGGCTGAAATCCCTGGGAATCCACTGGGTAACATGGGCACTCATGGAGAGAAGGGCTCGTGACCCCTCTGCTCAAACTCTCCCTACCTTTTCCCCAAATTCCTAAAGGAAGACATGAAAAAGGAGCTCAAGAATAGGCAGAATCTCCAGCTTAGACCCCTAATGATGAGCTGTCTACACAGCAAATCAAAGCACTGCAGCCTCACTGGAGAGATCACCCATAAAGCCTCATCAACAAGGCGTGCAGGAGGTAGCCCTGGGGACAGTCCCCTGTCCCTTGCACTCATTGGCTGGACTGGAGGGCAGGCCCTGGAGGATGGCCATGACTCACTGGAAGCCTAAGCCGGCTGTCGCTCCTCAGGTACCTAAGAAAATTGACACCCAAGGAAACAGGCTTCGCCCACATGTGGCAAAGGCCGCACAGCCCTGGCCCCACCCTCCACTCCCGGGTCTCTCAGAACGCCCCGTCTCTTATTAGTAAACTGCCTTTTCTGCTTAGGTGAGCCAAATAGTTTCTTTTTCTGGGACCCAAAGACTCCGACAGCACAAAAGCACAAGCCACAGAGACACAAAACACGCTACTCCAGCCGCAAGGTGGGAGCCAAGCCTCACAGCAGAGCCTCCCCAGGGTTCGCCTGTCAACAGGGTTCTGATGCCTCGGCTGTGCTCTTGCCATCAGCTTAAACCCTGTCCCATCTGTCCCCTGGGCCAGTAGCCTCTTTCACTTAGAGACACCACTCAGCCTTCCTCACAGGGTATCTATCTCCTCTTCACACAGTATCTCATGGCATTCACGCTCTGAAAAGGCTTTCATGCCCAGCTGCCTCTGCAAAGTCCTTTAGGCTTGGGGCAGGGCACACCTTGGTCCAGAATCTACATCATATCAAGAAGGAAGCAAGTAAGTGGCTCATAAAATCCAACTTTTCTTGGCTGTTACCAGCCCTACTATGATATCAAGATGGAAGAGACTTTGCAAGAAGAACATCTTAACAAGCGTATCTTGGAGGCGTGGTCTTCTGGATTCATGATAACGGACCATCCCTGGTTTTATCTTTTAATATTCTCCACAGCAGGGGTTCTGCATCCAGTCACAGAGTGGAGCGCCGTTGTCGTCTGTCTCATTCTGTCCTTGACACACACACAGGAGCCATGCAAGCAGCATGAGGACCAGCCACCCTGCATCTCCTGGGAGCCCCACCCAGACCTCCTGCCTCAGCATGTGCCCTTGAACATAATTCCCAGGTGAACCGTATGCGAGTAAAACTTGAAAAACATTGGGTGAGATCAGTACTTTCCAACAGAAATACAATGTGAGCTTCAAATGCAAGGGAGCACTTTCTAGGAGCTACACACAGAGAGAAAACAGAAACAAGGGAAATTAACTTCCGACAAACATTTTATTTAATCCAATATGTCTAGAATACTATTATTTCAAAGTCCAGTTGATGCCAAATAGAGTAATAAGATAGGTCACACATTGTGTGTGCAATTCCATTTTTTTCTTGAGACATAATTGACATAAAACTTTCTATTAGTTTCACGTGTAATGTAATGAGCAATACGTGCAGATATTGTGAAGTGGTCCCCACAGTAAGTCTGGTTCGCTTTTGTCACCAGCGTTGTGTGCTCGGCAGTGCCATCCCTCCCACGGGGAACTAGTTGGTTCCCAAGTGTTCCGTCACCAGACCGGGTCAGTGACTGCTGATGGGGTTCTCAGATCGAATCCTTCGGTCTCCTCTCCTATCTGGATGGGCGCTGGTCTGCTGGGAGGGCTGCAGTCCAAAGGCACCAGAGGACGCCTGCTGGGCGGAAGCGAGCCGGTACCAGCCATCAAGGACCAGCACACCTCCACGCACAGGTGTCAATGCCAACAAGGAGTTATTGGCCACAGTGAACGAGTGTTTGCCCGCTCTGGGCCAGGCTCTCCCTCCCGCTGTCCAGCCCTGGGCAGGCTCCCTGTCTCCTTTCTCTGTCTGCCTCCACGGGCGTGTCCTCGTTACTCTAGTGCTGTGGGGAGAGAGCCACGGATACTCAGCAGCTTCGGGGCTGGGGAAACGCAGTCCCTCCCGTGTCCACGTCTGTCTTGGCCCTCCTTGTTTTCTCTGCAGTTGCTGGCCGTGGCCCCTCCATCCTCCTGCTTCAGGGCTTGGCCAGGCTCCCGCTGCCCTCACCCAGGGACCTTCCACGCGTCTCGGGTGGACAGCCACGCGGGTTCTTTTCCTCTCTACTTTCCACCAGTGTAACGTCCCAAGTCCCGGCCCTGTGGCGATGGCTTGCGGTTGTGATGGCTGGGAGTTTCACATGAGGAGGGCTCAGAGGCCGTCTTCAGAGCCTCCCTGACTGAAATCCATGAGCAGAGCTTTTTCACTCTCACCAGAGAAGCCTTTCAAAGACTGGGGCTGGATACCACTCGGTGCTATGGAGACCGTGAGAAACGGGAAGGGGGAGCCCCTCTCTAGGTTCATTTTGGATGGTTGTCTCTTTTAAACACCTGAGCAAACACATACCGTTGGAGCTCATTTCCCAAAGGCAGTTAATTTTCAAATAGAAATAAAAGCAGAAACGGATGTTAGAATTATAGAAAACTGGAAGTGAAAAGGCCACGTTAGAGAGGGTTAGTGTTTGGGTTTCGGAAATTGAAGCCTAGAGAGGAGGGGACTGGGTTCCCATCAGTGATGGGGGGCCGCGCACAGGGGGAGAGGGAGTGAGACAGAGAAAGGGGCTTCGCAGAATGAGACTAACTGAGCTTTTCTTACGCCAGAGGCTCTCCGCGGAGACGGCGTTCCGGGCTGTGAATGACCCCGTCCGCTCCATCATACCCCGTAGAGGCATCTAAGAGGATTTCATCAGCAGGAGATGAAACATTTATTTATTTGTCAGCCTGCAGAGCTCAAACCGGGACACGAACTCACGGAAATAAATCATCTGCACCAAGGATTTCAAGCTAAGTTTGAAAAAACAGCACGGGTTTGCGGAGTCTCTCTACCTGGGTCCCATATGCCAGGTGGACGGGGAAGCTAACACGCCTGCCCGAGGCTCCGTGAAGTTCTTCCCACCCTTCATTTTATTTAACTTGAAAGTCAGAGAGCATATTTACAAAGCAACACGAGCAACTTAACACACTCCGAAACGAACTCGTTCAGAAACCCTGCACCCTTTGATCAGGCGGACAAAGACCCCAGAATTTACGTTGCTGAAAACTGGGCTGAATTGTTCAGGTTAAGTTTGGGATAACCTTGGGGGCCCTGGCACTTCTTATGTAATTTCCTCAGTGCAGACAATCTTCATTCTTGGAAGATGGACTTCCAGGAAGAGCCAGAATCATTCAAAAATGAATCCTATTAAGTGAAATAAATGCTGCCCTTATTAATACTCTTTTGATACAAAGACCAAATGCCAGAGTTCCCGTCGTGGCGCAGCAGAAACGAATCCGGCCGGGAACCATGAGGTTGCGGGTTCGCAACCTTGCTCAGTGGGTTAAGGATCCAGCGTTGCCATGAGCTGTGCTGTAGGCCACAGATGTGGCTTGGATCTGGAGTTGCTGTGGCTGTAGCGTAGGCCGGCGGCTGCAGTTCCAATTCGACCCCTAACCTGGGAACCTCCATGTGCCGAGGGTGTGGCCCTAAAAAGAGAGAGAAAAAAAATAACAAAGACCAAATGTTGTCAGAAGTTAGCAGGTGGATTCTCAAACGGGGTCTCTGAAAGGCGAATCGCAAAGACAATTCCGTGCTTTGACCAAGCCCATTTGGACAGGCGCGTGACTAAAAGCTTTTCCTCGGGAAGCCCCAGGGGCCCACCCGCATCGCTTGCTCAGCTGGGGGCTCCCTTGGCCCGTGGGTTGTGGAGGAAACCAGAGCAGCTTAAGCAAATGCAATAATAGCAAAAGAGAGTCAGACCAAGAGAAAAATAGCAATGGCTGGAACAAGAGCGCAGGCCTCCGTGTTGAGAGTGGCAGGCGTCAGCGGCAGCACAGCCTTCAGCAGATGCTGAATGAGCAAACGCCACCGGCACTGTCTTTTGTGCCAGCAGATCTGTGCACATTCAGAGGGACACTTAGTAGGGCACCGAAGGGCCGACCCCTCTGCCGTCCCTTCTCTGCAGGTCTGCTCCATGAGGAAGGGCCGCGTGGGGCCAGGGGCCAGTCTGCCGGGGGGCGGGAGAAGGGGCAGCGGTCACGGAAGGGGGTGCTGGGATGCCCGCGGGGAGAGGCTGTGGGCTGGGGGCAGGCTCCGAGGGAAGGAGAGCAGAGCTGTGGGCCGGCCGGACTTCACAGGCCGGGTGGTTTACACACGGGCGAAAGTGTGGCTCACATACTTAAGGCATCGTAGATTGATTTGCTATCTTATTTTTCAAGTTATTAGAAAATGCAGATAAACAGTAAGAGTAAAGAAACACGAGGTAAATCCCACTGACCAGTTTAACGCAGTCAGATTTTGTTATCCTTGCCCAGAGGTTTTTCAACATCTCAATTTGTTACTTGTCCCAAAACTGAACATAAAGTAATAAGATCCATTCACCCGGCTTTTATTCAGCAACTTCCCCCCTCCCCAAAAAACAAAACTGTAAGAAATCTGCCTGTATATTTTAAGAATCCCTGTGCTACCTCCAATTCTCAGTCCTTAGTTACTGAAAATTAAGAGACCTGAGTCAGGCGTTCCTCCTGTGGTGCGAAGGAACCCGAGACATCTCTGTGGCTCCAGGACACAGGGTCGATTCCCCGCCCGGCACAGGGGGTTAAAGGACACAGTGTTGATGCAACTGTGGCTCAGATCTGACCCCTGCCCAGGGAACGCCATGTGCTGGGGGGCGGCCAAAAAAAAGGGAAAAAAAAGAGAGAGAACTGAGTCATCACTTATTCACTCAACAATACTTGCAAAAATTGGAGATTGCAGACTCAGAGAACTTTAAAGCTAAGAGAGCCTTCGACTATTACCGGCTCATTCACCTTGACTGTCGAAGAGACAGAGGCCCCAAGAAATCGAGTGTTTTCCTACCGACATCTTTTCAGTAACGGGGATGGCTCATCAGTGCACAAGGGAGCTCGGCCACTTCCTGCCATCCAGATGTCACAAGGGAGGCAAGGCAGCCTTAAGCATGAGTCCCTTTACAACCAGGGTTTTATACTTTTGTATTTAATTTCATGCCAGAGGTTCTAACTAATTTATATGCTAGGACAAAAGGAGAAAAAAAGAAATTTTATATGTATATATATATAATGTATACATAATTATATACACCATGTATTATATATAAAAATTACAGGCAGTTTATATATAATACAGTTATATTCAAGAATATAGGTGTTCTCGTCATGGCTCAGTGGAAATGGATCTGACTAGGATCCATAAGGACTCAGGTGCGATCCCTGGCCTCGCTCAGTGGGCTAAGGATCTGGCGTTGCCATGAGCTGTGGTGTAGTTTGCAGACATGGCTCAGATTTGGTGTTGCTGTGGTTGTGGTGCAGGCTGGCAGCTATAGCTCCGATTCGACCCTTAGCCTGGGAACCACCATGTGCCATGGGTGCAGCCCTAAAAAAAGACAAAAGAATATAGATAACTATATTTATTATATATAAATAATAAATACATACTGTTTAATGCAGACCATGTAACGGTGTAAGCAGAAAACCCCAGGGGTCTTTAACTATTAGAACCATAGGAAAGTAAAGCCAGTTTTCTGAAGACAGGAAACCAGTCTCTGCTCTCCCCACTTGGCCCCTTGCTGCCCCATGGACACAGCATCCCACAGCCAGGCTGTCCAAGCCTGGGCTCCGTCTTCCTGCTTCTAAGACCCCAGCAAGTTTCCCCATCACTCCATGCCTGTTTGCATACGTGTAAAATGAGGGACGTGGCAGCAATGGCTTCACAAAGCTGTTCTGAGGATTTAAAGAGTGAATGCATATAAAGTGTAGAAAACTTTTTGACGCAACGTCTTGGCACGTAGCCCATGTCCCCTCAGAGCTGCAGGATATTATCATTATTGTTATTGCTGCTATTAATAAAGCTAGCGATTTCCTCAAGGAATGGAGGGAGGGAGGCAATGGGAATTTGGAGGGAAGCAAAAGAATTTAATCTATACTCACTGTTCTATTTACTTTGAAAACTTGAAAGTGAATGACAACATGTCCACATCAGGGAGTCTGGGTTGATGTGCCCTCGGTGACATAGAGTATTCCTTTATTTTCTACACACGTGAAACCGTTCCTAATTTAACTTTTGCCAGCCTAGCCTGATATCAGTTTCTTTCCATCTCTAACCCAGGTCTTGCTAAATACACAAGTCTTTTTATTTCATCTTTTAACCTTATTCAAATTACAAAATAAGATACAGATGCAGGAACGTGACACAAAATAGATGGAGAGCTTAATGAGTTATTAGAAGGCAAAACACGGCTGACCTCCATCCAGGTCAAAAAGCAGGTCTTTGCTAGTTGTCCTGCTGCCATGGAAACCTCACCCCGTTCTCTGCCCCACTCCTAGTCACCTCTGTCCTCCCCCGCGGTCCCCACCGTCTTGGGTCCCCACAACTTGCCTAACCTCATGCTTAGTGCAGTTCAGCAAGCCCTCTGTCCCCTCATCCTGCAAACTGCCTCCGGACCTCGGGGCTTGAGCAGGTCAGGAGCCACGCTGCGGCCGGCCCCAGCGGGGCTGTTTCCCTGGGAGGGCACGATGTCTGGTCACACGTTTGCAATGTTACAGGTGAAGAAGCTCCACGCCTAGATACAGGGACTGAGTGAGATCTGCAAAATGACGATGTTCTCATTCCATCATTTTCTTTTTTAGGATATTTTTTGTGAGGCGAGTCTCACGCTCACCTATTTGGTCTTTTAATGGACTTCATATAGCAGGCAGAATAAGGGCTTGATTGTATCCTTTTATTTACTGTTGTCGAGATAATTAATTTGTTCCCTATCATCCTCCAAAGGGGACCAATTAGGTTTCCGAAAACTTCTTGTTAACGAGCAGATTTAAACATATTTGGTCGGTTTCTATACATTATAATTGCTATCCTTCGGGATGTTCAGATTGGGCATCTGTGGCCAGTGGGAGCCACAACAAGTTGAATCTCGTGTCTTTTCGATGCAACTCAAAGTCTTTGATGGTGTTCCATCTACTGATATGTCAAGATGTTCCAGACTCATTTCGCACTTTTCCTGCCCCATTTTTCTTAGAAGCTCTGGCTACTTTTCTAGGAGATAACATTTCCAGACCAACACCTGGGTGCCAGGGATGCTCTTTGCTATTAAACCGGGAGTGTTTCTAGGCTTTTCAGTGCCCGGGGAGCAATCAACCTATAAGCTTGTCCTGGTACACATAATTCGCATCCAGGACTGCAGGTTTTTTATTATTTGGTCTCTTAAATATCTCACCTTTAGCTTCTTTCTTCTACAACAAAAATCTGTCAAGGACTGAGCAGATGACCGAGTTAGAACATCTCATAATTACTTTCTTTGCCTTATTTCAAAAAACATAGTAGTCTCAAAATAACAATACCAAATATTACTGCCACTGATATAATCGCTGGAAAGTTTAAAAACTGTCCATGCAGGTGTTTCTTTCATTCTGTCTCCACACTTGTAGCTGAACTATAATTATACTGTCAAAGACTAGCCTCTCCTCTGGCTCAGGGCTGCTCAGACCAGGAGCTACGTGTTGCCGCTCATCACACTCTCTCCTTTCGAATGTGTCTAGTCATTTTGGTTTATTGATGCTCATCTTCGCCAAGACCCTCAAGACTCCAGAGAGCACAGGCGCTAAGGTTTTCAGGATCTGTCCTGCTGGATATGAAACATTCTCGACTCATATTTTCTCAAGCATGTTAAATATGGGGCTCTTTTTCCACGTAGCATTTCCATCAATCAAACCTGACCGCCATCTCCCGTCTCTGCTTTTCTACCACATCCGTGGGTACGCCCCTACCCTCCTTGCCTCCTCCAGACGAAACCAAACCCCAAGTTCCTCACGTTTCCTTTGAACTTTCCCACCATCCTATGCCTTGACTAAAAGCTGGCCTCCTTGTGGACACTGTCTTCCTGCTCTCCTCTCAAATGGACAAGGTTCTCAGCTTCCACAACCAATGCAGCACCCACGATGGACCCCTGGTGCTGAGACCCAGGCATGGCAATAGTTTGGGGCTTGAGGAACATCTGCTGATGGAATAAATGGACACAGGAGTGCCTTCGGCAAACAAAATCTAGGCACGTAGGGAAATTAAAACATTTTTTAAAAGACAAAAAGGAGAGGGGAGAAAAAAACGATTTTTAGAGCAAGAACAGTCCCTGATATTGATAACTAGAACTTAGCTTACAAGTGACCAATCCATGTTGCATAAAATCCTGATACAAGTTCACATTCAAGAGGAGAGGAATCTGAGGAAGTACCTTTTCGTTTTTAAGAGCAGATTTCAGAATCCTAATCTTAATTCCAATTCTCCTTCGTTAATGCACTTTTTTCCTCCTCCGGGTGCTTAATCCTCAAAGAAACCCAAGAGGAAAGTGAACTTTCTATAAACAGAGTATTTACCCATCCTCAAGCCCCTGCACATTTCATGAAGGTCCCCTGACCCTCTCTGCCTCCTGTCACCTCGTGGGGACATTTCTCTGATTTAACCCTTTCCACAGAACACTCTGCATGAGAATGATTTGACAGGTGCCTGATTTTCTGCAGAGCAGGAACGCTTCATCTTGGAGTCCTCTGTAAATCCAAGAATCGCATATCACACACAAAGTAAGTACTTGAAGTTGTACTGAATGGAGAGTATTTTCACTCTAATTACTGCCATGTTGTCATTAGAAGATGACATATATTTGAGGCAGTGTAGTGAGTACTGACTAGAAGATTCGGTGGTCTGGCTTCATGCCTCCACATACGTGTAGCCATAGTTTAAAAACCATGTGAGATACACAGAAACCCTCTTTAGACCCTCAACAGCTCAGAAACAGGAAGGAATGTTTTCTCAAGATTTGAATGGAGATTTAGGAAAAAATACACTTCTCCTTTGAACACAGAAGAAACACTGCTGCCCTCCGCCCTCCACAGGGACACGGTAGCCGTGTGTGAATGATTATTTCCAGGGGGCCCACGTGTTTGAAAAGGAGTCACAAACATGTTGTAAGAATAAAACCAAGACAATTTAGAGCACCAGAGAAATAGCACATAGAAAATAAAGAGGAGAAATCCCTTATCTTAATAGGGATACTCGCAGTACCAGCTTACTATTTAGTCTTGAATAATATGATTATTTTGTGGGTATTGATATACAGTAAATTATTATTTTCAGGGGTAGCTGATCAATTAGGGGAGAGATGAATACATTAAATACTATGTCAAAAATAGATTGGCCAAAAAGGTTTAGGAATAACATATTGTGATTTCATGCCAGGTCTAACTTTTAAACGCGGTCTGTCACACTCCAAAACAATAAAATACATTTACATACAAAGACGCTCTTGTAGTTTTATGTTTCTTCTGTATTATGCATGTCACCACACACACACACACACACACACACACACACACACAGTTGCATTTAGGTTTATATTCTCCTCTTCAGGAGGTTGATGGACTTCCCTGCAGGAGAATGAGACTGGGGCGAACTCACCTTATGACCCACAGGACATCTTTTTTTCTGTGTAGAGTTTTCTTCTTCGCATTGAGATTTGAGTTGAAATTCCCACTGAGATTTAGTTTTGTCGTTAAAGTATAATTTGATTCTGTTCCAGACTATTTAGTACTTACTTTTCTCTAACTCTTAAGCTTTACCATGTACAGCAATGAGAGAAACCTGGTACTCTGTCTTCTTTCTCTTTTTTTTTTTTCGGCTTTTTATGGCCACACCCACAGCATATGGAGGTTCCCAGGCTAGAGGTCTAATCGGATCTACAGCTGCTGGCCACAGCCACAGCCACCGCCACAGCAACGCCAGATCCGAGCCACGTCTGCGATGTTTTCACAGCAACTTCCACCATGTTCAGCAAATTTCTGAGCCACAGTGATGGTTTTCTTTTTTAATCTTACATAACTTTTTCAAATAACTTTTGCAATTACCTAATATGAATATTAAAACATCTTTGTGTGTGATGCTCGCAGTTACGGCACCGAAGTCTTAAAAATCATGGCGACTTCAGCTCATGATGATGGAGCTTCCTGCCTGATGGGGAGGCTCCCGCAGAGTGATCTCACCTGTTCATCACGCCCCGTTTCTCGGACTTCGGGCTGGGGCCTTCCTGGCATCCGCAGCGTTTCTGTTACTAACTACAATGTGCTCTTCCAGCACCTGGCTCATTCTTCTCTCCTCTGCACCCACTCTTTGACCAGAGCAAAACGGATGTTTCTTTTTGTCACCGTGTTCTCATTGTCGAAAATCACCTTCCGTGCCTTCTGGCCCTCCTGTGGCTTCAACGCCCTTCTTGTCTGCCTGTCCCAGGGCCTTGACGTGTTTGCTAACCTCCCCTGAGGGCTCCTTTCAGCCTCATCCTCAGCCTTTCTTGGCCCTCGTTACACTGCTTTAGGTCCCTTCCCGCCAGAGTTCATTCCGGGCCTTCTCTCTGACTTTTAGATAGTCCTTTTCAACCTACACCGTGTCCTTCCTACCAGCTGGTTCCCTCAAAGAAACCTCTCCCCCAGGCATGGATCACGTTCTGCAAAGAGTCACAAGAAAGGAAATACACCGGGAACGTTTCCTTTCCTTCTTACATATCATTTGATTTCTGTCGCGGAGAGAGTTGCCCAGAAACTAGTTTTTTTCAGTGGTGGGTCACAACCCTGATGATTTGGGGTCTGGCTCCTGGACAAAAATGTTTCATCTCTCATCAAAGCACTTCAGACCATTCTGAAACCGTCTCTCTACTTTCGTAACTTCTTCCTTATTTTATTTTCCAGGCTGTGGCCCACGAAACGCTCGTGTTCGTGTGTTTCCACGATAATGATAACACTGATGAAGGACATGGTTCAAGACAGGTTCCTCGGCCCCTGTTTTTCCACCACCCTCCCTTCGTCTGCAAGGATCTTTGGTTTCTACTGCAGTCAGTCTCGCGAAGGGAGCAGCTCCAGTATTGCAAGTGAGAATGCTACCATGTGACTCTTAGCATGAAAAGGGCCAGAAGACGGAATCTAGGCCACGCTAGAGAGGAGAAACACTTCCTCACTTGTAGACATCTGTAGGCGGGTATAAAAGCAATTCGGTAAAATTCCTTCCCGGCTGGGTGCTTCTCCCAAACTTAATCGACAGTAAGGATTTACTGAGCCCCTCCAATGGGCCAGATATTTAGATAAGATCTGGAAAAATAATAATAGCAACCATTTGCTGAGCAATGTTGAGTGCTGCTAATGTTTATGTATATTCATGCTCTCGCTTCCTCCTCACAAAAAAGCCTACTCGTGTGGTGGTTTTGTCAGTCACAGGACCGCTGACAGAACCCACGAGAAACTGAAAAATACAAACAAGTTCACTCGCTGAGCTCTTCATCTAGAACCAGTTCCATACAGATTTTATTGCTTTGATAAATATTTCTCTAAGTCAAGATCGACTGGGTAGTGTTCCAGTATTCACAATATTTTTGAATATTTCACTGAGGGTACACTTATCCAATTAAAAATCAGAGCTCTATCAAACTTTTCCTTCTAGAAAATGGCCTATGATTATTTATAAAGTAATCATTTAAAAAGTTAAGTATAATTTTGGGGGGCGTTGTCATGTTTTCTTTTTGTATTCCGCGTCATTGTCACACACAAGTGGCAGGTCACTAATTTGCTGCCTGTGTGTGTGAATTTGAAAACTTTTTCTGTCCCTACTGTGGAATATCACGGTGTGTTTAGACAGAAATATAAATTACATTTGTATTTACCATAGCCAATTCTAAATGTATTTCTGTTCCATAGGTTTCTTAATTTAGTACAAACACTGTTTTTCCATGATGCTATATTCCATCAAAATCTGTCTTCTTAATTTCATTGCAAAAGTAAACAATTTTATCTTCAGTATTAAACTTAACCAAACAGACTAGGGTCTCCATAAAAATGTCAGATCTTTCACCTGCTGACTCAAAAGAGTTGGGTGGTGCTATGACTTGATTTATTTCTTTGAAATATCTGGTGGCAGTGAAAAAAAACTGGCCTCCTCCAGCTGTTCGCAAAGTTTTCCTTCAGCACTGGAACAAGCACAATAGCACTGATTGCTGTATTTTTTATACATACACAAGGATTTAGGAGCGAAACCCTGATCAAACATCGTTTTGATCGAAAAGAAATGCTCTGCCTCATGAGTGGTAAGTAACCCGGCTGTAAGTCATGGTTTTAGGCACAGCCTTCGTTTCATCAAGACCATGAGTCGAGGAATGAGAATGGGCACAGATTGGAGGACACCTGGGAGACAGGAAATACAGACAGTGTGGGTAGGAGTCAGGATATTAGGCATTAAGAAAAATGGGCAACATTTGAATAGGGTCTGTAGCTGAGTTCCTAGTATTGCATCAATATCTCAATAGTCGGGTGTTATGGTCATCTTAACAATACTGATTCTTCTAATCCAAGAACATGGGATATCTTTCCATCTGTTTGTGTCATTTTCAATTTCTTTCATCAGTGTCTTATAGCTTTTGGAATATAGGTCTAGGTCTTTTGCCTCCTTAAGTATATTTATTCCTAAGTATTTTTTTTTTGATGCAATGGTAAAGGAGACTGTTTCCGTAATTTCTCTTTCTGATACTTTGTTGTTAGTGTATAGAAATGCAACAGATGAAAATTAATTTTGTATCCTGCAACTTTACCAAATTTGTTGGTGATTAATCCCTATCAAAACACCAATGCCATTTTTCACAGAATTAGAAAAAATAACTTTAAAATTTGTATGGAAGTACAAAAGACCCTGAATAGCCCAAAACTGTCTTGAGAAAGAAGAACAGAGCTGGAGGAATTATACTTCTTGACTTCAGACTAAACTACAAAGCTACAGTAAGCAAAATGGTATGGCACTGGCACAAAAACACACACATAGATCAATGGGACAGAATAGAAAGCCCAGAAATAAGCCCACATTTATGGTCAATTAATCTGTAACAAAAAGAGGTAAGAATATACAAAGCAGAAAAGATAATCTCTTCATAAGTGGTACTGGGAAAACATGTAAAAGAATGATTAGAACATACTCTAACACGAAATACAAAAATAAAACTCAAAATGGATTAAAGACCTAAATGTAAGATCAGATACTATAAAACTAGAGGAAAGCACAGGTGGAACACTCTCTGACATAAATCACAGTGATATATGTATATTTTTTTATGTGTCTCCTAAAGTAAAGGAAATAAAAGTAAAAATAAACAAACAAGAGCTAATTAAACTTTAAAGTGTTTGCACATTAAAGGAAACCATCAACAAACAAAAGGAAAACCTACTGAATGGGAGATAATATTTGTAAGTGATATGACTGAAAAGGAGTGAATATCCAACATATACAAATAGCTCATATGACTCAACATTAAAAAAATCAAACAAGTCAATTAAAAAATGGGCAGAAACCCTGAATAGACATTTTTCCAAAGAAAACATAAGGGTGGCCAACAGGCACATGAAAAGATGTTCAACATTGCTAATCATCAGGGAAATACAAATCAAAACCTCAATGAGCTATCAGCCACACCTGATAGCATGGCCATCATTTAAAAGAACAAATACAGCAAAGGTTGGTGAGGATGTGGAGAAAGGGAGCCCTATTACCCTGATGGTAGGAATGTAAATTGTGAGCCACTGTGGAAAACAGTAGGGAAGTGTCTCAAAAAAACTAAAAGAAGAACTATCATATGACCTAGCAATTCTACCCCTGGATATTTATCCAAATAACTAAAACACTAGTTTGAAAAATACATGCACTCCAACGTTCATGGCAGCATCATCACAGTTGCCAAGATATGGAGGCAACATAAGTGAACTCAGCTCCGTGCTCTGTAATAAACCATGTGGGAAAGTCTCTGAAAGAGAATGGATATGTGTCCGTGTATAACTGGTTCACTTTGCTGCTCACCTGAAACCAACAGAACATTGTAAATCAACTGGACGCCAATATAAAATACAAACTAAATTTAAAAAATACCAGATGGGGGCGTTCCCATTATGGCGCAGCAGAAATAAATCCGACTAGGAACCATAGGGTTGCGGGTTTGATCCCTGGCCTCACTCAGTGAGTTAAGGATCCGGTGTTGCCATGAGCTGTGGTGTAGGTCGTAGATGTGGTTTGGATCTGGCGTTGCTGTGGTGTAGGCCAGAAGCTACAGCTCCAATTGGACCCCTAGCCTGGGAACCTCTATATGCCTCAGGGGTCTTTTAAAAAGACAAAAGACAAAATAAATAAATAAATAATAAAGACATACCAGATGAATGGGTAAAGGTGTGGCGTGTATGTATGTGGACATATCATCTACATGTGGAGGTATGTGCTCTACATCATGTATACACATATATGTACATATAACACATATAATGTGTATTGCACACTATATCATGTATGTTATATAAATGTATCTATAAATTCTATCCAGCCATAAAAAGAACCCAATTGTGCCACTTGCAGCAACATGGTTAGACTTGGGGAGCATTGCACTAAGTGACATAAGTCAGACATAAAAAGACAAACACTGCATGGTGTCTCTTGCGTGTGGAGTCTAAAAAATACAATGAACTAGTGAATATAACAAAAAAAAAGCAGACTCACAGAGAGAAAGAACAAACTCGTGGTGATGAGTGGGGGGAAAGGAGAACCATGGGGCGGGCGGGGGGGGGGGGACAAACTCCTCCTGTGAGGCAGCCCAAGGGTGTATTGTAACCAAGAAGCCAATGTTTTGTAATAACTAAACGGAAAGTGAACATTAAAATCGTATACATTTTTTAAAATTCTGTTTTAAATCTAAAAAAAAAATAATAAAAGAAAAGGGCCTTGAACAGCAGCCTATGAATACCCCTAAATTTCAACAGTTGGTTCATGATTATATGATTCTTAACATCAGAGGCAGCCGGGTACAGGGGGTATATGGAGATGGCACATCGGAAAAGTCAGACCACACAGTGAATTTCAGAGCTCTTGCAGATCATCAAGACCCGTCCGTAAACTCTGGACCGAGGGCGGCTGGCCTTCCTTCCGTGTATGCTGCACAGAGGCCAAACCCCCACAGCCCCTTCCCCACTCTGTGTGCAGTGGGTAGCGGGCCTGGGGTCTCACACTGCCCTGCGCCGACTGGGACATGAGATGACCGGCCCAGCCCCGATGCTGTATACACTGCAACCACTGCCCAGACCACAGGTCCGCTTCCCCGACCCCTGTCTGAAGGCTGACCATGGAGGGGGCAGTGATTTGTGCTATACTCCGAAAGGGTTAACACAGAGATCTGGGCGATACCTGGTCATCCTCCTGACTCTGCTCACGGCCCGTGGCGGTGGATGACGCTTCATGCATCCTGTCCATCCTGCATCTGTATATTCCGTGTGAAGATGGCCCTTCACTGAGAGGAGAACCTCCAGCCGGAGCGTAAAGCAGCAGGTGTTGAGGTAAGAGATGAAGCAGGACCGTCCCGGGCAATGGACCAAGGATGCATCTTCTCTAAGACTCTGCCAGGTCTGGATGTGACTTGGGGCCACCTGCGTCAGGGCAGCCCCCTGTCCCTACAGCTGCCGCCACCTCCTCCCCAGGCATTGCAGATACAGAGGAATCCCAGGAGGAGAGACAGCTCACCTGCTGCCCTTCCAGTCTCAGCTGCTCCCAGAGCCCTGGGTGGGAGAGCCCCCAGGGGTGTTTTCAGGAGAGGTTGCATCCAGGGACTCAGGACTCTGGGTGCAGCACAGACCTGAGATGTGGGGGCACCGAAGAGCCCACACAGAAAGTGAACCCCCAAGCTCCCCTCTCAGAGGCAGGGAAGATAGACTTGAACTCCACAGGTAGAAAATCGTAGGCTTTTTCCAGGAGGAATGATAATTTCAAGAGAAAGTCTGGATCGTGCATCTGGTTCTTCCCTAAGGAGAGGACTTGGCCAGACCTTCCCCAGCACAGCCTCAGGGAGGGGGCTGGTGAGCCTGGACACTTACATTACACAAGGGGGGGATTTCTGAGAATAACCTCTAGTGAGAAAATCAGACCAAAAAAAAAAAAAAACAAACAAAGGGAAAGAAAAACTCAGAAACTCGCAGGACAAAAGTTACAGAAGAAAGAGTTCCTGTCATGGCTCAGCAGGTTAACGAACCCAACTAGTGCCATGAAGATTCAGGTTCCGTCTCTGGCCTCACTCAGTGGAATAAGGATACTGCATTGCCATGAGCTGTGGTGTAGGTCACAGACATGGCTTGGATCCCTTGTTGCTGTGGCTGTGTTGTAGGCTGCAGCTGTAACTCTGATTCGAACCCTAGTCTGGGAAACTCCATATGCCACGGGTGCAGCCCTAAAGAGACCAAAGAAAAAAAAGTTACAGAAGAAAAATTCAAAAAATGATATTATCAGGGCAATGAGAGAAAACACTGCACAGCTAAATAAGAATAAGAATTTGTATGAAAAGGAAAGGCATTCGAAGAGCCGAAAAGATCCCTTGCATATTAAAATGTGATGGCATGAGCAAAGAGTCCCATGGAAGAATTGGAATGAAATCATTTTTCTTTTTAACCTTTTTTTTTCTGCTCTACAACATGATGACCCAGTTACACATACATGTATACGTTCTTTTTTTCTCCCATCATCATGCTCCATCATAAGTGACCAGACATAGTTCCCAGTGCTACACAGCAGGATCTCATTGCTAATCCATTCTGAAGGCAATAGTTTGCATCGATTAACCCCAAGCTCCCCAACCACCCCACTCCCTCCCCCTCCCCTTGGCAACCACAACTCTATTGTCCAAGTCCGTCGTTTTCTCTTCTGTGGAAAGGGAATGAAATCTTGTAAAATTTCCTTGAACGTAGAACTTTAAAAAGAGACGTAAAATAGGAGAAAAAAGAAGAAGACTATTATAAACATATACATGAAGTCCAAAACCTACTCACAGGAGATCCAGAGAAAGAGAATAAAGGAAGGAGAAGTGGGAGGTCATCCGAGAGCTAAACTGAGTCATACCCACTGGAAGGACAGGGGGTCCCAGAGCAGAGAGCCTTACTGAAGACCCAGATTGATGGCCAAAAGGAGCCACATCAAGACACATAACCCTGAGCTTCAAAACACATTGGAAAGGGGGTCGGGCGTCACACAGAAGCCCCAGGAGCCAGAAGTCCAGCAAGGTTTTATGAAGCAGCACAAGAGAACGTTCTTAGGAAAGTGACTTCAGACCTAGCGTTCTATCCAGTTAAACTAATACAAAAAAAGTTGGGAGTTCCCTTGTGGCTCAGGGGGTTAAGGCTCCAGCATTGTCACTGCTGTGGCTCTGACTGTAGCTCAGGTTCTATCCTGGCCCCAGAACTTCTGCTTGCCCCTGGCATGGCCAAAAACAAAAACCAAAACAAAACCAATGCTACTTCCATTTCCAGGAGGAAAGCTACTTAAAATAAAAAAGTATGTTCTCCATGTCTGTGAGTCTGCTTCTGTTTTATAGATAAGTTCACCTGTGCCATTCTTTAGATTCCATATGTAAGTGATATCATATGGTATTTGTCTTTCTCTTTCTGACTTATTTAATATGAGACTCTCTAGTTTCATCCATGCTGTTGCAAATGGCCTTAATTTGTTCTTTTTATGGCTGAGTAATATTCCATTGCATATGTGTACCACATCTTTTTAGCCCAGTTATCTGTTGATGGACATTTAGGTTGTTTTTATGTCTTGGCTATGGTGAATAGTGCTGCAATGAACATAGTGGTGCGTGTATCTTTTCGAATCAAAGTTTTGTCCGGATATATGCCCAGGTGTGGGATTACTGGATTATATGGTAGTTCTATATTTAGTTTTCTGAGCAACCTCTGTGTTGCTTTCCATAGTGGTTATGTAAGCAATGAGACCCTACAGTATAGCACAGGGAACCATATCTAGTCTCTTGGGATAGACCATGATGGAAGATAATATGAGAAAAAGAATGTGTGTGTTTATATATATATATACGTGTGTGTGTGTGTGTGTGTAAGTACAGCAGAAATTGGCACAACACTATAAATCTATTATCCTTTAAAAAAGGAAAAAAATCCAAAACAAACAAGCAAAAAAAAAAACAAACCCAAAAATAGAAGACAGTTGTAACCTTGCTGGGCATCGTAGACCCATTAACCATATACCACTGACCAGTCCCCTGTCTTCCCATTAACAGCTAAGTGCCCAGGAAACAACGACAGCATCCAGGCAGAGTGATATCACCTAAAACTGCCATGGAGATGAGTGGGGACGTCTGCTGCAAAGAGGTTTCTTCTTTTCCCTTCCAAACCAAAGGACAAAGATACGTAAGGAGAAAGCTTGGCCCCTTTTTTCCAGAACACAGGTGTGAGATCGGAAGCAGAGCCGAGAGGTATGTGACGGAAACAGACTAGGTGGGACCCTTGGATGACATTGCTGCTATCACACTAGACCTGAGCCTCCTGCCCTCATGCCTACTGCCCCATGTGAAAACAAAACAGGCATTAAGCTCCTTGGGTGCTAGCAGAGGGTCCTCTTTTCTGATATGAGCAGTCAAGTGCGAGCCTGACACATATACGTCAACAGTTAGCCTCCACTGACCCATTCCTTCTTGAGAAGCTACCACAGGGTGGGTTTCATCTCAATTTATGTGGAAATCAAGAGGGGAAAAGGGTATGGGGTCGAGTCAGGGAAGAGGTTAAGGGATTTTCCAACCCAGCGGTGAAGACGGCTCCCTGCATGACCACGGCACCACAGGCCTGGAAGGAAGCTGGGCCACGGGGCATCAGGAAGGCCAGGTGCTGGCAGGGGTGTCCCAAGAGAAGGATGGGAGGCCGGGGTCACCTGGAGGAGGGGGGTCCTTCTGCAGCGGGTGGACCTGAACCAGAAGTTGGAACAGACTGCGTAAATCAACGAAGACCATAGCTACTACGCTAACATCATGAGAAGCATAAAGAGCGCACAGGAAGGGAATGCAGCCATGTGCCTGCACCCCTCGTCGTGAGTAGCAGTTCTGCAGCAGTTACGAAGTAAACACGGGGTGTTTTCCCTCAAAGGTAGGGTCTAATGGTTTTGGGGTTTGGATGGGGAAGCGTCTGGAGTACGGCAGAGATCTAAAGTCTCTTCTTCAAAAGTGGAAAGCCAGTAGACACTATCTCAACTAGAAACAAGCCAACAGAAACCCCAGCAATATAGAATTGTAATTCGGAAATAAAATACAGAGGCAAAGAAAGGAATAGCTGTTAGAATAAATGGCTAATCGTACGTGGCCACTGCTGAGGCCATAATAATGACAACCGTTTTCCTCGAAGCCTTGTAGACTTGTTTGATGGTTTAAATCTAAATGAGTATATGATCGGAGTTCCTGTCATGGCTCAGTGGCTAACAAATCTGACTAGGAACCATGAGGTTGCAGGTTCAATCACTGGCCTTGCTCCGTGGGTTAAGGATGTGGCGTTGCCGTAAGCTGTGGTGTCGGTCGCAGACGCGGCTCGGATCCCGCGTGGCTGTGGCTCTGGCGTAGGCTGGTGGCTACAGCTCCAATTAGATCCCTAGCCTGGGAACCTCCATATGCCACGGGAGCAGCTCAAGAAAATGCAAAAAGACGAAAATAAATAATAATAAATGGGTGTACAATTTTGATAAAACAGGACAAATTAAAAGAAACTACGTTGAAGGTGTGGAAGTGAAGTTTATGTTAAAACTTTCATTTTCTCACAAAATATGAAATTTCCCTCCTCATCTTCCGGGCTGATCTCGTTTTCCACCTTTCATTTTTACGTCTTTCTTGTTTAGTGATAAACAATAAAAATCAAATAAAAGACACCAAAAAAGAATGTCAGAACCAAAGTGCAGCTCTTCTGAGCCAGAGTAACTCTAGTTTTTGAAGTATGGTAAGTGTGCAGTTCACACTTTTATGGAAAATGGCCACAGCAGAGTTTGCCCATGTGTAGGAAAGCGTCCCACTGAGATGCCTGAAACAACCCAAATCCACAAGTATTGCTCCTAATGCTGAAAACTGCAAAAGAACCTTGGGTGCCTCCAAAGATCTTCTTTTAAAATATGTCCCATGGACTTGCAGTTGCCAAGGGGGAGGGGAGGGAGTGGGATGAATGGGGAGTTTGGGGTTGGTAGCTGCACACTGTTACCTTGGAAATGGATATGCCGCGAGGTCCTGCTGGACAGCACAGGGAATGGTGGAGGCAGACGGCCTCGGGGTGAACCATGCAGAAGACAATACGAGCAAAAGAATGTATGGACGTACGACCGGGTCTCTTTGCTGTCCAGCAGAAATTGGCACAGCACTGTAAATCAAGCATACTTTAATAATTTTTTTTAATGTTCTGCTAATCCTGCTTGTCTCACGAAAGCAAAGTCAAGGTGAGTGCAGGGACAGGTTCATTTCTGGAGCTCTGGGCATGAGTTCATTCCCAGCTTCTTCAGGTTCTTGGCTGAATTCCTTCCCTTGCCTCTCAGAACTGAAGCCCCAGGGTCAGTCTTTGCTCTTAGAAGCTGTCCACCTTTCCTTCCTGCTTTTCATGGGGCTCCCATCCTAACGCTTCATTTGGGCTTTGCACATAACAACACAAATCACTGACTTGGTTGTTCACATTGTTTTCTGTTGCTCTCTCTTTCATTAAATCATGGATGTTATATGACTGCCTGCAAGTTAAATATGCCTGTGATATGAATCTATGCAGATAAAAACATTTTAGAAGTTTCAGGCCCTTTCATAGCTGCTTACAGGTCATCACTGAAACCAAGTAATACTGAGTCGTTTTCACATTTCCCAATTATTGGATATTCCACTTGTAAATATTTACATAAGTAGAAAGAACTCCTTTAATATACTCAAACTAACCTAAGAATATGGGTAATAAACCTATTAATGCAAATCTCTATATTGCTTTCCTGTCCTTTTGCCCTTTTGTCTGAAGGCAATGCCATCCCACGGATTTGCGACGGTGTCACAGTTTGTCAGTGAACCCTGGCACCGGGTTGGACAACAGCTATGACTATACAGATGGCAAACTGTTAGCATGTGAAAGACAAATGAAAATGAATATTAAAAGTGACAGAAATCAAATATTCACCTGGGCTACTATTATACACCTCTTCTTCCTCTAATCATGTAACTGAGACGAAGCACAAAGACAGTCTGAAAGATGGATTTTCAGAATAACATTTTAACCTTGGGAAAGCGCTCCCATCTGATCTCCGGTACTCTAGACTCCAGAGCCGATGTACCTGCTGAAAACCACCTCTTGCAGCTCATTTAATCTTTTTAAGGAGTCCATTAAAGGAAAGCTAAAGAGACTTAGCTTTACATGTGCATGGGCGTGTCGAGAGGAAAAACTCAAGGCAGAGCATGTAAGTCGTCGGTTCCCAGAACACTGAGCAGATGTGATGAGCCAGGGGAGGGAGGGCTGCCTGGTGAGCGTGCAGACACGGGCCCTCCGGACATCACTCACCGACTTCTGCTCATGCCACCACCGTGGGTTCACTCCCTGAGGACCATCACCTTGTACCCGTAAAGGTCCCTCGATGGACTCTCCACTACGCTAACGCTAGTGGAAGCTAAACCGTGGAGCCATTAGATAAACCTTCTACCATTAGTAGAAGATAAACCGTGGATGGAATTAACCATCAGCTGAGAAATATTAAACTCCCTAGTTTGCTGAGAGAAACACTGGGAGGGATTGAGGTCAGATGTTTCCCTACATAGTCTTACACGGGCTAGTCCTACACCTGCCCTCCAGAAGCTACCACCAAGTTGAGCACTAACCATTTGGGTATTTTCTCCTTTTCCTTTCCTGCTCTGAACATGCAGTCATTTCTGGAATGACGGCTTCACGAAGAGACTCAAATGAGATACCTCTCTGGTGCCTCTCATTGTGTGACTTGCAGGGAGTAAGATTGTCACTTAAACACAGAGTCCTAATTCTGGGGGGGAATATTTTTAGTAAATACTCTATGATTTTAGAATTTTGATAAATTCCTAAAAATTATTTAACCGTTGTAAATGGTGAAAAAGCAAAGTCAGCATCTTGTCATAGCTCAGGAAATGATTTCGATCTTGATCCAATTTTTACAGTTCCTCTTTTATATGGAAACTAACTGACTCCACATGATTGCTGTCTAGGAAAATCTCAACTTCAATTTTACTTCAAAAATAGGCCTGTAAACCCTTACCCTAAACCCTCTGAATTACATGAGTGTTGAATTCAGATCTCCTTCAGCTCTGAGAAAAGGTAGAGGGCACAGAGACTGTGAATCCCACGACATCCTGGGGACGGAGGGCCCAGGTGGTCAGAACCCACCCTTGCAGACGTGAGGACAGCCACACTAAGAAGACCGGAGGTTTCCACCTGCCCGGGGCAGGTGTGGCTGTCTGTCACCTTTGGAGCACAGCAGGTTTGCCTCCACATGGCAGCTAAACAAACACACAAAAAACACTTTTCCATCGTGTTTAGGACTTCCGGACTGCAGATGACAGATTGTAGACCCATATTTTTATTGCTACTATGTATGTGAAAGACGCTTTAAAAAAACCCTAAACTAATATGTTAAGTATTCATCTTACTTTCCAAAACACTTCTAAAGGAGGGGAGGAGGCAAAGTCAACAAAATCACGAATAATTTGTGGAGCATTGGTCCTGTAGACACCGTTACTCCAAAGACAGTAATCCAAGCAATCCTAAGAAAGGCAAGGGAGTTTGTTGACTCCAGAGACTAATAAAGCACAAATCCAACTAAATTAATTCCATTTTAGCTGCACCAATTGCCACAAGAAGTAAATCTAAGGCAACTCAGTGACCATCACTTCAGAGGAATAAAGTGCATTTAAGAAGATGCATGATTACCCACCAAAATGAATGAAACTATAACAAAAGAAGAATGGTCAAATCGTTGTTCGGTTAGTAGGGACTTCCAAAGAGAGCATATCTGGGTGAATTATTAGACATTAGGACTACCCAGGCATGTCCTAGAACCTATTGCCACTAGATCAAACCAGTAAAGATGAAAAACAAAACCGATGAATAGAACCAGGGAGTTTTGTTTGGATTGGGTAGGTTTTTTTCCAAGTGTAGGTTAATTATTGAGGAGGAAGGGAAGGGCAATAAAAATGACTGATGTGAATAAAACTAGAATTCTCTACACCAAAGTATTTTTTAGGTGTGAACTGATTTGATTATAGAAGAAGACCGTAGAAGAGAAGAAAACAAAATAATGAAAAAATTGCAAACAAAGGGTGATGGACAGAACATGTGGACAGGACAGCTGGGCTGAAACCGACCTTTCAATTTCTGGGCTCAAGAGTGGATGGCGCTTCCTGTGTTTACGCATCAAGTTATCTCTGTGTGCGTGACCCAGAGAGCTCAGTTTTAAGATTTATTTCACAGAGGCCTGAGTCCTGTACAAACACAAACATGAAAATTTAAAGCAACCGCTCAGCTCCCATGAGTTTGGAAGCTTGGAGGAAACTTGGCTTTGGCCCAATACCGTGACTTCCACTCAGCTTTTAAACTATTTTTAACTCAGTTGTGAAATACGGTGCACAGAGAAGCAATGCTCCAAGCAAGGGTCCGCAGAAAATCCTAACGGGAGCGCTAGACGTGCCATCTGGGAGATCCAAAGGGCAAAACCAAAGGAGCCCAAGGAGCAGGGGGCGCGGCAGAGCTGAGGCTGACCGAGGCAGAGCAGGCGCCTGGGACGGCAGAGGGTAAACAATACCCACCACGGAACTGCTCATGAGGAAAGACCCCACGCCAATCCCAAACGCAAAGTGAGTCAGACAATGGAGAGAGCACACACAGGGCACTGCGTTCTTGGATGCTCCATGGGACACTCATCCTTGTCAGGGGGAAATCCTCCCGCTTCCAGGGTGTACATGGTCCAGGGTGGTCTGCAGACCATCTGAATAACAGGTATCTACAATGCTAAGCTGCTGTCACTCACATAAAGAAGAAACAAACTGGGACATGTGACACCCTTGACAGCATGGTGTCACTTGGAGTAGCAGGGATTGTCCTGGTGCATAAGTGCCAGCCCTCTGAAGGGGCATTCTGTTCACTTTCTCTCTGGGGAGAGGCTGTGTGCCTCCCTCTGCCGGCTGGGCAAATCCTCTTCTCGATGGAGAGTAGTCCTGTGATTCCTGGGGACAGAGCACCACCGCTTCCTGAGTTTCAAAATGTGATGCAAACGTAGATGGGTAAACCAGCCTCTTCCAAGCCTTTCTGAATTCTGTGCTCACTTTACTGTATTAGGCCTGGAGTCAAGTAAAGGAACTGTTTGCAAGTTCAGAAATCAAATATGATTAACTAGAAAGAGTCTAGTATTATAATCAATATTTCACATGTACCAGAGACCCACACAAAATACTAAATATTAAAGATAAAAATCAGGAGTTCCCATCGTGGCACAGTGGTTAAAGAATCCAACTAGGAACCGTGAGGTTGTGGGTTCGGTCCCTGGCCTTGCTCAGTGGGTTAAGGATCCGGTGTTGCCGTGAGCTGTGGTGTAGGTTGCAGATGCGGCTTGGATCCTGCATTGCTGTGGCTGTGGTGCAGGCCGGCAGCTATGGCTCTGATATCGACCCCTAGCCTGGGAACCTCCATATGCCACGGGAGTGGCCCTAGAAAAGGCAAAAAGACAAAAAAAAAAGATAAAAATCAGTGCTAGGCTATAAAGCCATAGTCACATTTAATATTATTTTGCATAAATAACATATATGTGTGTGTATCTATTTCACACTGAAATTATAAATATTAAGGTAAAATGTTAGCTGTCAAAGTTCAGTTTCAGGGCCATTGAACGTGGGTGGGGTCAACAAAAGGCACTGGTTCCCTGTATTGTTCTTCGAACAAAGATAATTCCAAAATAACATTATGTTGAAGAGAAAGACAAAATTTTATCCTTTAAATCTTTAGAGAACAGGTATAAATAAGAAATGAGAACACTAGGTAAGTGTATTAAAGAACTTCATGTTTCAGGCAATTGAATTAATATTTGTTGACTGAGCCACTAAAATGGTCAAAGCCTGAACCAGCTCTTTCTGGGGATAGACCTGAGTAAGTTGCCCTTCGGAGGCTTCTAATCCAGAAGATGGAAGTAACCCAAAATGTGCAATAGAAATTAGCAGGTGTGTAACAATAGTCTCAATTTGGGTCAGAAGGTAGGGAGATAATAGAGAATGTTAACAGCAGACAGTACAGTTAAAATCCTCTCAGAGTACTACTATGGGTGGACACTCTTCCTTGATTAAAAAGCTGGTATTTATAGCAGCCAACCCAAACGAACCAACAGATGAAGGGATAAGATGTGGTATACATACACAATGGAATACTATTTAGCCAAAAAAAGAATGAAATAATAGTAAAAGAATCTAAAAAATGAGACAAATGAACTTACTTACAAAACAGAAACAAAGTCCCTGACACAGTAAACAAACTTACGGTTACCAAAGTGGAATGGGGAAGGGATAAATTGAGAGTATAGGATTACCAGATGCAAACTATTGTATATAGAATGAATAAATAATAAGCATTTACTGTATAGCACTGGGAACTATATACAATACCTTGTAATAAACTATAATGGAAAAGAATAGGGGAAAGGAATGTGTACACACACACGCACACACACAGCTCCAAGTCACTCTGCTGTAATCTGAAACTAATGCAGTATTATAAATCAAATGTAATAAATAAAATAAAATCAGAGAGGAATAAATGAAATAGAGACTTAAAAATAAAAATGCCACTGAAACTAAGAGCTGATTCTTTGAAAAAATAAATGTAATTGATAAACCTTTAATGAGATTCATCAAGAAGAAAAGAGAGAGGACTCAAATAAAATCAGAAATGAAAGAAAATTCGCACATGACACTGAAAAAATACAAAGGGTCATAAGAGATTGCTATGAACAATTTTACACCAATATAATGAACAACCTAGAAGATATGAATAAGTTTCTAGAAGCAAAAAATCACCCAGGACTGAATCAGGAAGAAATAGGAAATATGAACAGACTTATGGCAGTAATGAAAATGAAATTGAGTCAGTAATAATAATAAAAAAAAAAACCCTCTCAACAAAGAGGTTTGCTAGAGGTACAGGACCAGCTAGCTTTACAGGTGAACTTCACAAACATTTTAAGATTTAATATCTATTTTCTCTACCTATTCCAAAAATTTTATAGGAAGAAATGCTTCTGAGTTCATTCTATGAGGCCAGCATTACCCTGATATCAAAACCTGATAAAGAGACTACACAAAAATAGCTTCAGCCCAATATAACTGATGAATATAAGTGCAAAATTCTTAATAAAATATTAGCAAACAAAATTTGATAATATAGTAAAAGGATCCTACATTATGATCACGTGATATTTGTCCCAGGGATGCAAGGATGAGTCAACATCTGCAAATCAATGTGAAGGCGCCACATTAACAAACAACCAACAAAAAAAATCATACGATCATCTCAATAGATGCAGAAAAAGCTTTTGACAAAATTAACATCCATTTATGATAAAAATTCTCAATGAAGTAGGCATAGAGGGACCTTACCTCCAATAATAAAGGCCATGTGTGACAAACCCACAGTTAATATCATACTCAATGGTGAAAAGCTAAAGCATTTCCTCTAAGATCAGGAACAAGACAAGGATGTCCATTTTCCACTTTCACTTAACATAGTCCTGGAAATCCTAGCTGTGACAATCATACAAGAAAAAGAAACAAAAAGAATCCAAATTGGAAAGAAGGAAGTAAAACTGTCACTGTCTGCAGTAGACATATAAATATAGAAAATCCCAAAGATGCCACCAAGTAGAACTAATAAATAAATTTATTAAAGTTGAAAGATATAAAATTACTGTATAAAAATCTGTTAATTTTCTATATACTAATAAAAATCTCTCAGAAAGAGAAATTTTTTAAAATCTCATTTACAATGGCATCGAAAGAAATAAAATATCTAGGGATAAATCTAACTAAAGAGGTAAAAGACCTGTACTCTGAAAATTATAATATGATAGTGAAAGAAATTAAAGAGGACACAAGCAAATGGAAAGATACACCATGGTCATGGATTGGAAGAATTAATATTGTTAAAATGACCATACTAGCCAAAGCAATCTACAGATTCAGGGCAATCCCTGTCAAAACACCAGTGGTATTTTTCACAGAACTGGAACAAATATATCTAAGATGTATATGGAAACAGAACACTCAAATAGCCAGAACAGTCTTGAGAAAGAAGGGCAAAGCTGGAGGAATCATACTCCCTGATTTCACACTCTATTGCAAAGCTACAGTAATCAAAGCAGTATGGTAGTGGCACAAAAACAGACTCATAGGTCAACAAGAGGGAACAGAACAGGGAGTCCAGAATGAACCCACAATTATATGGTCAATTAATCTATGACAAAGGAGGGTAAAACATATAATGAGGATGGAGACAGGTTCTTCAATAAATTGTGTTAGGAAAACCAGACAGCAACATGCAAAAGAATCTAAGTGGACTACTTTCTCATTTCATATACAAAAATAAATTCAAAATGGATTAAAGAGTTAAAAGTAAGCTCTGAAACAATAAAGTTTCTAGAAGAAAACAAAGGAGTTCGCTCTGTGACATCAGTCTTAGTAATATTTTTTTGGAATATGTCTCCTCAAGCAAACGGAACCAAAGCAAAAATAAATAAATGGTCATCAAACTAAAGAGCTTTTGCACAGTGAAGGAAACTATCAATAAAATGAAAAGATAGCCTATTGAATGGGAGAAGACATCTGCAAACAACACACCCAACAACTGGTTAATATCTAAAATGCACAAAGAACTCACACAAGTCAATATTAAAAAAAAATTAAAAATGAGCAGAGGACCTGGGTAGACATTTTTCCCTAGAAGACATACAGATATTTGACAGGCACATGCAATAACCATCAGGGGAATGCAAAATAAACCCACAATGACCTCACGCCAGTCAGAACGGCTATCATCAAAAAGACAACAAATAAAGTGCTGGCAAGGATGCGGAAAAGGGGAATCTTCACACACTGTGGGCGAAACTCTAAATTGGTGCAGCCGCTATGGAAAATAGTGTGGAGATGCCTCAAAAATTAAAAATATAACTAGGATATGATCCAGCAATTCCATCGAGTATTGATCCTAAGGAAAAAACCCACTAACTCAAAAATATGTAGGTACCCCAATGTTCATAAAATTATTATTTGCAGTAACCAAGATAGGGAAGAAACCAAAGTGTCCACTGATAGACGAATGGTATTTTCCAAAGCTCACTTTCTGACCCAACATCTCGTCAACACCCTCTTTTAGGGAGTTAAAGGACTAAATCTTGGGCTGTCTGGAAAACCCAGTTTTCAGAGCAATATCCTCCCCCAGATCCTGGCCCCTTTTACTGCACTGAAGCACCTTTCTTCTACTTTGGCTCCATTTCAGGGGACGTGAGCTTTTGGTGACTGACTCTGGAATGTGTTTACCATTTGTAACTTCATGCTCATGCGATACTCTTTTCCTAAATACAGAACCTTCAGCTTCCAAATGAACTTACAGGGCACAGAGTCTCTGTATGGGGTCCCCTCACCATGGCCCTAAGGTCACGTATGGGTAGATCCAGGTGTCTCTCTTTCTAGCTGTCCTCTGCCTCTGGCTAATCGTAAACTAGAGCCAGTGGCTTGAACTCCATAATCTAATTCCTACATCTATAAAAAGAGGTTTGAACTGTGTAGATGTTACTATTACTTCCAGTGCAAAAAATATGCATTTTTTCCAAAACACAATCAGCGATGAACAGATTTAGAACTTATCTCAGAAACTCTTGGCTTTCATGGAACTTACGGGGTTATTTTATAAAGGCCAAAGTCCACACGGGTACAGTGGGGAACTGTCTGCAGACCCACCCCAATTCACCTGCCATTCAGGGAAGTCTCAGAAGGAGAAACTTAGCCTGGGGCTCCTTATATAATTTAATCATAGCTAATCAGGGTCCTTTATTAGCCAAGGAACTTACCTTGAATCACACAATACACATTATCAAGTGATTTCCTAAGAGACTAAAATCCCAGGTAAAGAGACAAACGGTAGCTCTGGCCTCTCTGTGAATAACTTTTCTAATTCCTCCAAATGGACCCACTATCTTTATGATTTTTTTTCCTGGGTCTTTAGCTCTCTGGACCCAGAAGCACTGCCAAACTGCCAGTTGTTCCAATGGAACAGGGTGAGAAGTTGTCAGAACCAAAACAATTACATTCTAGGTGTCTGGGAACAGCTATCTGATGTTCACGTGATGCCTTTTTCAGAGTATAATTCAAGGAAAAGAAAATTGTTTTGGGATCCCCACTGGACTTCTTACACCTAAAGGAGGCTTTGTGTCATCCTGCAGGGATTCTGCAAATGGAGAATTACTGCCCACTGCTAGGGAGAGTGCAGCCTGACTCCAGTAATGCATCTTAAATAATTTCTGTTGAAGGAGGGGGAGGGACGAGGGGAAGCAAATTAGTTCCCATGGTGACAAAACATTTACCTTTAACAAATGATGATTCTCAAGAATTCTGGACTTACCAGTTTATTCATCTGAAAAATGTTTTTGACTTCTCCCGTGGGTCATACTGGTTATAGTCTAAAGAACTAACGGTGAACTGAATCCCAGAACCTGTCCTTGTGGAATTTATAGTCTTGTGATGGAGGAGACATTTGTCAATAACAACATAATCCTCAGCAGAATGGGTCTTCTTCTACCAACTGTTTCTCAGGAGGTGGTGTCTGTTTTCTCTCCTCATCCCCTTATCTCCCCTGGACTCCAAGCCCATATTAAGTAGAGTACAAGAAGGAGAGGCGGTTAATAAGGAGAATACAATAGTCAGAGACTTTTTTATAATAGTGCACCAATGGTGTGCTACCTGGAGCTTACCAGGTAACAGAAGTAGCTGCATAACCAAGTTATCTCAGCCATTCTATCTAGCATCACATGTCCTAGGTGGAGACCTCCAGGAACCCAGGGCCATGAAAGAAGCCTTCTCTATGTTCTGCGTGAATTCTTCCATTGAAACACCTAGGAGATAGAGAATTAGCAAAGATTATTTGTAAGAATGAAAAATGAAGATAGATTTTGGTGCTGCTAAGTTTAATGGCTCTACATTTCATGACATACACCTTTGACTAAAAATAAGACAATGTCTATGAGGGTAAGGTGATCTGTGAGTGACCAGACAGCTTTGAAGAAAGGACCCAAGCCAGCATTAGAAATAGCACTGCTCGCATTACTGAGGTAGCAAGAGAGTGAGAAAAGCAGACTGTAACGGCCACTGTCTTGTGCCGAAGCTTAGGAGCTTCCTGGGAGTTGGGGGACTGTGGGGAGCTCTGAGCCTAGAGGTGAGGGAGAGGGTGAGGGCCAATAGTGGGTTTGCACCTGTTCTGGACTGGCTATAGGCTTTAGAGAGAATCTGCAGGGGACACAGTTCTACATTTTCAAACACCAAGCAGTGGTTGACTAAGAGCGGTTGACTAAAATGGGTTCGGATTTCGAGATAAGAGTTAATGTAGAGGGGACAGTAGAGCAGACAGCCAGAGGAGGCGCGAACAGGCCCTGGCAGGAGTTGCGTTTATGGCGGGCTCTGCTTGCCTCTCTCAGGCTGCCCAGTCTGAAGGCTGCTGGGATGCTATGAAGTTGAATTGGACAAAGAAAGTGAAAGCCCTCACCACAGACAATTGAGCACATCTGCTAACAAAACAGAACAGAGCAGAACGGAGTGACTACTTAGGGGGAAAGCACATGTCTTCTTGGTTACAGTTAATCAAAGGGACATCGTTGGTGACCAAACCAAAGGCAGAGGGAGCTGGGCACATCGTGCTTCCGTTAGTGGGAAGAGAGCACACGTGGAGGCAGCCTCTGGCTGAGCTGATAAACCTTTCCTGCAACAGACCCCCAGTTTTATTATCATTGTGGGGAGGCTGGGCATGTAGTAGCTGGAGACATCCATGTGGGGAAACTCCCTCTTGTTGCAAAAAAAGCTAGGCATGGAGAGGGATGCTTGAAACGGAGGTGGCCCCGCCAGGGCTCAGGGCATCAGAGCCACTGCCTGGATCGTCTATAGCAATTGATGCTCTGAAGCCTCAGGTCACTTTCTCCCAGTCTGACTGCAGGTTAGGCAACGATTGTGGAAATAAAGGGAGGTTCTTGGTAAATGGAGCCATAATGTATGTTCCAAGTCACTCACAGTCTCTAATCATCGTGTGAGTGGCTTCTGATTCTTTTTCTCTTGGAAAAACCGTGAGAAGGAGATTGGTGCCGTCCACAAGTACAGACTACGGCCCCAGAGCGGAGTTCTTGTGAAGAGCCTGAGTTCGGGGAGAGGCCAACTAGATCTGAGGACCCGCTCCTACTCCTGAGGTGGTATTTGGGACCCTCCGTGAGGTCAAAGCTAACATCTCTCAGATGTTAGCCAACTGTAATACCGGCTGACAGTGCCAAAGCTCCCGACTGATGCTTGGTGGATGTAAGCAATTAGATTCAAACCCAAGGCACATGGTCAGGGACCTAAGTTAACAGTAAGTCATGTGGCGGCGGGGAGTCGGAAGGAATGTCACAGAGGAAGCCGCAAAGGGACGTGAGGGGGTCTCACTCCCTAAATGAGAATCTGTTTCAAAAGGGAAAGCCCACCAAGTTACAGGATATGAGAATTGGGGCGGTGGGGGTGGGGAGTGCATAGAGTTCTGAGGGATTGTCTCGCAGAGATTAACTATTAAGGTGAATATACTTGGGAACTATAAGCTAATGGCATTTTCTCAATTTCAGAGCCCATATGCATCCCTGGTGCTTGGGGAAATCACAGAGCACTGAATAAATAGATGGAGACAATTAATAAAGCAAACCCCATGTTAATTCTACTATGGTTGCTCTGTGTGTTCTGTGTGATGCTAATCTGTGTAAAATATGATAGGCTTGCTTAACAGTCCATATGATATGTTTTGATAAATGTTCCATAAACACCATAAAAAACAAGTATTCTATGAGTGTTATGTGTGTAGTTTTCTACATTACTACTTTAAAAATCTGTTTATTTCATTAGAATTGAAAAAAAAGATATGCTTAAATCTTACACCATAGTTATGAATTTCTCTATTTCTCCTTTCAGTTTTTTTTTCCTTTCCTTTTGGAAGGTTTACTCTTGATAATTACCTTCCAGGTATTTTCTTAGATTCTTAGGTCTGTGGTTTGGTGTCTGTATTAATTTTAGAAAATTCTCAACCACTTTTTTTTCCTTAAAATATTTATTTTGCACTATTATCCTTTTCTTCTCTCCTTAGGATTTCAATTACACATATTTAGGTCTTTTGACAGTATCTTATAGCTCTTGGACATTCTGATTTGTTTTTGTCACTCCTTTTCTCTGTGTGTCTTAGTGGGATAATTTCTATTGACCTATCTTCAATTTCACTAATTCTTTCCTCAGCTGCATCACTTCCACTGATGAGTCAGTTGAAGGCGTTCTTCATTTGTTAGTGGATTTTTGTGTCATTAGATTTCCTGTGGTTTCCATCTCTCTGCTAAAACTTAGTCACCAACCTTGCACAAAGTCCGTCTTTTAGACAAGAGACATATTACATGCAGTTATTTTTATGTTCCTTGTTTGATAGTTCCAACACTTGAATCCGATCTATGTATGGTTCTGATCTTATTTTGTCTCTTTGCAGTTTGTGGATTTTTTTTCCTGGATTTTCCATGCTTTGTATTTTTGTTGTTGTTGTTGTTGTTGAAAGTCAGATATGTTTTGTAGAACAGCAGGGCCTGAGGTAAAATTTTTTGGCCAGGTAATGGATATGTCTTTCCTTCTGCTTTCACTATGGAGTTGGAGTCTATACAGCTAGAAGTTACACTGCTCTGGGGATTTCTATTGTAACACTAGCTGGTGAATCCATGAATATGTACATTTGAAATCAGAAATTTATCACCACCTCTATTCATTATCTGACTAAAACTTCCAACCAAGATAATATGTCAGGAACAACAAATAGGAGTCATCCATACTGAAAAAGACCAAAATATTATTATTTACTTCTCCTCTGATTGTGTGCCTGTAAAATCCCAAAGTTTCTTCTCTTAATTTGTATAACTAAAATGTTAGGCGAGTAAGGTACAAAATAAAATTCCATATAAAAATCAATTAAATTTTATTCAGAAAATTTAAATGAATTAAATTGAAAAATATGTCTCCTAAAATGACAACAAAAACGTTAACTACATTTCTTAAAATAAATCTAACTAGAAGTAAAGCTGTGTGAGAATTCTGTAAGTAATATCATAAAATTTATTGATAACATTTTCAAAGTCCCAATTATATGAAGATATGTTCATGCACTGGAAGATTTCATGTAGTTAAAATACCAAACTCTCTAAACTCATTAGATATTTCACACTGTCTCCATTAAAATAACAACAGTTGTGGTGTGTGTGTGTGTGTTCAGAAGCTTAATGCAACACTTGCATGGAATTTCAAAAGGTCATGAAGAGGCAATATGCTTTTGAAGGACAAAGAGCGGGTTTCTTCTAAAGCATCGAGACATATATTAAAGCTATAATAATCATAAAACAATAACATTGGTGCAGGCATAGACAAATAGAGCGATGCAACAGAATAGAGTTCAGAAACAAACATGCAAATGTGGCCCCTTGATTTATGACAGAGATTACACCTCAATTCATGTAGGAAGAATATTCTTTCTAAAAATATGTATAGAATAATTAAAATGCATAAAAATTAACCTTTATATTCTAGAACACACACACATTATTTCAAGATAAATGAAAGTCCTACTGCAAGTGAAAAGAAAACTGAAACGCTATATGAGGGAGTGAATTCATTGGTTCTGGGGAAGTAAGGATATCTTAACTAAGTCAACGGAAGGAAAACACTGATAAATTCATCTGCAGTAAAAAAGAAACTTCCAATTATCCAAACACGCCATTCACAGTATGAGAAGATAAACCGCAGAATTAGAGAAGACATTTCCAACGTATGTGACTAACAAAGTGATATCCCCGGAAAACATAAAGTCCTGCACAGGAATTAGAGACGGAGGAAAGGGGGAAAATACTTGTGAAAAATATTTCTTCACAAAAGAAAAATATTCATTGATTAATAAGTACATAAAAGAGAGTTTCACCTAGGAGTCATCATGAACGTTCAAATTAGAACCAAAATATGGGCCAGACGAGCCTATCAATAACAAACAAACAAACAAACAGAAACAGATCATGGCCAAGAAGAGCAGACTTGGGCTTCCCAAGGGGGGGAAGGGAGGGCGTGGGTGGATGGGCACTGGGGGTTTGGATGCAAACTCTTACATTTAGAAAGGATGGGCCATGGGATCCTGTACAGCCCAGGGAAACGTGAGTGGTGGGGTCACTCTCTCGCGCAGCAGAGCGTGATGAGACATTGCAGGTCAGCTACCTTTAACAGCAATCATAAAGATGATCGGAATGAAGAGAGCCAAAATATATCTTTATGTACCCTAACAAACTTAGGAATCCAATAATCACGCATTGGGTGAGGAGATGGAGAAGTGGGCCTTGTATATACCGCTCGTGTGAGTCTCCACAGGTGTCAGAGTAGTGGGTACATGGCACTCCCTCTTTTCTCCCAGTCTGTCTCTATCTACCTATCCTCTCTGGATAGACAGATAAATAGATGGGTACATATGTAGATGGATGATAGATAGATACATAGACAGATGATGGATAGATGATGGATAGATAGAGATGGATGATAGATGGATAGATAGATAGATGGATAGAGATAGATAGATAGATATGTAGATAGATGATGGATAGATAGAGATAGATAGAAAGATAGATACATAGATAGATGATGGGTAGATGATGGATAGATAGAGATGGATGATAGATGGATAGATGATAGATGGATAGATAGATAGATGGATAGAGATAGATAGATAGATAGATAGATAGATAGATAGATAGATAGATGATGGATAGATAGAGATAGATGGATAGATAAAGATAGATGATAGATGGATAGATAGACAGATAGATTAAAGAGAGAGAGAGAGATGCCCTGTGATGGAGCCATCTTGGTCCTGGCTACAAACCCTAGAGAACCCATTATTGTACCCCAGACATGTATAGAATGTGCACAGAGGCATTCTGTAAACCAGTCAAATGCTGGAAACAATCCAAACGTCAATTAGGAAAATGAAAAATAAGTTATACCTATACACAAAAACATGGACGATTCTTCAAACATAACATTGAGCAAGAGGAAATTACAGAAACAAAACAACAGTCCCCCATACCGCTCAGCGAGTATCCTGAGTGCACGGGGCTCAGAACCAGAACCCTTAGATGAGCTTCGCGATTCTGCTCCTCTCCAGGCATCTTCGGGCAAGACACTCAAACTCCCTGTCTTTGTTTGTAAAAGGAGGCGAACGATTGAAGCCCCCTTGTAGGTTTGTTGTGAGGGTCACTTGGTTAACACATTAAAGCACGTGTAACAAGTCCGGGGTGACTTTTAGCTAGAGATGATGACACTGATTTTGGCTCAGGGATTAAAAAAGAGAGAGAAAAAGCATATAAAGAAAACTGAAGAAACTTACAGAAGTTGGAATGATATTCATCAGTAATAGAGGTGGCGCAGGGCTTCAGGGATTTGTTTACAAACAAAATACTCACTGTATTTCACTCCCTTTTCTGTATGTATACCATACTCGACACGCTTGTTGAAAAACAGAATACATGGGAGGGATAATGCACCCAAAGGAAATGTGGAAACCTGGAAAGTGATGTTTAGGGATGCGTCTCACAGGCAGCAGCAAAGTCTGCAGTGGATGGAAGCATGACGCTAAGAGAGGAAACGGACAGGAAACGAAGCATGCCCATCCTGAAAAGGCAGGTCTCAGAGAACAGTGGAGGGCGAGATAGCTGAGGAATTCATGACAACGATTTCCTAAAATAAAAACCAAACCAAACCCAAGATGAAGGACCTCAGCTTGAAAGACCCTGAGATGTGTGATGAAGGAAGCACACACACACACCCCTAGACACAACGTTTAAAAATAAGACAAGTCTAAAAAGCTTCTGGGGAAGAAGAGATCAAACACAAACCCCACAATTCAGGCAGACGTTCGATTTCTAAGTGACACAGCAAAGTCATTAGCAACTCTCCAGAAAAATGTCAAGGTGCAATCCTGCGAAGTCTTACATTCTGACGCAGCAACTGATGCTCCAGGCCCTGCTCACCCCGCCTCCCAGGAACGACTGAAGTGGTATCTATCCGTATGCCCAGCCCATCCCCCAACTCTGCCGCCACCCCTTTGACTTCCCGAATGACTCTTGTCTTGGAGCCAAGGGCCCCCTGCGAGCCACCAGCTCTCCAGGGCACGGTCCTCACTCTCGCCCTCACCTCAGCTTCACCCCAGTCCTGTCACCTTTCTGCCCCTACCTGGCCCCCGCCCCAGTGCTTGGGCAAAGTGGCTTCTGCAAACCGACCTAGACAAGACTGAGGGTTGGGACTCCTGATGGTCTTAGAGACAGGCTGGGGCTGAAGTAAGGAAATTGCAGGAAGAAGACAGACCCCTGGAACTTGGCAAATTCTCTTGGTTAATGACCCATTTCATGACTTGGTCATTGAGTGAATTGATTTTCCATTGATTGGCTTTTGTCGAATTGGTGACTCAGCAATGGAAAATTGACTTTTGGATGATGTCTCCCAGGCTACTATGGGTGATTCACGGCTGGGGGAGCTCTGATGGGGGCCCATGGTCTCAGGGGCTGTCACCCTCTCTGGAAAGTGCAAGGAAGAAAAAGCCCAGAGCTGGGCAGCCTTCCGGCAGAGAGACGTCTGCTCCCAGGCAACTGCTGGGAGGGTCCCCTAGAGCAGAGATGAGCAGGGGCTGAACAGGAGACGAAAAGTGGGGACAGCTCGTGGTACCCAGGCCCCAGGCGAGGGCAGGACATCCAGGCCGGCGAGCGGACAGAGCACGTGGGGTGACGGGGCCAAGGGCAGAGAGGAGCAAGGGGTGCCAGGGGTTTCACTCCCCCCAGAGCCAGGGGACCCTGGACGCTTTCACGGTTTCCCTTTTAGTGGGGGCCCTGGGCACCAGGCACAGAAGCCCGGGGGCAACGCACAGAGGACCACCTCAGGAAGCAATGACCCTCCCTGCTTCTGAATGAGAGCCGTCAGCGACTTTGACGGGCGGGGAGGCAGGAAAGATGCCGGAACGTGAAGAGACTGACAGACGTTTGGGAGAAAAACCCCGCGCGTCCAGGAGCTGAAGTGGCTGGAGGAAGCAGAACCATGAGGAGGACGCACAGAATCCACATGGCCAAGGTTGCGGCAATAACGAGACCGCCTGCGTTCCCGGGCGTTGGCAACGTGCCAGGCACTGTGCCAGAAGCTTCATGTCCATGGGTCACCCCTTCACCTTGAACATGGACTGGCTGGGAGGCCCTCCCATGGGCCCTACTTTAGAGATGAGGAAACCGAGGTTTCGGGGCCACCGTCCGTGAGAAATAGAATGTGAGCCACGTAGTTACTTTACAACTATCCAGCAGCCACACTCTCAGACGTAAAACACAAGGGGGAAATGTATTTTTGTGATGTATTTTATTTATTTAACCCAGTACATAAATATCACTTCCATGCTTAATCGCTATGAAATCATTAAGACGTAGCTTCATGCATTTCCCTAGGACATCTTCCAAGCGAGGTGTTCATTTTACACACAGGGCAAATCGCAATTTGGATGCCAGCCTTTTATCAGAAATAGTGGGTCTGCATTTAGATTTCATAAAATCGACAGCTGAAAAAGTTGATTCACGGTTCCCATTGTGGCTCAGGGGTGACGAACTCGACTGGAATCCATGAGGACACAGGTTCGATCCCTGGCCTCACTCAGGGGGTTGAGCATCCGCGTTGCCATGAGCTGTGGTGTAGGTCACAGATGGGGATCGGATCCCCCGTTCCTGTGGCTGAAGTGTAGGCCGGCAGCTACAGCTCTGATTCAACCCCTAGCCTAGGAACCTCCATGTGCTGTGGGTGCAACCCTAAAAAAAAGGCAAAAAAAAAGAAAGATAGAAAAAGTTGATGCACATTCTCAAGTTGTCCTGAACACACTAGACTTTTCCAACAACTGAATAGCATTGCAGCTTTCGAACTTGAATGGATTAGGCTAAATACAGCTGAGGATCCAATTCCTGGGCAGGCAGTACCTGCCCATTTAAAACACTCCACAGTCACACATGGGAGGGGCTTCCCTACCAGACACAAGGGCCAGCAGACATTTTCCTGAGTCTTTTCATCATAAATTGCAGGGCTGGGCCCTTACAATCCTGCCCGAGGCCCAGGCTGCGCTGTGTCCCTCAGTGACACGCCCCACCTCAGCAGGGATCCCAGATCCGGCAGCTCTTCCTCCGCCCCAGGTCGTCTGTGCGAGCTCCCTCCTTGCCCTGAACCCCTTCGTCTACTCACATCTGAACGGTCTCTCTTGCTCTTTCTGCCGCTTCAGCTGAAATGGCACTGTGCTCGGAGCGTGTCCGGTCCACCCAAAAACTACAGTGGGTTCTCGCTGCGGTGACTCCGGCGGCTCCATGGAGGCCTGGGCTCCTCCAGTCGTGTCATTCCAAATCCAGGTTTTAACCGTATTTGGAGCTTTCTCCCCCACAAGAGTGTAAGCGTGTAAGGGGGCAGAGATTCCATGCTCAGAAGAGGACAGCTGCACTGAGATGTGTGAGTTTTCTGAGAGAGAGGATACAGCATCTCTCAGACACCACACACGATGAAGAGACCAAGGGCCATGGGGGCGCGTTCAGAGGGGCACTGGGCTGGACGCAAACATCCAGGGCTTCGGCCATGTGGTGGGGGCAGTGGACACCCTGGACACCGTTACCCAGGAGAGCTGCACAGGGTCAGCCTTGTGGCTTTTGCAATGAGAAGAGAAAAAATTAAAGGTTAAACAGCTCGAACAAGAAAACTTACCCTGCTTTATTAATGGGTCAATACAGCCTCAAAAACATCAACTTCAGGGATGGAAGTGGGGCTTAGTGTCTGCACTCGCTGAAACTGCTCTCTGGGATTCAGACCAGCCAGCAGTGGCGTCCAGGGTGTGGCCTGTCCCCTACCACTGTGCACAGGTGCCCAGACAGCCTAGCTGGGCACCAGCAAGGCAGCACCGCTCAGCTTCAAACCCCACCTGGTGTCTGGAAGGACCCGCCTCTTCTTCGTGACTCTGTGATGATGGGTCTGTGGCCCTCGGCCCCTTTCGGTGGGCGCACGGGGACACGGGTCCTTCTGTCCTCCCTGGTCCTTCCATTTCGGCCCTGGCGACAAGGACAAATCCTGTTCTGGGGAGGTGTGCAGACCAGACCCTCGAGACCGGCTACTCTGTGTCACAACACGCCCACCTTGCCTCGTGTCCTTTGTTCCAGAACGAGTGCTGGAGTTCCCTCTTTCCTCAGGGCCACTGGCACTCCCACTGGAACTACAGCCCTGCTGTCGGCTTCACGCCGTCCCTCTGCTGGGTTTCTGCGCCCACTTCCCCAGGCCCACCTGCCGGCCGTGGCTCCCGAGCCCCTCCCGCCGGCCTTCAGCAGGGCACGTTCTCACGGTAACTTCCTGCCCAACTTCCCAAGGCTGAAAATATTAATCCACATGAAAGCCCCTTAAGATTCCTCTAAAAACATGGGAAAATAATCATTTCAACCAAATTCAGTCTATTTTCATATTTCAGAAGGGCCTGCCTGGGCAGGAATACACAGGGCAGGGCTTCGTTTGCTCTGTTGCACTGACAGCCGGCACCAGGAACCTCACCTGGCAAGTGGCGGGGCACTCTCGGCGTCCTGCAGCCAAAGACACAGGGCTACTGGGCTTCCGAGCCGAATCAGAAATTCAGATTCAGAATCAGTCTGAACGGTGCCCATATGTCCCGATTGACGGGAACAGACCTGACTTCAAATATCCTGTCCCGTTTTCAGAGCATGTGTCAGACCATATGTCCACATTTATGTTGAATAAAACGTGGTATATTCATTTCTTTATTGAGAAAGGAGACCCACATCTTGGGAATCGCTGCTCACTCTAAACCTGCCTCTGCCTCCAAGGACCGCTGACAGCACAGGGAACTCTCCCCAGCGTCCTGTGATCACCTGTGTGGGAAAGGGACCTGCTGACAGCACAGGGAACTCTCCCCAATGTCCTGTGATCACCCACGTGGGAAAAAAAATCTGAAAGAGAATAGGCGTGTGCACATGTACAACTGAATCTACTTTATTTTACAGCAGAAAGTATCACAACATTGTAAACTGACTCTACTTCAATAAAACTTAAAAAAAAAAAGATCAGATGCAAACGCTCAGGGTTCCCTGGGATGGCTCTAAAAGCAGTGCCTGCGAGAACCGGAGACAGAGCCGGCTGAGGCTCAATGCAGCCCCCAAGCCAGCCTGGGCACTGGCCTTCCCAGGACCCAGACCCGAACCAGACTCATCTCTGTCTCCGTTTCACGATTTGTATGCTACATGACCCACGGAATCAATCCTGAAATGCTGCTCAGTTTATAGCAAAGCAGACAGAGTCAACCTCTTCAGAAGCTGCAGCGTCTGAGTATCTCCTGCAAAGGGGCACAGCCCTCTACCTTGTCTCGTCTTCTGGGTTGACCTATACACACCTGAACCACATGCCTGAACAGTGAGAGAACCAAAGGACAGGGAATAATTAACGGGTTCTTGTTCCAGTGCATCACCTTTCTCTTACTTTGTGCTGCGCTCTCTTCCACGAGGAGTTACTCCCATACCAGGCAGGAGCCATTCTTTAAAACAGCTGCAAATGACATAGCCTAACCGTGTATGGTACCGTTCCAGAAATGTTCCTCTGAATCATGAAGGTCAAAATTTAACACCGTGAGGCAGTTATGCCACTTAACAAAGGTCCCAAAATACCACTGGGACACACGGACCACCTGGAAGACATGGATTCATATAAAAACAAACACACCCCCTCGTTATTAGGCTCTTGTGCAGTTGCTTCAAAACGAGATTGATCACCACGTTCAAATGATGTTATAACGTAAGTTTATATCTATATTTATTGAACATCTTCTTATTAAAAGAAAGTTGAAAATCTGATAGAGATAATCTAATTATAATATCTAATTACAGATTGAAATAAATCACGAAAACCAGCTTAATGAGTCTTAAATACTAATTAACATTCAGACAAGAAGCTGGGATTTTGACACTCCAGTCATGTAGTGAAAATACAGGAGCACCTAAGCATGCAGGATGTTTTGTCATCTTGAATTTGAAATTCCTCACACCTTCCGCATTGTTCAAACGAGAACTGTGCTCTTGGAAGCTTTTGTTAATCACCGTCTAGAGCCATCACTAAACTGCTCTTCATGCGACTCACTGCCTGAAAACTCTTAAAGAGAGAGACTCGTGCTAAAACCCACTGGGTGGGGACCCAAAGGTGATCTGAAAAGTGTGTTTCCGTGGGGAGGGCAGACAGGAGTGGCTGCCGAAAGGAGGGGACCTGGGTGCAGGTGTGGAGCAGCCGCGCAGGTAGAGAGGGAGCCGGAGCACGGAGCTCCTGGTGACCTGAGGCGGCCTGGAGCTGGACCATGGCTGCGGACCGCCTCGCTCCGGCCCAGCTCTTCCCTGGGTGCGTCGGGGTCAGGGGAGTTGGCATTTCTCCATCACATAGAATGGGGCCCGGCCTTGACACGTGTCTGGCCGGCATTGCGTTTTTCTCCTCCGAGGAGCCCGGGTGGCGCCCCAGCCACCGAGGCACCTCCAGCGCTTTTCTTCTCAGCCCCCTGCGGCAGGGCCTGTAGCGCAGGTTGGCCCGCGGGGACCTGCCGTTGCGCTCGGGAAACGCTGCCCGATTCTGCGACGGTCAAGAGAGTGGACGTGTGTTGGCGTAGGCCTGGATCCCTTCGCGGTGCAGCGGCGATGATCACAGAATTGTAAAGCAGCTCTACTTCCACGAAACCTACAAAGGAAAAATTTAAGCTGTTTCAGCAAATCAGACGCCCAGCTTGACGAGGGCTGCGCGTGGGGTGGCAGGAGGAGGGGTGAGACAGGGCAGCGAGCTCCTCAGAGACACGTCGCAGCTTCCGCGAAAGGGAGTGGCAGGGACGTCGGGCTTCAGGAAGACAGAATAGCGCTGGTGTCAGATCCCCAGACGGACACCAGTGCCGTCAAAGGGTGAACCCAATGACACTGACCCTCAAGGGCAGAGGCACTTGATGGGGCAGGAGCTCGTCAAAAACTTTGAAGGACCTTTGACTCAAACTTCTTTCTCACTGGGTTTAGGGCGTGCCTGGCATCGACCGCGAGGCCCTCTCCTCCCTGCTCACACTGCTCTCCAGGCAGCAGGCAGGGTGTCCGAGTCTCCGCCACCTGCTTCCAGTCCAGGCTCACGGCCACATGGCTGACCCAGAAGAGCTTTTGGGATCCTATGACACACAGGACCCAGACTTTCCTCTCCAGTAACACACGCCCCTCTAGCCTGGATATGATTTATTTCTAAAATGCAATGTAAGTAAATGGGTGGGAGAGAGGTTTCAAGAAGTTGTATTTTGCTCCCAGACTATCAACTGGATGAGCAAATCCAGTGGCAAGTGGGCAGACAGGGACAGGAAGCTGAGCCTGTCGGACTGTGAGTTCCCAGACAAGGCATTTCAGGCCTCTGAGACTGAACTGCACTTCCTTTAAAGTGGAGACGAGACAGGCACTGCTTTCTTTCTGATTCTGCTGTTCTCAGAGCTCTTCCTCATTATTAAACAATGCTCATCCCAACCTCCTGATTTACCCCTCTGCCCAAAGATGCTCCTTTGGTAACCATAAGTTTGGTTTCATAATCGCTGAGTCTGTTTCTATTTCGTGGATCAGTTATTTTGTTTCATTTTTTATCAGGTTCCACGTATTAGCGATCTCATACAATTAACATACACGAGCCACTATACATACAATAGAAAATAACAAGGACCTACTGTACAGCACAGGGAAAGATACACAATACTCCGTAATAACCATGTCGCAAAAGAACCCGAAAAGGAATCTTGGATGTGTTTATATGTATAACTGATGCGCTTTACTGTGCACTGAGACTAACACAACTTTGTAAATTAATAAAAAAAACTTTTCATAGTTCAAGTTATCCAAGATTGGAACAAAATAAGAGCACAAATGGCTCCTGGCTGTCTCTCCCACCTTTCATAGACTTTACCCTCCCCAAGGTCAGGGCTGAAGCAAGGGGCGGAGACCCTGGGGAGCCGGCAGCCTTCCTCACCGCTGAAGTGCCGGCATTTCCTTCCTGGGTTCCTCGCTTTTCTTTCTAGGTCCTTGGTCTCACAGGATACTTCTTTTTTCTTCTGCTCCCCACCCCTCTTTCCAGTTACCTGCTGATATTCTCAAGATCTATTCTGGATTTCCCCATGGTTTATACACATCTTGGGTAACTGCATCTTTACCTACAGCTTCACTCAGCACTACAGGCTAGAGATCCTAAATATTATGTCAAGGTTGCTGTACTAAATTTTAGGTACCCTTCTTGGCTGCCCACAAGATACTTCCATCTGGGTATATACAATATGCATTAAGACAAGCAGATTAAAATGCTGATCATAATTTTCCTGCCCCCATCTCCTGTACTCACGTAGAAACATCACTGTCTAACTTGTTATTAAAATAAAAATCCCAGGAGTATGTCCTAGAATTGTGCCCCTCTCCTTTCTATGCTCTATTTTCTAATCGCTTGCTCGTCAGCTGTGTTCTTTAACTGCGTGTGAAATACCTTCCTTTCTTTCTGTGCTCTCACTGTGACTTTCTCTTGGACCCTATCGTTTCTCACCTCGACTCCGGTAATACCTTACAAAATGATCTCCTGTCTCTGGTCTGTCTCCTTTCCAATTCATCCTTCACACAGCTTCAGAGTGACCTTTTAAAATGTGTATTTGATCATGTCACTTCAAATCCCTCAACCTTTCCCAGCTGCCTCCCGAGGAAGTGCAGACCCCTCAGGAAAGTGCTTTGTGGTCTGGGTGGGCTGCCTGCCTCTGGAAGAGTAAACATCGTCACTCCAGCAAGGCTCGGGACCTGATGCCCCTCAGACGCCGTCTTCTGCACGCACACGAGCCTGGTCTCCCCTTGAGTCCTGCCTCCAGCCCCCATAGCACCGTGTGTCCTGTATCAGGACGCCTAGGCCACCACTGCTCGTTTCCTCCCTTCTCTCCCCGACTCAACTGGAAGGTCCTTAAGAGTTGGGGTTGTCAGCACAGGTCAAATTCATGGCCAGGAGAGGGCTTGCCTTGAGGCACTCAGTAAATACTTACTGAATAAAATAATAAAAATAAAGGATAAAATGTATTCATTCAAAAGGACTTATCAAGCATCTACTATGTATCAGACACTGTTCTAGGTACTCTGATGTACCACTGATGGAAACAAAAATGCCTGTCCTCACAGAGGTTATATTCTGCCTGCAGAGAGGATGATAAAAACAAGGTAGAATAAACAAGTAAATTACACAGTATGCTTGAAAGTAATAGCTGCTATAGGAGGAAAAGAAAACAGAGGAGTTCCCCTTGCGGCTTACTGGTTAATGAGCCCAACTATTATCCATGAGGATGTGGGTTAAATCCCTGGCCTCGCTCAGTGGGTTAAGGATCCGGCATTGCCGTGAGCTGTGGTGTAGGTTGCAGACATGGCTCGGATCTGGCATTGCTGTGGCTGTGGTGAGGCCAGTGGCTACAGCTCTGATTAGACCCCTAGCCTGGGAACTTCCATATGCCACAGGTGTGGCCCTAAAAAGCAAAAAAGAAAAGAAAAAAGAAAACAGAAAATGCCCAGCAGGGTTAAAAGAGAATTTAGAGTGGTTAATAACAGTGATTAGGGTGAGCCTTATTTTTAAAATGCTGTTTGAGGGAGTACCTGCTATGGTGCAGTGGATTAGGAATCCAACTGCCGTGGCTTGGGCTGCTATGGAGGTGTGATTCCCATCCCTGGCTCAGAGCAGTGGGTTAAGGATCCCTCGACACTGTAGCAGTGGTGTCGATCACAGCTGCAGATCGGATTCAGTCCCTGGCCCGGGAACGTGCATATACCGTGGGTGTGGCCATTAAAAAAAAAAATCTGAGCAAAGACTGAAGAATATCAGTTGATATTGATGACAATGAGTCGAAACAGACTTGCAAAGGCTGAAATTGTTGGTCACAGAGAGCAGAGACCAGGGTGGACAGCTGCTTAAAAACCAGTGAAAGACACTCCAAGAAAGCGTCAAAACCAAATCAATATGTCTCTGCTGTAGAGTGCACCAGCCCATCACTGAGAAGATTCCAGAGCTTACGAGAAAAACAGGAACAATACGTGGAGTAAACAGAGATGGGAAAAGAGTTCATTTAATTCATAAGCCATTCAAAATGCAGATTAAAAGGAAGAATCAATTTTGAACTGGAAACAGACAACTTAAAATACACATAATACCCAGTGCTGGCAAACTCCACAAAGAAACAAATTATGGCAGGTTTAGCAGATACAATTCTCTTAAGCAATTAGAACTCATGCTGTAAAAATAACTAATGTGGTAAGAAAGTGTGTACAATGCTAAATGACTAAGGAAGACTGCTCAGGAGTATTTGCAGCAAGTTCCAATTTTATGTTAAATTGTGCATATGTGCTTTATAAAACTTGGACAAAATAAACACAGAGGAGTGGGAAGAGGGTAATTTTTATATTCTTTGTTATAATTTTATATTTTTTTCAAATTTTAAAATAGTATAATTTTAATATCAAGGGAGAAAACAATGCTATTAAAGACAGAGAGAAAGCTCTGAAACAGAATCTAGCATATTAAAAAGCATACAGTTTTTTTTTCTTTTTAGGGCCACACCTGCAGCATATGGAAGTTCCAGGGCTAGTGGTCGAATTGGACCTACATCGCCAGCCTACACCACAGCCTCAGCAACGCAGGATCCCACCTGTGTCTGTGACCAACAGCACAGCTCATGGCAATGCTAGAGCCTTAACCCAATGAGTGAGGCCAGGGATTGAACCTACTTCCTCATGGATACTAGTTGGGCTTGTTATTGCTAAGCCACAATGGGAACTTCAAAAACATATAAATTTAAGAGAATCCTCACATATCATTGGGAAAAGCAAAGCATTCTTCAACAATATTGCTGCTAGCAGAGTGGATAGTGATTTGAAATAAAGCCAATAAACTAACAAATAAGATACACCATGAACTAAAACACATTCCAGCCATCTTAAAATTTATATTTAAAAATTACACTTTAGATGAGTCTCCTGGTTAATGATGGCAGATTTGCCACATGTATTTACATATCCTTCTTCCTAAAATAGTGGGAATTTGGAAAAAATAATCTTGAAATCCATAGACACCAAAAGGACAAAGGAAAAATGGAAAAATATGGATGGAGAATCATTTATTTAGCAGGAAGGAGGAAGCTACAACTAAAAGGTCTGTATAGCATTATATCAAAGGAAGCAAGCTAATTGGCTGAGCAAGTCCCCTGGGGCCTCGGGATGGTTGCTGATCAGTAGCACAGAAGGAGGAGGTGAGGAGGAAAGTTGCAAACAGGTGTGTTGGCCGAGTATCTGCTGGGGGGCAGCTGCATCCCCAGTTATACTCCCAGCCTGCTCTCCTCGGGGTAAGGCTAACCAGCCTCCCCGTGATCCTGTTCGCATCTCTAGAGAATGGAACATAGATTTACTTTACAGTAGAAGGAAGGAGACTGAGGACCAGATAAATATTACATTAAAGACACACCCAAGACACTGGCCATTCAGCTCCTAGAATATTCTCCCCAGGCACTTACACCTATGAAGGAGGCGGGTGGATTATTCCCTGGAGCAACTAAATAGAGCGAATTCCATCCAGGTGCCTTCCAGATCCTAAAATGAAAGGCTGTGCCCAGCACACCCCAGCCCGAACGCTCTATGTGGATGTTACATGGCCAACAAGTTTTACCCATGCGTCCGAACTTCTCATCAGCTTCCAAGAACAAACTTCGCAAATATAAAGTCACACCTCTTAACATTTGCAAACAGTTTTCAATAAGAAAGGAAAAAAATGCAAGTGAAACAAGATAAATGAGCATGGTGGAAATAAAGAAAAATTTTTAAATTGTACAGTGATAAGGAAATGCATTGCATGTATAAAATAAGACACTATCCTGTGGCACGTGAAGAGAGGATAAGAAAACATCGTTAAAACGAGGAACATAAAAGTCAAATTAAGTAAATAATTCCATGCGTATGCCCAGCAATGGGAAACACAGAAAAGGATTTAGGGAAGAACTCCGCAGAAGAGTTCCGTCCTGGCTCGGTGGTGAACCATTCTGACCTGCATCCACGAGGTTGCAGGTTCGATCCCTGGCCTCGCTCAGTGGGTTAAGGATCCAGCGTTGCTGTGAGCTGTGGTGTAGGTTGCAGATGCGGTTCGGATCCTGTGTTGCTGTGGCTGTGGTGTAGGCCGGCATCTACAGCTCCAATTAGACCCCCAGCCTGGGAACCTCCATACGCCACAGGTACAGCCCTAAGAAGAGCAAATAAAAATAAAATAAAAAGATTCTTTTTAAAAAGACCACCACAAAAAGAGAGATGAAACAAATTCAATTCCATGGAAGAAATCAAGAATTAAAAGGACATTCCCCTCGCTAAGGAAGTCTTCCACACTGGTTCATAGCAAAGACTTAACTTCGTGATTTGAAGGGGGAAAAATATTACCATACAGAATTTTGTACCTAGCCAAGTTATCAAGGGACTGAAATATATGGAATAAGAGAATTTTCAAAAACAGAAGGATTTAGGAAATTTGATGATTGTGTTCTTTGGAAGATAACGGAGGATATATTTCCGTAAAAGGTGAGAGTACATCAGGAAAAAGTCAAGCATAGGAGGCAGGGACACAAAGGGAACAGGAGCAAGGGGAGCCAGACTCTGCGTGTCAGCGACGAGGCAGGTCCAGAGAAAACCAGCACCAGTAGGGAAAAGAGGACAGAGAGTTGTGGGATGGAGGAGCTCAGGAAAGGCGGGGCAGACTACAGCTGGCGGTGCCTATCTGCAGACACAGAACCCACGATGCCATTTTCTCTTTCTTTTTAATGACCACACCCAAGGCATGTGGAAATTCCTGGGCCAGGGATTGAACCCCCACACCACAGCTGCTGCAACACCAGATCCTTTAACTCACTGTGCCAGGCTGGGGATCAAACCTGCACCTCCATAGAGACCCAGGCCACTGCAGTTGGATTCTTAACCCGCTGCACCCCAGCAGGAACTCTTACTGTGCCATTTTCTATAAGGCAGCTGAGCATCCACAGATGTGGGTGTGATGGGGGTCCTGGAACCAATCCCCCATGAGGAAGGAGAGGTGACTGTATTTGCTGTAATAGATCATTTGGCAGAAGGTATTACAAGATGGTACAACTGCTGGGTCCCTGAGAGAAAACCTTGGGGAAAATGTGCAGAAGAAATAGCGTAAGCATAGGTTTCTACTGGCATTGCCATAAAATATTTATATGTTTGAGTATTGTGGTTTGAACTGCGTCGCATTAAAACCCTAACCCTGGTGCATGTGAATGTGGACTTATCTGGAAATAGTCTTTTTGGAGCTGCAGTTAAGATGAAGTCAGCAGGGGGACCTGCATCCAGTATGACTGGTATCTCTACCACAAGAGAAACAGGCAGAGAGAACACCCGTGAGACTGGAGTTAAGGCAGCTGCAAAGAAAGGACTTCTAGAGGCTGTCAGCAAACTACCCAAACCCAGGAAGAGGCGAAGGGATCTCTACAGGTTTCAGAGGCACCGTGAGCCCCTGGCACTTTCATTCGGGAGTTCTGGCCCCAGAATTATGATCCAATACATTCCTGTTGTTTTAAACCACTAGCATGTGGTAATTCTTTACAGCAGCTCTGAGAGACAAGAGGATATAATGTAATCAGTACATCACGTACCCAATGACACCACTATACACTGCAATCGATATTTGCAAATTTAATAAAATTATTATACAACCGTGCTGACAGAGAGACTCAGATACTGACGTAAGACCGCTTCGTCTTACCAACCATGAAACACGTTTACGGAAGATAGCCAGCCGTGGCATATTAACAAACAGCCACAGGGTCACACTAAACGTGCGTTTGTTGAGCATTCACTGTGTAATAGTCCCTGCTTTGTATGGAGATAACACCAGAATAATACAAGCAAATGTATTTTAATATCTTACAATCCGCTCTGTGCCAGGAGGTGTTCTTACCTTTTATCGTGTCACTCTAGCAACTCTGAGTTCTTTTCACTATCATCTTTTCCGTGTCTACATGAGAAACCGATGGGGTTAAAAAACTAGGTGAGTGGTAAAACGCCGGATCCCAGTCAAGCACTCTAGGGTCAGCGTCTGTGCCAGTAGCCACTAGAGTAGACGGCCTCAGACAATCAGCGAGGGTACACGGCAGTAAAGGGAAATAAATGGCCTCCGAGAGGGTGGGTGAGGATGCAGGGCAACTGGAAACTTGCATGAGCTGATGGTTGTGCAGCTGCTCTAGAAAAGGATTCACCCGTTATGAATTTTTGTAATTCATAATGCAGTTCCATCCATACACATTTAACAGAAGGGGTGGACCCTGGCCACCAAAATGCATGAGGAGTAGAATGAATGAGAGTATGCGACATATCGAAAAACAAAGACCGAAAGGGCAGATAACTAAATGAACTGCAGCTGACGTTCTTTGGAATCGCTTTGGCCAACTAGCAAAACTACCTTAAGCTGCACGCGTGACACACTCAGCAGGTCCACTTCCAACGAGATGGGTGTCTATGTTCGTCCATGAATAGAGAAGTAAGAACGGTCATAGGGGAACTATAGGCGTCATCCCCAAACTGACTTCTATCAAAGGTCCCTCCAAAATAGACTGGATACAACAACTGAGGTGTTTTCACAGAGCAGAACGCGCTTTATTCCCTGGAGTGACGGAAACAGCAACATCGGTGAACGTAACACACAGAATTTTGAAAAAAATGAGGCCACATGAAAGGAATAGATGCTTAGTGATTAATTTTGTAGCAGCTACTTGCTTTCTTTATTGATTTAGAAGTCAGGATAGTGGGAGTTCCCATGGTGGCTCAGCGGTTAGCGAAACCAACTAGCATCCACGAGGACACCAGTTCCATCCCTGGCCTCGCTCAGTGGGTTAAGGATCCAGTGTTGCCGTGAGCTGTGGTATAGGTCACAGACACAGCTTGGATTCTGTGTTGCTGTGGTGTAGGCCGGCAGCTGCCACTCCAATTTGACCCCTAGCCTGGAAACCTCTGTATGCCGCAGATGTGGCCCTAAAAAGACAGAAACACCAAAAAAAAGAAGTCAGGTAGAAAGCCTTGCTTTGACATTTAGTAACTGTGAGATCTTGGACTAGTGGTTTAATTTCTTTGTTTAGTTTTCTCATCTAAGTGAAGTTTATAATTGTGCTTTCCTCATAGGTTTGTAGGAAATATTTACAATATTTGTTAGGCTTAGAATAGGGTTGTGCCCAGTAAGAGTTAACTGTTTGTGTTGTTTCTTGCATAAGCTTTTTCAAGGGCTTCCCAGCTGACTTTCCCATTTTCCCTCCCTCAATGATTTACCTGGTTTCTGATTTATGTTCATGCCATTTTCTCACAAATGGGGTTTGGTTGGCTCCCTGATTCAGAAACCAATACCCTACTAGCTTTGGCTGATCCTTTTGAGTACTTGTCTGTATCTTCTCTTTAAATGTTGCTTTTGATCTTTTGTTATGCTTTTCCTCTGATTTCAAATTCACCATCAACCCTCCTAAAGGTGGACTTGTGTTTAGCTCTCTCAACGATTGGCTGGCTCTAGCTGTCTCAAAACCTCATCAGGACAAAGAATCACCCCCCTCTTGGTCTAGCAATCCCTCTTCTGGGTACATATCCAAAGGAAATGGAGACAGGGTCTCAAGGAGGTATTGGCACTCTGGTGTTCAATGAAGCATTATTCACAGTAGCCAAGATATGGAGCCAACTGAAGGATCCATCAGTGGATGAATGGCTGAAGAAGATGTGCTCTATAGAATTAATGATGCAGTCCTCAGCCATGAGAAGAAAGACATTCTGCCATTTATGACAACATGGATGGTCTTTGAGGGCTTTATGCTAAGCGAGATAAGCCAGCCAGAGAGAGACAAATACTGCATGGTTCCACATATATATGAAATGTTTGTTTAAAAAGCCAAGCTCATAGAGGTGGAGAGGGTAAAGGCGGTTGTCAGAGGCTTGGGGGGTGGGGAGGGGCAGGAAGAGGTCACTAAAAGGGTACAAACTTCCAGCTCGTGTAACACATGGTAATGAGAGGTGATAACCCTGTATTGTATATTGAAATCTCCCAAGAAAGGTGAATGGACATATTCTCACCAAAAAGGATATAAATGTGTGAGGTGATCGATGTACTAATTAAATTAAATGGGGGAGTCTTCTCTCCAATCTCTACAGTGTACACTTTAGATACCTTGAAATTTTCTATGTTCAATAAAGTACATAAAAAAAGAAGTCAGAACGGTGGCTGCTTTCCAGGAGAAGGGGGATCAGAGGGAAGGGAGAGCTGGGTCTGGGGTGTGACGGCTTCCGCTTTCTTTACCCTGGCAGGGCTCCACAGGGGTGTGACTCCTGGGTATCTTTCACTCAAGTGCGTGCTTAGGATTTGTGTACTTAGAGACGTGTGTGTAGCACTGAAGTTTAATACATCCTCCCTGCCACCTGCAAGAGCAGACTTTATGCAATGTGAAAAAACAGGACGTGTAAACCACAAACCTCTTGAAGTGAGGAGTCCTGGTTACAGACAGAGGCAGGGCCAATGATGTACGTCTGGGCTCGGTCACTTTCGCTTTTCATCATCCCAGGCTCATGACTTAGCCCAGCAATTTCCCCATCGGTCATGTGAGGAGGGTACCGACACCTGGCTTCTGCTCCAGACAACGTATACGCCAAGCGAGGTCATGGGGAACCCTTACTTCCCTCTTCGAAACGATCCTGTCCTTTTTTTTTGCAGTTACTCTAAAACATTCACTGCCTTGTGACGCTCTATCTTTTGTTCGATTCTAAAATTTTTTCTTCAACTATTTATTTGCTTTTTCCAACTTCTGGAGGCTAGAAATTGTCCTACCCCCATAAGTCTGTTTTGTTTCCTTCTAAAAGGAGGTTAGGGAGTTCCAATTGTGGCTCAGTGGTTAACAAACCCGACTAGCATCCATGAGGACGCGGGTTCAATCCCTGGCCTCACTCAGTGGGTAAAGGATCCAGCGTTGCCCTGAACTGTGGCGTAGGTCATAGATGCAGCTCGGATTCCATGTTGCTGTGGCTGCAGTGTAGGCCGGCAAATACAGCTCCAATTCAACCTCTAGCCTGGGAACTCCATATGCCGCAGGCACAGCCCTAAAAAGACAAAAGACAAAATATATATATATATATAAATAAATAAAATAAAAGGAGGCTAATACTGGCAGTAGTGACCTATATATACCTATGTGATACTTTTAATGGATGATATGGATATATCTGTACCTACATTATACATACACATACCTATGTGTATATATATTATAGTATAGTAATAATATATATTAAATTAATATATAAATAATATATAATATACATTACATTGTACGTATTATATATTATTAATATATAATATATAATATCTATATTGTATAATACTTATATATTATATAATACCTACATTATGTAATACTTAAGGTATTTCCACCATAAGTGTAAAGCATCCCAAAGGCATAAAAGATTATTTGCAGAAATGTCTGATATTTTTACAACAACCGAGAAGCCCCTTGCTGAGCTTCTGGTGCATTCCCGCTGATTGGATTTCCAGCTCAGCCTGTGTGGGCCTCCTCCCTGCTGCTGTTCCTGCAGCCACCCTCCTAGCTTTTCTCTCTCTGGCGCCCCCCCGCCTGGCCGCCTCCAAAGCGACCGCTGGCACCTGTTCCCTACACTAGCATCAGAAAGAGCACGGGATGGGCACATTTCTTTTTTTCTTTTTTTCGGAACCTGGCCCTGAAGCTGTTTGGTTTTGCCCTCTTGCTCTCTGTTCCATGTCCCCTGTCTGCAGGACCCTATCCCTTCAGTTCTCCTCGGGTGTTTGTACCTGGCCCCTGGCTTTGAGTATCTGGACACACGGGTCCTCCAGGGTCAGGGGCTGGCTTTCTTTACTACTCACTTGTCCACATGACAGGGATAAACATAAACCCCACCCGTGACTTTCTAAGCATTCTTATGGGACATTTAAGGAGAAGGCTTTCTTTTTTTGTTGTTGGTTTGTTTGGTTTTTTTTTAATTGTTGAGGGTGTAAATGAGGGACAGCACAGTGACCGCTTCGCAAGTGGACTATTCTCATAAGCTGCTTGTGCTAAGTGGCATGTTTGAAACACAAAGGACCCCATGGGACCTTCCCAGGACAGATGCTCCTGCCGTGTCTCCCCGCCCCCTCCTGTTTATGGAAAACCTTTAGCCTCCTAGCCCTTCCCTGAGTTCCAAAGAACACATTTAATCCAAGGAGTAAGATGGTTCATAAACAAAGGAAAACTCTTAGGTAAGACAAAGTCCGATGGATGTTTCTCTAAGGACGTGTGTCTTTGTTCTATCTGAGACTCAAAGTAGATTCATCTCTTAAACTTCCAGATAATTCTGCCCTGTCTGGATGGAGCACCTGGGGTGATAGCCTCTTGTAACCCTGAACATAGGTGAACTGAGTAGCAGGCTAGCAGCCTGAGGAAGACTGAGCAGAGGGGAGAGAGAAGCTGAATTCTCAATTGCATGGTTTCAATGTTAGGTTAACCAAAATTAAGCCATCCCACTTTTGGGCTTCTTGTTTAAGCCGATTCAAGTTGGAATTTTCATTTACTTGTTTCAGAAAAAAATTAACAAAAGAGGTGCTAAATATATATTTATGCATGAATTAGGAAGGCAACAGCAGTAACCTTATGCTATGAATTCCCCAGAGCTAACGCAGTGTATTTCTCTGCAAGTCTTCCATTTTTCAAAGAGTCAGACAGAGAAGCGAGCTGTGTGGTTGAACACAAAGCTCCAGAATGTATGTTTAGCCAGTGGTTGGACCGAGGTGTGTCCTGACATCTTGGTTCATGAACGTTCTTTTTTCTTTTAATGATTTGTATTTTTGTCCATTGTAGCTGGTGTACAGTGTTCTGTCAATTTTCCACGTTTCCTGTTTCACACGAGGAACATGCATGTATGTACGTGAGTAAAATCGGTGAGCCGATTAGCGTGTGAGCCAGAGGACACGGTCCAGAGTGGGGGCATCTTCCAGTCCCATGAGGGCCTGGAGAGAGCAGAGGCAGAGGGATATTGATCCTCTCTGCCCGACTACGGAGCGGGGACATCCAGCCTCCACCCGCGGCGCTCCTGGTCCTCAGGATTCAGACCCAGTCTGGAACCTCTGCCATCGGCTCCCTGACGCCCACCTTCGAGCAGCACCACTGGCTTCCTTCTATAAATGGAGCCTCTCCAGAGGACCCTGCCTGACGAACAGCTTATTTCCACTGTAATTTTTTCTTTGATTCGTGAATAATTTTGACAGGTGTTTTAAATTTACAAACTTATGGGAGACTTTCTTATACTTTATTTTGTAGCTTCTGATTTTATTAAGTTGTGGTCCAAGTATATAGTCAGGATGATATGAATTTTCCTGGTATCTTTTGAAACTTCCTTTGTGATCAAGTATATTTTCTTCAAAATGCAGCGTCCATGTATGCTTAACTAGAACATGTGTTCTTTCGTTGTTGGGTGAATGTCTGTTAGATCAATAGCAGACGAAGCTCATAAGTTTGCATACGTTTTTTTCTAGTTTTCTAGATGTGTCTGTTTCTGAGACGAGTATGATAAAAATATCAAACTAAGGTTTTAGGTTTTTTCCTTTATTTATGAAATTTCGGCAATTTTTCTTTTATGTTTTTCAGGTGATATTGTTAGAGACATACAAAATTAAGCTTTTTTTGACTTTTTGTGATATCTTGCAGCCATGCAAGGTCTTCAGCTTCATCTCTTGACCCGACTTTTTCTGGCCTTAACACTCCTGTTCTGTTTTCCTTGTTCACGTCTTCTTGGCATAGCTTTATCCATTTATTTTAACATTTCCCTTGTGTTTCAGGTATGTCTCTAACAAAATGTGTAAAGAAAGTATTATTTTTTTAAATGTATTCTGGGGTTCCCTGGTTAAGAGAAAACATTTAAGGAGGTCCCGTCATGGCTCAGTGGTCATTGAATCCGACTAGGAACCATGAGGTTGCGGGTTCAATCCCTGGCCTTGCTCAGTGGGTTGAGGATCCGGCGTTGCCGTGACCTGTGGTGTAGGTTGCAGACGCGGTTCAGATCCCACGTTGCTGTGGCTCTGGCATAGGCCAGCGGCTACAGCTCCGATTGGACCCGTAGCCTGGGAACCTCCATATGCCTCGGGAGGTGCCCTAGAAATGGCAAAAAAGACAAAAAAAAAAGAGAGAGAGAGAGAGAAAACATTTAAATATGTACCTCTATTACAGTTATTGATAAATTTTGACCTATTTTTGATCCACCGGTTTATTAAATATTCTCTTTCTATATTTCCTAGTTATTGCCATTAAGTATTAATCAAGTGCTTAACAGCGTCAAACTGTAGTAAACACTTCCAGCTTCCTATCAAGGAACAAAATTATTTTTGAACCATATAAACCTAATCCTGTCTACGGCTCATCCGGGGTCTCATTTATGAGTACTTTCAGGGAATGTTTTTTTTTTAATTTTTTCAGGGGGTATCTTTAGATCGTTCACCACTGACGTCTCTGTCGGAATCATTCGTTACGTAGCGATTTCTTTGTTCATCACTGTCCTGGGCCCCACCCTTCCTCACGGGTTCAAAATCTCCTTCTCAGCAAAGGGTATCCTTAAGACGTTTTCTGCCGGTATTTATGTGGAAAAAGTCTTCAAAGCATCAGCACTTCTGAAAGATAGGATTTTAAGTAGACTGTTGGTTTCCGCCAGTATTTTGAAGGTAATCTTCCGCTGACCTCGGGAATGTGTGGTTTCGGGACGAGGTCCATCAGAAGGCTGTTGCATAACCTCACTGAAAGATAGGCGCCTATCTTCATTGTCCATGAGTGAAAGAGAGTAAGTAAGAAGAGCTGGGAAATCCCTTTATTGAGTGGAATGGTTCAGTTTAGGTTCAATCCTGGTTACCTGCGATGTGTCCCCTCTAAGTGCTGTCAGCTGAAGGGCAACCCTGTTGCACCTGCAGCCCTGCCTCCCCTTCGGGGTGGAGCTTGAGGTGCTCACAGGTTCCGAGTGGGATGTGGGCAGCTTTGCCAGGCCAGGCATTCCTGAGCCCTTCCCACAGGCACCCCCCTTGACCTTCAGAGGGGCCAAGCCCAAGACAACATCAGGCCCCCAGGATTCTGCATGGGAGCGCCTGGGGCCCTGGCACACGGGCTAAGGATTCTAGGTGGGTGAGTGGAAATCTTGAATTCCGTGTTCCTCGGAGGGATTGTCCTGCGGGGTTGTCCCGCTCCGTCCTGTGAAGGACAAGAGCTCCCTCCTTCCTAAAGAAAACTCGGAGACCACTTCCTGGCAAAACCGCCCCATCCCTCTGACATCGCATCACAAGCAGGGTTACGTCAAGGTTGTAGGAACTGGCTCAGATGGGGGGTTTTAAGGCTCTGTCAAGATTCCCCTGGATCCCGTCAGGATGTGTAGGACTGGATTCCGATCAAGAGACCCTGGGAAAAGCTTGCACCAGGAAGGGCTTCTTCGGCAGCAGTTTCAAGACACCAGGTTCGGCATCTGGGTGTGAAACCACGACTAGGGTGTTGCCTGGAGGCATGGACAAACCAGTGGTCCACAGGAAGTGAGCCGAAATGCCAGAATTGCATGGCAGACCGTGGAGGATGGATTGAGAGACTCACGGACGTAGATGCGTGACCGTGAACATCTCTGGGGGGCCAGAGCACCTGCCAGAGGGCGAGGCCCATGGGAAGGCCTGGCAGATTCACAATTCATCACAAGGAGGGAGGTGCAGGACGAGAGGCCCCAGCATCACAAAACTCGAGGGATGCTGGACCACGGTGGGTGATGCCATCACAGCGTTAGGCTCATTCTAAGTACAAGGATGGCAGGACCCTGCAGAAACAGAGGCCAGCTGGTGGTGCTTCCAGATCAGAAGCCAGGTGGATGCAATTACCGTCACAACGGGGAAACCTGGAGGGGCAGCCAACGAGGCCTGACCTTCAGGATGATGCCCGTGTTTAGAGAAGACAACAGTCCAGAGGGCAAAATAGATGGGCAGCCAGTCAGGGTCCTGCTGACACCAGAAGAAACCAAGGCCGGATGAGCTGAAACAGAGCAGAACCCCTTGTGCCGTCTCTGGACCCGAGTCCAGCAGAAGAGGAGGCCACGTCCCTGGGAGGGTCTCGAAGACCCACGGCCAGTGTACACCGTGACCATCCCCAGGCCTCTGTTGCAGGGTGTGTGCCCTTTCCTTCAGCAGCCGTAGTCAGGTGAGGGGACCACTCAAACATCCACGGGACTGTTGGACACAGATTGGAGGCTGACAATTATACCTGGACACACGAAGGGTCATTATTACCCTTCTGTCAGCAGTGGGGCATGTGGGATCAGGTAGCAGATGGAATCGTGGCTAATGTCCAGCCTGCAATGGTCCCACTGGGTCTATGGGCTCACCAGGTTGTCATTTTCTGGTCCCCTCATACGTGTTTGGGAAAGATATACGGGCCAGATGGTGCAGAGTATACACTGGGTCTTTGGCCGGAGGGGTCAGAGACATCACAGAAAGAAAGACAAATAGGAGCCTCTGAAACAGCCCCACCGTCATAGCCAAGGTAGAAAGTGACGATCACATCTCATCCTGGGGAAATGGCTACACTCGAGGAGCTGAAGGATGCCCGTGTCGTGGTCCCACCCTGTCTCTGTTTAATCCACCAGTCCAGCTCTCTGGGGAACTCGGGTCTGTCCTGGAAGGAGTGACCCCCACAGGCTTATTCTGTACTGGGCCAGAGCTGGAACAGACGCAGGCACTCAGCTTAAGGCTGTGGATTTAATGAACGCGCCGTTTCTGGGTTCTAGTGGAAAAGCAGACCCGGAGGTCCGCATGCTCGTGAAACCCACCACAGCGCATGGGCCCGTCCCCTTGCGGTTCTGCGTCATCCCTCCCACCCACTCTCACGACATGGCCCAAAGAGCGGGACCATCAGGCTAGTGTGGCCCCAAGAGGCAGCTGGACTCCTGGAGTCCTTGGTCATCCACAGTGCAGCAGGTACTCTTCATATATCACCCAGTGGACACAACCCCTTCTCCACACAAAGGGTAGGTCCCGGCATCCTGCCTCCCACCACGAGGAAGTCCTCCTCCTGGTAGCGGCCTCTTTCAGTGTGGGAGCAGCCTGCCCCGCCCTTGAGGATACTGCTTCTGTCCATTATCAGGCCATGCAAGAGGGCTCCAGCTTCAAGTGGGGCCTGAACATGGAATGTACTGCAGCAGGCGCAGATGACAGTGCCACCAGGACTTGGGCCACAGTGGGGACCTGTGGTAGAGCACAGGAAATGCTAGCCAATATTCCATGATAACCTAGAAGGGAAAAGAATCTGAGAGCAAATGGATGTGTGCACGTGTGTAGCTGAAACACTTTGCCATCCAGCAGAATTTACCACAACCTCATACATCAACTCTACTTCAATGAAACTTAAAAAACTGAAAAGGAAAAAAAAAAAAAGACCCAGGCCCTATAACCCAGCAGATCCTGGGGTGTCAGAGATATTCCTAGTGGAGGCGGATGCCATGTGGGTTTTGTAGCCAACACCATGGTTCAATCGAAACGTGAGCCTCTGGAGTTCTGAGCCAAGGCCAGGCCATCTGCAGTGAGAACTGCGGCCTTTTGAGAAACAGCAGTGCACTTTCGGTAGAGACAGACCACCTGACATTGCACCCATGCATCTGGAGCTGCCCATCACGACCTGCCTTCTGCTAGTCTCTGAGTCATATGCTTAGATCGACCCAGCAACAAGCCATTGTGGAATGGAAGTGGTTTAACCAAAATGAGCAGAAGTAGGACTAAAGGCTCATGCAGGCTCACATGGCAAGGTGTAATCCTTGACTCGCAGGTCATCTGTCAGTATCGTGGCAACAGCCATCCTGCAACTCATGTCCATGGTCCTATGAGCAGCTGATGGGGGAAGAAGCCCAAGCTTGGTTAACAGGGGAGCGGATCTGGTGTGTAGATACAAGGTGGAAATGATGGCGTCTGAATCACAGCCTCACTCATGAGTAGCCTTGAAAGGTGGTGATAAAGCTCCCTCTGAACGACCCTCGCCTGCAGGTGGTTCGCCTTGTTATCGGCTTTGGGTAGACAGGCAAGTGGCAGCATGACAGAGGAGCGGCCCACAGTCACAGGGTAGGAACTGCCAGAGACAGGACTCAAACCAGGCAATCTTGTCCACACCATGTGCCCCTAACACATCGCTGGTCTTGGAAAAAATGGATTCTTTTCTCGTACTTTATACCAAAATAAATTCTCCGTGAGACCATGGTTGAAGTTTAGAAAAAAAAAAAAAAAAGGAAAGATATCATTAGAGTACTGGAAGAGAACATCTGAGTTTTTTATTTTTAAATTTTTTATAATGATTTTTAATAACGATATTTGAGTGAGGAAGAGATTTTCACTTAAAAAATTATGACAAAGGGGAGAAATGTCGCTAGAGCTCAAATCACAGAGAACGTTTAATTTCCTTGCTATGTAATAGAAATGCACAAATGTGCAAGAAACACACCAATGAACCAGCAGAAAAACAGGGACAGGTATGCAAAGACACTTGATAGAGAAGCTTTGGCGAGTGGCTCTCAAAAATGTGACCCCACCCTTCATACCAAGAATGTAAGTAAAACTACAAGACAGCACTTCTCCCCATCAAAGGGACAAATATCCAATGTTTTAAAGCCCATTGTGCAAGGGTTGATGTGGAAAAGTGCCAGTGAGATTGTTAATTTGTGCAGATTTTATGGAGAGCGATTTACCAAAATGCATCGAAATTTGAAATGCATACTCTCTTCACGTTATTGCTGCTTCTCTTCCCTTTCCACAGTATATTTTTATCACAGTAGCCAGAATGATCATCCCAAAATATAATCAGAGCAGACCAGCCCTCTGCTCAAAGCTCTCCAATAGCCCCCATTCCTCAGAAGGAAACCATTGGCCCCAGGCGGCTCTTCGGGATCTGGGTCCTCGCCGCCCTGTGACCCCGCGTCCCGAGGGTCCTGTCCATACTGGTGGACGTATCCTATCCCTTAAAAAACCTTAAACCCACAGTAGAAGATAAAGTGAACACACCATATAATACACAGCGAGGAATTATGTGGATGAGCACAAAATTAACGCCACGCGTAACCACCGTCCAAGCCACGGATCCACCACCCACACCTAAGGGGCCCCTTAGCGTCCGGGCACCGCCGGCTTCTCCCGGCAGAGTTCACACGGCCGGCTCTTCGCTTCGTGTAAACAGAACGCGCGCCCCCCCGCGTCTGGCGTCTCCGACCAACGCTCCGCTCGCGAGCCGCGCCCACGCTCAGAGCCTCGGCAGCGCCCAGCCGGACGCCCACGGCGCGTCACGTCCGGGAACACGCGCGGCGCTACGTCACGGCGCACACCGCGCCGCCTCGCACCGCATCGAGCGTCGCGGTGCGTCGCGGTGCGTCGCGGTGCGTCACTTCCTGTCCCGTCGCGTCCTGGGCCTTAATTCCTGCCGAGTTCCCGCCCGATCCGGCGTGGCTGGACCCCGGGCGCTTTCCCGTCGGGGGTCGTGAGGCTGCGCCGAGAACGCTTCTCCGAGGGCTTGTCGCGCGTTTCTGCCGAGTGCGCCCCTGGGAGGAGGGCTGTGGGTTCTAACGCGCAGGGGAACCAGCGGCGCAGGGTGCTGGGTAAGTTCCAGGGGAGGCGGCCCCGCTGGCATCGCACGAGTGTTTCGGTTGCTCCAGTTTGTTTCCCAAAGAGGGATAATGTCTAAACACTGAGGACACCTCAATGTTAAAGGAAAAAAACAAATCCTAGTCCCTACCCTGAAACTTATAATTAAAACCCAGCCATGCAGCCTAGCTAAAAACAAGTTGGTCCATATTTTTAGTTTAACCAGGACGTCTGACAAACAGAATCACCAGGGCGCCTTGGCGAACCGTGGTGGAGCGAGGTCGGCATCGTCTTAGAAAAAGTACTCAACACGTGGGAACTCCCTTCACCGCTGTATTTTCTGAGATGTGGAGGCGACACAGGCCTCTGGCTGCAGCCTCATTATCTCAGGAAAGTGCTCCCCCAAACGGGCCTTCCAAACTGGGGTCAGCACGTACGTTCCACACAAGTGGGGTTTTCATCCTTCGCATCGCCAGTTAACCCCTTTGTTAGTGAACAGCTTCGGCACAGACCCTTGAAATGTCCGGGTTCAGAGTTCCCAGGACCGCCACAGCCTCTTACTAAGACTCTCTGCCCTTGCTTTTTACTTTGATTTTCTCAGACTGTCATCTATTCCTATTTCTTCTCACTTTCAAACAGGAGAAAACTAATCCGGGTCGCTGGGGGAGCTTCCCACGTCAGGATCATGCTGCACCCTCTGTGCCAACAAACCTAAGACTCATTTCCTGGCAGCTGTGGCTTATCCAGGTACTCAGCTAAGTGTATTATTATAATTAATTTTTTCTCATGGTTTCTGAGTATCGATTTGTGAGCAGGAGGGAGGTAGCTTAGCACAATCTTCCAGGAGTCCAAAAGCAGCTACCATAGAGCCCTGCTCTTCACAAATATGTGGTGACCCGAGAAAGAGAGGGAACAGAAGTAAACAGACTATGGCAGAGTGATGCTTTTTCCTGCATTCGGAAAGTTCCATAATGTTTGATGCAGGCTTACCTCTTCCAAAGACAGCTGCGTGATGTGAGGTGTATAACCTAGTTGGAGATTCAGGTCCATTTCTGCCATGCTCTTTAGCCCAAATGTTTTATGTGTCCTTTTTTTCACATACTATTTTTGTCAGTGATTTTTTTTAAGGCTTTTTTTTTTTTTTTTTTTACACTGAGTGCTAAGGTCACTGCCCCAAACATTGGAGAGGCAGACAGGAAAAGACAGAAAATCCCGACTTCCGGAAGTAGAAAGCTCCGAGCAACCAGCACTGGTTAGAAAATCCAAAACTCTAATTGACAGATAGAGGACAACCCTGAGAGGTAAAAACTCGGGGGGTGTGGCGCCGTAACCAAAGAGCCCCCACATTTTGTGAGTTTTACCTCCAGGAGCTCTATCAGCTCCTCATGAAAGTAAGAAAATTCCCCTGTGCTTCTCTAGGAGGGGAAAGCACAGCCGTTTTGAAATACAGCAGGCTACTCTCTTCCTAAAAAGGTCTGACCTCAGAAGACATCATTTTACCAGACCCTAACCTATGTGGAGGTTATCAAAACATACCTGACCTGGAGAAGGGGACACCTTCACCTCTAGCTCCGTCCTAACCCACTTAAGGGAGGGGCAACACCGGCAGCTCCTGTGAAGCCCACAGTCCAGGGGCCCAGATCCCCTAAAAGCCTGAGCCCTAACCCTGAAGAACCCGTCTCTCCTCCTCACCTCACCACCACATCACCAAAGGCTTCCTGACTGCAGGTCCTCTGACCCAGGATATCAAGTCCTGCTTTCACCTAAGTAAGACACTCGAAAGGGGGAAAAATGCAGTTTGCAAAGATAGAGAAGCTTTCAGAACTAAGTCAGATGTGGCAAAAATACTGAAATTATTGGACCAGCAATTTAAAATTATTATAATTAAAATGATAACAGCTTTTTAAAATTTTATTATAGTTGATTCATAATGTTCTGTCAATTTCAGCTGTACAGCAAAGTCACCCAGTTATACATATGTACACATTCTTTTTCTCACATTATCCTCCAATATGTTCTAATAGCTTTAATGGAAAAAGCGGACAACATGTAAAAATGGATGGGTAAAGTAAGCAGAAATGGAAATACTGAGGAAAAAAAACAAAAATCACATATTGGAGATCAAAAACTGCAGCAGAAATGAGGAATGCCTTTGATGGACTCGTTAGTGGACTGGATCCAATGAAGGAAGGATTCTTTGAGCTGGAGTATATTCAGTAGAAATGCAGTCCTTACCTGAATGAAGGTAGACTCCTTTGTAGAAACTGACAAACTGATCGTAAAATTCAGGGACCAGGAGGGGCCGAAACAGCTTTGGAGAAGAAAACTAAGTGGGAAGACTCGCATTTCAGAGTTTGAAGACTTACTATGGAGCAATGGTAGTTAAAACGGTGTGATTCTGAACAAGAATTGTCATACAATTCGGCACAATCGAATTGAGAGTCCAGTAACCAACCCGTGCATCTTCAGCAACAGTGATGAGATCATCCAACTGGGAAAGAGTCGTCTTTTCAACAAATGGAGCTGGGACAAAAGGATGGCCACGTGCAAAAGGATGAAATTGGACACCGACCTCACACCATACACAAAAATTACCTCAAAGTAGAACAAAGAATCAGATGTAGTAACTGAAACTCTTGGAAGAAAACATGGGGTGAACTTCATAGCCTTGGACTTGGCCAAGGAGTCTTACACATGACACCAAGAGTACAAATAAAATAAGCCAGAGAGACACCAGACTTACCAAAGTTAAAGTCAGTGCTTCAAAGAACACCACCAAGAAAGTTAAAACCCACAGAAAAAGAGAAAGCATTTACAAATCACATATCATATGAGGGACTCATATGAAGTATATGTAAAGAATGCTTATAACTCAATGATTAAAAGACAAACCTAATTAAAAATTTGGCAAAGGATCTGAATAGACGTTTCTCTGAAGAAGACATATGAATGTCTAATACGTACATGTCAATAAAGACGCCCTGCACTTTCAAGCATCAGATTAAATCAGATCAAATCACAATCACAATGAGATATGACTTCCATCCAATAGGATGGCTAGAATTAGAAGGTCAGATAATAACAAGTGTTTTGACAAGTAAATGGAAAATCAGAACCCTCATATGCTGCCAGTGGGAATGTAAAATGGTGCAGCTGCTTTGGAAAACACTCTGGCAGTTTTTCAAATGATTAAATTCAGGGTTTCCATAGGACCCAGCATTTCTACTTCTAGGTATATGCCCCAGAGAAATGAAAATATGTCCACACATACATTTGTACACATATTTATAATGTTATTCATAACAGTCAAAAGGCAGAAACCACCAAAAGTTCATCAATCATCAAATGAATAAAGATGTGGTATAGCCACATGGTGGAATATTATTTGGCCATGAAAAAGAATGAAGTACTAACACATGCTTCAGCATGGATGAACCTTGAAAACCTCATGTTAAGTGAAAGAAACATTTACAAAAGACCATATATGACTCCAGGACAAAAATGTCCATAGCAGAAAATCTATAAAGATATAAGGGTACCTTCAGTAGATTTGCACTTACTCAGGGCTCAGGGTGGGGTGGAGCTGGCACGGAATGGGAGTGACAGCTAAAGGGCACGTGGTCTCTTTTTGAGGTGATGAAAATGTTCTAAAATTGACGGTGATGCTGGTCACAAGTATCTGTGAATAGACTGAAAACCGCTGGACTGAAGACGCTAAATGAGTGAATTCTGTGATGTGTTTCCCACCCATATTGCACTCTACACACACCTCACACCTACAGACACGCGCACACACCTCTGTCCTGAGCCCAACGAGCTGGGAGCGCACAAGTGGCGTCTTCCTATTGAGTCCAGCTTGCTCATGCTTGAAATCAAGACAGAGTTTTTCTCTAGATTTTGACATCTTTGATTAGTTAAAAATAGATAAAATTTGAGGAGTTCCCGTCGTGGCGCAGTGGTTAATGAATCCGACTAGGAACCATGAGGTTTCGGGTTCGGTCCCTGCCCTTGCTCAGTGGGTTAAGGATCCGGCGTTGCCGTGAGCTGTGGTGTAGGTCACAGACATGGCTCAGATACCATGTTGCTGTGGCTGTGGTGTAGGCCAGCAGCTGCAGCTCTAATTCAACTCCTAGCCTGGGAACCTCCATATGCCATGGGTGTGGCCCTAAAAAGCAAAAAAAAAATTTAAAGATAAAACTTAGAAAAAAAAAAACAGAGAAAGACAAATACTGTACGGTATCACTTATACATGAAATCTAAAAAACAAAACAAACTAGTGAATAGAATAAAAAAAGCCGATGCTTGATACATTTACTTGATTTTTTAAAAGCCACTTAATTGTGGCTTGAAATAGGCAATTATCTCGAGATTCATTAAAACATAAATATTTTTTACTAAACAAATCATTTCAAAACTGATCACCTCAATGTGTCTAACCAAGGTGATTGTTGTTGGGGTGATGGATGATAAATTCAAAGGCCAAAGATTCTTAAACTATGAAGTGCACCTGTACTGTTAAGAAGAGTGAGTTGGAGGAGCTCCCGCTGTGACACAGTGGGTTAAAGACCCGGCTTGTCTCTGCAGAGGCTCCAATTCAACCCCCGGCCCAGTGCAGTGGGCTAAGGATCTGGTGTTACTGCAGCTGTTGTGTAGGTCGCAGTTCTGGCTTGGATTTGATTCCTGACCCCGGAACTTCCATAGGCCGTGACTGCAGCCAAAAAAGAAAAGAAAGTGTGAGATGGCTGATGTGTGACTTTGTTCTGTGTCTCAGTCCTGGACAGTAGGCTGACATCAGTGACACAGGACTGGGTCCTTGAACAGACCTGATCATCTGCCTTGTGGATTCTTTCTTTACTTTGCCCAATGAAAGTGAATGATAGACCGTTTTAATCCACAGTATAACAGCTGTGATCTGGCTGCGCGGAGGCATAGCGTCCTGTCCACGTCTGCACCACGTACCTACCGGGCTTCTGCTCTGCTCCAAGCCATTGCCCAGGTGCCAGGTGGGACGCGGCAAACAAGATTCACCCTCAGGAGACTTTGGTGGAAGTGGTGGGCTCGGAGAAGGACAGTGAGCAAGTAAATAACCAGACGAAATTACAGGAGCTGTTGTCAAACCCTGTGAGTTCCAGAACCATAATAATAACAAGGAAGGGACGGTGCCCAGGGAGAGTTTATTTAAGATGCAGAGCTGAGGCCTCTCTGGCGAGGGCATGTCTTTCCGTGATGGGCGGCCACCCACCCATCTGCTGGCTCTCCAGAGGGGGCTGCTGGTTGAGACCACGTCTAACTGAGATTGGCTGCAACTCACATTTGATGCGGAATCACAAGGATACTTAGGAGTTTCCGTTACACTCTACACTGTTCTGCTTTTGTTCCATGTGCTAATAAAGAGGCTTCTGGTGCCATGAGTTACAACCAGACATTTTAGAGTGAATTCTTGCTGACAACATCAAAAATCCAAGCAGCATTGCTTATAAATTTCATTGCTATTAGCCTGGAAAAGTTATCTGAAATATTGACGCCTTTCATTTCTTCTTCAAACAAATTAACAAAAGTTACAAAAAACATCATTTTCCAAAGGGTATTTTTCGGAATGCTAGATCAAGGAATACATTTTAAGACAGAGATCAAATAAATGTGTGAATGGCTGGCTTAGGCAGAGCAGTTTTTCTTTCCTCTGCTGAGCATTTCAGAGCCTTTGCTCCACCGAGTGCTCTGGGATTGACCTACGAGCCATGTCACACCACGTTCAAGGTTATCAGGGATAGAAAGTAGCACCTCCTGCACAGGCCGGGCCACACAGCTGGGGAAGCAATGGCGTCGATTTTCCTTAATTCACTTCTGTTCTTCTCTTTTTCACATTCACACTCGCACTAGCTTAAAAGAGGCAACACAGAGGAAATAGGAAACTACTCCAAACTAAATCTCAAAAAAAAAAACACCCCACCTTCTGAACTACAGTTTCCTTTTCCGTAAATCAGACAAAACCTCTGCTTGCCTATGCACGAGATTGATACCGAAATCAAATGGAAAGTTTGTGGTATTTTTATGGCAACCTTGTCCAAAATAGACTGAAATCTGCTGCACTGCAAGCCTATCTGCTGAACCAAGAGAAAGGCTCTCAGGAAGTGTGTTGTCCATAATGCATTCGGGTTAATTTGAAAACCTTTGCCACACGTCTCCAGGCAGAGAAAGCCCTGCGCTCTTGGAGATGAGTTTGTTGGATGCGGCAGACACAAGGCAGTAGGAAAAAACGACGACATGATCAGAATATCAGAAGTGACATGAAGGAAGAAGCAAGGAGAGGGACTGAGAGGCAAAGCGAACAAGGCCTTTGACGCCACTGTTGGGGAAACTCTGAGAAAGAGCATCTTTTAAATCCTGGCAGAGATCTGAGTGACGGGGGTGGTGAGCCCGCAGACCCCGACCTGGAGAGGTGGCACTTGTAGGGGCCTCGGTCAGGACAGCATGGGGACAACAGTGGGCAGTGATTCCAGGCCAAGACAGGAGGACACCCTCACCCAGGCTCCAACTGGGAAAGAGGTCGTTTTGGAGACGGCTCTATGGATCACAACCCCCACGTCCCTCAGGCATGGGCTGTGCTAACGCGGAAAACATGCAGATGGGGAATTTCTTCACCCAAATTGTTTCCCTCCATCTCACCTGGAGTCGAGGCTTTGGATTGTGAGCAGAAGATCATGACTCATGCCTTTGCCGAAAGGTCGTTCAGTACCAACAGAAACAAACAAACAAACAAAACATTGTGGATTTACCAAGACAACAAAAGGGATATGTGTTCATGACGAAGGCTCATTTTGTTAGTTTTAAAAATTGCACTCACAATGGTCTATGCCAATCCTTTAGAAATTAACATAAATTAACACTGAAAACAACTCTTTTCAAACATTATAAGGTGTTTAAAAATACAATTATCACACCAAATGCATGGTCCATGGAAGAAAAAAAAAATGAGACGTGAACTTCTTTAAAATTAAAAACTTCTGCTCTGCAAAAGACATTGTTAAGAGAATGAAAAAGCATGCCAGGCTGGAGAAAATCTTCCCTGCTATCCCAAGCCATCACAGAACTTTGAAACTCAGCAGTGGGAAACCAACTACCCAATTAAAAAGTGGGCAGAATGGAGTTCCTGTCGTGGCGCAGTGGTTAACGAATCCAACTAGGAACCATGAGGTTGCGGGTTCGGTCCCTGCCCTTGCTCAGTGGGTTAAGGATCCAGCGTTGCCATGAGCTGTGGTGTAGGTTGCAGACGCGGCTCAGATCCTGCGTTGCTTTGGCTCTGGCGTAGGCCAGTGGCTATGGCTCAGATTCGACCCCTAGCCTGGGAACCTCCATATGCTGCGGGAGCGGCCCAAGAAATAGCAAAAAGACCAAAAGAAAAAGTTTAAAAAAAAAAAAGTGAGCAGAAGATCTGAGCAGACTCCACACTAAAGATGACGTGCAGATGGCAAATAAGCACGTAGAAGATGCAGGCTGAACAATAGCACGATTCTGCCCATTGCAAGTGGCAGGAGGGAGAAGCCAGGAACGGGTTAGAGGCACAAAGTGTATGAGGCCTTTGACTTGCCAGTGTCTGCCAGTAAGGAAATGCAAGGTAAAGCCACACCAAGAGACCCCACACCCCTGTCAGGATGTGACCAAAACCCAGACCCACCCGACGCTGGCTGGGATGTGGAGCACCAGGAACCCGCGTCCACGGCTGGTAGGAGGCAAGACGGAAACTGGGAAGACAGTTTCTTACAAAACTGAACATCCTCTTACCATGTGATCCAGGGTTCCCAATCCCTGGGATTTACCCAAAGTGCTTGAACACTTATGTCCACACAAAATCCTGCATGTGAAGCTTTATAGCCGCTTCGTTCATCATTTGCCAAAAACTGGAAGCCACCAAGACACCCTTCAGTAGGTCAACGTATAAACCAACAGTGGCACCTCCAGACAATGGAATGTTATGTGGCACTTAAAAGAAATGAGCTATTTATCCATGCAAAGACATGGAGGAAGTTAAATGCATCTAAGTGGAAGAAGCCAATCTGGAAAAGCTACATGCTGTATGATTCCAAGCGTATGACATCCTGGGAAAGGCAAAGCTATGGCGACAGTGAAAAGATCCGTGGGTGCCAGGGGACTGGGGAGGAGGGGAGGAGGGGACGGGTGTGTGGTGCACAGAGGCATTTTAGGGCTGTCCAGTTGTGCTGTGAGACCACAGTATGCACACAGGACCAGTTGTCAAAACCCATAGAAGGTCCAAACCCTACAGCAGACTATGGACTTGGTTATACAAATGTTTCTTTTTCTTTTTTTTTTTTTTTGGTCTTTTTGCTATTTCTTGGGCCGCTCCCTCGGCATATGGAGGTTCCCAGGCTAGGGGTCGAATCGGAGCTGTAGCCACCGGCCTACGCCAGAGCCACAGCAACGCGGGATCCAAGCCGAGTCTGCAACCTACACCACAGCTCACGGCAACGCCGGATCGTTAACCCACTGAGCAAGGGCAGGGACGGAACCCGAAACCTCATGGTTCCTAGTCGGATTCGTTAACCACTGCGCCACGACGGGAACTCCACAAATGTTTCAATATTAGTTTCTCAGTTTTAGCACGGCGCCGCACTAATGCACATTCAAGATGTTAATAGCAGGGAAGCTGGGGGGTGGGGGAACAGGTGGAGAGGGGCTTATGGGACTTCTCTGCACTTTCTGCTCATTTTTCTAGAAACTTAAAACTGGCCTGAAAAGTAAAGCTGGTTAATTAAAAAATAAATAAATAATACAATTATGCTGTCAAAGACTCTACAAAATTTGTGGTTAGAGTTAGAGGTTATGCTTCAAAATATCACAACCCAGAGAGGATTAAGATGGCGGAATAGAAGGACTGGAGCTGAACTTCTCTCCTTAAAACAACAAAATTCACAACTAAATCCTGAGCACTCTCCACCCAAATGGACCAGAAACCTTAAGAAAATACCCTACTCCAGAAGAAAAAGAGGAGGCCACATCAAGAGATAAGAGGGGCAATTTCACGATATAAACAACCCCATACCTCCGGGGTGGGAAGCTCCACAGTCTGAAAACTAACTGGTTCACAGAGACTCACCTACAGCAGTGAGAGTTCTGAGCCCCGCATCAAACCCTCACGTGCAGGGATCTGGCACTGGGAGAAAGGGCCCCTGGAGCATCTGGCATTGAAGGCCAGTGGGGCTTGTGCTCAGGAGCTCCACGGGACTGGGGGAAATGGAGACCCCACTCTTAAAAGGCACACACAGACTTTCACATGCACTGGGTCCCAGGGCAGAGCGAGGTCTCCATAGGAATCTGGGTCAAACCTGACTGCAGTTCTTGGAGGACATCCTGAGAAAACAGGGTGAAGGTGGCTTGTTTTAAGGGAAGGACATTGGAAGCAAAGCTCTCAGGAATATTCAGTAGTAGTGCCTTTCACTGGAGGTGGCCCTTTTGGGAAAATCTGGCCCCACCCATCAGTCAGATGCTGAGAAGCCCCAGGGCAAACAACAATCCAGGTGGGATCACAGCCCTGCCCCTCAGTAAACAGGCTGCCTAAAGAGCCTCAGGCACATAGCTGCCTCCAATCCCATCCAGAGACTAAGCCCCACCCACCAGAGGGATTAGAATCAGCTCCACCTACCAGTGGGCAGGCATCAGCCCCTCCCATCAGGAAGCTTACACCAACCCCCCATACTGACTTCAGCCAGAAGGGGGGAAGATTCCAGAAGTAAGAGAGGCTACAACTCCAGTATTTGTAAAAAGGTCACCACACCAAAAACCTATAAAAATGAAAAGACAGAGAACTATACCTCAGATGAGGGAGAAAGGAAAAACCCCAGAAAATCAGCTAAGTGATGAGGTAATTCTCAGCCTCCAGGAAAAAGACTTTAGACTGTTGATGCTGAAGATGATGCAAGACATTGGAAATAAACTGGAGGCAAAGATGGATAACTTACAGGAAACACTGAGCAAAGAGATACAAGATATAAAACTTAAACAAGAAGAGATGCAAAATACAAACAACTGAAATAAAAAATTCACTGGAAGCAGCCAACAGCAGAATACAGGAGGCAGAAGAATGAACAAGCAAGGTGGAGGACAGATTAGTGGAAATTACGGATGCAGAACAGAAAAGAGAAAAAAGACTGAAAACAGTTGAAGAGAGTCTCAGGGAACTCTGGGACAACGTTAAACACACCAACATCTGTATTATAGGGGTGCCTGAAGGAGAAGAGAGAGAGAAGGGAACAGAAAAAATATTCCAAGAGATAATAGCCAAAAACTTCCCTAATATGGGAAAGGAACCCACTCACTCAAATCCAGGAAGCACAACGAGTACCATATAAAATAAACCCAAGAGGGAATATACTGAGATACATATTAATCAAGTTGACCAAAATTAAAGACAAAGATAAAATGTTGAAAGCAGCTAGGGAAAAGAAACAAGTCGCCTACAAGGGAACCCCAATAAGGTTATCAGCAGATTTTTCAGCAGAAACTCTGCAGGCCAGAAGGGAGTGGCATGATACACTTAACCTGATGAAAGGAAAAAACCTCCAACCAAGATGACTCTACCCAGCAAGGCTCTCATTCAGATTTGAAGGAGAAATCAAAACCTTCTCAGATAAGCAAAAGCTGAGAGAACTCAGCAACACTAAACCAGCCTTACAACAAATACTAAAGGAACTTCTCTAGGCAGAAAAGAAAACACCAGCAACAGGAAACAAAAATTCCACAAATGACAAGGCTCACCAGTAAAGGTATATGTACAGTAAAGATATGAAATCATCCATGCACAATTATACCACCAAAATCAGAAATCATGAGAAGAGGTGGGTACAAATGCAGGACACTGGAGATGAACCTGCAATTAAGAGACCAACAACTTAAAACAATCTCATGTACTCTTATATCAAAACTTCAGAATAACTGCAAACCAAAAATCTACAACTGATACACAAACAAGGAATCTCTGGAGAAGAAATATATCTCACAGTCAATAAGTGCATAATCCACCATGAAGGGGGTCATTTGACATCATTCTTGGAATGCTGAAGTCTCCTTAAAACTGATTCTGATTTCCTCTCCATCAAAGAATTTATGATAATTATAATTAAATAATGCAACTGTACAATTAAATAATACAGCTCGACAATTGTATTATTAATAACCATTTCTCTCCATGGTACAATGTAAGGTCTATAATGTCTTGTTTATCACATCACCTAGAATGGTGTAATGCCTATACTGAAGAATCAATAAGATGTAACAAATTGTGAGGACATATTTATATAATTACACTGTTTTTTAACCAATTTATGAATTTTGTATTTTACTTATTTTCAGAGGGTGTATTATTTTTGTTATTCTTACCAGTTAAGTTATTCTTTTTATTATGCTATATAAAATATTTAATGGTATATAAGGCTTTCTTTATAAATTTTAGTTGCATAATATACACAATTTTAATATAATGCTGATTTTTAAAGAAAAATTGAAATGTAATAATAGTAAATAGTAGGGATGAAAGCCATACAAAATGGGATAAAGTATAGAATAAATTTCCTATTTGTCTCAGCATATTTTCCATTCCACTTCTCCAGAGGGAGTCACTTAATCTGTTTCTTAAGATCCATGATATAATAATCTGTGTGAATGTAATTGTGTGTAAATATATGTATTTTATTCTGTTTAAAAAATAAAAATAAAAAAATAAGCTGGTAAAAAAAATAAACAAATAAATAAATAAATACCAAAATATCACAACCCTTAGGAGTTCCCGTCTTGGCGCAGTGGTTAGCGAATCTGACTAGGAACCATGAGGCTGCGGGTTCGATCCCTGGCCTTGCTCAGTGGGTTAAGGATTTGGCGTTGCTGTGGCTTTGGTGTAGGCCGGCAGCTACAGCTCTGATTTGACCCTTAGCCTGGGAACCTCCATATGCTGCGGGTGCGGCCCTAGAAAAGGCAAAAAAAAAAAGACGAAATATCACAACCCCTTAATCCTGTTATTTTCTTTCTCACACCGCAGAAAGAGCAGAGCATCTTCATCCCCAGAGGGCCCCTCTCTGACTTTTTCACGACTCTACCGCAGATAACTTCCATTCACTGACTTCTACACGTCCTCCTGGTCACTCGTATCGAGATTTCTGCTGTTACCAATGCTATTGGGTTGGTCAAACTACATTTTATAACAATAAAATGAAACAAAGCGAAACAAAACAAAAAAAGCCCCTGGGACGTGGAGCTCAAAATGCTTTTTCTACCCCCACCAAAGAGGCAACCTCGGGATCTGTTTCTCAGGACCCTCCCACGGAGCAAGCCCACCTCTGGGGCTGCCTGTCATGCAGAAGTGCCCCTGGCAGGCTGCTCCAGCCCTACCCTTCCTGGGCTTCATTCCCATGCTGCTTTGGGTTCCCCACACCCAGTCCCCAGCCCCCAGAGCTCTTCTTACTCACACTGGTAACTGATCGCTCCCATCCCCGGTGAGAAAACTCCCCGCCTCCTCAGCGTCTTACTGGACACAGACTCTCTTCCTTCCTGTAACTGGAACCTCACCCTCCATCCTTCCATGTGCCAAGGACACCACCTCCGTCCCGGGGCTGCCACCAGCTCTCTGGTCCCCTCACACCTGACTTAGGCTCCTCGAGCTTCCATCCTGCAATGAGAGCGGATGTCACCCTTTACAAGGCAGACTAGTGCAGACCCTACCTGAACCCCACAGGGGCGTCTGGCTGGAGTTTACACCAGGCCCTCGACGGTCCCTGTGAACTGGCCTTGCTCCCCTCCCATCCTCACTTCCTTGACTCTGCCTCTCACAGCGTCCTTGCCGCGGGCATCTTCCCGTTCCTGGGATGGGCTCACACCCAGCTGCCAGCTCCGCGAGGACCCCTTCTGCGACCCTGCGAGGGACGGGTTCCTTCGTGTGTGCTTCTGAAGCGTGGTGCTGCCCTCCTCTGCCGCTCTTTTTATAGTCGTAATTTACTGTAATTTATGGGTTTTTCTAATTCATGTCTCTTCCACCGCCGTCAGCTTTATAAAGGGGTGTTTCCTGCCTCCTCATTGTACTGCCCCAAACACTTAGAACAATGCCGGTAATTAGTAATAATTAATATCTCCTGAATCCATCCATTTCCTTTCATTCCACTGAACTGCCTTGATGCACGGCCCCTCAGTCGTGTAAAGATGACCAAACCCGCCAACTAACCAGTCTCCTCACCTTGAGGCCCCATCCCTTCTCTGCACTACGCCAGAAAGGTCCTACTAAGCACAAGCCAGATAATGTAAATTCCTATTAAAAAATCATAACAGCTCCCCACTACCGTCAAAATATATTCTAAATTCTTTAGCGCAGTTTATGCTCCTTGCCATGGTTTATCGTCAGCTTCCCTGTGCATCTATATATAGGTAGATACATAGTTTATTTTACATATATCTCATGCAGATTACATCCTTCAGACATTCTGAATTACGTATAAGTTACTCAAATAGAGCAAGTGGGGGGATGGGAGAGAAAGCCACAGCAGCAGGCTCTTGGACCTCCCGGGCATTTCTAGGTTCTGGTGGTCCGGGTCACATCAGCAGATCCCCTGAGTGATGAAGACACACCAGCGTACCGCTCACCCAAAAGAGATGAAATCTTTACGGCTCCTATGGATTTTGGAGGCAAAATATGCCACGTTTGGGCCTGTGTCTGATCCATTTGCCGGGCGATCCATTAAGCTGTCCACTGTGAGTTGGACCCAGACCAAGACATAGCCGACCCAAGCCGTGAGGAAGCCTCCAGGGGCCTGGGTCCAACCTGGCCCCATCCAGCGGGGCTCCGGGTAGCTGCGGCAAACCAGAGCATGGCACAGCGCCTTGGACAGTATCCAGCAGGGCATCCCGCCTCGGGTCCCTGGGATGTGAGACAGAACAGGTCACCTTCTGCCATAACCATGGTCCTTGTGAGCAACCTCACTTCCTTCTGGGCCGTGACAGGTGCAGAACCCCCAGATATGGCTCCCAAGTGGATGCAGCTGAAACTGACAGCGCTTACGGCTTGAACCCAGCCTAAAGCCAGCCTGGGACTTGAACTTAAATTGGAATCACTCAGCTGGTGTCTGGACTCACTGAGGTTCAGATTCTTCGTGGCTCAGTGCAGAAGGAATTCAAGAAGAGACAGAGTGAGAGATGCTAGTGGGTGCGTCAGGAGGCTCTGCCCGAGGATCTGGTGGGCTACAGTTTTATCATCCAAGGGGAATGGGGGTGGGGAAAGACCGCCTCTGCCTCTTTCTTTGAGTAGCAGCTCCTCCTGGGTATCCAGTAAGAGAGTATTTGACCCTGTAAGGTCAGACTAGAACCGGCACGTGCTTACTTCTCAAACTCCTGCCCTTGGTCTGAACCCGAATGCAGGCCCCACCCCGTCCCCCACCCAGTGACCTCAGGCACATCTCCCACCTCCGTTAGTCCTGCAAGCTGCCTGTTCGGATGGCTTTCTGGAGCAGTTGCGACCTTGCCGTGGTCTCCCAAAGTCCCCTGGGTTTCCCTCTCTATCTGCGGCCCCTCGTCCACAGCCGCCTGTGGGACTCTCCCCCTCCGTCCCCGTCACAACTGAGAAAAGTATTATCACCACCACTAACAACCCACTAAAGCGTCTCCTGTGTGTCTCTGCATCTTCAGCCCCCCCCCCCGCCCCCGCCCCGGTTTAGAATTACTAATCCTCTGAAGTGAAAATACTTCTGCTAGTGGCAACCACAATGCTTCCATTGACCTGGAAGCTGACAAGGCCACTTTGTCCCTGGGGCTTCTTATGCCACTGAATTGGCCAGCAAAGCAAAGAGTTACTGCCCTGTCGGGGTGCGTGGCCCCAGTTCCAGAGGGAAAAAGGAGTTGTGCTCTTCGGTGGAGACGGGGGCCAGAGGCGGCGGGGCACATCTAGATGGCGAGACGTTCTTGCAGTGTCTCCACCAAGTCCCAGTAACAGTGAAGAGAGAGTGCAGCCATTCAACAAAAGCAAGCGCACCACGGGGTCCGGACCACTGAAAAATGAGGTGGGGCCACGGGCACCCCGACAGCAGGACAACGGAGCGAGTCCTGGAGGAAGCTGTAAACGACACAATTGCAGCCTCCGGTCTCAAGACCCGCCGAGGCTTCGAGGAGGCCAGGGCCCAGGCGCGTTTTCATCTCTGCGTGAGATGAGTATTTATGCGACTCTGGCAGGGAGTTGTTTCGTATGTGTAGTATACATATAACGCACGTATAATATATTAGCATCCATGTGCATGATAGAGTAGTTTTATCTGAGGCTGGGCCTGGCTACCTTTGCCATATAGGCTTCAGAGCAGGGTGTCCCTGTTGCTGGTTCGCTTGTTTAATGAGGCCACTTTACGGAGGCATCACTGACACACCCAGCGGCACACGTGAGTGCAGACAGGCGATGGCCTTGCAGACACGTGCACGCCCGTGACCCCATCACCACCGTCTCTACTGCAAACGATTCCGCCGCCTCCACGAGTGCCCCCACCCTCTTTCCGTGTTGGCATTCCTTTCTTTGCGTTTTTGACGGCAATTCATGGCACCCAGAGGTGCAGGTGGTGGCAGGTAGGAGCTCAGAGCGTCGGGCAGCAGACCGGGCAGAGGCCGGAGGCGCTCGGGTTCATGCCTCTGCAGGAGGCGGCGGGGGACGTGGTCTCGCAGAGCTGTGGGAGCTGAGGCTCCTGGCCCCTCGGGTCACAGCAGCCCCCCGACCAGGACCGCAGGTGTCTGTGTCTCCGCCTCTTTCCCTACCTCCTTGTCTCCCTCTCAGTCTTTCCCAAAACATTTGGTGTCTGTTTTCCCCACTGACCTGTGACCCATAAACCCATCATCAACTGTGGTTTACCTACCACGCAGTCTCCGTCTCACCATCTCCTCTGTTTCTGCCCAGTTACTGGGAGGACTTTATCCCACGACTTTATCCCGCGACCGGACTAAATAATGACCTTCCCGAGGGCATGGATGGTGCTTATCCATCCTTGAGTCTGATCGCCTGATACGGCTCAGTCAGCACTGAATGAGTGGCCTCCTCCACGGCCATGACTTCAACCCCGTCCCCCCGACCCGGAGCCTCATACCCACGTCCCCACTCTGGCCTTGCTCCTGAAGAGATTATCTGATTGGTAGCTCTTCCCAGTTGTCCCAAACTGCCTTCCCTCGTGGTAGCCCCACCAAACCAGTCCCCATCCCATCCCCAAACTCCAGCCTTCATTTGGCTAATCGCGTTACCACCTTCGGGGCCTAAAATCAGAGTCCTCGGGATGCCCTTCAAGCCGGGTGTAGCTCACCTGCTGCAGAAAGGTGCAGCCCCGGACAGCTGCTCCTCACCCCTCGGGCCGCCCCTCCCACCAAACCGTGGTCCCCACTCCTGCTCTGGGGCTTGTCTCAGTTTGTGCCTCTGGCATCTGCCGTTCTGAAGCCCCGGTGGACTGTCCCCAAGGGCTCACCGAGTGGCACCCAACCAGCTCAGCGCTCCGTGCGTCCCCCCCTAGTTTTGTCCTTCCCCCTTGCTCGCGGCAGCCAGGCTGACCTGTGGAAGAGGCTTCGGAAGAGCTCCTTCCATCCCTCCCCCACCTCACGGAGCCCAAGCCCCTGCCTTCCCTCCGGATATCTGTCCCCCGTCTCCAGGAGGCATCCCACACTGATGTCAGAATGATCCTTATAATGTGTGAAAATTAATATCATGTAAGCCATTACGCTCCCATTAACTAAAATAAAATAAAAATTCCTTACCGTATTGTCTCTTATGTTTTGTATGGAATTGAATTAACTCATTAAGTCACCAAATTCTCAGGCATTAGAACCATGTCTTTTTCATTTATTACCCTTTTGGTGGGTTTCGGAACCAACCCCCCCCCGCCTGCCCCCGCAACATGCACACGGGCTGGTGGGTCCTGCTAGGAAGAGCAGGCTTTCCTGTGCGAACACTGAAGCCGGCATGCCCGCCGAGTCTGCAGAGGTTCACGTCACAGGAAAGCCGATCTCAGGTTGACCTGCGGTCCCACAGGATCGGAAATGTAAAACTAGAGCTTTGGGGCTGTTGGACGTGCGTATCGTGTCCCCAGGAATGCACACCCTCTGCTCCGGCTCCCCCGTGGCAGCCCCTTTAGAAGGCAGGGGTCAGTCCTCAAAAGGACGGACAGGCGGCCTCAGTGGCCCGGCCTCTTCGTGTCCTCGTCCACACTCAGAGGAGCGACAGCAAACTGCCAGCTTCTGTTTGAGCAAGGGTGTCCCCACTCCTGCCCATGACACAGAAGTGAGGCTGGCATCGGTGAGCGAGGACCCAGGGCTGGGGCTGGGGCCCCAAAGCACAGGGGACCTTGGGGAAGAGCGGGGACCCTGGAAAAAATTCAGACCTTTTTAGATTTTTCAGTTAGTTTCTTTTTCAGCCACACATCAAAAGAACTTAACCACGGAAGTGTAAGTAACTAAGCCACATACGATGCTGGATCCTGAGCCTGCTGAGCCACAGGGACCTGGTACGTTGCTCTGCATGTGTAAGAGGCACCGGATGGAGCCACAGGCAGGGGTCCAGCTCTGGTGAAAGAGCCCAGGCACCACCCGTGGCTGTGCCTCTTCCCAGATTTGTTCTCCTCCTCAGACCTGAGACTTCTGCGGCTCTTCGCGTAGCAGCTTCACAGGCCAAGCAGAAGGGAGGAGGCGGCAAAGGACGGCGATGAGTCTCCAACCCCCTCCCCCCGCCACCCCCCACACACCCCCACGCACCCCCCCCACACACACACACATGCGACTCCCAGAGAACCCCTCTGGGTCTCTGGGCCAGAATCTTGTCACCGGGTCACCCCAGCTCCGAAGGAGGCTGGACTGGAAATGCAGAGGAGTTTTTTTCATTTTCTGGAGCCCAGCGCTTCTTGACGACTGTGGGCCGAGCGCCATGCGCTGTCACTCTTCCTTGCTGCAGGGAAAGGACTTTCATGTCTAGAAGGTTGGCTTGTGGCAATTTCAAAATAAAACCTGGTATTTTCCCACAAGAAGCTAATCAAAAAGTCATACCTATTACTCCTGTATTTCCACTTTGAAAAGGCAAAACCAGAAATCCTTGAAGTACACGATAACAAGGAAATAAAGGAAGAATTTCAATGCAACTGGACGCACTCACGTGCAAAACGCCGGGCGAGTTACGGGAGAGAGTGAGACAGGGGCGCGAGAGGCCTCGTCGTCGCTGCGGGTAGGGCCTCACCGACCTGCGGGGACCAAACGGTCACGGGTAACCTGACCTTCCATTTACGAAAACTCGCTCCCGTCTCCACTCCTCTTCCGCGAGGAGAATCTACGTACGTCCCCTTTGCCTCCCACAAACTCCAGGATGAGGGGCGGGGGAGGAGCTTGTATTTACACGTTCATCTTTTTACTTTATTTTTTTCTTTTAGGGCCACGCCCGCGGCATATGGAAGTTCCCAGGCTAGGGGTCCAATCAGAGCTACAACTGCCGGCCTACACCACAGCCACAGCCATGCGAGATCCAAGCCATGCCTGCAAACTACACCAAAGCTCACGGCAATGCCAGATCCTTAACCCACTGAGCGAGGCCAGGGATCCAACCTGCAACCTCCTGGTTCCTAGTCAGATTCATTTTGCTGTGCCACGACGGGAACTCCTACATGTTCCTCTTTGGCTGCAGTTTCCTGTCTCAGAGGAACTCTCGCCTGAGGTCCAGCTGGTGCAGCACGTAGAACACGCCACCCTCTCGGCACTGGCCTCACACTCTCATGCACACACACTGACACACACGCCTTCTCCTGGCAGCACATCCCGATAGAGATGGAGGAAAGAAAGTGAATTTACACTAAAAATACAAACAGGTTGGCAGTCCACTGACTCTTTCCATCAAGCCCTGGTCCAGGCCAGCAAGTGTCGCCTACCTCCCCTCCACTGCCCCCACATTCCCCTGCTCTTGGCAGCTGCAAAAAATACCCATTTTATTAAGAAGGCGGCTCTGGTGTCTCCAGCCCTACAGAAACTGAGGTCCAGGTTTCTTTCGAACATGCACTCATTTGTCCACCTGCTCACTCACTAGACCAGTAGTGGCTGAGTACCAACCAAAGAGCCAGAAAACCCACCTGGCACAGCGGGAGGGGAGGACAGGCGAGGAGAGGCGTGCCCACCTCCAGATGGTGGCATGGGGATGCAACGTATGCGGACCAGAGCACCACAAAGTGCCCGTAACAGTCTGTTTTCAGCAAGTTCTACAGGCGACAGGAACGGGGTAACGAAAGCCTGAGTGAGACGTTTGGGGAACCCGGGGAAGAAACGTCCTGCCGGCAACGAGGGTCGGACTCATAGCTCCAGCCAAGAGAAGGGGAGAAGGAGCCGGTCAGACAGGGAGAGCGCAGAGGCCTGGGGACAGGGGAGCCCGGGCACAGAGTCGCTTGGCTGCTGCGCGAAAGGGGGCACGGCGGGTGCCCTCCAGGCTGGCGCAGAGCTGCACAGTCACAAATGCCATTGGCCTTGGAGGACCCACATGGCTGGAGGGTCTGAAACTGAGGCGTCAGTAGTCGGAATTGCACCTTAGAGGAGGTGCTGATGGGCGGGAGAGAGGAAGCCCTGCCTCGTCCAGGCGGGAGCTGACGGGAAGTGACCCCCTCTCCATCTGGGGAGGAGGTGGGGATGAGAGTCCAGGGCGGACGGGAACGGCAGTGGAGGGCCGTGTCCCGGCACAAGCCAGGTATCCCCGGGGGTGACTGGATTCCTCCTCCCAACCAAGCCACAGGACCTGATCCTTCCCACGCTAAACGCACACAGGCAAGAGCTAAGTGTGTCGGAGACGCTTACAGTGTCGTCGCTGGACAGACGTGAAGCAGAGCCGGAAGGAATACCCCGTGGACCCACAGGGAGGAGGACCAGAGGCTCTGCCAAGGGCAACGGCAGGCAGGTGTGTGGAGCAGCTGCACGTCTCCACCGACAGTGGGGCATGAAAAGTCGGCCGATTTGGACAATGGTTTGGCAGTGGCTCCCAGAGGCGGCCTTGAATACACCGTGACCTCTTCTGGGCCCTCACGCTCAGGGGCCCAACAAGCCCCCCCCCCACCTGTATCCTCCTCGGCCACTGCCCAGTCCCCGCCTGCATCCTCCTTGGTCACTGTCCAGGTTTCCTTGCAAGCTCAGCACAAGCACAACTTAGGAAGCGTCCCCATTCCGGATGGAGCAGGTGCACCCCCCTGCTGGAACACGCTCCTGGAACCTTGCATTCCTTCTCTGAAGGCTCTCCAAGTAGGGAATTTGATACTGAATTTATTTTCAGTATCGATTAAAATCGTAACTGTTAGCTTTCGCATCCCCCACACTGGAATGTAAGCTCCGTGGGGGCAGCGCATTCGGCCCCCTCCACCCCCTCCGCCCCCGCAGGAGCCCCAGTGCCTGCTGTGCGCTGCTGTGTCTATGGAACGAAGGAGAAAGTGAACCAACATGTCTGTGTAGGAAACACCAGGCAAAGGAACAGAAAAGAAAAAGGGATGTGTTTGGTTTTGCACATCATGAGGTTAAAAATATCTATGGACTATTTAAAGGACTTCTCCTTAGAAATAATTCAAAATCTGGCATTAGTAGAGCTTGCGAAATCATTACGTTAACTTGGTCATTTGAGGAGCAGAGGGGGAGCAGGAGACGTCTGTTTTGTTTGTTGTTGTTTTAATGTCCGGACCCAGGGCACATGCAGGTTCCCGGGCTGGGCATCGAATCTGAATGGCAGCTGTGGCAGCGCCGGACCCTCTCACCCACTGAGTCCCTTTTCTTTCTCCTTTCCTCCTTCCCACAGCATTCGTTAAATGGCATTAATTGCAAAACACCATGTTAGGCATTGTGTGTATAAGAATGAAAAAAACACATACATTTTTATCTTGACTTCGAGTCACACAGATTCAGCTGGGAGGAAGGTCTGTAAAACAGCAGCAACAGCAATAAAACAACTAAACAACTACAAGCCATATGATAATATTAAGAAAGATACACGACATTCAGCCTTGGTCATCCAGAGAAAGACGCTGACAGCAGAGCCAAGGTCCAGGGGCCCTGATTTCTTACACAGCTTCTGTAAGTTGCTTTGTCGGGACAGGGGCTGCTCCTACCATCTGGATGAAGACAGCGCACTGCAGGGTCAAGGCTTCCTGATCAACAACCCGCGTCTAGAAACAAGAGCTCCCCGAACAGGCAGAATCCCAGGGCTCCTCCCTAGAGCTGTCTCCCCTTTTCTTGCATTAAGAAGCAATCCAGGAGTTCCCGTCGTGGCGCAGTGGTTAACGAATCCGACTAGGAACCATGAGGTTGCGGGTTCGGTGCCTGCCCTTGCTCAGTGGGTGAAGGATCCGGCGTTGCCGTGAGCTGTGGTGTAGGTTGCAGATGTGGCTCGGATCCCGCGTTGCTGTGGCTCTGGCGTAGGCCGGTGGCTGCAGCTCCGATTCGACCCCTAGCCTGGGAACCTCCATATGCCGCGGGAGCGGCCCGAGAAATAGCAACAACAACAACAACAACAACAACAACAACAAAAGACAAAAAAATAAAAAATAAAGAAGCAATCCAAGGACAAAGGTTTAACACCAGGCCTCAGAAAGAAGCAAAGCATGACACCGAATGTCTACACCTCCCTGGACGGACAGCCTCTCGTGCCCGGAAGTGATCAGAGGCAGGAAGGACTCGCTTGTGCTGCGGGGATGGGGTGGTGCTTACATTTTAACCAGGCTCGCTCCCGGAGGGCAAAGACCAAGCGGATGGTGCATCACCACTAATCAGTGTATTCACTTGGCAATTCTCCTGTATCGTCTTCTCTAACCCCGACGACGGGGTTGGGGGGGGTCCTACAGGTGGGGGAGTGGGTAGTGACTTCCCAGCCTGCTCCCAATGGGGGGGGGCAGAGAGTAAACACTGGGGTCTCTGCCCTCGGCACTGGCAGTCCCCCCCCCACCCCCTCCCGCAGCGGCTCCACTGGGCCGTTTAATAATTTCACGGGCAATCACGGCCTTGGCCTGACTGAGCTACCTGTAAATCCTGAGCACAGCATATTCTCTGAGGGTAAGCTCCTCATTTCTCTGAAGGAAGGAAAGAGTAAAAAATGCGAAGGCACCGACAACCTCTTTCAAAAACGTGAACTTAATGGCTCCTGAGAAACAGGAGCAGAAAGGAAGACAGAACGCCCCAGGCAGGTGAAAAGGCTGAGGCCACTCCCCCTGCGCTTTGCAACCCAGGCCGGAGAGAGAGCCCAGACGCTGGCCGGTGGCAGATGCTCTTAACCTTAGCCCGGAGGCCTTGCCACTCACACTCCAGCCAATGACAGCAGAGCCCCTCCTCCAGCCCCACGCCTGGGAGTCTCCTCGGTCCACGGTGGGATCTACTGATGCGTGGGGGAGGAGATGCTGAAGCTGCAGTTTGAAGACGTTTCCATAACTTTGGAGAGAACTGGCAGGTTGGAAATGAGTCGATAGTTCAGATGGATTGTCAGGTAATAAGGAAAGTCGTGAGAACAGGGGAATAACCGCAGCTGCTTTCAATTGAGCAGGAATTCAGCCAGATGTCAAGGTGGGAGCCGCTGCTCCCTGGAACGCAAGCCTGTCTTCTCCACTTTCCTGAAAGGGCCACGTGGGCCGAGGGTTCAAACAATAGGTTGACAGCTGCTGCTCCCAAACTGCCTTCTCTCGGGCTGGGGTGACCATGGTGAAGTCAAGGAAGACAGAGCAATCTCGTGTTCAAAGAGTCATAGTGCCGGGAAAAAAAAATGCCAGAGGCGGGGCCCATTCGCTTCAATTACTTGTATGAAATGAACTGGAAGATTTTGGCAAGTCAAGAAATTAAGAGACGCAAAAGCTGGTTCAACATCACTCGGCTATTAAGAGATCACTCCTCTCCCCGGCATTCAACTCCGCTGAGTTACACCCGGCTTGGCTTTCGGAGGCCTCCCTTTGGGGACAGCATGGTCCGCAAGTGTCCAGAGAAGGTGAGGGGACGAGGGGCCTCCTTGTGGCCCCAGGTTTCCTCCACCTTCCAGCCCAGCAAAAGCTCTAGGTCCATCTGATGGGGGTGGAGTCGGCACAGGTAGCTGCAGAAGTCCCAGTAAGGGACCATCAATAAAGGGGGAAACTGAGGGGACATCGGGAGGTCTCTGTAAGTCAATAACTCCTCAAGAAAGCCGTCGGCACAAGGCAGGCTGGCTTGACTAGTGGAGGCATGAGAGTTGCCCAGGTCATTGGTGGGGGCTGGGACTGGGCCTGGGTGCAGATTCAGACCAAGGGCAGGAGTTTGAGGGCTGCCCTTCTGTGGATTCGAATACACACCTTACGGGACACCAAGGAGGAGCTGCTGCTCCCTGAAAGGAAGAGGCGGGATTTTCCAACCCCCACTCCCCTTGGAGGATAAAACCGTAGCCCAGCGGATCCTCGGGCAGAGCCTCCTTGCCTGCCCGCTGGCATCTCTCACAAGCGTCCTATCTTAATAAGGCTATTTCTTGCCTATCACTTTGTCTCTCGCCGGATTCCTTCTGGGCGGAGACACGAAGGACCTGACCCCCGCTGAGTCCAGACACAGGGTGAGGGATTCTAATTTAAAACCGTGGGTTCAAGTCCCAGCACATGGGTTCAAGTCCCACTCTGGGTTTAGGCTGTTCAGGCCATGAGTGCTGTCAGTCTCACATCCACACAAAGGGAACTTCAGGGGACGCTCTTAGGAGGGACATGTGCTTTGAGTGCAAGCAAACATACAGATGGTTCTGGAAGGGCTGGAGTGAGCGTCTCGGCAAGCTGACCAAGGCATATGATGCCTTTGCTGCCCTGCTCTCGAAAATCACCATAAGCCCCCTCCCCACGTTGCAGACACTCATACGCCGAAGGATGATGTGGCCTCTGCTGGAACCAACCACGGACGTCTTCAACAGGAAAGGCCAACGTGACGTGTAATTTCATGCTTCCTTTGTCCTTGTGTCTCCGCCTCCCTGGAAAGCCTGGTCGCCACGCTCATCCTTTAAGGCCCAGATCAAACGTCCCATCCATCCCATCACCTACGCGTCCACAGCAAGCTATTGATTTACACCCCATCGTACCTCTGCTATGGCTTATCTCTCCGTGAGTGTGCACATTGCATATTGTTGTCATGGTAACTGCCTCTCTGGCTTCCCCCTCACACATTAGGAGCATGGACTAAAACTTAGGTATTGCGTATCCCCAGTGCCTAGTGCAGTGATGGGCACTAATCAATAAATGATCTTCGACTGGATAGCTTCCGCATTCCAAGGAGGTCAGAGATGCTTAAAGGATGAACTGTCAGTCAGTCTGGAAAGCATGGAAACCCATCTCTAGGGCAGGTCTCCCCAAATGCCCAGGGAAAGCCGTAGATAAGTGGGAGCCCCTTTGGTTTGGCACCCACGGCTGCTACTGAAGTTCCGACTGCGACATCAGTGTACCCGCTAAACTCCAAACCAAAGGACAGGTGGCAAAATGAGGTCAAACACAACTTACTCAACTGACTTGCCGGTGTCAAGCTACCTTGCGGAGGTCGAGGCGTCGTCTTTCAGTGTGTTTCTTCTCAGAGAGCTCATCCATGCCTGAGCTTTGCTTTGTCTGTATGGAGCACCCCCAAAGGTAATTTGCTGCCTTTTCCTGGAAGTCTGAGCACTCCTACGCCATGTCCTACTGTAGTTTCAGGTGTGCATTTCACTGTGAACCTGAGTCTCGGAAGCACTCACACCAGCTCCTTCACCCTCCAAACCGTCTCCTAAGCGCTCCTATCTGCTCTCTTTCTCGCCTCTGTGGTTCTGTCACTCGTCCAGGCATCCGGACTCGAGTCTGGGCAGAGCTCCTTCCCGTCCCCCACTCTTTTATACTCTAAACCCCATCCCCCAATTCAGAGACCTCACTGTTTATGAGGAAACAAGAATCTTCCTGTCTCTCTCGTGCAGCACTATCTCCCCATTTCTGCTTTTTCTCCTGTAACCCCCAGCCTCGGGTCTGCGTCGTTCCTCTCCTTCTGTAGCTCCCTCCGTGATATTTTCAGAGCTGTCTCTCTCCACATCCAGTGTCCAGCATTTCTTTCAGGGCACAGTCTCGGTCCGCAGCCGGCTGCACGTTCTCCTGCCTTCTGTCTGCTCTCCTAGAACATGTCCTTCTCTGCCCTCAAGTTCGGTCCAGGTCCTTAGCACCCCTGGTGCCTCTCTTCCCCCGACCTGCCCTCACATCATTGCCCGAAACTGGAAAGGTGGCCCTCTCCTCTCCCAGTCCGTCGGTCAGTCCCAGGTTCTGTCAGCTTAGGCTCTCCTTCCTCGAGAAATACTTCCTGACCCTCTAGCGTGGAGCAGCTCCCTCTCCCTCCTCTGCACCCAGAGCACAGGGCCCAATAAGGACACCTGTCACGACGGGCCGCATCTGTAGGGGGAACCAATGTCCACCCCGGTGTCCTCCATACCTGGTACTGAGCCAGAGCTATGGAAAGGCTTCGGCAAGTCTGCTGAACAGAGGAACACATGTGCGCCTGCCTTGTCACTATGATTTTAGCAGCTGGTGACACACTCACAGGGTCCAGGCTGCCTTTCTGAAGGAGCCCATCTGGGATCCTCTGCACCTGTTTCTGGAGGGAATAGAGAAGCCGCTAAGGTGCTGTGGCGGCCTCAGTGGATTTCCTCCCACCCATGAAAAAACAAAACAGATCCTTCAGTGATCAACAGAAGGCCCAGGAGACAGGGTTCTGGGCGTTTCCTCCACAGGCCCCCTCTCCCTTGGGGACTTCCTGGAACTTCTACTCTGTAAAGAATGATGCCTTCCACTCCTCCATGACCTGGAGCTTTCGGCCAGCTCCATCGTCTTCCAGATCCGTTCCTTCCTCCAGATGGGAAACTCACAGGACAGGTATTAGAACCTGGACACTTATCCAGATCACCAGGGTTGTCTCGGCTGAGTTTTCCAGCCCTGAGCTTTGGATCCGGACTGTGTCCTTCAGCCTGAAGCTGCAGGCGGTGAGGTAGGACCTGTGAATGGTCCCTCCCCTGCCTGGCACACTCATCCTCCTGGAATATAAGGTGCCCAGTCCAAACCTGTGGATGTGCCTGCCTTCTCACCCATTCTCCTCAAAGCAGAAACGTGTCCTGGGTATTGGCTCCTGTTCACTGATCCTCGTGGCTGGGCCCCTTGATGGCACAGTTCTCATAAAAAGTGGGCATCATGCTTCTGAGGGTACACGATGGGTGAGGTGTTCTGGCCAGTTGATGGACCTGCAGTAAGTTTGCAAGCATCCAGCTGGCCCAGGATTGAATGTGACAGATGAAAAACGACTTAGAAATATATGACTAACACCTGTATAAAACACACACCCTTAGTATCGTCAGATAAATTCTGGTTTATAGGCGTCCAGAGCAGAAGCATGGAGGGTGTTGGTTAAAAGTGTGAGCAGCCAAAACACACACACGAAATTCTGACCCCGGACCGTAGGTACTGCTGTAGTCGTTCTTCTGTGCATTTCTCCTCGTGTTGCCGAAAATAAGCCTTAAGCCTTAAGCCTTTTGGAGTCGCAGTCCACACAGTGTGAGCCGGCACGACAAATAGGAGACTCAAGGCACTGTTTATCCTGAGGCCAGGTCTCCGGTTGTGAGCCTGTGAAGTCAAATGAGTTACATGCTTCCAAACTACAATGGCGGGACAGGCAGAGGGCAGACATCCCGGTCCCAAAAAAACCACAGAAATAAGAAAGAGGGAAGATATGACAGGTTCCAAGCAAGTCCAAAGCTTCAAGGCTTGAAAATGATCTCCCTTGGCTTCATATCTGTCCTCCAAACCCAGGGGAGGGGCGTCTGTTCACCTCCCAGACCCCCGGGGGTGGGGCATAAAGATTCATTCCATTACATTCTAACCACGACTCCAAAATTTGCGTCATTCTCACACGTAAGAATATTCATTTCAACCCAAGAGAACCAATAGTTTTACCTTGGTCCAGCATCAACTAAAAACCGAAACTTGAAAGCCTCACCTGAGCAGACTGCAGGCCACTTTAGCTCCTCAGGCCATCATCTGGTGGCCTCTGGTTTAGTCCACTCACATCTGATTCCGCTCCGGTTGGGCGGAAGTCTGTCCCTTCGTTCTTTGTGTCCATCTCAGCTCGTTTCTCTGCCTCCTGCAATCACTTCCTTCTTTGGGTTAAAGATATTATAGAATACCCTTTTAATTTCTGTATTGAATGTTGAGTATTTTCCCTGTTTTATTGTTCCTCTCAAAACCAACACACAGACTGGGACTTGAACCCACGTGCTGGGGCTCAAACCCGGCCTAAACCCAGACCGGGACTTGAACCCACGGTTTTAAATTAGAATCCCTCACCCTGTGTCTGGACTCAGCGGGGGTCAGGTCCTTCGTGTCTCCGCCCAGAAGGAATCCGGCGAGAGACAAAGTGATAGGCAAGAAATAGCCTTATTAAGATAGGACGCTTGTGAGAGATGCCAGCGGGCAGGCAAGGAGGCTCTGCCCGAGGATCCGCTGGGCTACGGTTTTATCCTCCAAGGGGAGTGGGGGTTGGAAAATCCCGCCTCTTCCTTTCAGGGAGCAGCAGCTCCTCCTTGGTGTCCCGTAAGGTGTGTATTCGAATCCACAGAAGGGCAGCCCTCAAACTCCTGCCCTTGGTGTGCATCTGAACGCAGGGCTCATCCCACCCCGACCCACGGACCTGAGGCAGTTCTCTCACTTCCACTAGTCAAGCCAGCCTGTCTGGGGCTGATGGCTTTTTTGACCAGTTATTTACTTATGGTGATCTCCCAGAGTCCCCTCAGTTTCCCTCGTTATCTGTGGTCTTCACTGGGGCTTCTGCAGCCACCTGCGCCTACTCCATCCCTGTCACTGACAGTAATACAGTAGTCAAGTTAACCGACATACACCAATAAGACGTAAAAGCTCCATGCCTGGTTACGTAACTCATCACCTGTCTTTCCTTTATTCTTTTATTGTCATATACATTCAGTAAATATACACTATAGGCCCCAAATACAGTTTTATCAATTTTGCTTTAACAGTCATAATACATCTTTTTATAAAATCAAGAGAACTAAAGATAAATATACGTAATTTTATATATGACATATAATGAAACCATATTTTATTTTAAAAACAAGGAATTATACTCTTGCATAATTTCTGGTGTTCTCTATTCCATTTCCAGATCTAGGGTTTCATACGTTATCATTTACCTTAAATCTGAAAGATCTCTTTTAGTATTTTTTTTACTGCGTAGGTGTGATAGCAGTAAATTCTACCAATACTGGTTTATCAAAAATGTCTTTTTCTTGCTTTTAATTTTCAAATATTATTTCATTAGGTATAGAAGACTCTTTTTAATTTTTTTTACTTGGGGCTTTTTGTGCTTCATGGATTTGTAAGTCAGTGTTTTATCAAATTTGGGACTGTTTCAGACATTAATACTCTATTTTTTTTTCCTTTTTTCTTTTTAGGGTGCACCTGCAGCATATGGAAGTTTCCAGGCTAGGGGTCGAACTGGAGCTGTAGCTGCCGATCTACACCACAGCCACAGCAATGCCAGATCTGAACCAAGTCTGACACCTACAACACAGCTTATGGCAACACAGAATTCTTAACCCACTGAGCAAGACCGGAGATCGAACCCACCTTCTCATGGATACTAGTTGGGTTTGAAACTTGCTAAAACACAACAGGGACTCCTCTAAATGCTTTTTATGACATATTTTCTTTGTCTCCTTCTGGAGTTCCAATGACACGTCTGATAGAATACTTATTAGACCTGAGTCGCTCTTCAGTTTTATTGTCATTTCTCTCTGCTCTTTAAATTGATCTTTTGTCTTCAGTTGCTTCTTCTGCTTGATGTGCTCTGGTGAACCCATTTACTAAATTTTTATTTCAGACGCTGTAATTTTCAGCTCTAGAATTTCCATCTGGTTCTTTCGTATGGTTTTCAATTTCACATTGATATTTCCTATCTGCTTACTCATTAGCAGTGTCGACTTAAAAAAATGCCCACCAGCTTCAGTTCAAAATAGTATATCTTCATGGTGTTATTTCATCATATTTAATTATTTGGACATATTTATTAATATGGCTTTGAAGTTATTGACTAATAAATCCAACATCAAGTTCCATTATAGGGTATCTTTTTCTTAAGGTGGTTTAAATTCTCCTCTTCATTTTCATGTCTAATAATTTGTGCTAGAAAACTGGACAATGTAGATTATACATTAGTGAAGTTTGGATTCTAGTTCCCCCGACACACCCCCAGGGTTGTTTTTTTGTTCATTTGTTTGTTCTGTTCTGCCAGGCAATTCATGTGCCTTCACACAAACTGTAAAACAGATCTTCCCCAGATCAGCATGCAGTCTGTCACAGGTGTTTCTGTCCTTTTTTTTTTAAGCTTGCCAATCTAGGTGTCCTCCTTATTTCTGTTTAATTCTCAGCCAGTGATCAGGCACTTCACACCAACACGTCTTCCGCTATCTGGTCCTGTTGTGTGGGGAGGGAGGAGGCCTTTAGGGCCCTGACACGCCTACAAGCCTCTGCAGGTTTTCCAGTGAGCGCTGGAGTTTCCACACAGATGTGCCACTTGGCAATCAGCTAAGGACTGTGGAGGCTTCATTATCTCAGTCCTTCTCTGGCCCCCTCCTTTCTGAAAATTCCCCTGTAAGTTTTCAGCTTCTCTGCCTCCCAAACCGAGCACAGACCCGCCCTCCCCCCACCCAGCTAGATAAATTGTCTGTTCTTTTCCTAAAAAGGCTGGAGGGATAAAAACGCCTTAAGGAAAGAAGGTCACAACCTTGTCTTTCTAATCCCCAGCAGTAATAGGGATTTGCAAGGTTGTTGCATAAGCATAACAAGAAACCTGTAAAGGGTGTGTGATCCTCTTGTGCTTTTGAGAAAGCGCTATATGGCTCTAAAGTTTATGTGGCGCCAGCTTTACAAGGTGCAAACACTCATATTCCACTGCTGGGACCGCCTGAACGCTTTGTCTGTTCACATGTGCAATGTCTATTAAATTAAGTAACAGACAGTCCACAGGTGAATTCCACATAGGAATTCCACTCCATATATGAAATGGAACTCATTTCAAGTGTTCTAGCCTCTCATTTAAAATCAATTAACATTGAAAATAAATTAGTCCATTCAATAAGATGAAAATGCATTCAGTAAAAATATCTAGGAAGAGTCTGAAAAAATACTAAAGCCATAATTTTTCTTGATGTTGTGTTAACCTAAATTTCTGCAATACCGTAGTTAGAACAGTATTTAAGTACACAGTCAAGGCACAATAAAACTATGATTTCTCATAGACATTCATATCTCCTAGTTTCTATTTGCTTTATGAGTTTATATTTGATAACTTAAATATCTACATCACGAACCTGTGTTGATGGCTACAATTTGAATTGCTAAGGCCCATCTCTGTGGACCTGTACCCAGATATCGCTAAGTAAAACTCAGAGAATTTGAATTTTTAAACATGTTTCTAGGACAATCACTAGGGGTATTGAAATTTGCTAAAGAAGTCCTTAAATATCAAGGTACCTGTTTATTGATTATATTTGGGGACACAGACCGTTTCTTTCTCTCTTGCTCTGGCTGCTTGGGAAACCCAGCAGGGCCCAGTGGGGCTCCTGGATACCCAAGATTTTCTGTGTCCCCCATTTCTTGTTGGGGAATGGGCTTCAGCCTCCAGGACCTCCCCCGAGCTCCAAAAGGTGGGTTCAAACAGTTGCTAATCAGGGAAGGAAGGGGCTGCGGGGACCAGGGAGGAGCCCGGGAGAGAGGGTAGTGCAGCCTGGGGGCAGGTCCTTGCTCCTCCTTAAGGAAGATACGTAACAGTGTCTCTGTGCTTTTGGCAGAATTAAAATTCCCCAACAAATGGAAGATGTTAACGAAGCAGTCTTTGTTCTAGAAAGAAGGGCACCAGCTTTGAAAAAAATGAAAGCTTGCATCTACCCTGATCTGCAGCCCTATTTTTCACTCCCAAATTATAAAACCACCTTCCAATCTCTGGGGGGTGGAGGGGCGCACAGTCTTTAGGGCATTAGCCTGCTGTGACACTCCTTTGCCCGGCAGCAATAAAGGCTATTTTTATCTCCTTCACCCAAAACTCGGTCTCCACATTTCTATTCAGTTCTGGTGAACAGAGGCCAAGATTTGGCAACACTTATACATTTATTTTAGGGAAATAATGAAAACCAATCAAAACACTGATGCCTTTGAATCATTAGGTATACATAGAGCTTTAGAAATACACATCCAACAATAAAAGCTATGGTAAAGAAAGTCTATGGTATAATACAAACATCAGTATTTATACTACGGGAGGGAAAATAGATACGGCCATGTCGAGATAATGAACAAAATAACATTGTATATGTGCTATTACTAAATCCATGTCCAAAACGCATCCTGACACAGTTAAAGGCTAGAGGGACATGAAATCAGTTATGTTAAGAGAATGAAACTACACATCATTAACAACCTTCTTCATTAATGTGTCGATGTTGCAAAAATACTTTAGAAAAAGAAATTTAAGGAAATCTACTCATAATCAATTATATAATATTGATTTCTCAAAGTATATTCAGCTCAAATTTTTTTACATGAGGCTTATTAAGCATCACTCCTTCTCTGAACTCTGGCAGAATTTTCTAAACCTCAGTTAGCACCTGCAGAAGGAAAAGCTGAGGCATTACCTTCTCTGGAGGAAAGAGTGTTTGCAGAAGCAGAGTGGTGAACGCCTGAGGACAGACAATCTCAGGACCTTTGGGTTTGAAGACCTGCAGTGGATTGGAACAATGGCTAAGGCTGTGTCTAGCAGCTAAGGAGTTAGGGTTTTCTCCTAGAGGCCACAGATAAAGATGCGTTCTCGAGTGGGCATATATTAGCACTTGCTGTAAGCAGAGGGGGAGCAAGTGAGAGGCAGAGGCTAAGACAGAGGATAAGGAGAAGCCGCAAGGCCTGTGTCATTCTGACCCGCAACTCACATCGCCCTGCAGATTTTCAGACGCTACTTTCTAAATGGTCCCCAGTGCCCAGAAAATATTCCCTGTGCCAAACTGGATTTTCTTTCAGATCGGAAATTTCTTGGAGTAAATGGCATGTCCGGAAGTGAAAAAGTAATGAAAAGGAGAAAGACAGCAAACGTGAGATTTGGGTCCTGGAGAAGAACTGCCCATCATTGCAGGTGACGAGGATGCGTGATCTCCAGGATTGCCAGAATCGGACCTCGCCCGGCCCTAAACTGATGAGTACGGCTTTGAAGAGTCCTCCTGAACCACAGTCTCTGCATGTTCTCCGTTTTGAGCCCTCACTGTGTACAAAGTGGACTAAAGGACACACAGAAAGGCACAGCTCCCAGGAACGCACAGACCCACATAAGAGCAAAGCCATATGGTAACCGAATTGCTCTAAGGTCTGATAAACCACTGACGGGAAGACAGGGGCATCGGAGGAAGGGATCGAGCTCCTCCTCCGGCTCTGGGCAGCTTCAGAGGGACAGGCTTGACCTGAGACGACCGCAGGTCCCGTGAGCAAGCACGGCGCCTCTTCCATCACCTGGGTGCCTCCCCCTGTTCCTTCCGTTTCTTCTCCTCCAGCGAGACTGTGCCCTCTTCTCCACGCACTGCCCGACTCACACCAGACAGCTGCCCTTTTGTTTCTTTGGCCCCTCCCCCACCGGCTTCGCCCCCTCCCCCACCGGCTTCGCCCCCTCTCTGGGCAGGTCCTGAGCCGCATCACTCAGCATCCAAAATCGAGGTCCCCTCCCGGGGGGCTGGAGTCCTGTGCTCCGTTCAGCATGATTTAATGCACCGTTCTGCACAGGGCTCATCTATCACGCAAAGGAAAGAAGAAAAGCAACCGTCCTCAGGGCAGGGCACAGCGAGCCCACCTCCCAGAACCCTGCGGTCTGACAAGGGCTTGTCACCCCAACGGGAGGGTCATGTTCAACCCACCCAAGCTCGTGCGCAGTCCTTTCAGGATGCCTTCTTCTTTTGAACAGCAAAAGGAGACAATGGAATATTTACCCTTTTCAGCATCTTTTTGAAATCAAAATTACTCTTGCATCCCAATTATGGTTATTAACTAATTAGCTCCCCCACATCTCACTTAAATAATTTATTACTGAACACTCAAGGACAATTCTCAAAACCAAGCACGGCTTTGCATTCACATAATCACACGGCGTTAAAACCACGCAGGTTCCAAGAACACAGGGCTGTCAGTGAAGAGGCCTTGGTGCTCACGGCCTGTCCTGCCTGCCTCTCTCCAGGGTGGCCGTGCGATGGCTCGGCCAGGGATGAAGGCCGTTCGCAGAAGCTAGAACGGCATCCAGCCTGCAAGACATGCCACGTGTGCGTATCAGGAAAAGCTTCAGGGATAGAAACGTTTATGAGATTCTTCAGAGCGTGAGTGTGTGTGTGTGTGTGTGTGTGTGTGTGTGTGTGTGTGTGTGTGTGTGTGTGTTTGAGTCCGTGGGTTGAGGCGAGGAGGCTGGGAGGAGCAGGAAAAGCTCCAGAGTATTGCAGAAACAAGGACGTAGTCATTTTTTTTTCCGCCATTGAACTCACGTCGTGGGAGGGGAAACAGGCTGGTCCCCACGCTTGCCGACGCTCTAAGGATGCGCTGTCAGAATCCGCCGGTCAGAGATTACAAAGCCGTTCTAGAAAAGGAGACGTGATCCTTGAAAACTGCGGTTCGGGGATTTCTGTTACCCCAGAGTCTTAGAGTCACTGCCTTAGAGAGAGGCGGGGTGATGCAGAGACAGACAGAGACTGAGGGAGAGCAATTCTGGAGCAATCTGGTTAAAAGGGCATCAGATCTGCTAGCTCGCACCATCTGTTTAACCAGTAAGAAAACCCACCTCTTAAAGCAGAGCCAGCTCGGTACTGCACCCAGGGCTCTGTAAGCAGAGGGCAGGCTGGATCCCCACCCCTTGTGCCCCGGGGCCAGGTGTCCTTGTCCAGGGCACACTTGGCTCAACCAAGGAGTTGTGGTGGGGGGGCGAGCCCACCTCCCCACCCCCACCCCCACCCCCACTCCCCGTCCTGGGCCACACTTTCCTAGGACAGGACAGGAGGATAAAGCCAAAGAAACAGCAGGTTGGGTGTTCTGCCACTGGTTCAAAAATACATTTGCCCAATGAGTAGGGGTAGTTTCTGGTTGGAAAATATTCAGATTCCCTCACATGTTCATAAGCTCCCCTCTTCCAAACTGGCACTGATACACGTCCTCTTTAATTGGTGTTCGGAGAGACAGGCTTCAAAGACCCAAGCGCAATGGAACTTGCATGAATAGACTCCATGGCACGCGCTTCACTCTGGGGGACGATCCTGATCAAAGATTTCACGGGAAGACACCTCTCCTCACACAATGACGCGCGCCAAAATTTATCGAGGCCTTGAAAGTAGAGTATAAAAAAACCACAAATTTGGGGGAATTTTATATTGAAGACTCTCGAGGCATCTGAATTACAATTGCTGAGCTGAACTGGCCACTGAGGCAAGGTTACCAAGAAGAGTCAAAAATTCTGAGCTTCGGTCAGCCACAAACATCAGTTTTAGAAATTAAATATTTGGAAGCCATCAAGTTTATCAAGTTACGTGGTTGTAGTGAAGAGGTATAATTTGAGGGATTTATTAAAACTGAACTATCACATCCATGAGTCAACGTGTAAAAGCATGGTCGCGGCGTAGACACTTTCCACCAGACCAGCGTTTACAGAGTTCTGTACTTACAAGAACCTTCATGACGAACCCAAGCATAGGCAGAGTCCCAGAAGCCACCCATGTCCCTTCTGAGCCACTGCCGTGCCTCCAAGGGTAACCACTGTCCTGACCTGCCGACCTTCGGGCATTCAGGGGCTGAAATTGAGCAGCGCGTGTTCTCTCACAGCCGGCTCTTCTGTTCCACGCTGACTTCGCCCATGTTCTCATCACCTTTGAACCCCGTGGGGGGCCCCGTGGTTTCACAGAATCACTGTGCTAACAGGGCTGCACCACTGCCCAGCGGTTTTCCGAAGTTGCTCCAGCTCGTAGCCCCCCAGCAAACGCCCAGGAGTTCTGGTTGGTCCGTACCGTTGCTCTAAACCTCCGTTCAGCTCTTCTGACGACCATCAATTGCAAATGACAAAAGAAGTTGAGCAGATGTTGTGTGCTCATTGGCCATTTTGCTGTGCCTTCGTGCGTTGCCTCTTTCAGCTGCCAGCCCACTTTTCAATCGGCTTTTTGTTGTTTCCTTATTGATCTGTTCAGGCAATCTTCGCACACTCTGGGTGTGAGTCTTTTGTTGGGGGGACATGTCACAAGTAACTTCTTTTCTATATAGCTTATCTTTCATGCTTTGACTAGTTCATTTTGATAAAGAGTAGGGCTTAATCTTATTATAGTTAAATATATCAATATTTTGTTTTCAGGTTTTTGTCCTATTTAAGAAATCTGTACCTACTCCAAGTCGTAATGTTGATCTATCATTTCCCTCTAAAAGATTTATTTTCAAATACTTCACTTTTAGTTCTGCAGTACACATGAATGTATTTGTATGAACTGGTAAGGTAGGGGTTAAGATTAATTTTCCCATATATGTATCCAACGGACCTAACACAACCCATCAAAAAGACTCCTATTTGCCCACTGTACTGCAGGAAAATTATAATTTTCATAAATCAGATACACTTTATATGTGGACTGGTCTCTGTGCTCTGTTTCGTCCTATTGGTTACTTTTCTATCCTACTATTTCGTCCTAATCACTATATTTTATAATAGATCCTGGTTTCTGGCAGCTCAAGGCCTCCAGTTATAGTCTTGTTTTTCACGGTTGCTTTAGCCATTTGCATCTCCATGTGAGTGTTAGGAACAGTTTTTAGTATCTAAAAAATCTGCTGGAATTTTAGTTGTAATGTCATTACATCTACAGATCAGTGTGAGAAAAAAATTGAAATGAATGTAATACTGGTTTTCCCAAGCCATGAGGGTGGTATAGTTCTCCATACATGTATTATTTTAATTTCTCTCAATTATGTTGTGTATGTTTCAGTGTAGAGGTTCTGTATACCTTTGTTTATTTTTATATGTTTGATGTATTTTGACACTATTACCAATTTTATTTTCTACTGTTTAGTGTCACTACACAGGAGTTTGATTGATTTGTGCACATATGATTTTGTACCAACCTTGCTCACTTGGCTTCTAAATTCTAATAGTTTTGTCTGCAGAAATATTTGGAATTCCTACATATGTAATTACGGTATTTGCAAAGTAGTGCAATTTTAACCCACTAAATGCATCAGCCTGCTCCTTGGTGAAGACTGTACAAACATCAGAGGCAGAGTTCACTCTTCTTATCCTACCTAAATCGCCTTTCAGAGCTTCTTCTGCATTCTGAAAACACACAGATGACGCCAACACACGGAGACAGAGAAAGGGTATCGAGACCATGTGAACACGGGGTCGAAGAGAGTAACAGACAGTAGGCGAGAAGATGAGTATTTACTATAGAAAATGGGGCATTGGCTTTTCTATTGATAACCTTTTATGAGCGTGTATAATTAGAAAGGCAGCAAAATTTTATAGCTGAAATAAATGGTATGTGGTGTGACAGAGAATTGCATGTTAACCATTTGTGTGTTTGTAAATTACATTTGCTTATTTAAGGGATTTTTCTGTGTGAGAAAAATATTCTGTCTCTCACAAGCAAACAAAATAGCTAAATCCTTATAAGCAATTCTTCTTATTTTACTATCATTAATTAAAATGTACTTTTGGTCTTTTTGTGTCAAAACAATATGAAGAAAAATCCATGAGAATATTTTATTTAAAATTAAAGAAAATATTAATTACACTTTTCTCAAAATCGATGAATGTAACATATTTGGAGCTTATATATATGTTATCAGGCCATAGCCACAGTAAACAGAAAATATTTAATTTAAATAAAGACTACCTGTAAGACACTGATGAAAACATCGGAGAAGATGCGTAAATAGAAAAATATTCCATGCTGATGAATTGGAAGAATTAATATTGCCCAATCTACAGATTCAGTGCACTCCTTATCAAAATTCCAATGGTATTTTTCACAGAAATAGGAAACATTCTAAAGTTTGTGTAGAAACACAAAAGACTGAATAGCCAAAGCCATACTGAGAAACAAGAACCAAGCTGGAAGTGTCAGGCTCCCTGATCTCAAACTATACTGCAGAAATACAGTCATCAAAACAGTGTGGTATTGACATAAAACAGACAGGTAGATCAACGGAACAGAATAGAGAGCCTATAAATAAGCCCACGTATATATGGTCAATTTATTTAAGAACACAGGAAGGGAAAGGATAGGCTTCCATAAATGGTTTGGGGGAAACTCAAAAGCCATATGTAAAGGGCTGAAACTAGGCGACCTCTTATACCATATACAAAACATGTCCAAGGCAGGCCTGAACTTGACCTGCATACTTCACAACAGCAGCAGCTACGTCATGAGCAGAGACGTGACCCTGTCCCCAGCCTGGAAGATGGGGTCTTCCTCGGGTACACCAGCTTTTCAGATAGTCGGGAAGCCTTTGGGTGTTTCCCACCTCTTGGACACAGCCTGCTCTTCTCCCGTCTTTATCTGCCCTACCTGAGGACGAGCCACTGGTGGGAGATGGTGCTGGAGGACCACGCGGTCAGCATGTCCTGCCTACAGTTGCCCCTCATGGAGACCCCCCCATGTCCGAGATGGTCTCCTCAGTGGACATCTGCTGCTCATGGATGTGGACGTCACACATCTCAGAGAGTGTCCAGAGGTCGGCAGGGAGCAGTGCAGCAAGCGGTGCCCACGCACATGGTGAGAACACGCTCCTCTACTCAGGCTGCCTAAGAAAATGTTTGTGTCTTCTGGAAACGCCTTTCCAGACATACCCAGAAACACTGTTTTTCCAGCTATCTGGGCACCCCTGAGTCCAGTCAAGTTGACACACAAAATGCACCATTGTCGGGGGGCAGCGCCTACCTCGAGAAAGGGACAGTCTGATAATCAGTGCTTCCAAAGCCGGAGTGAGCAGCCTGGAGAGGAATGCCCACAGGTGCACACGAAGTGGTGACGACAGTGCGGTACAAACAGGCAGCTGAATAGACAGGGGTGAGGACCTACCTGCACTGGGGCTGGGACTCCAGGCCAACCGGGGGAGGGTGAGAAGGGCTTTTTGTCTCCTAAGCCCAGAAAGGCTTGCAGGGTCCTAATAAAGGCATTAAGTGGCTTTGGGGACCATTTTCACATTTCCCTCTCAGTTTTCTTCCCGTCGGAATTTAAAACTCAGCATCTCGGTCGTAATCATCCCTGTAGAAAATCACACTTTTCCATCAGTGACTCTTTATCGGCCTGAAATCTGCCATCCTTTAAAGCTGCCCGTCACTTGGGGTACATTTCTTTAAAATTTGATAAACCTTATGAATCAGCTCCCCCCCAAAAGGCACTGATAATCATGCAAGCCAGGCACCCGAATACAGACACACACGTGCACGTACCCCACTTTTCACGCACTCGTGGTGTGTCCATAGACCTCTGGCGTCCCCCGGATCCAGAACTCCTGGCTCTGCTTCAGGGTTTTTGGTGTTTCAGTAATAAATGATGAGAGGTCTTTGATGAGACGGAAGAAGCAAAGCAACTTACAGTCAGGAATTGTGGGCACTGCCGCAGGGAAAAGGTACAGACAATTCTATTTGCAAAGGAGTGCTCTACCCACAACAAGGAGTGATCTGTGGGGCCTCTATTTTATGTAAAATGACATTGGAATTAGCTTCTTCCCCACTTTGGTCAAACTTTTGTTTTCACGCTGTGTCAAAGCAACCACATGTCAAATCCCTAACTCTGCCTTGTTGAAGACACTTGGGGGCAACGAGACGAGCAGGTTAGGGAATCAGGATGCAGAGGTCCCGGCTCCAGGTCTAACCTGACAACACCTGTCACTGAACCAAGTCCCCTCCCCTTCCAGGCCTCACTTCCCTCAGCTGTGATGTGAGCAGCCCCAAAGTAGGTTTAATCTCAGACGAACCTCGCTGTCCTTAGCTACTAGGTAAGAGTAACTTCCTTTGGCATTCCGTGCTCAGGTTAAGTAAGGAAATAAATACTGTCCTTAATACAGCATCTAGCATATACTTAGTAAGCAGTGGTTGTCAAGACTGGAGTTTCATCTCTTGCAGGACAGACATTCAGAAAGAAAAAAATCATCAGAAACAGCATCGTTTTAGCACAGATATGAAATATTCTATTTATTTTAAGACATTAGGGGTTGGAGAAATTACAATAACCTAGATTTATATGTAAGAATTAACAATGCACATATTTATAGAAATAAGTGTGTACATATTGCAGATAAAAGCACTACATGCATTTGTCACCCCCGTTCTTCTATCATTTTCTAATCTGTCCTCTTTGAGTTGCAGGGAATTTGGCCTTGTTAGGCTCTGCCCACCATCCCCTCCTCCCCTCAGACGAAGGCGACGTCTTGGTCTTTCCTGTCACTTGCTCCTCTGGCCCTTTGTCTCCAGCCACCCTCCCACAGAGCACAGGGTCACCTGTGCGCAGGCACACCTGCTGACATTCTACCGTTAGCATCCCGCCACGAGAGGACTCAGGGGAGATGGCGTCCGCCCTGGATGGGAGGCCCCTCTGCACCGCTGCTCTGGTCGGGCCTCCCGGCAGGGGCGTCCCCAGATGTGCCCCGGCCTCTGTCCCCGGGGGCCTGGTTAGCATCAGATCCAGCTCAGGCCCTCCCTGCTTGGTAAGGTCTTCTCAGGCCCCATCTCCTCTGCTCCTGGACTCGCTGTCACCGTCACCGAAGCCCTCTCAGCAGCACTCATTATTCCCACCCGACTATGGTTTTCTGACCATCTACCCGGCACAGTGCTTAGAAATTGTCAGGAATTCAGCAGTTTGTTGGACAAATCAGTACAAGGCGGTTCCTCGGGGGAGGGGATCCTCCGATCTGTCTTTGTACGGTTTGACTTTTGTGGTGTGTGCACGGTTTACAGCTGGAAATAGAGTGCCATAATTTAAAACGATCGAGTGCTGGGATGGAAGAAATACGGGGTGAAGTGGGGTGTGGAGGACTGGGGGCCCACAGGCAGGAGGGCAGTGGGAATCACCATCCAGGGTTTGCGGGAACATTGCTTCAAGCAGATCGGGCAGCAGAGCAAAGGCTTTAACACAGAACTGCTGTTCTTGGCAACTTATTACACTATCAAAGGCTTTCTGGATTACCCATAGAAAAGAATTTATCTTGGTTGGATGAAACTGAGTACAAGCTTTTAAACATGAGACTATGTTTCAGACAAGTAGCCATAACTTCCATTCAGTGTTTTCAGGCCAGTAATTCCTAGTGTGCTTGAGCCCACTCTGAGCAAAGTAACATGTTTACCTTCTGAAGTAACACACGTTCCCCTTAAGATCATTTAAAATCAGGTAACTTAAGGGCAGTTTGAATTATTCAGGCAGTCACAGCGTAGGATGGCCCACCTGACATATTTTAATTTCATTCTCAGCTATGGATTCCGTATGCTTGAGACTCTGATCCATGTGGAAAGTTCTGCTAATCAAAACGCCTTCCGTTGGAGGCAGCCTGTGCTGCATTACTGATGATGGAAGGAGGGCAGAGCGTTAACTTTGGAAAAATGCTGCCCACGAAGGCCACGACCGTGCACACAATCGAAGAAGACTGAGAGGCACACAGACATCGTTACGAAACGTCTTGACTTTTATGATAAGAACAAGAGCTTCTCTGCCCATTGTGCAGACTCTATTTTATAAATGTTTGTCCTTGGCTGCCAAGATCTCTCTGTCTCACTGTGATTCAACATCTCCCATCCAAGCGTGGTCACAAAGCCACGCAGAGCCTTCTAAGTGTGACAGTCTGACCGGTGTTTACGACAGCGTCACGATGACAATGAGATCCCGGGGCAGCGTCTGAATTGTGACCTTCAGCTGACAGTGATTCCAAGTCCATGCAACAGCCATTCTAGTAGGCAACGGAAATTTCTTTGAAAGGAAGAAAACGTGTTACAAATTGAATCGTACACAGACGGGCTTCTGACATCCACAGAAAATTCTAGGCTTGTTGTAAAGTTCTCTGCAGAAATGCTTTGGAGTTGGCCCCACTCCAACTGCACGATACGTGCTTTCTAAGGGACATGGAGGCTTCTTGACGTTCTCTCCATCGCTGACTAGTGTCCCAGGGTTTTGATAGATGCTCAATAAATATTTGCCAAATAGCTTCAGGAGTGAATTGTATCTGAGGTCACGGCCAAGGAGCTCTGGAGAATGTGTCCTATGGAGAGAATGAACGACGTCATTGGATGATGCAAAGTGACTGGGGTGTGACCACCACCCTACAAAGTGAGAAGCAACCCCCTTAACAAGGACGAGGACAATCCGAGGAAGTGACCCAGTTACACACATAAGATGAAGCATCAGTGCGGCCACAAGAGCTCGCCTGAGAGGCCTAAGAAGGGGACCGGAGTTATGACTTTCTCCTTCCCTCTAGATACCTGGCGACGAGGAAGAGTGTGGACTTCCATTACCTTTGTCCTAAGTCCTCGGCACAATGGCGCATCATCAGAACAGGCAGCAACCTGCCTCCCGGGTGGCAGGCTGTCAGGAGCCCTGGGCTCTGGAGACGCATAACTCTCAGCCCTGTGAACACTGCATGATTCACTGTAGCCGCAATTATCCCCTACTTATGAGTCTGAACAAAGAAAAAGTTTGTGAGACAATCCTCAAAAATAAAAGCTATGTGTTAACTGTCACAGGCACAGACCACGGATCTGAACTGACTTCCTAGGGTTGCCATAACGAAGCACGACAGACCCTGTGTCGTAACGTGATGGAAATGCTTTCCCCGACAGTTCTGGAGCCCAGAACTCCTTATCGGGGTCCCTGAAGGGCTGGTTCCTTCCAAGGGACCGAGGCAGCATCAGTTCCATGGCTCTCGCCCAGCTTCCAAGGGCCACAGCCCTGTTGGGTGTTCCTAGGCTCAGCCCTGCCTCGGTCCTCACACGGCTTCTCCCGGGGGAGTGGGGCGGGGGGGGGGGTGTCTTACAGGGACTCCAGTACTGAAATGAGGGCCACCCAAACGGCTCCGTCCTACACGGCTTCTGTGTGACCCACCTCAACCTGATGACACCTGCGGTGATGAGATCACAGTCACGAGCACTGGGGTTAGGACGTCGACATGTCCTTCGAGGGGGATGTCATTCAAGCCGCAGCAGAACGCTAGCCTAGTCCGAGAGCGCCGTGCGGAGGGCGGGCTTCTGAGGGTGTGCCGCACTCCTGCCCCACACTCAGGGGCTTCCTTTGCGACCGCAGCCCGCCACCCCGGAAGCTCACTCTGGGGTGGTCTGTCTTGGGAAGCATACAGGCAAGCTCTCCCTTGCTGAGTTGGGTGAGTCTGCATCTCAGCTGGTGGTGGCTACATCGTGTACACGTCTTTAAAACCCACCCCACCGCACACTTAAGACCCGCTATTTTGCTGAAGGTCAGCAACATCGCCAAGATGTTTCCAAAACTGTTCCGGGCCAAGGCGAGCGCACATTTTCGGCGGTGGCGTTTACACGACAGGAATCCATCAGCGCCCTGATCGGACACTGCGCCACATGGCACTCCGACTTAACACGCTACCTTGTGCTAACCTAGAGTAATTATTGCTTTGAGTTAATTATGTAGATACACTCGAGTTAATGATTTACCAGTAATGGTCTTTTTCCCATCTATTATTCATATAGTCATTTTGCTAACTTCAGTTATTCATTATTTCATTCATTATCTAAGAGTCTACTATGCCCCAGATAGTGTAGCAATTGCTGCAGATGCAAAAGTGACTCGGGCCTGGTCCCTGCCTTTGAAACGGACACCGAGCCATGGAGTCAACAGACCATCCCACAAGCAGCCGCGAGAGCTGTGTCTGAGGGCCCAGCAGGGCCCAGAGGGGCCCACAGGTGGGCATTGCTCTCAGGCGGACGCTGGCCAGCCGCTGCAGAGGGAGGGACACTTGAGTGGGAGATGGAGAGGTCAAAGGTTAACGACAAATGTGGAGGTCAGGCACGTGGGTGAAATACAGCGATGATGATGTGACAAGGGGACACACATACACACGCACATGCACACCTACCCGTGCACAAACATGCCTTCACTGGTGGTGACCACTCACCTCCCAGCGCCCAAGGACGTGGGAGCAGCACTGCCTGCTGGGCCTCAGAACCTCGCTGTGCCGGGTGGTGCTGGTGGAAAGGGAACAGCCCAGGAGGACAGACCAGGCTGTTTGAGGAGGATGAGTCACCAGGGCAGTGGGATGAGGAGTGGGAAGGCTCCGTGAGCATCGAAGCTGGAAGGAGAGAAAGGGGCGGAGGGAGCCAGGGACCCCGCCTGAGAGCCTGCTCTGACCCGGCTTCCTGGCTCCCTCCAGAAGGCAGGCGCTGACTTCGTCCTCTCTGTCTCTGCTGCTGTGCTTGGGGGCTGCCTGGCTGAGCCCGAGCTGGTCTGGGGCTAGAGCAGAGACTCAGGTCTCTTCCCACACCATCGGCGCAAGCGCTTTTTCACCTGGTGCTTCTCTGGACTTAGCGCCTGTCCAGACCTTATCTCTACTTTGCAGAATGAGCTAGTGAGGCTGATTTTCAAATTCATTTTTATGGAGGTGCAAAAGGAGGCACAGGGACACGTACTTGCCCAAAGTGCCACTGGTTTGTCCCATGCCAAAGCCCCTAGCAAGGCCATTATTTCCCTCTACCTGTTGCACCGTGAACCCGTTTGCTCCCCTGGATTCTTAAACACGGAGCTTAACCAGAGTCAACTTCCCCGGGTGTCCACGCCTCATTGTGCACCGCACAAGAGCTGGGGTGAAGGCTGGGGGTTTCGGCAGGTCCCTCCGAGTCGGCGGCGGCTATGGATGCCAGCTCAGCAGGGCCGCCTCGCCACTCACCCTGAGCCCATCACTTTCTGTGCCTTTGCCTGGAGCCAACGAGCCAGGGGTGCCTGCACTCAGCGCCAGCAGGGCCCATGGTCGCCGCTCAAGGCCTTCACGTGTGCCACCTCCCTAAGTCATCAGAGCGGCCCTCTGTGCGGGGAGACCCCGCCTCTTCCCGGGAGGACAGGAGATCCAGGCAGAGAACATGGGTCCAGAGTCAGCACTAGGGAACCCGGTACACAGTGAGATTCCATAAAGCCCAGTGAGACTCATGATCTAGGATGCGCCTGGCCCTGCCTGCTGCCCCAAGTCCTCGACACCGGCCTTGCCCGTTTAAGGGCACTTCACTGGAGACACCAGGTACCACTGGACACCTCAGCCATTTCTTTAAAAAATTTTTTTGCATTGTATTATTATTACCATTATTATTTGTCTTTTTAGGGCCACACCTGCAGCATATGGAGGCTCCCAGGCCAGGGGTCGAATCAGAGCTATAGCTGTTGGCCTACGCCACGGCCACAGCAATGCCAGATCTGAGCCGCATCTGCAACCTACACCACAGCTCACAGCAACACCGCATCCTTAACCCACTGATCGAGGCCAGGAATCGAACCTGCAACCTCATGGCTCCAAGTCAGATTCATTTCCACTGCGCCACAACAGGAACTCCGCATTTTATATTTTAATTAATTAATCATTTGTTTTTTAGGGTCGTACATGCGGCACATGGAAATTCCCAGGCTAGCGGTGGAATCGGAGCTGCAGCTGCTGGCCTACACCACAGCCACAGCAGCATGGGATCCAAGCTGCGTCTGCGACCCACACCACAGCTCACGGCAACGCTGAGTCCTTAACCCGCTGAGCGAGGCCAGGGATGGAAGCCTCGCCCTCACGGACCCCAGTCAGGGTCATAACCCGCTGAGCCAGGACGGGAACTCCACCCCAGCTGTCCAGACCTCAGATCCCAGAAGGTGGTTCCGCAGGCAGGTCAGGGGCCACTAAGGAACACAGGGTGCCGGCCGAGGTCGTCGGAGCAGAGGCCCGTCCTACGGAGCTCAGGCGCGGTGACAGCTCTGAGTCCTGACCTTCGGTGGCCAGGCCCTGCCAGCCCTGCTCCAGTCCCTGCAGTCAGTCTGGGTCCAGCGACAGTCCTCCGTGGGGGAGAAGGACTGGAGGTCAGGACAACGAGGGTCAGTCCCGGGAGGCCTGTGGCTTCACGTGAAGCCTGATGACCAAGGACATTGACTCTGCACCAGGCTGGTGTCCTGGGCTCAGGGGGGCTGCGGGCCCAGGTTGGCTGTGGGCTGGGCACTGGCACCACTGTCCTTCCGGCCAGGCGGGGTCCCTCTGGAGGCCTTCTGAGTTCCGCAACGGAACTGGAAGCGAGCTTGGAAATGCTGGCTTTGGTCAAACTTAGATTGAATGTTAGATGTTCTGCTAACATAGAAACAAGCACCTCAGCGCACTCAGCACCTAGTACTCAGGGACTTAGGGGGGTGAGGGGCCGTGTCGGGCTGCGTTCTGTATTTAACTCAACGTGCGAGAGAAGGGCGCCTTCCGTTTGTGAATATGTGACTTCAAGCGGATAAATAATTGTGCGAGTCTCTCCCAGCCTCGACCGCAAGGAGGAACCTTGACCTTGAAGGCGTGAGAAGCACTCCGCTCAGGACAGAGAGAGAAACTCGCTAATCGCTTCCGGAGCTGCGTGGGGCCTGGGCACCTGCTCTCAGGGCTGCTGACCCAACAAATGGCCGTTTCCATGAGCTGACGTGTGAAGCTGTCTTGTGGTTAAAAAGTAATAGCGAGCTGAGTTTGAACCACATGCCAATCAGCAGCAGCCCAGCCCAGCGCAGACTCCCCGGCGCACAGATGCCTCCTGACCCGCTTCCCCTTCCCACTTGGCCTCCAGCCGGGCTGACACCCGTGGGGCCCCTGCTTGGGACCAGAGCCCATGTGGCCTCTCTGGGTCCTGGCTGCCCTGGCAGCGCCTCCTCCCCGCATCCCGCCCCTCATCCTCCACCACGTGGCCCCTCCAGATGGTTACACTCCGAGAGAGTCCACCTGTGGTGCCCTGGGGCCCAGCGCTGCCCCCAGAGAGGAAGCCGAGGAAAGGCCAGGGCTGGCAGCGCAGGGGTCTCAGGGCGGCCTGGGGCAGTGTGGGGGTCTCGGGAGACCCTGAGAACTGTCTCAGCCCTTCCCTCGCCAAATGCAGGAGAGAGAGGGAGAGGCCGGGAAACAGGGCACCTGTCGCCCCCCTCCCAGCCTGCCATGTGCTGGCCTTGGCCTCTGTCACCCTCTTCCCAGACTCCTACACACGAGGCCAAGGACGCTCAGGCACCAGGCGCAGCCGAGGTGAGCGCTGAGCCCAGGATCCGGCCCGGAGGGCTCTTCCCTCAGCGTCAGCGTCTGCAGTCCGCTCAGCTGCTGCTGAGCGAGGGGGCGGCCTCTCCCGGTCATCCGGGATCCCGCGGGGTCCCTCCCCAGGGGACCGCGGCAGAAGAGGGGGAGGGGAGGGCGGGGAGGCAGCTGCCTCTGGGCTCCAGGACCTGCTTCCGGGAAGAGCCGCAGCCCAGCTCCTTAAATGGCTCCTGCGCAGCCCTTTGTTCTGCCGGATGGAGGTCGCGGGGAGCAGAGGGCGGAGGAGGTGGGAGCCCCGGTTGCGGGGCTGCGGCATCACCATGGGAACAGACTGCAGAGCATCTCCCGCGGCCCCGCGCGGTGCCCCTGGAATTCCAGCTCCGGCTGCAGTCCCGGTGCCCCGGCTCCTCCGCGGGCCCCACCCGAAGGCCCGGCGGTAAACGCCCATCCGCAGCAGGCGCTGCCCACCGCTGCCCTCCTCGCCCCTGGGGACTCGGCGAGAATCAGAATCGGCAGGAGCCGCTGACTCAGGCGCCGCCCGTGTGGGCAGAGCACGCGTCCGGCAGCCCGGTTCCAGGACCCGCGGTCAGAGGACGCGGAGCGAGCCCTGCGGCCCAGCTGCCGGCCCTTCCGCCCTGACGGTGCCCGGAGCCCGCCGGCGCTGCAGCCTCAGCATTGCCCTTGGACCTGCGGCGTCCCCGGCTCAGCCCTTCACCCCGTCTTTTGCTTGGAACCCGACCACTGGGTCAGAAAGTCACACTCTGGGTTAAACACGCCTGGGGTTGTGATGGACGCTCCGGCTCAGAGAACTTCGGGCGGACCTTCCCAGCCCGAGGCGGTCCTGCGCGGATGGGAAGGCGGGCAGGGGCCAGGGTGGCAAAGCTGGGTGGAAAAGGCCCTCCTTGTTCTGCGCACTAGGAGACCCTTTATCCAGAAAATTCCTCCCACGGAGTCACATGGCTAGAACGCAGTGGAGGGCTTTTTATTTCAGACACTCTCCTCCACTTCTTAGCCATGGGATTTTTATATATAAGTTTGCAGGCGACCCCAATGTGCTCTGGAGCAGATGGGTTACAGAGGCTCCTCGCAGGGGGTGGGGTGCACGAGAGGGGGCCCAGACCTCCTGCCTGGGACCCCCAGGGTCCCAAGCACAGTTCGAAAGCCACCAAGTTATCATAACCCCACCTCTATTGCTAGGAATTTTTTTACTTTTTTTTTTCTTTTAGGGCCTCGACCACAGCATATGGAAGTACCTGGGCCAGGGGTGGAATCAGAGCTGCAGTTGCTCGCCTACACCACGGCCACAGCAACACGGGATCGGAACCTCATCTACGATCTACACCACAGCTCAGGGCAACACCAGATCCTTAACCCACCGAGCCAGGCCAGGGATGGAACCCCCGTCCTCCCGGATACTAGTTGGGTTCGTTACCGCTGCGCCACCACGGGAACTCGCAGGATTATGCTTTGATGCATACCTGACCCGTGGTATTTTAAGCCTTTAGAGGGTCAAAGGACCAAACTTCCATTTATCCCCTACTTCTAAAAGAAACATCTGCTTTGGGTCTATACAGTCGTCACACGTTAGGAAAAAACACCATCAGAAATGGAAACTCGCTTCCAATCCAGTGACCCCTTTCTGTATCTAGGTCATGTTCCCATGGAGGAAGTCACTTCCCTTTTCTGACTCCTAATTATTTATCCGCACAATAAAAATGATAGCAATGCCGACCTCATCGAGTTACTGAGAGAATCAAATGTCGCAATCATCTTCAAGTTCCCGTCACATTCCTGGGCACGTGAGGGAACCTCAGTGAAAGGTGGACATTATTATCAGTGGAATCAGTTGTTCTTCCCGAGATGCTTTTAACTGACCTGAGGTCTGCGCTGCTGAGTCCTCAGCCTTAGCTGTGTCCTTGGGGGCCCCCCAGGATCAGCGGATGGAGGCCTCGGGACTTGGCAGAGAAAACAGAAGCCGCCAGCAAAGACCCCCTTCCCTCTCTGACCAGCAGCGCGACGACCCACTGGGTCCCCCTGCTTCTTGGCGTCCGTCTCCCTCTCGGCTTGTGCTTGCCTTTGCTCCTGTCCTGGTGCCGGGCCCTGGCCGCCTCAGGAACCCCCTCGGGCCCCGCACCACGCCCCCCACGACGCTCCCGCCACCTGCTCAGGTCAGCCCAAGGGCCAAGAGGGCCTCCCACCCCACCCCCGCTCCCGGCTGTGTCCCGTCTCGTCCTCCTCAGCACACCTTCTCAGGAAAGGTGGCCCCTCGCGGTTTCTGCCTGTCCGTGTCCCACGCTCTGGTCAAGAGGAGGGAAACTCTCGCGAGAACCGCGGCCCCTACAGTTCCGCTGACGGGAGGGTTTTCCGGTCTTACGTCACCGGCCCCATCAGCAGCCGGAAGCACTGATCGCTGTCCTGTTTGTTCACAAACCTCCGCCCTGGGTCCCTGGCACCAAACACCCGGGTCTTCCCTCGGCCCGTGTACTCCTTGGTCTGCGCTGGCCGCCGCAGCCCGGGCAGCTTCCACAGCAAATGTCTCCTCTCGCGGTGCTGGAGCCTGGGGCTCCCAGATCGAGGTGTGGGTGGCGGGGCTCTCCAAGGCCACCCTCCTCGCCCGCCTTCTCACCCGTGTCCTCATGTGGTCATTCCTGGCCGGAGTGGGGGGGGGGGGGTCCCCGGCATCTCTCTCTCTCTCTCTGTCCAAATTTCCTTTTCTTATAGGACACCAGTAATACTGCATCAGGGTGCCCCTGAGATCTTTGTTTTAACTACTCACCTCGTGAAGGCCCTGTCTCCAGATATGTTCATATTCTGAAGTTTGGGGGCTCAGCGCTCTGACACAGGAATCTGGGGGGGACATGGTTCAGGCCTTAACACCGTCCTCCTTGGGAGTCCCTGCCCCCTGCCTGCTGACCGCCCCTCCCGAGGGCCTGGAGCCCTGGAGGGCCCGCCCCCTCGTGGCTCCCATCCCGGACCTTCCAGCACACACGGGTGGGTCACGTGGATGTCACCCAGGTGCCTTCAGCTCAGCACCGTCAACACTCAGGGAACAGCTTTCTCCTGAAGTTTTGTCCGGTCTTTGTTCTGATGCCACTTCTCAGTGAATCCACTTAGGTGTTAACCTACCACGCACCCATCCTTGCAAAAATATTTCTTGGGCACAACGTGGGGGCCCTCTTTACACTCACAGGGCTTCCAGGCCAATGAGAATGTCGGATACTCCCTGGACCAAACGAAAAGTTGGTCTACAACAAGCAGACGGAGGAGAGAGGCACCGATGAAAGAGAGCGGGAACCGGATTGGTTTGGCCAGTTCGCAGCCAAGGGGGCAGTTTGGAGTGTGCGTCCAGTGCGTCTAGTTTATTAGTTTCGTATAGTTTTTACTGCCCCGTGTTAGCTGGAGGAGATGACCTTGAGGACGGGGGAGGAGGAGGTGAGCGGGCACAGAGCTGAGAGGAGAGCTGTGCGGTGCCGGGTGGGCGGCGGGCGGAGGAGGAGGAGGCCAGGTCACGAGGGCCAGCGTGGACCCAGGGAGGGCATTTTCCTCTTCTTCTGAAAAAGCCTTCGGAACTCACTGAAGGGCTCTAAGTAGTGGGATGACGTTATGCAGCTAGGACGTCAAATAATAAATCACTCTGACTACGCTGCGGAGGAGGTGGAGGGGTCAGGAGATGCAGGCAGAGCGTGACGTCATGGCCGTGGTCCTGGCAGGCGGTCGGCGGCTTCGGCTGGGGCAGCAGGTGAGGAAAACGCAGAGACGGGTGTACGTTTGGAGGACACACCACAAACAGACTGAGTCTGCGAAGTAAGGAAAAGAAAGGTGTCCCTTGTTCTCAGGTTTCTGACTCACAAATGGGCGGCAGCGACCCCTGCAGGGAGGGAGGACTCCGGAAGAGGCTCCGGTGACGGCGAAGAGTGGGCGGAGACTGGAGACGTCCGGGGCCCCAGCTTCAGGCGCCGGACCAGGCGGGGTGCAGGAGCCAAGGCCGTGGGGGAGCGCCGTGCAGAGTGATTTCGTAGCGTGTGCGGAGACTGCAGGGCGAGAGCGTGGAGTGAGGCTGGGCCAGGACACAGATCTGCGCCCGAAGAGCCCCGACCTCAGTGGGCTCCACGGGGGAGGTTGGACCCCCCAAGCGCTGGTGAAAGCACAGTGCTGTTGTGTGTGTGGAGCAGAGTCTGGACTCTGGAACATCAGCCATTGTGATGGATGTGGTCAACTCGGCTGAGGATGGAAAGCTCGCCACTGAAGCCAACAACCTAGAGATCACAGCTTGTTTTGGCAACAGCAGGTACTGAATCACGATGAAGGCAGAAGCCAGATGGGACTGTAGGTACTGAGGAAGGAGAGGATGCTCGCAGGTGCTGCGTCCTCTTTCAAGATAAGTGCCTTTGAAGGAGGCAGAGGGCTGGACTGGAAGCTGGAGGCAGATGTGAGTCAAGGGAGGACAGCCGGGCACTTTTATTTTACCTGTTTTCAAGAAGGTGTCATTGGACGGAGGAGACGATGCGGGAAGCGCCCCATTCCTCCCCAACCCCACTTGAGAGCTGAATATCCGTCGCTTGTGCTGGAGGTGTTGGTGCCTGATGGGTCTGACCTGAGTCCCTCGGTCATTGCTTTTGATTGAGGAGAGTGGTCTTGTCCAAACCCAGCCAGGGGGTTTGGACAAGACCACTCTCAAACCCAGACCACTCTCAAACCCAGCCAGGGGGTTTGGCATCATCATCAGTACTGCCCGCCTGCTGCGGGGGCCTGAAGACCTAGATCCTGCCCCTCAATGAAGGAAGCTCAGAAGGACCATCTCAGCTCCAGAGCTGCCCAAGGAGTCGGCTGGTGGGCTCTGCCACAGCTGCATGGGTGTTGATCCCGAGATGGCTCCTCTCAAAGCCCCTTTCCCAGGAAACCAACCCATGACACGGGGTGAGGACTCTGCCTCCATTAGGCACACTCTAGCACAGCAGCTATTGGCTGCAGGAAGCCAACCCAGGAGGGCTGTGTTTGGTGCCCCTCCTCCTGGTCCCTCAGCCTTGTGTGTCCCCTGCTGTAGCAGCCTCCCCTTCTTCAATGCACAGAGCTCCATGTATGGCCACCAGGCTGCACTGGCTCCATGGAAGAGCCATTAACATACAAAGTGTTGCTGAACCATATGCCCCTCCAGGGTTACACACTAACCCACACGCTCAGTGACGTCGTAAACTGAGAGTGTCCCAGGCCACAATGTATTCCCCATTCTGCCATTTATTTTGTGTCAGAACAAGCAGTTTTAATCCATAATAGCTGGGGAAAAAATGCTATACAAATAATTTTTTGAATGTTCCAACATGAGGCGAAGAAAGATTATTAACCTGCATGATAAAATTCATGCTTTACAGCGGGAGATGCCTTCAAGTAAGTGATCTAAGAGTCAAAGACTGAGCAATCGGTATGCAATTAGAAAATTGGTAAAATTGCTTTAATAACGTGGAGAGCCTCGTAACCATCGATCAGCCGGCGAGAACTGACCAACAATTACATAAATTAATGCCACCTGAAGAAAGCTGTAGACTCAGAAATTTTTATATTATTGGAAATTCAAAGGAAAGGAAAACGTATTGCCAGTGTTAGGGTGGGTTATTACACTACTATTTCCAGGAAACGTACTTCCTTTCTAAACAGAGTATATGTGTATTATTATCTTCTTTCGACATTGTCTGTCCAGCAATTGCAAAGTGACTTTTGAAAGTGTAGGACCATCCCTATCTTTTTCATGTTGAATCTTCCAGTACGTACTGGAATAGGAACCTGAATAGGTTCCAAATAAACTTTGGATTGGTGGACAGATGATGGATGGATGGATGGTTGGGTGGAAGAACAGGTGGATGGATGGGTGGGTGGTGGATGGATGGATGGATGGTGGATGGATGGTGGATGGAAGAACAGGTGGATGGATGGATGGGTGGGTGGATGGATGGATGGGTGGCTGGATGGAAGAACAGGTGGATGGATGGGTGGGTGGGTGGTGGATGGATGGATGGATGGATGGATGGTGGATGGAAGAACAGGTGGATGGATGGATGGATGGGTGGGTGGTGGATGGATGGATGGATGGTGGATGGATGGTGGATGGAAGAACAGGTGGATGGATGGATGGGTGGATGGATGGATGGATGGATGGTGGATGGAAGAACAGGTGGATGGATGGATGGATGGGTGGGTGATGGATGGATGGATGGTTGGATGGGAGAACAGGTGGATGGATGGATGGGTGGGTGGATGGTGGATGGATGGATGGATGGGTGGCTGGATGGAAGAACAGGTGGATGGATGGGTGGGTGGGTGGATGGATGGATGGATGGATGGTGGATGGAAGAACAGGTGGATGGATGGATGGATGGGTGGGTGATGGATGGATGGATGGTTGGATGGGAGAACAGGTGGATGGATGGATGGGTGGGTGGATGGTGGATGGATGGATGGATGGGTGGCTGGATGGAAGAACAGGTGGATGGATGGGTGGGTGGTGGATGGATGGATGGATGGATGGTGGATGGAAGAACAGGTGGATGGATGGATGGATGGGTGGGTGATGGATGGATGGATGGTTGGATGGGAGAACAGGTGGATGGATGGATGGATGGGTGGGTGGATGGTGGATGGATGGATGGATGGGTGGCTGGATGGAAGAACAGGTGGATGGATGGGTGGGTTGGTGGATGGATGGATGGATGGATGGGTGGATGGATGGAAGAACAGGTGGATGGACAGAAGAATATGTACCCCTTAAATTTTGAAGACTGACTAGTGAGATGTGTTTTCAGGACCAGGCACACACTTTTAAATATTGACGAGTATTCTTTTTTGATCTTTCTTGACAACAATCTTCTAGGAAGCCAGGTAGTAAGCAGTCACTGTTACAGGCTGATACCTTATCCAGGGCAGAGTTCCACCTACCATGGTGTCCCATCCAAAATTAACCCAGTTGCCAGAACTTTTGATTTTCTTTCCAGTCATTCCTTCGACAAAACATTTTCATATGCTGACAACGAGTCTGATGTTAGACTAAATAAGGCTCGATTTCTGCTCGCATAGAACATTGACCACTGCTAAGAGAGTAGCTTATGCATCAGCTCCCCAGCTTAATTGCTTCCTTTTGTCGCATCTTTGATTTCTCTTTGCTTTGATTTTAGGGGTGTGTTTACCCACCTTCAGATAACGGTACTGTGGTCTGTTGACACTATCTTTCCTCCATGTCTAACATTGTACAGCTTATTGTTAGTAATACACTTATTTTTACCTGCCCTTTACACAGAACTTATTTGTACTAAACACTTTGCTAGGGAGTTCCCGTCGTGGCTCAGTGGAAAGGAATCTGACTAGCACCCGTGAGGCTGCAGGTTCCATCCCCGGCCTCGCTCAGTGGGTTAAGGGTCCGGTGTTGCCATGAGCTGTGGTGTAGGTCACAGATGTGGCTCAGATCCCTTGTTGCTGTGTCTGTGGTGTAGGCCAGCAGCTGTAGCTCCGATTCGACCCCTAGCCTGGGAACCTCCATGTGCCACAGGTGCGGCCCTAAAAAGACAAAGAATAAAATAAAATAAAATAATAAACATATTGCTAGATGCGCTAAAGCGTTGAACACACCCTCATAACTCTGAGAGGACATCATGCCCATATGCATTGATTGTGAAACTGAGGCTTGAATAAATGAAGGAGTCATTGAGAGACACAGATAAACAGATGGAGGATATAAACCCACATCCGCCTGAGGCCAAGCCTAGTGATTTACAGGGGTTTTTTCTTCCCCATTGGCCAGGTGAAACAGACATTGAACTCATCAGGAAGTTGATGAGGAATTATTGGCCTAAATGCAAACATAGAAGCTAGAGGGGCTATAAAATAACAGATGTGCTCCCTGACTTCAAGGGGCTTATAGGGCGGAGCAGAAGGAAACACAGTCCGAAAATTCAGTAAGTGTGAGGACACTTCTGGAATTGACCATTTTCCTCACAGCTTTTGCTTTAAGCCCGTTTAGCCTCCGGAGGACGGTGTCACAAGTGACACGCAGACCCTACCATCGTACTTCCGCTCAAAGATCCTACGACTGGGAGCAAGAACTGCCTTTAAACAAAGACATGCAGTGGGCACTGGTCTCAGGACAAAGCCTAGGGAGGTGAGGCGCCTGTGACCCGAAGCCGCTCTGGAGGTAAACCGCTTTAAAGAGACGTGGAAATGAACCTGGGCCTGGCCGGAGGCCGAAAGTGAAGTTTCACCTTTTCTTTAAGGCCTCCTCTCTCCGCGTCGGAGTCTAGCACGAGTTCTTACCGAAGGTCCGCCCGCCTGCCCCAAGTGCTCTGCTTCTGGGGCCACGACTGCCCTTGTCAGTCACTGGTGTCCCAGATTCTCCTGAGAACAGCGTCTGTCCCATGGAGAGCAGAGCTCGTGCTAGACAGAAGCCCCCTTCCGCCGCCCTCCCCCACAGGACTCAGGCCTTCCCGGGGACTCTGGCGTCCAGGTGGCGCCGGGTATGGAAGGACAAGGATCTGCAGTCAGGAGCAGGTGCTAATGCCGGCAGCCCCTGGGAAAACCGTGTAAGCTCCCGCCATCCCGGGCGCATCATCCAGAGGGAGACAGTGCCGCCTACCTGGATGGGGTGTTGTGACTGCGACACGGAATCGCAGCAACGACGTGGTTTCCCAAACTCCAGAATCCTCTTAAAAGGTGGTCACCACACCCTGGCCTCGCAGCCGCGTCTGCCCTGAGATGTGTCCAGTGGGTCTCTGAGAGCACAGCCACAGTGACAGCAGGGGAGACGTAAGCAGAGAGAAATCACGTGCGGTTAGTCCCAGGCCTCCGCTGCCTGGCACGTGTGAACCCAAGGCTGGCGGCAGGGACAGCTGCGCCGGCCGGGGTGAGCACCAGGCGCGCCACCCCTACCGCTGCCACCCCTCTGCTCCAGGCCTGTCCGAGGCCCCTGTGGGTCTGCGGCCTGGATTCCCCACCAGCTCTTTCTCCTGGGTCTTCTGTCCAGGTCCTGCCCAAATGAGGTCAAAGTCCACCCCCAGCCTCTCTCCTCGGCTTTGCAGCTTGAGGCCGTTCAATCAGCAGCTGCCCTCGGCCAGTGGCCTAGCTCCCCGGCCTTGCTCCTGGGCAGTGCCGTCCCCCACCACCGCCCTCACCACCAGGAAATAGGGCAGGACGGACTCCTGTGGGTTTAGGTTCCAGGCCTGGAGCGCTGTGTCTCTCGCCTCAAGGTATAGTCTTCTTATTCTGCTTCTGCCCAAAGCCCTTGGTCCTTACAACTCAGCATCACCCAGACGCATCAACCCGGCGACACTTAAGATCACTTTCACCTGAGCCACATGGGAACACAAATACCATGTCCCCACAACGGGCGGTGATTATTTATCACTGTCCGCTTCCACTCCAAGGAGAAGCCGGCATGGTTTTGTAGCCAGAGAAGGTAAGACTTCGCTTCTGGCCTCTGAGCCCGTAGGCCCGTTCCCCGCATCTGCTGAGAGCAGTTTCCTCTCCAGACAAGCAGCCCCTTTGGAGGAGGTCGGTGTCTTCCCCGTTTCTGTCCTGAACAGCCTGCCGGCAGCCACTTGTTTTGCTTAAAAATAGAAGCTTGTTCTCTGCAAAGACGGCTGTGCAGCAGGCTTACCGGAAGGCGGTGGTGCCCTGGAGGGCGCAGTGTCAGGGGGTCGTGGGGTGGGGGTGGGGGGACTCAAGGAGGGGGCACCCCCCAGGGCAGAGCCTGCAGAGCCAGGCAAGCTCAGGCAGAACCAGCTCCCCGCTCCTGCACGGAGGCCCCAGACCAGCCTCTTCTCCCCCCACCCTGTTCCGTTTCCTCCTCGGGCAAAATGAAGGTGTCTCCGACGTGGCTACCCATCTCCAGAACCACGTCTGTGCCACGCTGTCCTCTGGAACCCAAATGCCCGGCTCTCATCTCCGTGCCCTTCTGACGAAGGCAGACACACCCCTAACTCCTTCGCAGTCTTGTCACTTGGTCTGGAGAGTTGTGAGACAGCAGCGCCCCCACCCCCAATAAGGAAACCAGCCTGGGGGCATCGGGGCTTCCCCAAGTCTCGGATGGAGCGGACCTTCGCGCACTTAGCCGCGCCCATCCTCTTCCTGAACTCAGGGGGTTCAGGGGTCCAGGAGGAGAGCTCTGGGGGAGAGCCGCGTTCTGAGAAGGCAGGGGCGCAGGGCCCAGGATGCAGATGTGGGTCAGGCCAGCAAGTGCGATGAGGAGCGTGCGACCCAGGTCAGTCAGCAGGTCAGCCCAGCCTCGTCCTGGCCGACTCGGGACAGCCCGTCCTCTCCCTGCTCGGCCCTGTCCCCTGCTGTCCACAGCCCCGTGCTGGGAGCTGTTGGCATCCCCGGGGAGAAGCACCTGACTGTCTCTGATTGTTCTGAGACTTTAATTAAAATCATTCCCTCTCCTTGCTTACGGCTCCAGAGGCTCCTCTAGTGACGGCCACTTCACCAAGCCTGCCCACTCTGGTGTCCCCGGTGAGCAGCGCCTGGGGAGAAGAGGGAGCCTCCCCTCCCACCAGGGCCCTGTCCACGCCTCTGCCCTTGAGGGTAAGAAGGCCACTTTGCGAGGTGACCACTGTCCCAGGCCCCTTCTGAGCAGGGCAGGATGTGGGCTGAGCCCCGGTTAGGAGCAGGGTGGCAGCAAGGACTCGACTGCAGAGGCCACCCAAGGGTGTGCGCACTTCTTTGGTGATTTATGTTTGTGTGTCTGCTCTGCGTGATGCTCACGGCTGGGGTGGCAGTTTGGTCCCAAGGCACAGGGGCCTTAGGGGAGGTGTTTCTTAGATGCTCCCCTGCCCTTTCTTGGTGGCGTGGAGATGGCTGTGGGGCTCTGGCCAAGAACGAGGGAGAGGGGCAGAGAAGGTTGAGCTGGGCCAGGATCAGGACAAGTGCCGCCTCTCACTGGCAGCCCTGCCTGGGAGAGAGGGCAGAGCATCCGTTCCGAGCTGTTCACACAGACCCCCTCCTAAGGAGACGGGTTCCATTAGCAGGGCTGCAGGACGGGCTGAGCAGCAGACAGCCCTGCACCTCTCAGAAAGAGGCAAAGACTCCATGACTGGTTCTTTGCTGACCTGGCGGGCGAATCACGTGCGAATCGCTTAGTAACTCCTCGTGCCCCTGGACTGTTCTACATCCAAAATGGAGAAGGGAAGCCTCGCCCTGCACATCGCTGTGCTTTCACAGACCCACACTCGACACGAAATTCGGAAGAGCTGGCGCAGCCTCCGCAGTTGCTAATTGCCTGAGTTGTGTTAGCACCATTTACAGCTGCAGGCCTTTGTTGCATGCCCGGTGGGTGCAAGGCTGGACACCAGCCTCCCTGCAGAGACAAGGGCACAGGCAAGGTCACGCAGGAGCAATTGCTTGAGTCTGAGTGTGGCTTTGCTTCTGCAAGCAGGGCCCCCACCCTCTAGGAGTCATTTCTAGAACCGGATCCAAGGAAAGGCCCCCCGTAGGTGTGGCCGCACCACCCACCCTTCTGAGGCTCCTTCACATTTTAAAGCGGCGCGTGGCTCAAGGACATTTAAGCCACCCAAATGAACTCATGATGGGCTGGTTGGTGCTGACGGAGGCGCCATCCTCACCCGAGATGCCTTCAAAGCAAGCCCATGACTTGAAATTAATCAGCAACCTGAAGCCAGGACCCCCTTTGCCCCTTGCTGGCCTGCAAGGGCACATGGGAACCTGAGCGAGGGCCCTGAAGGTCCCCAGGTGAGGCCAGGTGTGTCCTGTCCCAGAGAGAGTGTGGAGCGACGGCACGGAGCCTCTGGGGCAAGGCCCAGCTTGGCTGCGGCCCAGGGATTGGCTCTTGGGAAAGTCCGCGGCCCCGTCCAGCCCCACGAAGCCCACGTGGAAAACGGCAAAGGCAGCCCGCCTCCTGCGCGCAGCTGACGTCGAGGGGAGGATGACCGTGTGCGCAACAGCCCTTGCGAGCCCGGCGCCCGCGGGCGGCCTCAGACCCAGGCTGGCCTCTGACCGCCGGCCACGTGTCTCGGGTTTGGGACTCTTTATCCCATGCACCCAGGAGCACCTCGAAGCTGCCTCTGGATGCCGGAGCTCAGAGCAGAGCAGCACACAGGCCCGAGGCTCCAGAGTCTTCCGGAAGACCCTGCATTTCGCTGGGCGCTGCCTCCGCTGTGTCTTCCCCTCAGGAGGCCGGGACAGAAAGAGTTCAAGGAGGAAGCCAAGCACAGTGGGGCATTTCCCTTGGTGACAGACTTCGGCGCCCGTGGGCTTCTCTGGGCTTATGTGCCATCCCTCGTGATGGCAGCTCTTCTCTGACAGGGTAGACTCTCCCTGAAAGTTATTTTAAAAAAATAACTGGAAATCCCGTGTCTGGGTTGGAAGGCTGGGGTCTAGCGTGTTCTCTGGTCATGACCTGTGCAGCCCTGGGACAGTGGGCGGGGACCCCTGGAGTCCCCCCAGGACTGCCCTGCCTAGTGGCCTTCATTAAACCCCAGTGGAGATTCAGATGCTTTGGGGTTCAGGATGGGGTGCTTAGGAAGCAAGCTGTGTGCAAGGCTTGCCTTCTCGGAGCCCGGCTCCCTCTGACGGTCCCTGCGGCGTTCTGACCAGGAGCAGCCCCTGCTGGGGCCCTAACAGAAGCTCCTCTCCCAGGGAGGGTGGGGGAAAGCTCAGCAGTCAGACCAACACGAGCCCCCCGGACGCCGGGCCCCACGGGCTTCAGAGGCTGCCATGGAAGGCGCCTTCCCTGCAGCAACACATGAGTCCTGTCACCAATAACCAGTGCCAGGCTGGCAGCTGACCACCAGGGTGGTCCCTCAGGGACACAGCTGCACCCCTGGACCACAGAGCGTTGTCCTCCCCAGACGCTGGAGCCTGCAGGACTGCTGCGCACAGCTGTGTGGGGAGAAGCGTCTGGAGAGAAAGTGACCTCCCTGTCACCTGGAACCTAGCAATGCAGAGCCCCGGGCCCTTCCCCAGAAGCACCGCGTAAGAATCTGCCTCCCGACCGCATCCCAGAAGATCACGTCAAAGCCTGGCTCGTGCTGGCCTCCGGGCCGCCGCCTTCTCCCTGCAAAGACCTGGGAAAATTAGGGATTTGTTTTGTCTTTTGGTTTCTCCAGTTCTCTGTCCAGCTTTTAAACAAATCAGTGCCATTTTGCTATTTAAGCCGGTGTCACCGTGATGGAAGGTTCACCCTGCGCTGCCCAGGTTGTGAGGGTGTGTGGGAGGAGGCGGAGAATCGGCCAAGAAGCGCCACTCTTTTCCCTCCATGCAGGTATGACAAGCTCCTCGGGGATCTGAAGTATCTCGACTACCCCTGTGCAAATTGCAGGTACTGAGCCGCAGCGCCCGGTGCTGGGCTGGCATTTCATTCCACAGGTGCTCAGCCTGAGAGCTGGGGGGCTTCCGGGTGGGGGGCGACCGCTCCTCGTCCCAGAAGGAGGCTGGGTCTGGGCTGCCATCCCCTGGCAGCAGGCTGCTCCTGGCAGCAGGCAGCTCCTGGCTGGGTGCTCAGAGGATCAAGAACCACAGCCTGGGGCTTTTGGGGGCTGTGCAGGAAGAGGGCTGTGCCTGGGCAGCTGGTCATGACCTTTCTTCTTAGAGGAAGGCGAGAGGCAGGTGTTTAGCTGACTCCAGAGGTTTCACTCTTCCAACCCCATGTGCAGGGATGGACACCTTCTCAAAAGTTGCCTCCCTGTGGGCCCCCACCTTCCTAATACCATCTGCACTGTCTCCAAAAAGCCAACCCCATCTTCCTCCCAAGGCTGACTTTCTGAGTCAGAGCCCTTGATGGAGCCAGCAGGTCACTTAAAGATTCCCCGTCCTGGTGTGAATCCCGCTTGGAAATGTACTTGTGTGTGCTTAGACGAGCGTTTCAACCTCTCCGAGCCATCGTCCTCCCTTTCCTATTTCCTATGTCAAAAAGAAAATCGTAAGCTGTCCCCTGCCCGTTGGTGGAGAAGATTCAGGGGGCTGGCCGAGGGGTGTGTCACAGAGCCTTCCCTGTGTGCCCGAAGGGGGGCTGTGCTCACCACCTCCCTTCTCGTCTCCTCTCCCATGTAGTACTCAGCTCCGGCTGTGATACCAGACAGGCGGCTTAGGTGTGAGACAACCACGGTCTCAGGTTGTGGGAATGGATTGTCTGCAGGGTTGGTTTCTTCTGAAGTCTCTTTCCTTGGAGGGCAGACAGCTGCCCCTTGCTGTGTCTTCGCCTGGGCTTCTCTCTGCAGGTACATTCCTGGTGTCTCTCTTATAAGAAAGGCAAAATTCCCTTGTCTTATAAGGACTCCAGGCAGCTGGATCAGGGCCCCGCCCTAATGACCTTATTATTGCTAATAACCTCTGTCAAGGCCCTATCACCAAGTACGGTCACATTCTTAGGAGCCGGGAACTGGGGTTTCAACACATGAATGTTAGAAGAAATGCAAATCAGCCCAAAACACCCAACTCCCCAGGCTCCTCCTTGTCCTCCTGAATTCCCTGCTTTACTGCAGAGAACTTTCCCTATGAAGAATTACCTGTAAATCTTGTCTGGATTTCCTCTTTCGAAGGCTTTCGCCAAACTGTAGCCCAGAATAACATCCTGCATTATGGCTTCAGCATAATAAATCAAAGCTGAAGCACCTGTCCCCCACGTGTCCGTCCATTCATTCATTCCCTGGCAGTCTTGTCCTGAGAACCATCCAGGAACCCAGCCTTGCCCACCCACGAGGAAGTTCTCATAGGGAACAGGACAAGTGATGGAACCTCTGACGTGTGAAAGGGTGCTTCTTCACACGTGAAAAGAAGGTCTGTGCCTAGTAGTCTTGACCGCTCTACCACATTTTCATCATCCTCACCAAAGCGGTGCCTATCACAGGCTGTGCAGCTCTGCCCAGTAGAAAACTCTGCCTGCCCCTTCTGCCTGCAGGGAGATCCACATTGGAGCCAGGTGGCTGTCTGCATAGGCATGCGGCTGTAAGGGGTGCACGAATGGCGGAATTGCTAGGAATCTCCCTGCGAGTCCCAAGACCACGCTGACAGCACTAATGGGGGCCTGGTCCTGAGACCCTGCTCCAATCTGTCTCATTCACCATCTCCTGGGGGAACTCCGGTGGTCCCCACCCACCGTCCCAGGGCTGCGCAGGTCCACTAACCACCCCGTATGGAAGGTATTTTGCAGCCACAATTTAAGATGAGGAAACTGAGAAATACGCCAAGATGTACTCAGTCACAGTTGGTCAGGATTCAGCACCAGAGGACGGACAGCTCCCACCCCCTGACTGTCCAGCAGGAGCATCGCCCAGGAGTCAGAGGGGCCTCTGCAGAAAGGCCAGTCTGAACCAGGTGTGTGTGGGAGCTCAGCCACGGGGACATCTCTCTGGAGGCAGAGTGCTTTGTTTTCGGGAATGAATGACGATGAAGGGAACACTCTAACCCTTGTCCACTTGAGAACGTGAAAACCGGAATGCTGTTCTTGTATTAATTCACTTGATGGATGAATGGATGCATCTGGTAAGCATTCACCAGGAACGGGGACAGATGAGTGTCCCTAAGGACCCCAGGCCCTGTGGGCACAGGACCTGCTCCAGCTCCATACCCCTTCCCCCAGCCCCGCCTCATGAAGGTAAAGCTACATCATGCTATTCTCACCTCCCTGGACCTCCAAGCCCCACAATCTCCCTTCCTCCTGTACCTCTAATGTGAGCTGTTGATATATTATTCTATTCCAACTCTATCACTGTCACTTGGGTACACGTCCTGTCCTAAGCCCAACCCCAGCTCCTCCCTCACCCCACTACATGGAGAGATTCTTGAGCACCAAGCTTATAAATCCACCACTGTTTCTTAGCACCCCCCAAACACACATACACGCAGCACTTAATTCACAGAGGAACACATAACAGCTCTTTAATGTGTGTCTGTGGCATGGAAGATAGATTTTGACTCTTAAAAAGGCAAATTGTCACCTGAAAAATTATTAATAGTAGGAGTCAAAGAGAAAAGAGTTTTCTGGACATGATCCATAAGGTAAAAGAATGTGAAAGGGGATAGGGAGTCAGGAGAAGAAAGGGGGGAGGGAGGAGGGAGGGAAAGAGAAGGAGAGAGGGGGAGAGAGAGGAGGGGGAGGGAGGGAGAGAGGGGGAGGGAGGGAGAGAGGGGGAGGGGGGAGAGGAAGGGAGAGAGGAGAGAGAGATTTGCTTGAGGTTGCAGACATGAAGAAAAAAAAAACACATCATGTTGTGGAATCTTGATTTATAGCAATTTTAAAAGATAAATGCGGGGCTGAACTCAGGAAGTAGAGCTGCCATTTCAGGCTACATCAGAGAGAAATGAGCACTTTCATTCCCCATCAGACCAGTAAGCACCCACCTCATTTGCCCTCCAGGAGTGCCTCTCTCTGCCTGTCTCTATTTCTGCCTGCCTGTCTCTCTGTGTCTGTCTGTCTGTCTGTCTGTCTGTCTCTCTCTCTCTCTCTCTCTCTCTCTCTCTCCCTCTCTGTCTCACACACACACACACACACACACACACACACGGAGGCATATACTCCCTACCCCAGCTCGGTGCCCCCATCTCCCTGCTGTCTGCATCCCTCCCAGCCCCAGCTCTGCAGTGGGTGCAGGAGGAAGATTTATAGTGGCTGCATGTTCTGCTCCTGCCTCCCAGACACAGGCTCTTCCCACACGAAGCTTCTTTATATGGGGTTGTTAGCTCTGCTCCGCTGACTTGGGAGGCTACGTATTTTTAATCTTTATTATTTTTAATGCTATCCTTCATCCCTGGGCTTCTGGCTCCAACCACATTCTGACCTCAGAATACCAACAACAGTAAAGCCACTGCCATTTGTCACCCCCACGCTGAGCGCCTGGGGTTCTTAAATTAAAAAGCGTGGGAGGGAGCAGCTCTCAGAGCACTGCCTCAGCCCATGAACAGTCTGCAAATGCGGGGACGCTGTGCACTCTGACCTCTGACCAGGTGCCATGTCCAGGGCACTGCATTCATGGGTTTTAACAGAAGAAAAATACCCCCATCTCTGCTGGATGCTGAAGGATGGGCCGAATCAGAATGTGCTTCTCTTCTAAGGGCTTCTCTTCTCTAAGGGCAGCTCCAAGCACAGGAGGGGAAAGTGCCTGATGATGGTGCAGCAGGGAGCTCAGCGACCCTGAACTCCACAGCCCTTCCCGCCTGTGTGCCATGTGCTGTGCAGCCCCCAAACCATGTGGCAGCAGCCAGAGAGGGTGTCCCACTATGACGGATGCCTTGTCTCTCCCTCCACGGCTCCCCATGGACATGGGGGATGGTGCCCCCACTTCCCACTGAGCCTCATTTCTCCTCACTTCTAACTTCTCTGATTGCAGGGCTGAGGAGGCACAGTGAAAGGGTCTTCTGAAAGTACTAAGCTCGTGAAGGATAGGCTTCTCTGTGGGGATCAAGATAAACACGGCTGTGTCCTTGACAACGCCCTGAGTGTTTCCGCTGCCTGTTCATGTTCATGGGTGCTGACCTCTCAGCCTCCCACCACTCTGCAGAGCAGATTTCCAAAGATGCTTTTTGCCCAGAGAAGATCAGTGGTTTCCCAACCCCCCATAGCAGCTGTGTGATGAAGCCATCGGCCCAGAATCCACACCTCAAGGTCCCGTGTTCACTCTCAGGTGTGCATTCCTCTCCTGCAGTGGCTTAAGGATGGACACAGATTTCAGTTTGACACAGAATGTAAACAACAGTCTAACATGTGCTCTGCAGCCCTAGTAACAGCAGATATTCCCCTTCCTGACCTGGGATATGGGTCAGGGTCAAGTTCTGGGGGCAGCAGGAGGCCACCCTCGTAAACTGATCTCATGAAGCCAGGAAGCAATCTGTTCCTCCACCAAAACCTTTCCCACCAGCTCCATGACCACTTTTCATTCATCCTTTAGAATTAAGGTTTTAAAGTGCAGAGACCACTGAGGAAGTGCCCTTCCTGGGAGCTGGTTTCCATCTGCAGGGAGAAGGGGTCAGCAGAAGGCATCCAGACACAGGGCGACACCCACCTGGCCATCATGCTGAAGCCAAAGTGATTTCTTGCATCATCACCCAAAATGAAACAGGCCGTTCTGGACACTGTGCTCTTGCTTTCCAGCTTAAGTTGACAAGGAACGATGATTCTTCCATTTAATGAGGTCTGCATGTCAACCTTCTTGGCCCTCCAGGACAGTGGCTATGAGATGTCTCCAGATTAGAAATTTTGAGAAGACAACTTGATGTTCACGACTTTACCATGGGACTGTGTCTACTGAGTGGCTGCTAAATCCTGTTTGATAACCAAACACTGCAAGTGGTTGCACAGCAATGTTATCTAAACCATCACTACACCCTTTTCTTCATTTAAAGAAGAGTTAGTTCCAATTGCTCTCACACTCTTCCAAAATACAAGAGGAAGGATCACTCTTATACTCACATTGCAAGCATTCCCTGACACCAAAACCACAAGGACACTGCAGGAAAAGACAGCTAGAGGCCAATATCCCTGATAAACAAAGATGCAAAAATCCTCCACAGAATATTAACAAACCAAATTCAATAATGTATTTAAAGGATGGAACACCCTGATCAGTGGGATGTATTCCTGGGGTGCAAGGATGGTTCAACCCCTGCAAATCAATCCATGTGATGTGTCATATTAACAAAATGAAAGATACAAATCAGACTGCATAATATTTCAAGCATCTGAAAACCCTGACTGTATGGTTTCATACTCTACATTTCCTAATGGGAGCTTGTTAGCACTACTACCTCTTGTCAAATTTTATAGGCCAGCCATATAAACAGAAGAAGTAAAGAATGAAGTGACAATATTTTTTAAAAAGTCTCCTAATATTTAATTAATAGCTAACCTTTTGTGAATATGTCTTGTGGCAGAATCTCAGGGCACAGGAAGCCCCATGTCCATCACAACTCCGTCTCCTGCAGCTCCCCAAACTGCATAGGCTGCCCTCTGGAAGGTCACTGCCACCCTTTTCTTGCTAAATCAAAAGGCCTTCCTTACTCAGGGCCTCATGCCCCACATGCCCTCCAGGAAAAACACTTTAATTTTGGCTTCCAGGGGATTATATGATGCCACCTTTCCTCTGGCATCTCCAGTGGTTGATGGCTTTCTTCAACCACAGGTGTCTTTTTGTTTCCTGTTGGTTAAACATGGCACTGGCCGAGGGACCACTCTGGGCTCCACGTGCATCCCTCCACATAGGTGTCTCTTCTTTCTCATGCCTCTGCACAATGGCAGAAGGGCTCTGCAATGTCATCTGACCTTCATCCGACCTTGCATCTCCTCCCCACCCTCATCCACCACCTGACTCAGAGCATGTCCTAAGCTAAAGAGAGTTTCTCCTTGCAGTGAGCTCTCCTCCCAGACTTCCCTGTTCCTCAGCCTAAGCTTGTGCTGGGCACACAGAATTAAAAACAAATAACCATCACAGTTAAAGATATAAATACCGCATCCATCAACAATACCATTTGCAGTATACAAGATTTTCTCACATATCTCCCCCTGTTTGACTTTTATGGAAAATTTTTGAGATGGAGGTGACTGGTGTTGTTTCTGTCTTACAAATGAGAACAAAGGGAAGGTGAGAATCTTGACCAGAGACCCGGATGTGATTCGTCCTGGTTCTCCCTCCAGCTTTGCTGCCTCGTCCTGTCATCTCTGCTCGATCAAGGATTTACTCTGGTTAAATGAGCCCCTTCCCCAGCTCAGCTCCTAAACAGGTGTGTAGACTTGCTGGCATAAAGATCCAAGGGGATGGATCATGTTATGTTGTCTGCTGTCTCATGGTGACTCAGGTGGGGGGCAGTTACATCAGCAGGACCAGGGAGGGAAAGAATTCCTTCCAGCCCCATCGCCTGAGACATCATTGTCTCCGAGGGGGTACAAGATGTAACTGCCGTATCTTCCGAGTGTGTCACAGATCACCAGGCATCACGTTTGCATGTCTCCCATCTTAGCTGGGATCACTGTCTCCTGATTCCTTTTACTGAAATAGAAATTCTTAACTTCTGTTCACTGATGGTCCCAACCTCTCCAAATGTACTTTCAAAAAGTGGCTGAGCTTCCTACTTGCACTGTCCTGTGCTGAACTTTGTGCCCCCGCTGATGCGGAACCTGGTGAAGATGCAAGACGTCTTCATGGCAATCCTCTTCACCTTCCCGGGTTGCTGTCCTTTTCTTGCTTTGCTATCTTACTTTCTTTCTCTTTTTTTGACCAAGAGTCAGTGAGAAGAAGTAGAAAGTGCCTGGAACATGACAGGACTCCTTTGAGGTCTCAGGGATCATGGACATGTCATTTATGGAACCTCAGTTGCTTTAACTCTGTAGTGAAATCAGAGCTCATAGATGCATTTCGAGAAACGCAGTTTCCAAACAAGTGGTGGCACTATTGTTGTTATCATCGCCATCACCATCAGCAACGGGGTGGAGATAATAGAACTGGGGTCTCCCCAACTGCTTTAATTAAATGGTTATTTGAAACTTCAGGAACAATATTATAAGTGAGTTGGGGAAAAAAGTGGCTTCTTCCTTACGATGCATATAAGGAATAATATTAGCATTGTGTATTACCATTTCTGAGTGGCTCTCCATCCTGAACCATTCAATCTTCCCCACGATCCTGTGAGAAGATGTTGATCTGAGCCCCCTTGGCCCCTGCCGAGAGAGAGGGTCAGAGCTCCCTGGTGGCACGGCAGGTTGAGGACTTGATGTTGTCACTGCGGTGTCTTGGGTTGCTGCTGTCCGCAGGTTCAATCCCTGGCCCAGGTTCCACATGCTGTAGATGCAGCCAAGAAAGGGGGAGAGGGAGGGTCCCTCTCGGGGGAGAATACACAGCGGGGGTGGTGGGTCAGTGGACGGAGAGGCCTCCCGGGGGGACAGTGTGGTTGAGACGCGTTCAGATGAAGAGACTGCGTCCATTGTGCCCTGTCTACCAACCCCGACTTCACACGGTTTCTTGCAGAGGGTTCTTTTTCCACGGAGCACCTTGGCGAGTGTCTTTTCCCCGCCAGGCTGTCACTAGAGGTGGACGCTGGCAGAAACGGCACGTGAGCCAGGCTCTGCCCCAGGGTGCTAATGATACCAGCTGCAGAGTCTCTGGAAATCTTCTCTGAAAGGAGTGAAACTCATTGCCAGGCTGCTTTCCAGTGAGGTCGAGCTGGCCCCTGTCCCAGCCCGCCCAAGCCAGGGTGAAGTCGGCCGCCCTGATCCCATCACAGCCCCTCGCCCACACTGAGCACCAGGTAGAAGTGACGGAAAAACACCCCAGTCCCCTGCTGTGGAGTGACCGGCCCCAGCGCCCTCCCCTCCCTCCAGGGCTCATGCATCGGAGCCCCCGTCCCCCTGGCCTGGAATAGGGGGTATGTGACACAAGTCTGTGTAAGTGTGGTGTGCACATGCGCTCACCCACTGGGGCCGACGGCAGAAGCCCAGAGCAGGCGGAGAGTCAAGGTCACTTGTGAGGACGCGTCCTTGGAGTCACACTTTGCCAGGGCCGGCTTTGCAGCCTCCTGCAGCCTGGCACCGACACAGATGGCCACATGGCGGCCGCAGCTGGTGGGAGCTGGCTGCCCACCACCGTCTCAGAGAAGCTTGGCCGTGGCCTCTGGCGGTCGATCCAGCCTGGGAGGGAGGGACCTGGGAGTCTTAGGAGCTGACTCACCGCCTGATTCATGCTGCATATGCTCCTCCTGGCTGGCACAGCCACCAGCCGGCCCCAGGCTTGACCTGGTTAGAGGAGCGGAGGTCGGATGTGCCAAGGCTGCAGCTCACGTGCATAAGCAGCATTTGAGGCTCGGACTAATCTGACTGCCAATACAGTTTCAAAACCAGATAAATGTGCCAAAATTTGTACATGTCAGTTCCAGGTACTGCGAGCCGGCTAGATCTTCAGGTTGAATCTTTATTTTGAGTTCTTTCTCTTGGCGCAAATTTAGTTTGTCATATGGTAAAGTAGACAGTTAAAAAAACAGCAATTGTCAGTGACACCCAGAAAAACTTAACTTTTCTAACCCTCAGGGTTTTTGTTATTTTTTGTCGTTGTTGTTTTTGCAGTAAGGGGAAATGAAACTAGGGGATCATTTCTTAGTCATTTTGCCAATTAAAAAAAAAACGCTTTTGAAAAAATGATAATAGGAAATGCGATAGCAGGCAATGGGTAGAAATCCAGGTTCCATTGACTCAGTAGGAGGAAATCTCTTGGCCTCTGTCCCTGAAAGGATGTGTGGAGAGCAGGTAGGGCTGGACTCAGGAGTCGTAAGTTCAGCCATTTCCTATCCATCTGAGCTCTGAAACGCACAGCCTTTCTGATTTGGCCTCCTTCTCTCCGCCACAACTGCCCTTAACCCACATGGCAGGAAAGAGCGGTTATTCCCAGTTTTCATTGAATTTGGTCATTTTGTTAGAAAGAACTATGAAGTGTGTGGGGGGTGTGTTTTCCATCATTTTCTCTATTCGTTTTATTTCAGACAACACTTCCAATGCCGTGTTATGTCTCCCATTGTTCCCGGGGTTGAATTCTGTTTAAATAAAATTGAAGAGAAATAAAATATTGCAACATTTATAGTAAAACTTTATTAAAAACACAAAATTTGTGTTAAAACTTTATTAAAATCTACAAAGGTGATATTCTGTAGCATTCACTGTCGGATTTCAGGGCATTGGCCTTGGGTTGAATGCAGTTTTGGAGAGATCTCTGTACATCAGATATTCTGAGCTCAAGACAGGAAGTTTCTGGCAACTCAGAATGGCCAGAACAGCACCCTGGCCATCGCAAGAACACGGGTCTGTGCGTCACGCCCCTCCTGCCTTCTGCCCCCCCTCCTGGCAGGAACCCTGTGGCATCACCCATCCCAGGTGGCTTCCAGTGAAGAGAACCCTCAGACACGTGGCTCGGAGCCTGCCCTCGTCTCTCACGGCGCTGCCAGCGCTTTCTCTGTCCGAATGTGTTTTCTGGTGTGTTTGCAGAGGTCCCCGTGGGTGCCTTCGGTCCCATTTCAATGGAACGTGTGCTGCTGTTTGCACCGTGGGCCAAGGTGTGATGCTGTGTCTGGGCCAGGAGAGGGGGAGGGGCACTTAGTGCAGAGCAGGAGGGGGGCAAATGGGGATCTCTGCCGTCCTATTGTCCCCCCACCTGCCCCACGGCCCTCCCTTCCCCCAACACCAGCCTGGCTCCACTCCCATCCCTCCCTGCTCCTGTCAGCGCCTGGGAACTGAAACCCCCTGAGGCCATTAAAATAATAAGGACGGGGTGCCCACCAAGGGGTGGTTATGCACTAAAAAGCATTTGGCAGCGAGAGCCTGTGCCTTTTTTTTTTTTTTGTAATATTTTTTTATTACTCGAATGAATTTATCACATCTGTAGTTGTATAATGATCATAACAATCCAATTTCACAGGATTTCCATCCCACAAATTTCGGTCTTAAAATAACACAAACACGCAGAAGCTAGGCAGCCCACTCTATGGACGAGAAAGCTGAGGCTCACAGGTCTTAAGCTATTTTGAAAAGGCCACTCAGCTGGGGACAGTGGCTCCAAGGCCTCCACCGTGCTCCTTCTTGGACACCCATGGCCTAGACCGAACCCCCAAATGTCTGCAAAACCTAAGGAGAGGCAGACTCGCTGTAGAACTGAGTCTGGCACCTGCGGCTTGTCTGGCGCTCTGTCCCCCGCCCCGGGGCTGGGGCTGAGCGTCTCCAGCAGCGTTTCCCCAAGCATGAGCTGTCCGGCCACCTCCAGGCACCCCTGAGTTTACTTAGAGACAGATCCCCCCAAGTCCTCGGGTCTTGAATCAGCATCTCCACTGAGGGGCCCAGAAACCTGCGTCTTTGAGGAACACCCCAGGCGGCTTTAACCTTTGCTAGTATTTACCCCCCGAGCGTACACGTTATTAGGAAGAGGCAGTGAGATTTTCTAACCACGGAACCCGCGGCCTCCGAGGCCGAGTTCCCCAGCCAGGTCTCATGTTGCTGGGGTGACCCTGAGGATGGAGCGAGGCCTGTGGGACTTCTGGGAGGGTTTGCAGAGGCGCCTTTGGGTGGCGGCGGGCTGCCCTCCCCACCACCGACGCGGGAAGGAATGGTGTGCGGTCCTGCCTTCATTTAAACCAGGCTCTTTCCAGGGGCACAGGGTCCTCAGGCCTCGTAAACTGAGGGACCGGAGGCTCCCGCTGGGACGCGGGCACGCGAGGGTGTGACAGCGGCAGGAATCCTCGCGGGGACCACGGGCGTTGCTTGGGGCTGTCTCGGCAAACGCGGACACACAGTGGATTCTACGGAAACCTTTGTTTCAAAAATGCAGAGTTATTCCAACACGATTGATACATCAGGGAACAGGGGAGCCCTAATGTGGATTTCACGTTGGCTTACGCGTGATTCTGTGCTCGGGAAGCGTGAGGTTAACCCAAGCTGTGCCCCTGAACCGAGACAGGCGGGGACACAGCCATGCGCGCTCCGCCACCTGGCTGTCCCCGCCCTGCCAGGTGTCGCACATGTCCCATCTCACTCCAGACCCTTCCCTCCCTGTAAGCCCCAGACGTCAGCCGTCTGACTGCTGCTCCATGGGGTGCGGAGGCCTCCTCCGGGGAAGGGGCCTTCGTGGGGTTCCGTTTCCTGACCATCCTCGGGTGGGAAGCTCTGCCGTCATTTTCGCTAGGTTCCTGGGGTTTTCACACATTTTGCGTGGTTTTGAGCGTCACGGCTCTAGTCCCAGACATCTGAGGGCCTGTGCAGGATCTGGCCCGGCGTGCTGGCTTTTTCTGGAATGCGCGTTGCTCCACGCAAAGCCCTCGGGGCCGCCTCTCCCTCCCGCCGGCCCGGCCGCAGCAGAGACCCCAGGGGAGGCCGACGGGGACGCAGGCCGAGGGGTCCGCAAACCTGCACTTGAAGAACCTAGAGGTTCCTCCGGGCACAGATGACCCCGTCCCAGCAGGACGGCACGGTCATTCATGTTCTTCTTCCTTCCACAGAGCATCCTGGGGACCATCTAGGCCACGTGGGCTGCGGGTCTGGCCTTAAATGAGCTCGCGCTGGTTTGAGGGCGGACCAGCTGTGCCCGCCAGCCCTCCTGGAAGCCCTGCCCTCTTCCCCCTCGGCAAGGAGCCCGGGACCAGGGCTTTCGGGGCGCAGGGGCCGTGCGTCTCCAGTGGACGGTGAGTATTTGTTGGCTCTTTAAAACCTCAGATCCACTGGCTGACAGCAGGTCACAGGCACCGCTCCATCCTGAGCAAGCCCCTGCCCTCCCCTCTGCAGAGGACGGGTTCGCGGCGGCACCGAGGTCGTCCAGTCTTTGCTGAGTTGCAGACGGACGGTGCCTGCGGGTCATCCCAGGAGGCTGGCTGGAGTGGAGGAGAGCGGCCATAGCATCCGCAGCCCTGCGGTGAGGTTGCTGGGGAGGATGCAGCCGGGCGGGCTCCTGAGCCTCTGCCGGAGGCAGGAGGAGGGAAAGGAAGGGAAATCAGTTTAGTCGGCCACCTGCACTCAGCGGCTGCCTCCCTCCCCGCCCGAGCTCCGTTCCATTAGCGCTCCCTCTCTCCCTCCCCGCCTCCTCCCTCCCTCCCTTCTCCCCTCCCCCTCCCCCTCATCCCTCCTCTCTCTCTCTGTCTGTCTCTCTCTTGCCTCCTCTCATCAGCTCTTGCTCTCTTTCTAAGGTCTTTTAGTTCCCTGGTGGCTCAGCCATTGAAGGATCTGGCATAATCACTGCTGTGGCTCAGGTTCGACCCCTGGCCCAGGAACGTCCACAGGCCGCAGGCACGGCCAAAAAAATAGAAAAGGCAAATGTCCCTCCATTTACCTACTGGAATTCCCAGTGAATTTCCAATGAATCCCTTGGAGGGGAGCCCACGGTGCGGTTGGAGGAGAGGAAGCCCCAGAGCAGAGAAGGGGGTTGCCGAGGGTCCCCGGGGGGCTTTTAGATGCTCTCCCCAGAAGGAGCTGCCTGGGCAGGGCGCCTGTGAGTTCCCACTGAGTCCCTTCTTGGAGGTGTCTGTCCAGTAGGTACGATTATCTGTAACTACAGTTGAGCTGTAAGCTCGTGGAATAGTTACTCGCCCGGGCTCATGAGCACTGAGTGGGGAGCCCATCTGATCTGCTCCAAAGCCGCTTAGAAGGAGTGCCTGGGAAAGAGCAAGACGGCAGCGGCTGGACGAAGCTTTGCCCAGGCTGTGGCCGTGTTCATTTTCCAGACGTCGTGAGGCGGTGCCCTGAGCCCTTGTTCTCTGGGGGTGCCGGGGG